>NC_137905.1:50239527-50863252 GCF_963455335.1 Martes martes
GGCGGAGGAGGGAGGAGAAAGGGGAGAAACGGAGAGAGGAGAGAGAGAGAACAGAAAGCGTGAGATAGAATGACAAAGACAGAGGATAGGCAGAGAGGGACAGAACCACAGGGCCAGAGAGCAACAGGGAACAGAGACAGAGACCCGGAATTAAGGAAAGATGAAATGCCGGAGAGTCAGAGACAGAGAAAGAGAAGCAAGAGGGGGAAGAGGCGGGAAAGGATCCATCGCAAGGGACGTGAATGAATGTCTGCTGTAGTAAAAATACCCCATCTCTTGCCTGCTTGCCCCTTGCTCCATTTCCCACCCTCTGACTGTAAACTACATTTCCCAGACCCCTTTGCCAAAGGGGTCACCCAATAGGAAGCCCTGGCCGGAGCTGGAAAGCAAAAAAAAGGGAGAAGCCAGGGTATTTCTCCTTCTCTCTCCCTCTCTTCTCTCCTTTGCCCTTTGCAGCCGAGTCCCTGCACTTATCTCGGCATGAGCTCTGTTGTCCTGGCTGAGAGAAGAGGTACTGCCTATTTGGTCTCTGTTCTGTGCCAGGCACCATTTTAAGTGCTCAACTCTTGTTAGCTCATTATATTTTCACAACAGCCCTATGAGATAGGAATAGCTACTAGCTACAGATGAGGAAACTGAGGCACAGGGAGATTCAGCTCCTTGTCTTGGTTCACAGAACTAGTGAGTGGCAGAGCTCTGATTTGAGCTCAGGCCATCAGTCCCAGTTCTCAAACTCTAAGCTATACTCATTGTAAAATGGCAATAATTATCATTGTTTGAGAAAGTGGCTCAGGTGATCTCCTATCTGCTCCCATAACCAACCCCAGGGCTATGGAGGGTGGGACAGGAGACCCCTGCGGAGGAAGGAGCATTGGGAGGAGGGCAGAGATCTCACCAGATTGTCCAGCTCCGGGTTGGAGGAGAAGAGGGGCCTCTCAGAGCGGACCTGGGAGGAAGAGAGAGACCAGGGAGGGTGCGTCCTGTCTCCTGCCCACCCCTCCTCACTGGTTCTCCTGGCGCACAGCAGATGGGGATGCCCACCTGCTTGGCAAAGGCAGCAATGTCCTCGTTGAAGGAATCAGAGGAGCATACGTCACCACCTGGAGGTGTGCCCAGCCCAGTCCCGGCCCCATCCCGGGGCGAGCACGTGGCCAGTTCACATTTCTCAAAGACCAGGGCCAGCAGTGGGAAGAGCGGGTGTCTGGGGGAAGCAGGAGAGAAAGATCATGAGGGGAAAGCAGGGGACGGGCGGAAGATGGAAGCACCTGGGAAGGAACAGGAGGCCCGGGGAAGAGAAAGAAAGACCAAGACAGAGCACGAGAGTCAGAGACTCAAAGAAAGGGGCCCGCATCCCAAGACCCCACAGAGTCTTCAGTCCTGTCCCCCACTCACCCGTAGATCTCATCCTTCTCCCTCCTCAGGCCATCACTGTCCAAGCCCAGGGGCTGGGGTTGGGGAGGCCGGTGGGGGCCATAGGGCCCGGGGGCTCTCGGTGCCGAGGGCACTGCCTCCGAGAAGCCAGCCAGGGCTGCAGTGCTGTCCACGATGCCTGGGTAGTGGGGCAGCTCATCGTACTGGGGGGAGGCGAGAGGGGGAGAGCACCAGGGAGGCATCAGGAAACCTCCCTACCCTGGCACCCCTGAACCAGCCCTTTTGCTCCCTGGGTCTGAGTTCTGCCACCTTTAGACCGTGGATGTCTAAAGTCCATGGATGGAGCTGTCTGGGTGGGTCTGAGAGCCCCGTGCCATGGCCTGACCTGTGAAAATTTCCACCAGGGATTCTTGATGTGTGGGCAGGAGGGTCCAGAGGAGAGAGACTGACCCAGGTCTCAGGTCTGAGGGTCAGGGATCAGCTGATGGTAACTCCCAGCTCCTCCCAGAGCAAGGAGGGGAGAGAGCCATGGAAAGATTCAGAAACAGACTAGGAACGAGATACAGAGATACCAGCGACAGACAGAGGGGAGGAAAGAGCGGGATGGAGGAGAGAAAATACAGGAGAGAGAGATACTCACTCACGGAGACTTCCCATAAAAGCAGCACAGCCAGTCATTTATGCATAAATGTACGTCTACACTGTCCCCCCCCCTGTCAATTTCATCCCACAGTTGTCAAAGAGGCACATCTGACTCTGCCTTAACAACCTGTCACACCCCACTCACCATGTGAATCCGCCCCCTCCCCCCCCCCAACTAAACACCAGACACAGCAAGGAAGGAATGAGTGGGTGAATGAATGAATGAGGCATTTAGCGCATGCGTGAATGACCGAGCGAGGTATTTAGCGCATGCGTGAATGAATGAATGAGGCATACAGCACGGCACCTGGCACACATTTCCTAAACACTTGTTGAACCGAAGTGTAAGCCCGCACAACCGCACAACCCACTTGTGCGATCCGCCCCAAAGCGAACCACTGTCATCACAAAAGCACGCACCCTGGGGAGGCCAGAGGGGCCTTAATCCACGGGGCCAAACCCTCTCCTTGGACTTGAGGAAACAGGCTCAAAGAATCAAAGAGACTCAAACAGAAGGTTGCAGACATTCCTCCCCTGGGTAGCCCTGGCCCCTGCCCCTGGGCTCTGTGTGTGTATGTCCCTCTCGCCGTCTCTTTCTCTTCCTTCTCTCCTAACTTCTCCTGAGCCCCGAAGTTGAATCCAACTGTTCCTAAGATGTGCAATGGGACCCTCACAGCCTGCCGTGTTCCCACCCCCTCCACCCCCAAAGGTGCATACTCACCTCCTCGCCTGATCCCCTGCGATTGCCCCATCCCCAGGACCACAGAAGAGAGAATCCCTCGGCCCAGCCTGGTGAGAACCCCCTCCCCAGTACTGCCCCCACCCCTAATCCTCAGGAGGACTTGGAACAAAAGTAGACCCGGGAGGAGGACTGGGGAGGAAAGAAGAGGAAGGAGGGGGTAGGAGAAAGGACCTGAGATGGAGCAGGAGACTCAGGGGTGGAGAGAGGGGGGAGACCCGGAGCAGAGACAGGAGAGACCAGGGACAGAGAGGGGAGGCAGAGAAAGAGGTGGAGGAGAGGGCGGGACGGGCTGACGGGGGCCAGAGAGCCCGAGCGGGGGCGACGGAGGGACAGGGTGCGTGGCCGGGCTGGGACGCGGGGTGCCCACCCTCAGACCTACCCTCCGGGCCATGGGCTGATGCCGGCGGCAGCTCCCGGGTCCCTCCAGGGCCTGGCCGGCGGGGCGGGCGCAGCCCGGGGCAGCGGCCCCCGACGGGCCGCGGTGCGGACGCCAGGGGGTGGGGCAGGAGACCGGGAGCCCGGGCCCCCCACCCCCGCCGCCGTCAGTGGCCGGCGCCGGGCAGCGCGGAGGCTGCGCGCATGGACCCCCGGCGCCCTCCCCCCCGCGGGGGTCAGGGCGAGGGGCTCATGACGGCGGGGGCAGGGGTGAGCGGGGGGCAGGCCCCCAGTCCTTCCCCCCCCCCGCCCCCGGGGTCCTGGGAGGATCGGGGCGGCCCGCGGCCGACGGACCGGGAGACTGGGGAGACCGGGGTGGTGATGGGGGGGGAGACTGGGAGGGCGCGGGCGGGCAAAGGGCGGGGGGCGGGGGCGGCGGGGGGTCCTGGCGGCAGCGGGCCGGAGGGCTGCGGGCGGCTGGGTGGCTCGGTGTCTCCCCGCCTCCCGGTCTCTCCCGGTCTCTCCCGGTCTCTCCCTCTCTCTGTGGTCACATCCGGAAGTTCCACATCGAGATGCTTAACCCGCTGTCCGCCGGTGGCTGGGCCGCGGGCGGGGCGGGCGGCTCCTCCCCCACCCACCCCCTCTCCCCCTCTTCCTCCCGAGCCGCCGCCCTCGGGGCGGCCTTTGTGTCGGGGTCTCCCCGGGTCCCCACCCGGGCCGCCCCCGTCCGCGCCGCCCTCTCGCCGCACCCGGCCCGGGCCTCCTCGGCCTCCCGCCCCGCGGCCGCCACAGGTCTCTGTCCGCCCTGCCCGGCCCCTGCTCCCCGGCTCCCTTTCTCTCCGGTGCGCCTCTCTTTGGCCTCTCTGTCTCTTTGTCTCTCTCTCTTTGTCTCTGTCCGTCTGTCTGTCTCTAGGGGACGAATGAGCAGACAGAGGAGAGAACCGGAGGCTGGAAGTAACCAAACCCCATATTTTAGTTTCTGTTCTTGCTCCGGTCTCCTAACTTCCCTCCTCTGGGAGCCAAGGATGCTCATGGGCCTGTGCCTGAGGCTGTGTGTGTGTGTGTGTGTGTGTGTGTGTCTGGTTGTGGGATGATGCAGGGTTATTGCTGTCTCTGAATATGGTGCCTATTGGGGGGTGTGTCTGCCTCCGATCAGCCTCAGGCCTCAGACGGTGGTGTGGCAGCCCCCGAGTTGGGGGGGGGGCGTGTGTGTGCACATGGGGGGTTGCACAGGTGTGCAGGCTTGGAGGTGTTCCTGTGTCCCTCTGCCCAGTTCTGACCCCCCGGCCTTTCACAAGGGTCTCCCCCGCCCTGGGTTTGGGCAGTTTGTGGAATGTGCAAAGTTGAGGGTAAACCGTGGGCCTGCTCGCCTCTCTGTCCCGGAGCAAGTCCGGAGCTTTTATCTGGCTCCTGGAGGATCTGGGACCCAGACAGCCTGTGCAACTAGAGTCCTAATGAGATACAGGAGGTTTCTGCAACAAAAATTAATATTGACAGTGCCTGGGGGGCTCAGAGGGTTAAGACCTGCCTTGGACTCAGGCTCAGGTCATGATCTCAGGGTCCTGGGATGAGCCCCACATCAGGCTCTGCTCAGCAGGGAGCCTGCTTCTCCCTCCCCCCGCCCCATCTACTTATGACCTCTCTCTCTGTGGGTCAAATAAATAAAATCTTTTAAAAAATTAATATTGAGCTCCAACTGTGTACAGGGCAGGGTTGGGGGGGAGGGTCCTGGAGAAGAAGCAGGGAGAAAAGATAAACTTCTTGGCCCCCTGGCACTTGAGTTCTTTTGGGGAGGGCTGGGGAAAGAGTAGACCAGTAAGTAAGTGCATCAGTGTAAAAATAATGCCTGGAGTTGGCAAGTGTTCTGAAGCAAAGCAGAACAAGGACGGAGGAGATGACATAAGGGGATGTGGAAGGCCCTCAGAGGAGGTGACATCTGAGCAGGGACCTGAAGAAGGTGAGGGAGGGAGCCATGTGGACTTCTGAACCCAGAAGCAGAGGAACAGCAAGTGCAAAGGCCCTGGGGCAGGAATGTGTCTGGTGTGTTAGAGAAACAGTGAGGTCAGCAAGGGTAACCACAGCAGAGGGCAGGTAGGAGAAGAGAGACACCTTGGATTCATTGTCTTTCTGGCTTTTTCTACATTAGGGGTCTGTATCTTCTAGTGCCCTCAAATTCCTGAGAGGATGTGCTGATACACATCCTGGAGGCCTGTGAACGCTCTGAAATTGTAAATGGTGGGCTGGGTGCCCATGTGCTCCTTTCCCAGGGAAATGGCCCCTTGTTTTCGTCCTATTGTCATAAAGGGACACTGGACCCCCAAAAGTTACCCAACCGTCACTCCTGAGAGATTCTGCCAGAGAGACGTGAGACAGATCCAGACGGAAGGGGGACAGCAACAGATATCCAGAAAGAGGGGGACAGAGATCCAGAAGGAGAGGGGACAGAGTTCCAGAAAGAAAGGGGCGGGGCGGGGGTGGCAGTGAGAGAGGGGCGGAGGCAGTGTGCCCACCCCTGCTGGGCTCGCTAAGGATATTTTTATGACCCTCATAAACAACTCTGCTCTGCGGTGATCTGCTTCCCCATCCTCCCATCATGTGGAAGCGAAACAAAACCACCCAGGGCAGGGGTGAGACCACGGCAGCTAAAGCAGGAGGGACTGCGGTTAGGAGAGCAGCAGCACTTCCCAGTGGGAGAGGGTTAGGGAGCAGAGGGCTGTGAGGAGGGCAAGGACAGGACATGGCCCCGGTCCCGGTCCCCCTCACTCCTGGGAAGGTCCCCTCCTCTCCCACCCCCGGCTCAGCCAGTGTCATCCCAGAACCCTCCCCCCTCTCTCTCTCTCACTGGGTCACCATCTCCCACTCCCTCACTCTGTCTCACACGGGGACCTCGGACCCTGTCTCTCTGTGCCTGACTCCACCACCAGCCCTCCAGCCTGGCCATCTCTGGGTGTCCTCCAGGAACCCGGGGTCCAGACCCACCTTGGCCCCTCCTCTCAGCCTGTCTCCCCATGGGCAGGATGGGCAAGGGGCCTGGGTTGGCGGGGAGGAGGGGACACGGTTAAAGCAGAGAGTGCCAGGACCCGGAGAGCCTTGGCTGACTCTGGGGCCCCGTGTGCCAGTGGGCACTGCCCCTGAGGCTCTCGGGAGCAACTGTCCCTGGGGTGACGCTGGCCCTTTAAGGAAGGCGGAAGGGAGGGTAAGGGGGCCGGGAGAGCCTTTCATCACTGCCACACACCCCGCCCCCCAGATAGGGGTTTTGGAGCAGAAAATTAATTTAAATCACTTTTTAATTAAAGATGCAAAGCTCTTCTGTCTGCCCCCCCCACAACTGCCTTCAGCTGAGGTTCAGGGTGGGAGAGCCTGGGATGTGGACGCCCAGGCTCGCCTTACATCTTGGGGGGTATGCTGAGGTCCGCTCCCCAAGCTGACTCTGAAAACAAGAAGTGTGGCCTGATGTGACAGTCCCGGTGGGGAGTGCGTGGACAGAGGGAGAGAGGCAACCGCGTTTTCGCTGGGGTGGGGCGTCCCAGGGAGGCCAGTGGGGGGTTGTGAATGAGAACCAGGCAAAAGCAGCGCTGGAGAGAGCCAGGGAAGGGCTGGGGGCAGATTGAGTTACAGACGGGGTGGGGGGTGAGGGGGGACAGAGAGGGAGACAGAGACAAGAGTCGTCTCTGCCATTGCTCTGAGCTCAGAGGACGCCCCAGCCCCCCAAACAAGGAGGAGGGCCTCTGACTCTTGGGTATAAATCTTTTTAATTAAAGAGAGGAGCGAGATGTTGGCAAGGGGAAAGTAGGAGTGTCTGGAAAACTGATGGAGGGAGGGGAAGGAAGGAGGTCTGCAATTTTCTCACGGCCCTGCCCCCCCCCCCGGCCTGTCTGTGTCTCTCTCTCACAGACAGACAGACAGACACACTCGCACCCCAGTCTCCCACCTCTCTCTCTCTCTGACTTTGGCCTCCTCTGCCTCACTGAGCTGCCTTATGTGCCAGGGGAGGGAGCAGGTGGGGTCCAGGCCTGGATCCTGGCAGGCAAGGGGGGGGCGGGGGGGGGCATGCTCACTGACCCTGGTGTGGCCGCTTCTCTGCAGGCGGTGTTTGGACCCCTGGGTACAGGTATGGGGAATGTGTGCGGCTCAGCATGGACACAGACCGCCCCAGGTGAGCCCTGAGCACAGGAGGGGGTCTCACCCTCTAGCCCCGGCCATCAAGTCCTCTATGAGTAGCCCCTGCAATGCAGATTCCCCCCACCTGGCCGCCAACCTCTCCGTGGCGGCTCCGGAGGACCTTCTCCCTCAGCTCCGTCCTCTCTGGGGCTTTGCCCACCAGGCGGCTGTGATTCCCCAGGGACCCGGGGGCATCCCCCACGGTCAGCTCTAAATGGATGGAGAGAGCAAGGAGCTGCTCAGGGGGTCCCCTGTCTTCTGTCGTGGTCCTACAAGCTCTCTGCCTCGGTTTCCCCTCTGTCAACAGCACGGGGTTTGTCTTTCCACCTCTCTCTCTCCTTCCTCGTCCCAGCCTCTCTGCAAGGATCTGTATCTTTGCTCAGGGGTAGGGATGAAGGGATCCTAAAAGAGGGTCCTCTGTGTCTCTTTCTGTCTTGGGTATGTGTCCACCTGTCTGTCTCACCTGTCTCCCTCCATCTTGTCATCTGTCTCTGTGTCTCCTTTTCTCTGGATGGTCTCTCTGTCTCCCCCTCCCCCTAGCTCATCTCTGTCTCTGGGGACTGCTGTCTCTCCGCCTTTGTGTCCCCCCTCTTTTCCTCTCCTTCTTTGTCCCCCGCCCTCCCCCCCTCCCCGGGCCCGTGGCCCTGGGTTTCTGCCTTCTGGTGTCTCTCCCTCGCCCCCCACCCTCTGCCCAGGCCCTTCACAGATGCCTCGCCCCAATCCCCAGTGCCTCCCCTGTCTGGCTTCAGGAGAGGGAAACATTTATCTTGTGGGGGGGGAGGAGCCCCCCGCCCCCACCCATCCGTCCGCCTCCTGGGCCCATCCATCACCGGAGCCCGCGGCTCAGGCGGCTCATTTGTCACTGCCGCCTGCTGCCCCACCAAGCAATCATACCATTAGCCATGGCTCAGCAGAGGCCACCAGGACTGGCCTGACCCGGGCGGGGGAGGGGCGCTGGCCAGGACTCCCCCCCACCACCCCGACCCCACTCCTGTCTTCCTGTCCCTTCCCTCCTTTTTCTTCCAATCGGCTTTCTTCTGCCAGCCTCGCTCTCCGCCTTCGTGTCTGCTTTCTGGGTCTCATCTCGGCTCTCCTCTCCCCTCCCCCTCCCCCTCCTCGCCCTCTTCCCCTCCCCCTCCCTCCTCGCCTTCTTCCCCCTCCTCCTCTCCCGCTCAGTTCTTCTGGTCCCTCTCTCCCTCTCTCCTCTCAAACACCAAACGCCCCATACGCCTCCCTGTCTTGAGTGTGTCTGTTCGTCCATTTGTCTGTCTCTTGTCTCTCTCTCTCCCTATCTTTTCCTTTCTGTCTCAGTCTCTCTTTGTTTGGATGATCTCTCTGTCTCTCACCCTCCCTCTCCCCGTCTCTGTGTCTCCCCCGCATCTTCCTCACCCCCACCTGGCCCTGCTCTGGTCCCCCTCTGTCTGCTCCCTGGTCCACCGCTCTCTGGCACCCCGTGCCTTTAAGGGGCTCTGACCCTCTAGTACTATCTCTGCCCCATTTGGACCATCTCCGCCCCATCTCTCTCTCTCTCTCGCCCATCTGCTTCCACACCGCATTTTAAAGTCTCTGCGCTCCCCTCTCCCCGTCTAATTTTCCCGTCTCTCCTTGGTCTTTGTCTCTGCTTTGTTCTGTGGCCCCCTCCTCTACTGACCCCGACTGCCCCTTTCAATCCATCATCCTTGACATTTCCTTCTCTCCATCTCCTGGGGAGAAAATTGCAGGCAGAGGGCAGGGGGGCAGGGAGGCCAACTATAGGGGGCGGGGAGGGCAAGAGAGCCAGGGCCTGAGGAGACACTGAGACCTGGGAAGCCCACCCCTTCTCTCCGCCAGTCTTCAGTGCCAGGAAGGTCTCCCCGACTTCGATCCTCAGGGGGACAGCCAGGAGCCAGCCCTTCCTTGTCCCCTGGAGGGACAGCCGGGCCTCCCTTCTCAGCGCCCATGCACTTTCCCATTGGACGAAGGAGAGGGTAGGGCCGTGCGGGGCAAAGATGCCCCACTCATGCCCCTGTGACCCACCACCAGCTCGCACACTGGCACCTGCACCCCCCGGAAGTGCTGGGAGCCAAGCCCTGGAAAGTCTGCTCATCAGCAGTCCGGACTTAGTGGATAAACACCCCAATTTCCTCACCCTGAGGTCGGGCACCCTAAAGAGGATTCTGCAACCATCCCTGAGCGGTCCCAGCAGGGTTGAGACCCTGTTGCCCGAAGGGGGTGACTTGCCAATCAACACATCCTTAATGCTTTCCTTCCCCCACCCCCAACCCCCGGGGTCTCCTGGAATCACTTCCCACATAAGCCACTTGCCTCCCATCCTTGCTTTGGGCCAGCTTCTGCAGAGCCCAGCCTCAGACGGTGGCCAGGCAAGGGGCGAGGTAGATAGGCAGTGAAAGTGGGTAAGGGGTGGAGAGATACCCTGAGAATCAGATCTGTCGTTGTGGCTAGGCTGTGGTGGTGCCCAGCTTAGATGTTGCTTGTGAAGGTGTTTTTTTAGATGAGATGAATATTTAAATCAGCTGACTCTAAGTAAAGTTGATAATCCTATGTAAAGTGGGTGGGCCTCACCCAATCAGTTGAAGGCCTTTAGAGAAAAAGACAGATGTCCCCTGAGAAGGCTGGAAATCTACTTCCAGACTGCCTTCCAGCTTGAGCTGCAACATCACCGCCTCTCTGGGTCTCCAGCCAGCTGGCCTGCCCTGCACACTTTGAACTCTCCAGCTCTCACAGTTGCATGAGCTAATTCTTTAAAATAAATCTATCTAGGGGCCCCTGGGTGGCTCAGTCCTTAAATATCTGTCTTCGTCTCGGGTCATGATCCCAGGGTCCTGGGATCCATCCCTGCACTCCCTGCTCAGCAGGGAGCCTGCTTCTCCCTCGACCTGCCGCTCCCCGCGCGCTCTCTCTCTCCCTCTGCCCCCCTCATTAAAAAAAAGGAAGAAAGGGGTTCAAGATCTAAAGACACCCAGAAGATAGGAGACAAGAGGCAATGGTGAGTTAGCTCTAAAGGCAGCATATTTATTACCTTTAACTTCCCGCAGCTGCCGTTACAAGTTACCACCAACTCAGGTTCATCCTCTCACAGTTGCGGAAGCCAGCGTTCCGAAACCAGTCACTGAGCCCACATCAAGGTGTCAGCAAGGGCTATGCTCCCGCTGGAGGCTCCAGGGGAGAATCCGTTCCTTGTCGCTTCCAGCTTCTGGGGACTTGTGGCCTTGTGACGCTTGTCTCGAAGGGCCAGCATCCTCACATCTCTGTGCCCCGTACTCACACACCCGCCCCCCCCCCCATTCTGTGTCTAGTATCCTCTCCCTCTGCCTCCTTCTTTTAAAGATGCCTATGACCGCATTTAGGGCTGACCAGGATCATCCAGTGTGACCGGCCCATCTCAAGACCCTTTGTTTAATCCCACCTGCAAAAATCCCACCTGAATGTCCTACAAGGTAACATTCAATAGGTCCTGTGGATGAGGGCATGGGTATCTTCGGCGGCGCTAGTATTCAGCCTGCCGTGAACGGCTGCCAACAATTCTTCCCCGCCCTCTAGGCCCATGCTCCACCCATCAAAGAGGCGGCTTGGACTTCCCTGCCCGCTGAAATCCTGCAAATGGCTTGTGGTAGACATGACCCAAGGCCCTGCAGTTTCTCTAGAGGCTCCCTTGCAACCTGGTGGAGAAGTTGGTCCAACCAACTAGGGGAGGAGGGGGGCCGCGTGGAGAAGTAAAGTGGCCCAGCCCACAGGCAGCGCCCACTGCCAGCCACGAGGGAGGGCATCTCGCACATTCCAGCCGCAGCCGAGCTCCCGATGAATATAGCCATGTGATGACCTTGGCCAACGCGACGTGGACCAGAGGAGCCAATGTCAACGCACAGAAATGTGAGAAATAATGCAGCGTTGTTTCAAGCCACCAAATTCCAGGTGGCTTCTTACTCTGCAATAGGTGACTGATGAAACACACACACACAAACACACACACACACACACTTGGGTTGGAGGCCAACATTTGGAAACAGATAAACAGAGAGGGAGGGAAGATACAGATCAAGAAAGCAAAGCAGAGAGACAGAGACAAGAGAGAGGTGGAGAAGGCAAGGCTAAAAGAGAACTTTGGAAACAGAAAGCGGGGGAGAGACAACAGTGGGGAGACAAGAGGCAGAGAAGTCATCAGGAGAGTCCGGGGCTCGACGCCCCAGCCAGGCTTTCAGCCCCCCCCCAGCCAGCACCAGCCGTCAGCCCCATGAGTGCGTTACCTGAGACACCAGCCCAGCCGGGCTGAGCCTTCAGATCGCTGGAGCCTCCGCTGATTTCTGACTGTGGTCATGGGACAGACCCCAAGCAAAAATGCCCCAGGTCAACCCATGGAACCGTGGGAGAAGATACGGACTCGTCATTTTCAGCCACTAAGTCTTGGGGTGGTTTGCTCTGTGGCCACAAACATCCAGGACAGGGAGCTTGGAGGGTCAGGGACAGGTGTGGGTGAGGAGTGGGACACGGGGGAATTGGGGGTGGGGTCTTAGGTGGAAGATTTATTTGGGAGAAACAGGCTAAGGACTTGGGGAACGGTTTGGGAAAATGAGGCTGGGGAAATAGGGATTTCGAGTTTGGGGCCGTTTGGAGGGTCTGGACTGGGTCTGGCTGGGGACCTTGATCTCGGAACAGGTGACGCAAAGGGTCCTGGACCCTCTGGTGTTGACGTCAGTTTCATCCCACACCCCTACTCTGACGGCTTCGAGTTTCTCAGCATCCACGCCGCACGCTCCCTCAAACGTTTCTGCAGAAGACATTGTTCATTTTCCCTCAACATCCATTCTCCCACTTTTCCTGAAACAGCTTTGGAGATTTTAAGCATGATGATTCAGGACAAAAACTACATTTTTTTTTTTTTTTTTTAGCTCCTCTCACAGCAAGACGTGGCCACGTGAGTCAGGTCTGGCCACCGAGATGCGGAAGGAAGTGATAGGTGGCATTCTTGGGTCATAGCCTTATGGGGAGCAGTGGATCCCAGACCGCTCCTTCCTGCCCCAGCCTTCTGGTTGGACTGATACCACGGACATGAGCCCATCCTGAGCTAAACCAATGAGGGCCACACTCTGGCTATGTCAGAGCAACGAGACAGAAGAAACCTGAGATTTTATTGCCCCAGTGAAATAGTTTTGCTATTCCAGATGCGACTGTCACATGAGAGTGAGATAAGCTCTTACCTTATTTAACCCATTATTTTTTTGGATCCCCATTATTCACATCTAAACCCTACTATCAGTGAAAATATTACCGGTTGGCCTTTACAAGGGCTTAATACATGTCAGGCGCTATTCCAATCTCTTTTCACTTTTCAGGTGAAGAAACAAGCCCAGAGAGGTTAAGTGACTTGGTCAAGAGGGTACAGACAGTGAGCGGTAGAGTTGGGATTGGAACCCAGGTCCTCTTACTCGAGGACCAACGTATTTGGGTCTTTTAAGTCTTTAACGGATCTGAAAGTCCAGTGAATGTTACAGGTCCTCTCCTGGGAAGATGCTCCCGCATGTGCAGTTTGCACATGAGCTCAGAAAGTTCCCGAAAGCTGTCCACCGGTCTAAGTACATGTGGACTCCAGCTTGAGAATCCTCGTGCAGTCTATTCCCTCAGCACCTGTCTGTGGTCTTGGGTGCACACAGCGGAAGGTGACTGACTGATTCCACAGAAGCCAAGTGTATGTGTCAGCTTAGGTTGGGTGATGCAGTAACAAACATCCCCCAGATCTCAGTTGAACGAAATGAAGACCTTTCCCTTCCCTTCCTTCCTCCCTCTTTCTTTCTTTTACTTTCTTTCTTTCCTTCCTTCCTGATCTCTATGTCCAACATGGAGCTCGAATCACAACTCCAAGATCAAGAGTTGGCGTGCTCTACTGATGGAGCCGGCCAGGCCTCCCAGACTTATTTCTTGATCCAGCTACAAGCCCACAGCAAGGAGGGTACACAACACCTTCACTCTAGGACCCCAGGCTGTTAGAGCGGTCGCTACATACATTATAGCTCATCATGGCTCAAGAAAAAGAGACACGGTAGAGCACGTACTGGCATTGGAAACTTCCACCCAGAAGGGCCTCCTGTCACTCCTGCCTTCTTTCTTTAGCTGCGGCAAGTCACCTGGTCCCTACTGAGTTCAAAGGCCTGGGAATGCACAGTCTTCCCACAGGGACGGCGAACAGAGTTTAGCGAATGCTAATACAATGGACTATACGGAACTTAAGAAAAAAGGTATGAGGGGATCCAGAAGCACTGAGTGGCCTCGAGAGCTGGTCCTGAGGCTAAGGCTCCAGAAAAGAGCCCCAAACCATGCCCAGGACAGACCCAAGAGGGAAACCAGCTCTATGGCCCCTGGCAGATCTGGGTCTTGGACATCATCCCAGTTTGCCCTGCTGCGGGGTCCGGGACATAACCGCGCCTGCCCCCCCCCCCCAGCACAGATGCTGCCTCTGTGTCTGTGCCCCTTCTTGCAACTAGCAAGCCAGAGGGGGCTGCTGCCACACCAGCCTCACCAGCTACATGGATCCCCTAACGGAGTCTCCTTTTGCCAGGCGCACCTCTGGAGTTGAGGACTCCTGCTGGCAAGTGTGTTTGGGGGCACCGAAAAGTCAAGCTCTGAGTCCTAGCTGTGAAGGAGGCTGGGAAGGTGAGTTCCATGGCTCCTTTCTGGTAGATACCAACCTCCCAGGCTGGAAACGTCCCCACACATAGCGAGTGCATTTAGGAACCAGAAATACGAGAAGTTTCCACTGTGTGCTCACGTTACTGAGGTCCAGAGAGAGATGGGAGTTGGCACTGGGAGGCTTCGGCAAGCCTCTGTACTCATTTCCTGTGGCTCTTGTAACCCATTACCTCCAGCTTGGGGGCCTCGAATGACACACACTTCTTCTCCTTACAGTTCTGGAGGCCAGAGGTCCACTATCAAGGTGATGGACGCTCGTTCCAGAGGCTCCAGGGGAGAAGCTGGTCCCTTGTCTTCCTCAGTTTCCAGAGGTGCCTGAGCCCTTCCCCAGGAACTCCAACCTCTGCTCCCCCGTCACAGGTCCTGCTGTGGCCACCCCCTCCCCCTTTCGGAAGACCCTTGTGGTTGCACTTAGGGCCCACGCAGATAAGCCAGTGTCATGTCCGCCTCATAGGATGTCGGCCTTGATCACATTGGTGACGTCCCTCTGGCTGCGGAAAGGAACCTATCCACAGGTTCTGAGGGTTAGCGAGAGGACCTGCTGGGGGGCTCTTATTCAGCCTACCACCACGTGGCTTCATGGAATGCATCCAAGGGTTCTGTCCTAGGGACTCCTAGAGCCCTGGAGTGAGGTCAGGGCACTGCCCCTCGCACCTCCCACCTGCCCGGCCCCGCCCCATGGGTGTGGGTCCGCTTGCATGCCCATACCAGAGCCACAGCTCTTGTGGGGGTAGCCCTCTCCATGTGGCCATCCTTTCCAGCTTCTGTCCCCACACCTTGTCCCTCAGGCTTGGGGCATTACGCTCTCAGCTCTGCCAGCCCCAGAGGCCTGCATCTACCTTTGTCCCTCTCCCTACACCCTGCTGTCTTAGAGCGTCCCCAGTCTCCCAGTTCCCTGCCACCTGTGTCCTGCTAGAGTCCTTCCACTCACAGGTCCCCACCTGACCGCCCCCTCCTGCACGCCGTTTGGCATGTGTCCCCCACTGTCCTGCGAGCTGGGCGAGAGCACGTCCCAGGGATATTGTGGTCACCGCAGTAGCCCCAGCAGAGGGCCAGGCACAGAGCGGGCATGTACTGGATAAATGGAATTAAAGAATCTGGGGGCTAGAGGGAGAGGAAGGGATAGTCCCTATTTTGTCTCCCCGGGGTCTGGGTTTTTAGGAACCAAATCTCAGGTGACAAAGCAGGTGGATATGGGGGTCTGCATTTCTCTGTCCTTCTGGGGCTGTTCTAGGATGGCCATCCTGGTGTGTGTGTGTGTGTGTCCTTGCATGTGAGTGCGTGCGTGCGTGCGTGCCACTGGGGAGGGGAGGGAGAGAGGAGGTGGAGAGAGAGAGAATATAAATTATAAAAGTGGGCAAGCTGGAAATATCTAGGAAGTATAACCTTTCCATCTGTTGCGCTCTATGTGCTTGGTGTTAGCCTAAAAAATATATCTAATTCAGTAGAGCGCTGCACCCTTCGTCCCCATCGTTATTGTTCTTGTTCCCATTTTCCAGATGAGGGAACTGAGGCACGAAGAAAGGAAATCACTGTGCTGTTGCTTCCCGCCATGACAAGTAATTGAAATCACTCCCCAGCTGACTCCCTTGGAACTCCTAGCATGGGGGAAGAATCGTGACTTTGGGTTGGGACAGACCTCGTCTCATCCCCGTCCCAAGCTCTGGATATGCTCCCTGGAAAGCTGAGATCCTACTCATTGTCTCCAGCCCAGGCTCACCCATTTCCTTGCCTCTACCCCACTGTCTTTGTCCCATCTGGTAAGACAGAGGTGTCCTTGTCCCATCTGGTGCTCCGGACCTCATCCTCTTCCATCCCCGCCTTCCAAGCTATGAGACTTTGGGCGAGTTGCTTCCCCTCTCTGAGCCCGTTTCCACACCTGTAGAAGGGGGGTGATCCCCAGGAGGGGACCACATGTTCTCCCATTTGGCTGCCTTCCCCTCCCTCCTCTCTCTAGACCAGCCTGACCCCTCCCCCACATCCTTCTCCAAATTGCTCTTGTCAAGTCCTAATTCCCGAGGCCCATTCCTGCTGCTCACCTTCCTCCACCTTTCAGCCCCGTCAACCGCACCCTCCTTCTGGAAACTTCTCTGGCCTTAGGTGTCATAGTCTCCTGGTTTCTCACCTACATTTCTGGCATGTCCTTCTCCATCCGCAGGTCTCCCATGTTCCTTGTGCCCCACACCCTCCGTGGCTTGGTGATAAGGCATTGCCAGCAGATCCCCAGATCTCTGTCCCAGATGTCCCCTGGATGTCCCCCCTCCCTGACATCTCTCTGGATGTCCCGGAGGCATCACCCTTAGCGTGTACGCACCTGAATCCGGCATGTTCTCCAAACCTGGCACCCCCTAGTTATCCCCACCTTCATTTCCCAAACCCCGGAGAGACCTCACGGCTTCTGCAAGGTAGTCTCCACACTGACTCCCTCCCTGTCTCCGCCCTCCACCCATCTCCCCCGGGAGGCTGATCTATATGCACCAAATAGTAACCCCTGGCTTCCGGTGGAGTTCAGCCAATGGGAGGCGCCAGCAGGAGCCTGGTGGGTGGGAGGAGAGCCTGGTGGTGTTCACTCTCCAGACCCCTTCTCTCTTCAGTGTGGGACGTGGGGGCCTTCACTAAACCTACAGCTTCAAGGCTCAACAGCTTCAGGTAACTGCCACCTTCAAGCCCGGGGTGGTAACTGCTCCCTCTACTGCTGGCTCCCCGGGGTGTTGCGCCTTCCCCCCAGGCTTGTTTCCCTTGACCTTGCCCGCCCCTTAATCCCTTAATAGCTTTTCCTTAAACTTTCCCTGGCTACCTCATTTGCGCCCACAACTTCTTTCCTGCTAGGGCCCTGCCTGCAGGCTCTCCCCGAACCCCCTCATCCAGCCTGATCCATTCTCTTCTAAACCGTCCCCTTCACACCTCGATCTCCCTCCTCCAGGACCCCTCCTCTGCTGCCCCAGCCTCTTCCCTGATATCGCAGCCTCCAGGCTCACAGGCAGCCAGAAGGAAAGTTTGAAAATATAAATCAGACATCAACTGCCTGCCCCCTCTTTAACATCTTTCCACAGCTCCCCTTTGCCTTTGGGATAAATTCTAAGCTCCTTAGAGTGGCTGATAAGGTCTCCTGAGATCTCTCTCCACTCCCCGCCCCCATGCACCCCATTCCCCATTCATGCTAGCCGCTGGCAGGAGTATGAAAAAGCCAGTAACTCACAAGTCTGTACACCTTCACATAGGCCGTGCCCTTTCCCGCACGTGCGCACACACGCACACCCACACCCCTCCTCCTATTCCAGGATTCTGAGAAAAATCACTTGCTTTATTCAGGAAACGCCCATCAACCCCAGCTCCTCTGATCAGACAAATCTGGATCCTCTTTTGTGCTCCCAGGATGGCCAGTGAAAAGGAATAGTTTGTGGCTGGTGGGGTGGGGGCGTGGCTAGGAAAGCTCCCGGGTGAGGCGTGGGGGCGTGGCTAGGGAAAGCTCCCGGGCGCGGCGTAGGGGCGTGGCTAGGGAAAACTGGGTGGTGAAGGGGGCGTGGCTACGGGAAGCAAGTGTGGACTTTCAGTATGGCTGGTGCATGTGGGTGTCCTTTCAGAGGACGGGGGGGCATGGAAAAACCCAGAGTACCTGGTCTGTTCCACAGTTGCCCAAGTCTCAGCCAGAGACCTCATTAGCTCCCTCCTCTAGAATCCCAACTTCTCACGGGCAGGCTGTTTTTCAGGCAGAATTTCAAATTTTTATGGCAACTTTTACAGAAATCACAGAGAAGAGACAGCGACTGGTGCTGATGAGCTAGGAGTAGAGAAAAGGGAGTGGGTAACAGGTCTGGGATGTTGGGGTGATGCGCAACAGGACGACAGAACGCTAAAAACCTGTGGGAAGCAGGGTGTTACAGGAGTTGCAGGGTGATCCTCAGGGTCCCAAGCAGTGGGCAGCACATCGCACACCCCAAGTGTGTCCTTTGGGCAGGAAACAATAGTAAGAAAATACAGATGGCCTACCAACAGATGGGTGGCCTCCAAAGTTAAAAATGCCCACCCAGACCCCCTGGCCCCAGTCCCACCCTCCCACACACCCCTGCTCCCCATCAGGCAGAGATGTGGCAGCATTTGCTGGCTTGTAGCATTGGTCCTCTGGGACCCTCGGTCTCCTCTTCGAGGGTCCTGCCGGGATTGGCTGGCACTGAGGGCAAAATGAGCCTTCTAGATTGTCAGGGGAGATGGCTGGACTCCCTTTGATTCCTGGTCTCTTCCCCAAAGCCAATTCTCATGGCTGGGGGAGTCTGCTGCCCTCACAAAAGGAAAGTCTGTCACCCCCTTTCCCCAAGACATGCACCCTCCCACGTCCCCCCTCCCCCAAACACACTATATATACACACAGGCCCCCTCCCCTCCTTCCAAGGTGTGGCTGGGCTCTCAGAGGTAGTGGAGGCGAGTGGGGGCGCTGGAATGTGAGAAGTTGCAGGTTCAAATGTGCCTCCTCCAGCTCTGAAACCCCAAACTTCTCCCCTCCCTTCTCCAAGCCTCGAGAATTAGTGTCCTCCCAAGGGCCTGAGTGGAGAAATCAGGGAAGGTGTGGCCCCCTTATGCACGCACCTACCTGTTCCTCCGCCCCATCCCCGAGGGGCTGAACAGAGCTCCCTGAGGGTTGGGGAGAAGGGCTGAGATCGGGGACATCCTGGGATGGCTCAGCCTCCTTCAAAGGTCCCCCTGGGGGGGCTGGGTTCTGAGGCCCTGGGGCACAGGTCCCCTGGTGGTAGTGGTTGCGGGGGGGGGGGGGGGGGGATCGTCAGGGATAGGGAAAGCCTCGGTATCTAGGGAGGCCGATGGTAGATTCTCCAGAAGGTCATTGGGTGGGGACCGGGTCTCTGGGGCAGGGCCTCGAGGTGGCACTGTGCCCAGGGGTGTGGACAGTGACTAACAGGGATGCGCCGCACTTGCGGCTCCCTCGGGGTGACTCCTGAAGGGGAAGGGAGAAGAAGGATGTTAGTGGGGACAGAGGAAGGGGATATCAGTTCCCAGGAGGAAGGGAGGCTGAGTCCCAGGAGAGGAGGCTGAGTCTCTGGAGGGCGAAGGAGACGCGGGTCCGGAGCGGGAGGGGGCAGCCGAGTCTCTAGGGCGGGGCGGGGGGGGGACCCTAGAAGCCCCGGATGTGGCAGTAAGCCTCGAGGCTGGCGAAGAGGATGTAGAGGAACCAGAGGCCCAGGAAGAGCGCGGTGGTGGCGAGCTTGGGGCCGCGCGGGCCGCCCAGCTCGCCCCCGATGTGCGGCCGGCGGCGGTACAGCAGCACGGCGATGCCCACGAAGGCGAAGACGGTGAAGAGCGTGACGGAGAAGGCCAGCGTGCCGGTGCGCACCTCGAACGGGCGGCCCTGCACCGCCCAGTACACGGCGGCCACCGACCAGGCCACCCCCAGGCCCAGGAACACGTTCACGGCGTTGGAGCCGGTCACGTTGCCGATGGACGCGTCTGCGCACTGGTCCTGCAGCGCCGCCACCTTGCTGGCGAACGTGTCTGCGGGGGCAGAGACACGGCGGTCAGTGGGGCTCGGCCGGTCCCCGCCGCCTGCTTCCCCGAAGACCCGACGCCATCCCTGTGCCCCGAGGAGCCAGACGGCGCGGTGGGCCGTACCCGCCTCCCACGGCTGCAGCTCGGCCCCTGCGACTTGACCCCCCCACCCAGGAGGCCAAGTGGGTCACCTTCCCTACGCTTGCTCTCCCGGAACCAGCTGCCTGCTTTAGAGGGGGCTTGTCTGCATTCAGTGGTATCCGCTACCTACATTCCATGCCATCCGCTGCCTGCTTTCTATGGGCTCACTGTCTGATTTGGGGGGAGGGGGCCCCGTCTCTGCACTCTATGGGGCCTGCTGCGTACTTTGGATGGGACTCGCCGCTTTCCATAGGAACCACTGTCTGCATCGCATGAATCCACCGCCTACTTTCTGTTGGCCCAATCATCCCACCGCCACCAGGCTGGACAAAATAAGTGTCAGGTTCCATCCGCACGCGATGCTGTTGCTGTCAACCCCCCACCCCCACCCCGGGGCATCGGAGAACCATTCACTGTAGTTTGCGGGGACCCGCCACCTGCTTTCTAGGCCTACAGCGCCACCACCTGACGGGTGAACATATCCACGTGGGGAAAAAAAATAAAGGTGCCCGCCTCCCCACATCTGGTCTTCCCACTCCTGTAAGAATTTCTGTCTGGACCACCTGGTTTCTAAGGGACAACCCCCCCTCAGGTTTATTTGGGAAGAGGGGATCATGGCCATTGTGTTTCCATGGGACATACACTACAGTCTGAGACTCCACTGTCCCATTTCCACGGCACCCCCGCCTCCAACGTCTGGTTGCGACTCTGCCCTCTCATCTTAGTTAAAGCTTTGAGACTTATTGGCCTCGTGCCTGTCATGCCCACCAATATGGTTGGATGGAGTCTCCCACGTGGTTTCTCCAGGGGAAGGTAATTAGCATTTTGTTTCTATGGTACCCACTGAATGGTACCTACGAAGTCCGCACCTTATTTCTGTGGGACCCCTCTCCTACCTTTCCCTTCAGTGCCCCGCCTCCTCCTTTCTATGGAACCCACCATCATATCTCTGTGGGGCTCACCATATGGGTTCCGTATGATGGGTTCCATCCCACCCCTTGATATCTGCAGAACCTTTCTTTTAGGTTCTACTGTCTGACGTCTCTGAGACTCTCCCCGGACACGCAGTTTCCCAGGGGGTTACCGGGGATGGAGGTGCCCAGGGCCACGAAGACTACAGCGTTGACAGAGTCCTTGAGGCCAACGGTGCAGCCAAAGTGGGAGGCCAGGTCCCCGATGAGCGCGGTGAGCAGGCCAATGACCAGGATGCAGACGCCGAAGCAGGCCCAGCCGTGGCAGTACTCAGTGGGGGGCACACAGGCGAATAGCACCTTCCAGAACACCGTCAGGAAGTGCATGACGTAGTCAAAGCAGGAAGGCAGCCGCTCCTCCCGGGACCCGTCCTCCTCCTCCTCCTCGTCCCCTGTGGGCACACGACCCAGCTGGGGCACACACCCATGCCTCCTCCTTTCCCGCCTGCAGACCCCTCCCATTCGGGGCTATTTCCAGGCAGTGAATTCCGTGAAACTAACCGCTTTCCCAGAATCCCTTGCAGCTAGGAGAATATACGGGCCCAGAAAAAAAAATACTCACTTTTCCAGAATCCCTCGAAGCTAGAGGCTGTACGCCAGGCTAAAAATATCAGGCTTGCTAGGATCCCTTACTGCTAGAGGTGGCCACATCCCTAGCTTAAAAAAGAGCCTTTTTCTCAGAAGCCTTTTCAGCTACCATCTACAGACAGGCATTTCTGTAGCTACAAATAATGACTTCCTCTGATTCACTGCAGCTAACGGTAGCCGCATACTCAGCTAATGGTGCTTGCTGTCCCAGAATCCTTTGCAGCTAGAGCACACCAGACACCCAGCTAACATTATTCACGTTCCTAAAATCCCCTCACACTAGCAACAGCTGGGTCCTCAGATAAAATACTCACTTTCCCAGAACTCCTTGCTGCTAGTGGCAGTCCTGTCCTCAGCTGAATACTTGCTTTCCCACAATCCCTGGCAGCAGGGGCCATATGACCCAGTCTGGCAATGAGACCTAAACAGAGGGTTTCTGGAAGGCTCCAGCTTTCCTGACACGGGCACAGTGTTACGGATCTGTTTGGCTGAACCTCGTCCAGGATGCCTCACTCACTGTTACAGTTGTGTGTGTCACGCACTGTGATGGAATTTCACCTGCTTTCGATTTGTAACAGGAAAGCACAGATGCTATGTTTTGTCTACTTTGCCCTAAACTGAGAAGCATAAAGCGATGAATGAGCAGTAGTGAGTGACTCGAGTGGCCAAGCACTACAGATGGAAGGATGCCGATAAGGAACAGCGTAACCCTCCTTGCTTCCCTGCCTCCTCTTTCTGCCTGCCTGGAATGTGAACTTGACACCTGGAGGTGTGGCAGCCATCTTGCAACCATGAGGGCAAACCCCTGAAAGTGGGAGAGAGAAATAAAGAGGAGCCTGGGCATTTAAGGATGTTACTGAGCTGCCAACTCTTTATCGCCTCCTCCAGATTTCTTTGTTCTGTGAGAAAAAGAAACTCTAGCGTGCACAAGCCACCGTGGTTGAGTTTTCTGGTGTTTGCTGCTGAATGCATTTCTAATTGGCTACAGTGAGAAGTGGCCACAGTCAGAGTGGGGAGAACACACTCTTGGGAGGGAAGGGGCTGCTATCATTGCATCTCTTGGGGGTTTTAACTGCCCTGCTTCAGATCCTGCCTTGGTTTCCTACTGCCCTTATACCAAGGACCACACTCCTGCGCTTGGCATCTGAGAACGTGCAGGCTCTGGCCTCTGCTTACTTCTCTGGCCTTTCCCATCTTCTTCAGCCTTTCTCGTGGAGGGAGCCTCGTGGTTATGTCCTTGGCTCTGGGGCTACCTCTCTGGTGTCAAACCCTGAAGCTGCTGTGTGATCTTGAATCAGGGTCCTAACCTCTCTGAGCCTCTGGAGGAGAGCCCCAGAAAGAACTCTGTGTGCAGCCTGGCCCGCCTCCAGTGTGATGGTTAACGTTGGAAGCCCCTTCTAGTGCCTGGGGACAGTCACTGATGCTGCAAACCAAGGCTGCCCTGCAAAGAGTTTACAGTTCAGGCTGGGACGGAAAGGATGTAAGACAGAAGCACCTCTATGTGCCAGACGGAACACGATTCATCCTCCAAGGAGGTGAGAACCGCCCTTCTCTGCAGAGCTCAAGGATCGAAAGGCATTTGTTGAACAAAGTGTAAAATGATCAAACACCGAGCCAGATACTTGGGAAACATCGGTTAAATGAGGTCATACAGGAAATGGACTTCCCAGCTGCCTCCTGGCACTCCACGGTCCCCGTCATCGCTGTCACCATCAGGATGATTACTTATTACTGGTCTGGTTTCCCCTTCCCCCTCCGATCTCATCTGTTGCTTTCTACAGACCCACTGGGTGACTCATGTTGGCTCTCCGTGACCACCATCTCACGCCTTCTCCTCTTCACTAAGCCTGGAGGGAGGGCTGCGACTCCCAGCTTTCTTGGATGGGAGGTTCAATTTCTCATCACATCATCACGCCCCACCCCAGCCTCTCCTTCTTCCTTCCACAGACTCCCGGAGCTTCCCCCACTGAGACTGAAATGACACCCAAGCTCCCTACTGTGGCCCATGAGGACCTGCACAGTCTGGACTCTGCCCACCGCCAGCCTCATCTCTTGCTGCTTCTTTGTGCCTGAAACTAGTCACCCCACTTTCCCCCGCAAACTGTGCCATGATCCGGCTGACTTCCAGACTCTTGGTTTCCCTCCGCCTAGAACACCTCCCTGTCTCCTCCCTCCTCCTGGCTGACTCCTATTCCAATTCAAAGACTCAGCTCAGAAGCCTCCTCCTGCAGGGAGCCCTCCCTGACCTTCAGGCTGGGTCAACACCCTATCTGGGCTCCCACAGCCACATCGGGTCCCCTGTCCCAGCCCTGCCCACTCTGGGTTGTCACTGTCTCCCCTGCTGGACGGTGAGCTCTGTGAGAACAAGGCCCACACTGTCATGGTTATCTCTTTGTCCCCAGCACTGTCCTACACAGGGCTGAAGATCCCTCTGAAACAGATACTGAAAGAATGTGGCTTCAGAGAGAGACACCACTTTGATTCTATTAGGCCTCTGAGCTGGTGTCTGCAGCTCTGCTACCTGGTACCTTTCCATCCCCGAAGCCTGGTTTCTTTTGATCCCACCGAACAACCACAATTCCTGGTGTATTTTCAATTCCTACCAGTTAGGCCTCCCTGAAGGAAATCTGATGTTGTATAAGGGACAGAAGCCTTGAGCTCCACCTCAGCTCTTTCTGAATTCCTTGTAGGACTTCAGGCCAGTCCCTCCTCTGCCTCTGGGCCTCAGTTTCCCCAATTCGTATCACAAAGGGCCCATGTTGGTCTCCGGGATTGAGTTTGTGAATCCAAGTGTCATGGTGTCTCTGGCCACAGGGGGGCAGTGTGGTCCCACCCGAGACCTAAGGAGGGACACCAGCGCAGGTGGGAGAGAGCTGGGCACCCTGGTGACCATCTCCATGGCAACGGAGGAATCCAGGCTGTCCGGGGAGGCCAAGACTTGTAACCTGGTCCCACCCTGGGGCTGTCTGATGAGAAAGCCCTGCCAGACGGCTCCTGCCCGAAGCTCTCCCCCTCCACCCCTCCTGAGGTCTTTCTCTGCATGTCTCTCCGTCTCTCTGTCTCTGGCCTTCTGCAGTTTAGGCACTTCGCTCTACATCTCTCGTGCTCTCTCCACGTCTCTGTCTTTCTCCGTGGTTCTCTGTGCATCTCTCTTTGTGTGTCCGTCTCTCCTGTTTGTATCCATTCCTTATCTTTCCCTCTGTCTTTCCCTATCTCTTTCTTTCTTGTTTTTACTCTACTCTATCGTGTTGTCCTTCTCATCCCTCTTTCTGTTTCCCTCCCTGTCCCCCTGTCTCTCCATCCCTCTCTCCCTCTCCTTTTTCCTCCTTCCCCACTTACCTGCGCTCACCGTAACGGCCTCTAAAAACTGTTCCCTCCAGGAATGGGTCCCAATCACCAAAGCCAAGTTGGTTTTCTTGATGAGTTTATCCACCGTGTTCTGAGGGTGAAAGGATGGGGAAGAGATCATTGCCCATGGCCACCTCAGGGCACCCCGAGGCTTCCTGCGGAACACTGGGGTTGAGGCTCACAGCCCATGCTCAGGGGTCCCCAACCCCCACAGCCGGGTTCACAGCAAGAAGGGGAAAGGGAGTGTTGCTGTCCATGGTGCTAGCAGAGGGATGGGAGGATGGTCTTGGACCCCTGGCCGCCCCTCCCTTGTGACCCCAACAGTTGATTCCTCCTGGACCCTCCCCAAGGAAATGACTCGAGGAAGCTGGGGCCCCAGAAAGTCACCTTAAAGTCATATGACTCCTCAATGATGACCTCCAGCCGGCAGTTTTCCCCAAGAACTGGCTTGCCCATCTCCGCTATCCTTCGAGCCTCTTCTTCCTCGGCTGTCAACTTCCTGTCTCCATCTCCTGCAGCATGAAGGATGGGAGTTAGACTCCAGGGAGGCCCACCTCACTGGTCCCATAATGCCCTTGCTACCTGTTCCCACTGAGAAAGAAAACTCTGTCTGCTGTCCTCTGGGAAGCCTCCCTGGTGGTATGCCCCCAGCCTGCCCCAGTGTCCCATCTGACCACCATCTTCCCCAGCCTAAGACCCAGTTGGTCCATGAAGTTCAGCTGGTGGGCTCTGAGCTTCATATGGAAGAAGCTGTGTGACCTTGGGCAATGCCTTGGACTCTCTGTGCCTCAGTGTTCGTATCTGTAAAACAGGCACAAAGACAGTGGCTACCTCATGGGTGCTTGTGAGGGTTAAAGACGTTTTTTCATGTGCGGTGCTTAACACAGTGCCTGCTACACAATAAATAATCCCAAAGGGTATTTCCTTTGTTAAAATCACCACTGTGATCATTATCATCACCACCCAAGCTCTGAAAAACATCCTTGAGTGTGTCTGAGGTGGTGAGGAAAGAAGGGATTCCCAATTTTGGTACAGATCTTGGACCCAGACCCAGCCACAGCTCATCTCCCCAAAGCATGTTGGTCCTTTGGTCCAAGCCCAGTACCAACTTAACCCTAATTCTCAGTGGAAAGTCACCTCCACCAGGAACACTCTCAGAAAACTCTGCCAGCAATGACTTTTACTGTGTTAAGCTGCTGGGATTTGGGGCCTACTCGTTATGGAAGCTCCTACTACTTACCCTAATATGATCTTTAGTCTGACCTGAATCCTAACCCCAAACCCTAATTCTGATCTCAGCTCCAAAACTACTCTGTCCCTCATCTTCAACCCACTGCCTCTACCCCCACCCCAATCTCTGACTCTGGCCCCAGTGTGAACCGTAAGTCCCCCAAAGTCACCTTAAACCCCCACCTAGGCTTTCACCTAAATCTGACCCCAATTCTAATCTGAGCCCACCGTAAACCCAGATGGGATCCTGCCTTAGCATTCTCCCAACCTTAACTACAAACAAAACACGATCTTGGGGCACCTGGTGGCTCAGTCGGTTGAGTGTCTGACTCTTGATTTCAGCTCAGGTCATGATCTCAGGGTCATGAGATCAAGCCCCACACTGAGCTCTGCACTGGGCATGGAGCCTGCCCAAGATTCTCTCTCACCCTTTCCCTCTGACCCTCCCTACCAACATATACTTTCTCTCTCTCAAAAACAAAACAAAACCATGATCTTGGCCTCCAAACCCCCCATTGTAACTCCAGATTCAAAAGGTCTTACCAACTCTGAGGTCAGTTCCAACTCTCACCCAGCCCTGAATCTGCCCTTATCTCACTTCTAACTTGACTCAAATGCGACCTGGAGGAGTAGCCTCCAGCTACTGGAACCCTCCCCTGAGACCTCCCTCCTGTGTCCCCCCTCCAGTCAAAGCTCAGAGGTAACCACTCACCTTGATTGAGCAGCAGAGCTGGGGAGAGAGAGAGGACAGAGAGAAGGTGAGATTGCTTCCCTGGGAAGCTCAGATCCATGAGCCTGAAGGAGTACCCACTAATGGAGTCTCCAAGGGTCCTCCCACCCTGAACCCCTTACCTCTCCCACAGCCCACCCATCACCCCTCACCTGAAATCCCTCGCTTAAGCCACTGCGGCTGGCCCAGCTCGATGAAGAAATTATCCTTTTTCTCATATTCCTCGTCATCAACTATCTTTACCTGAAGAGTTTTCCTGGGGGGGGGGGAGGAAGAGCACCCAGCATAAGCCCCCTCCCCAAGTTCCCAGATAACTCACCCACTGGCCCATTTTTTGAGCAGCCCTCCATCCCAGGGTCCTTAATCTCAGTTAATCCTCGCAACTGCCCCCACAGGAAGGCTCTCTATTATTCCTGCTTGACAGAAACAAGCCTGGAAACAACTAAGGAAGCTGAGGTTTATTAAAGAGCAACCTGAAGGATCCTGATAAAACCGAAGTTAGAGTAGGTCCTTCCTCTGCTCAAAATGTTCATATGGCTCCTGTCTCAGCCAAAATAAAAACCAAAGTCCTTACAGTGGCCCACAAGGCCCCATGCAATGTGGCTCCCCCTGCCCCACGCCCCCTTGCTCACCCACTCCAGCTACACCGGCCTCCTCACTGTTCTTTGAATATGCCAGGCCTGCTTGTGCCTCAGGGCCTTTGCACTGACTGTTCTGGCCACCCAGAACACTCTTCCCCGGGCTTATTCCCTCAGTTTCTCTGGATCTCTGTTCAAATTAATTTCTCATTGAAGCTCCCTCCCACCACCTTCTTTAATTTTGAAATCCAGGCCTGCCCGAACCCCAGCACACTGGCCCCCTTACTCTGCTCTATGTCTTCTTTGTCCTGTATCACCTTCTAACAAACCACATAATGTGTTTTGTTTGTTTGTTTGTTTGTTTGTTTATGGTTTGCCATTTGCTTCTTCACATTAAGATGTAAGTTCCACCGGGGCAGTGACCCTTGTTCCTTTACATTCTTTTCTGTAGCTCCAATACCTAGAACAGTGCCTGGCACATAGTGTGCCTTCCAGAAACATTTGTTAACTCTAATCCTCGGCTCAGGAGACACTCTGCTTCCTGCCCTCTATCCTGACCACTTCTGAGGGTTAACTGAGTGCTAATTGATTTTCTCAGCATCCCCGCTGCTATGGTAACCCAGGGGGTGACTAAGGAGAAAGAGCCAGAAGTTATTCGTGCCCTCCAGGCCCATAAGCCACCCCCCTCCCTCACAAAGCCCCTCTAACCCCAGAAGGCCCACAGCCCAGCCACTAACAGCTCCTTCAGCTGCAGGAACCTCGAGGCTCGGCCCCAGAACCCAGAAACACAAACACCCAGCCCACACAGTCACCCGGCAGAGGAAGCTCAGCCAATCACACCGCCCACACCCACACACCATCGCACCCCGCAGCCATTCCCTATGCAGTGGCAAAATCGCACAGACCAGATGCCTGTTAGCACAACACCCCCACCACAGCCTCGCGACTTCGCCAACCTGCAGAGCCCCACTGTGGTACCATGTAGACTCTCCTTCCTTATATCTCCCTCATTCTGCCTCTTGGTGTCTGTTTATTTTTATTCCCCTCAGTCTCTCTCTTTCTCTATCTCTGACCCTCTCTGTCTCAGGCTCTCCCCCAGCTCTCTGCCTTTCTTTCTCTGTGTTCTTTTCTCCCCATCTCTGTCTCTCCGTGTCCATAGGATGGAATTGCTAAAGTCCACACAACTCAAGCAAGGGGCTCTCAATCATACAGTCTCTCAGTGGACCCATCTCAACAAACGGAGGCACAGGACACAGCGACACCCATGCCGAGACAGATGCACACAAGACAGTCATGTGGGGACGTATGCCCACCTCCACCCTCATCCCCTCCTGGTCTCAGGATATTTTAAATTTTCTGTGGGTGAAAAGAAATGGCCGCCCCCAACCTCAGGAGCGGGCTGGGAGCTGTCCAAGGTGCTGGAACGCCGTGGCAAGAAGCAGGGTCTCTGGAGACATTCTCCTCACACACTGTGACATGCAGACAGCTGCCGACCCGGTGGCACGCTGACAGACAGGGTGATACACACACACACCTCCGACGCTCACACTCTCGCAGACACGCCGTGATCCGCTGACATGCGGTGACTGACACGCAGTGACACGTGTGCCAACGGGCGCCCTGACAGGCGTGCCCTCAGGGGACCCAGGGAGGAGAAACCCAGCTGGCAGGGGACAGCAAGAGGGACTCGAGCTAAACAAAGGCAGGACTTCCTGAGATCAAAGGAAGCAGCCTTTCTCCCCAG
This sequence comes from Martes martes, assembly GCF_963455335.1. NCBI lineage: Eukaryota > Metazoa > Chordata > Mammalia > Carnivora > Mustelidae > Martes > Martes martes. The sequence goes on from NC_137905.1 coordinate 50,268,326, forward strand.
TCTGACACTCTGTCACCCTCATGCCTGCCTCCCGTTTCCTGGAAACCCCGCTCTCCCACCCTCTGCAGCCACTGATCTCGAACCAGTCTCCTTTGTATCCTGTCTCTTGTGCTTCTCTCTGACCCAAACTCTTTTCTCTCTGTCGCATCAAGAGGACCTCTCCTTCCCTGAGTCCCACTGAGTTTCTCTCAGGAAGAAGGTCTCTCTTTCTTCCCCACATCTCACTTCCCTTCAGGCTTCCTGGATTGTAGCCTTTCAATCTCCCTGGCGCCCTCTCTCCCAAAATGTCTCAGTTTCCTTCTCCCTTTGTATCAAAGTTGCTGTCTTTCTCTCTCTAACTCTGTCTCTGTCTCTCCATCTCTATCTCTCATCTTCTCTGTCTCTGTCTCTCTCTCCCATTCTCTCCCCACCACCCCATCTCTGGGCGGCTCTCCTCCACCTCGGTGTTGATCCTGCCTGGGGCCGCCCCTCCAGCCGGGCTGCTTCCAAGCACCTCTAATTAGCGCCTGTCCGTGAGAGGAAGGATGTGTTTCCCTAAACGCTAATTAGCCTCCTGTTCTCTGTCATCTGAAGCCACAGCTGGAAACTTGGGCGGGGGCGAGGGTGGGGGCGGGAGCAGAGGGCGTCCCAGCCTGGGGAAGCCGTGTGGGGGAGGAGAGGGCCTGCGGGGTCGCAGCAGGAGGGAGACGGGTTAGACTACAGGAAGGACCGGAATGAGCAGAAAGACAACTTTCCCCATTGGCCCTGCCTCTTGAATGTGATAGATGGGGTCTGGGACGGTGCCCTCAGCCCTCAGCCCAAGTTCTCAGCTCAAGCCAGACACAGAAGAGATGGAAAGGTACGGAGAGTCCGTAACTGACACATAACCCGAGTCAGAGAGCTAGACACTGAGGACCTAGATCTAGAGATTAACAGAGACCCAGAGATAGACTGCCAGGAGCGAGACGCGAAGGCAGGGATGGAGAGGCGGGGAGAGCAGTGAGAAACTGAGCGGAGGCCAAGGCACAGAGGCAAGGAGGAGGAGGGGGAAGGGAGCGCGGTGGGGGCTGTGCTCGGTGGGAGGAGCGTGGGCGGCAGGAGGAGGGAGACAGACGGGCGTGCGGGGGCGGAAGGGCTCAGGCAAAGGGGGGAGGCGCCGTCTGCCTCCCAGGCAGGCGGCGGGGGACGGGAGGCTGCAGGCACACAGTGGGGAGACTCGGGCATCTGTGTAAGGGGGTGGCCGGGTGTCTGGGCGTGAGACCAGCCCTGACGCCGTGTTTTAGCGAGCGTGTCTGTGGCTTAGTGATTCCGCATGTGCCACCGTGTGTGTTGGGTGTGTCTGTATCCAGCGCACTTCCCCAGACCCCACGCCACCTTCCGCAAATCCAGTGTCTTCCAGTGTCTTCCGTGTCTCCTCAGGCCCTGCCCTTACCTTCCCAGGCCCCCACAGTCCTACTCGGTCTCTTCCCAAAGCCTAGCCCACATTCCCCTTAAGCGTCCGGCCATTTCCCCAGGTTCAAGTGTCCGCCTACCCACAAGCTCCACCCTTTCTCTAGTCCCGCCCCAAGCTCCGCCCTCTCCCCTAGGTCCCGCTTTCTTCCGCCTTCCTCATCCAACTCCTTGGGTCCCTTCCCAGACCCCATCCATCGGCTTAGGCCTTGCTGCTTCTGTATTTCCATAGGCACCGCCCCACCTCGATTGGAACCTCCCCTCTTGTCCACGAGGCCGCTCTCCTAGGGGCCACATTCCATCCCCACGAGCCACAGTTAAATCCTCTACACTCCTCTCCCCAGACCTCTGTCCTTCTTCTCCTCCTCTCTCTCCTCTCCTGGCCCTATTTCCCCGGGTCCACTTTCCTCTCCTCAAACCAGCCTCTTTCTCCCCCGCCCTTCCCACGCCCCGTCCCTTCCTCTTAGCTCCGCCCCATCACTCCTGTCTCCTCCCTCCTCGCCCCTGTCCCGCCCCCTCTCTGAGCCGTGCCCCGCCTCCCCACTCAGGCCCCGCCCGCCACAAGACACGCCCCCCAACTCCGCCAAGGCCCGGCCCTCGTCCCGCGACCCCGCCCACTCCCACTGGTCGGCCGCGCCCACGTCTCCGGCCCCGCCCCATCTCCCTCCGAGCCCCATTCTCTCCCCTTCCCCGCGCGCTCACATGGTCTCGTCGTCGCCGAACTCGAGCTCGCCGCACGCGTCCTCGTAGTGCACGCCGCCGCCGCGCGCCGTGCCGTCCACCGTGCGGTACGGGAGGCGCACGGTTCCCCGCGCCCCCGAGCTGCGCACGACGCGCACGTCCACGGTGCCCATGCACTCGCTCACGTGCAGCAGGCGGTCCTGGAAGGAGAAGATGCCCGCGTGGTCGTCGTCCAGGATGGTGACGGTGGCCAGCAGTGGCGCCACCAGCCGTCCCTTGGGCCGCCCACCGCCGTCCGGCTCGAACATGCCCTGCGCGTCGCCCACGCGCAGGTTCAGCAGCCGCACGAAGAAGTGTTCGTCCTCCTCAAAGATGTCGTCGTCGATGATGCCGATGCGCAGCTCCTTCTGTGTCTCGCCCGGCTTGAACACCAGCGTGCCCTCACTGCAGCGGGAGGGGTGGGAGGGGGAGAAAGAAAGGGGTGTCGGTGGGTCCCCTCTATGGGAAGGAGGGGAGTCAGGGTATGCTTCCTGGAGAAGGGAAAGGCGCCACCGAAAACTCCCAAGTATGAGGATGGACAGGCATTACATAAATAATACTGAGGATGAATCAGGGTGGGCTTCCGAGGGTGGGAGGGAAGGGGCTGCAAAAGGGGAATAAGACAGAGTCGGTCCCTCCCTCATGGAACCCATGACGATTAGGAACGACAGCATTAAATAATGTTGAAGATGAGATCAGTGCCGGCTTCCTGGGCGAGTTTCTAGTGGACAGCAATGCTCCAGGCAGAGGGAACAGCACATGCAAAATCCCAGAGTGGAGAGAGCCTGCAGTGTTCCATAAACACACTTCTCCAACCTTAATGGGCACACAGATCCCCTGGGAGATCTTGCTAAAATGCAGATCTGGTTCAGTGGCTCTGGGTTTCAAGACTGCATTTCTAAGTCGCTCCCACAGACGTGGACTCTTCCATTAAGGATACAGGGGCCACACTTGGGAGTAGCAGGGATGTGGGGCCCAGAGCTGACCTTATTCACACTTCTGATGAAAACCTTTGAGTCCTCCTGGGTACCCACAAGAGAACGCCCACACTCCTTAACTTGGTGTCATTCATTCATTCAACAAAGACTCCCTGAGCATCTTCTCTGTGCCCTGTTCTGGGTGGTGCTGGGGACAGAGGGTGACGAGGCCCAGTCTTCACAGTGCTCACCGCATTCACAGGCCCGTGGGAGAGCCATATCGTGGTGACAATTACACATTTAATAATTTAATTACGGTCCATTCATTCAACAAATATTTACTGAACAGCTGTTGTGTGCTAGGCACTATTCTTAGTGTTGGGGAAACAGCAGCAAAAACAGATCAGAGGGGCGCCTGGGTGGCTCAGTTGGTTGAGCGTCTGCCTTCGGCTCAGGTCATGATCCCAGGGTCCTGGGATAGAGCCCCGAATGGGCTCCCTGCTCAGTGGGAAGCCTGCTTCTTGCTCTCCCACTCGCCCTCTCATGCTCTCTCTTCCACACTCTCTCTCTCTCTCTCTCAAATAAATAGATTTAAAAAAGAGAGAGAGATGGATAAACAACAAATGTAATAAAATGTCAGGTAGTGATGGTGTTATGGAGAAAAATAGAGGAAAACAGAGGAAAGAGGGTAGGGAGTGAGGTATTGTGTTAGAATGTCAGAGAAAGCTTTTCTGAGGGGTGACGTTTGAGCAGAGACTTGAGGGAGGTAAGGAAGGGAGCCACGTGGAGGATATCTGGGGAAAAGTATCCCTGGCAAAGGGAAGAGCCAGTGCTAATGTCCTGAGGCAGGAGCAGCTTGGAGTATTTGAGGAGGCAAGTGTGGCTCCAGTGGAGGGAGCAAGGGTGGGGGGAAGGAGATGAGGCAGATGACATCACAGAGGAAACAGGACAGATGTCAGGGTCCCCAGCTGGGAATCTGATGCTTACTCCAAGTAGGGTGGGAAGCATGGGGGGCCTCTGAGGAGGGGAAGGATATGAGCTGGCTTAGGCCTAAATGAGCATCAGTTGTGCAAGTCTCTGAACATATGTGAGATGCTCTATAATGGGGCAGGGGAAGAAATGAGATAATGACGGCAGAGTAGTCAGAGTGAAACTTTGGTGGGGGGCAGGGAATGAGTGGGCTCCTGGCAGGACTGTAGGCATCAAAGTGACTCTGGGATGTAAATGTACCTTGAAAATCTACAATTTCTCCTCCCAATCCATCCCAGCATGCACCAGTGGCCCCATTTCTGAAAGGTGTTATATGATTCATGAGTGTTCTCTATCATTACTGTGATCAATTTCATAAGAAACAGGTCCTGAGCTCCAGTTCTCCCAAAAAACTTCAGCTGTGTGTGTGTGTGTGGGGGGGGGGGTCAGAGAGACCGCAAGGTTCTGGCAAAGAGGTGGAACCAGATGACAAGACTGGGAGGAGACAGGTAAGGGGCTCCCTGTGGCTGTAGCCTTCCTCCCCAGAGCTGCTGTCCATGGTAGCTGAGGCACCCAGCCCCGTGAGCCCACCTGCTCCGAGCAGGGTCTCGCCGCTCTCTTGGCTTGTGTGATCTCGGGCGGTTAGGATCTGTGGCTCTCTGAACCTCAGGTTCCTCTTCTGTAAAGTGGAGCTAGTAACAGTGTCTACCTCGTGGCGGTGTTACAAGGATTGATTTATAAGACAAGGAAAGCACTCAGCACAAGTTAGCTAGTGATATTTGCATATTCAGATTAGAATCTTAGGGGCGCCTGGGTGGCTCAGTGGGTTAAGTGTCTCACTTTTGGTTTCGGCTCATGTCATGATCTCAGGGCTGTGAGATCGAGCCCCAGGTCGGGGTCCTCGCTCAGTGTGGAGTCTGCTCGTCCCTCTCCCTCTGTTCTTCCTGCTGCGTGCTCTCTCTCTTTCTCAAATAAATAAATAAAATCTTAAAAAAAATAGATTAGAATCTTAGAATCCTACAGTTATGGGATGTTAGAAATGTTAGCTTAGGTGGGGATTTTAGCACCAACTTTACCACATGGTTAAAGGGACATCACTGGTAGTGGGACAGCGGCAGTCATGGGCCTCCTGGTATAATGGACTGAGGAGAACATTGCATTGCTTGCATGAATTCTGGCCCAAAGTGCATCACCTGAATCCAATCACAAGGACACATCAGACAAACCCAAACTGAGGGTTGTTCTGCTAACTAGCCTGTCTTCAAAAGTGTCAGGGGCACGAAAGTCCTAGAGAAGCGGGAGGATGGATCCAGACCAAAGAACTCTAAAGAGACATGACAATGAAATGCAACATTTGGGTCTGGATCGGACTGGAAGAGAGGAAGGGAGGGAAAACACAGCCACGAGATGTTACGGGGACGATGGGCGGGGTGGGGGGGCGGTACAAACAGGGACCGCAGCCTGGGTAATAATATTGATTCAGTATTACATTTCCTGAGTGTGGCAGTCAGATTGTGACTGGGGGGGGGGAGTGGCTGTCATAAATCTTAGCAGGGGCACACTCAAGTATTTACGGGTGAGTGGTCATGCTGTCTGCAAGCCGTTCCCATCGAGCGCCACAATGATTAATAATAGTATATATTAGGGAGGGTGAGTGAAAGCAAAGAGGACAGCAAATGAACAGTTGGTGACTCTGGGCGCAGGTGATATGAGGGTTCACCAAACCATTTCTGCAGCCCTTCTGTGGGCGTGAATTTTTTCCAAAATCAAAGGTCAGAAAGACAAAGAACATGGGGATTTCAGAAACCAGGTATGATAGGAATATAGAAGACGTACTTGTGTTTCAACACTGGATGCAAAAATTCTGAGAAGATGAAAATGTGAGAACCAGCACATGGGAGACTAGTTAGGTGTGGAGTAGAATACCCAAATGTGGGAATCCTGGAATCTTAAAACTTTAGACCCTTAGCATGTTAGGATTATAGGGGCTTAAATCTCAGAATCTTGGAACAGGTGTGCTCTTCTGGTGCCTCAGAGATCATATTAAATTTGGAGAAACTGAGGCCCATGGATCCTAATCCATATGGTCCCTGTGGGCAAATCAGAAAATGGCTTCCCTCCCTCAAGACCCTTTATTTCCATGAATCAGGACATTGTCATAATAGACATACGAATCTACAATGTCCACTATGTGAATAGAGCTTTCTTAGATGTGGTACTCTTAGGCAGTGCACAACCTTTATAACCGTACATGACATCCCTGATTGCCCACACTGAAGCAGGAACTTGCTCAAGAAACAGGTTCCAGGGCTACACTTGGACTGGAACTCAGTTGTCCTGCCTCCCAGTTCTGGACCTAAGCTGCACTGATAAGTGATGCCAGGCCTGTGACCGTCACCTGGGATAGGAGAGCAGGGACAGGAGGAAGGTGTCAACTTTGCCTAGCTCTTTGGTTCCACCACTGAGCAGCATTTACTCCTACACTTCAGACATCTCAGTACTGAGGTCATTTGCAGGCGAGAGAGGCGCCTCTGATCCCAGCAGGTGACACCCGTCCTCACTTCCTCCTGCAAAACCTTTGGTGGGAGCAGCAGCAGACTAGGGGGGTGGGTAGGAGTGGAAGGGTGAAGAGCTTGAGTGACAGCAGGCCCCAGTATGGTGAATGCTTCTTCTTTAGTCTAAGGAGGTTGGGAGATGGAGGATGGTAGGGGGAGGGGGGAGGGGGCGTTCGGTCACAGGTGACCAAAGGGATCCCACGTTACAGGATGACAGGACAAAGATCCTGAGCTCCACTCAGGGGAAGCAGAATGGAGGGGGAGGCGGGAGGGTGGGAGAAATGAATGGGGATGGGCAGACCCAAGGACCTTGGACTGACCCGAGGTGGAGGGGATGATCTACAAATGCCTGGAGCTGCTCAAATACTGGAAGATGTGATCGGCAGAGGCAGGGGGAGGCTGGGGCAGAGTGGCGGAGCTGAAGATTCATGAAGCCCAGAAACTCGGCCCCAGCGAGAGAAGAGTTAAAGGGACGAGGGCGAGCAGAACTGAAGATCTACAATTAGGTCCGCCTTAGCTTTACCCAGGGAAGAGGATGAAAGGGGGGTATGGCAGACTACTTGGCAGGTGGAACCGGGGAGAAGCTCAGTCATCAACACTCTCTCCCGTCCTCTGCCTTAATTTCTTCACAGCTGACATTTTTCTGTCTTCAGTGTCTACTCCCTGATGGCCCGTCTTTCCCACGAGAATGTCAGCTGCTTTTGTGCAGACACTTGACGTATTTCATTCACTGCCGATCTTCAAGGCCCAGATCTGTTTCTGGCACATAGTAGACCCATGATAAACGTTGGTATTATTATAGGGAACTATGGCAGACTGCACATCAGTCAACAAACTACACTGTAAAACTATCGTTCTTGAAAGAGTGTGGTATGGACAGAAGAACTACAAACAGTTAAAGACTTCTGTGGGTCACACAAGGATAGAGAAGTCATCTTGTTTACTGTTCTGTGTTTTGTTGTTGTTGTTTTTTTTAAGGTGGGGAGGGGCAGAGCAAGAGGGAGAATCTTAAGCAGGCTCCACGCCCAGTGCCCAGCCAGACAGGGCTCTGTCTCACCACCCTGAGATCATGACCTGAGCCAAAATCAAGAGTCCCAGGCTTAAACCCACTGAGCCACCCAGGCGCCCTAACTGTTCTGTGTCTAAAGGTAGTACCCGACACATGGTAGGTATTCAGTAGGAGCTGCTGAAGGAGGGAAGATCACAGATCTCCTCAAAGAGGGGTGAGGAGAGGGACGGGGGTGCAGAGAGATACAGGAGGGTACAAAGGGGGGGCTTCTTTAAGGTGCCACCGAAAACCTGAGGATAATTTGGGTCCCGCCTCTTCCCTCTTATCCCATTTAATTTTCCCACCTAGCACTTAAAATCCCTCGATATTCTTAATCTATTTAATAGTTCATTGCTTTATTGCTACTTGAGGATAGGGGCCTTAGCTGTCTTGTTCACCACGGTACACCCCCAGGTATACAGTAGCTGCTCAATAAAGATTTTTACTTTAGTCATGGTGGGGGGGGGGCGGAGGGAGGGGACTTGTCCTACCCGGTAACACCACATAGAATGAGCTGTAGTGATGAACGCGGGGTGGCGTCAAGCGAAGACCGGGCAGGTAGCCGGTACGCTGGGGAGACGGGACAGCCCCGCTCTCTGGCAAACGCTAGAAGAGCGTGCGGTGCCAAGAAGACTCTCAGCGGGAACGAATGAACGAACCATGAATGAAAGCCGCTGGTGGATGGGCGCTGGAGGCAGCCCTGAGCCGGGCGATCGCGGAGGCCGCGGGGGGGCGGGACCTCCGCCCTGCGAGCCGCCAACCCACCTGTACTCGTAGTCGGAGCCGGCCTTGGCGGAGCCGTCCTCGGTGCGATAGTCCACGTAGAAGGTGCTGTTGCCCTCCCCGCCTTGGCAGGTGACGGACAGCAGCACCGAGCCACAGTTCTCCAGGCAGTGGTAGAGGCTGGGCTCGAAGAAGATGCGGCTGGCGCCGTCGTCCTCGTCCTCGCCGGGGCCCTCGGCCGGGGAGGCCCTGCGCGACGCGTCCACCGCGTGTCGCCGCAGCACGTTGCCCGCGCCCGTCATCAGCCGCGTGGCCTGGATGCGGTAGAAGGCGCGGCTCTTCTGCTGGTGCAGCAGCGCGTAGTAGTTGGCGATGCCCACCAGCTGCTCCAGGTCCTTGTCCGGGTGCTTCTGCTTGAGGTCCTTGAGGATCTGGATGACCTCGCGGCGGCTGGCGTCCAGCTCGCGGGCCTCGGCGGGGCTCGGGCCCAGGCCGCCCACCTCGCCCGGCACCTCGGCGCCCACGAACGTGCCGTCCAGCTCGATGCTCTTGGGGGGGTCGCCCTCGGCGCCGATGATGATGCCGCTGCGCGGGTCGGTGCGGTAGCGCTTGTACACGTACTTGTAGAAGAGCAGCCGCTTGTCGGCCATCCAGGCGAACACCACGCACACCGGGAAGAAGACGAGGGTCAGCAGCGCCTCCCACACCTGCGGGTGGCCGCGTGGGTCAGGACCGCCGCGCCGCCAGGGGGCGCGCTCGCCACCTCGCCGCCCCGCCGCCCGGCCGGCCCCCCCCCGCCCCCCACCCCCAGCGTCTCCCTCCCGGTGGTCGCCTGGCGCCCCCCATCAGCACCTCCGCTCCGCATCTCCCCGCACCTCGGTCCCTGCCCCGCTTCGTCCCCTCTCTGCTTCCCTCTTTCTCTCCCTGCCTCCGTCCCATTCTGCGCCGGTCGGTTTTTGAATCTTTTTTCCTGTCTTGTTGCCTCTGTCTCCTTGTCCGCCTTTTGTATCTTTTGTAGATACCCATCTCTCTCCCTTGTGAGATGCTTCGCAGTGTCTCTCCCCTTCCTGGTCTCTGCCTCCTTCCTGGTCGCCTGATGCATGCATGCTTCCATCCACTCACCCATCCACCCGTCCATCCGTCCATCTACCCACCCACCCACTCACCCACCCACCCATCCATCCATCCATCCACCCACCCATCCATCCATCCATCCACCCATCCATCCATCCATCCATCCATCCATCCATCCATCCATCCATCCACCCATCCATCCATCCATCCGCCTTTTATCACGTTGAGAACCACGCCCACCTGCCCCAGTGCTGGGAACTCAGCTCCCCTCAAGGGGCAGAGCCTGTGTCCCTTCCTGCCTCTCTTTCCTTCCATCTTTTTCTCCCTGCTCCACTTTCCCTCCACCCCTCCTCACCTGGGATGCCCCTGACGTGTCCAAACCCCACCCATCACCCAGGGCCTGCTCTCCACTCCACCTCCTACTAAAGCTCCCTGATTCCCTCTCCCCTCTCCTTTCCCGCCCTCCTCGCTGGACCAGTGACTACAGCCTTTGCCAGACTCTCCTTAGAATCTGGCCCTTAGGGACGGGACTTTGACTCTAAAAGAAGCAAAAGTTGGCTCCCCTTACAGCCTCATACAGCGAGTTTCCATGTTTATATGCTACCTCCCCAGAGAAACAAGGCAAGGCTGAGTCCAGATCCTGGTTCTAGAAGAGGGAGGTCTGGCTCAGCCTCTTGCCTGTAAGGTGGGGGCGTCCCCAAGACTGAATGAGCTTATGTACCCCTAACACTTAGCACTGTCAGCTCCTGACACGTAGAAAAGACTCAAAATGTGAAATTAACATTACCATTATTATACTAGCACTCACTGAGGTCCGGGACTCAGTCTGCAAGTAGTTACATTTCTCATTAAAGATAAGGAAGAAACCATTAAAGGTTATCTACCATCAGAGGGCCCCCAGAGGTGTCTTTAAAATGGCCTTAAAAGGGAAAATATCATTTCTGATCCAATGCCCACACACCTTGTCGCTGTGTTTACTGATTGCTCAGAGAGAAGGGCAGGACTTGGAAACAGAGCCTCACAAGGCCACCAGGCAGGTCTGTGAAAAGAAGCTGAATTTTCTACACAAGCTGTAAAATGAACTCTGGCCTTGTGTTCATTGCACTGGTCACTGTGTATATCGCAACAGGATTCTCCCAGACAGCTTCCAACCCCTAAGATTTGCTTCCCTGCGCCCCAACCCCCACCCCCACCCCCCGCAGGTAAATAAAAGGCGAATCTAGGAGACTCATATCTTCCTTCCAGGGCACCTACTGCGAATGGGCATATGGACTTGCCCACCCTGGGAGGGAAGTGAGACAACTTCAGTGGACAGGAACACCCCCAAGAGGGGGCATCTCCAATGTGGGGTCCTTTGTGGACTGCCACCATGATTGGGGCGGGAGATCTGGCCCAGCGACTCATGGGGCAGGCCCACACAATACACACCTGTCCTACGTCCTGCCTGACCTCAGAACCTCCCGCTGGACATGCGCAGTGGCGAAAAAACCTGCTTCTAATAATTGGAGTCTAGAACGCAGCTCTGTTACACGTATATGAAGTATTTCCCCGATGCTCTAATATATGCTGAATGCGCTTATTTTTAATCTTGTGGCTACCCACTCCTCTGCTCAGCTCCTTGCATGGAACGTTTCCTGATCTTTTTCTTTCTCTTAAACCCAAACTTATTCGGTAAAAGTAGGTGCTGGCATCTGGTACCCACACCATGACTTTTAACGTAGCTGTGCTGAAGCATTTCCATGTGGAAATGCACATGGCTCCATCAGACATCGCTTTCCTTTATATCAGTTTGGCCATTATACAGACTTTCGGAAAGCCAGCAGCACAGGCAAGTTCATTAATGGGCGGAATCACTCACATTTACTCTGTCCTAGGCTTGCTGTTCTGAGCCCTTCCATGTGTAATTTGTTTGATCCCCACACCACCCTCTGGAGTCAGGGCTATGCTGATGCCCAGGTGACAGCTGAGGAAACTGAGGCACAGACAAGGTGAGGAACTTGCCCAAGGAACAGCTGGGGAGAAGCAGAAGTGGAGTTTGAACCCAGCGTGTCTGGGTCCAGGGTCCACGCACTTGGCTACTGGGGGAGAAGGCCTGTCTTCTCTCATCTAAGAATTTCATGTCCAATTAAAGGGTAACAAAGCATTTGCTAGAAAAAGGGAGCACTGGGTATGAAGGGTCAAGAACCAAGGATCCGGTCTAACCCCTTCCACGGTTCAGATATGAAAACTGAGGCCCAGAGAGGGTATGGGCTTTGCCTGAGGTCACACAGCACTTGGGGAGAAAACTCAGAGCCAGACCCATCTTGCTGCTCCAGTTCTCTATGTTGAGGAGGAAGTGGCACCATCTTGATCTCATGCCAGTTCCTTCCATTATTTCATGAAAATGTCCCATAAGCCTGGCCTCCACGTTACTCCCAAAGGGGTCCCCCATGGTGACTTCTCCACCCAGAGCTGTGACATTTTCAAGCCTGTTTTCTGAGTCGGAGCCTGGCTCCTCCTCAGGGGGAAGCTCTCTCCTCCACCCCATCCCTGTCCACTTGTCATCAAAGACCATTTTGAAAACCCAAGCCAGTATGCCATCCTTTCTATAAGTGCACAAAAACCATGTGATGCAACCTTCTGTACTTTTCACCGCGGCTGCCAGGAGACTCGGCATTCTAGTCATTAGTCAGCTGCAGTAAACGTCTCTCTCCCTCTCTCATCCCTGTCTCCTGGTGCTACCATCTCCCCCTTAGCTCACCTGTGGTTTCTGGTCCCTCCCTCTGCTTTTACATCACCTGCAAAGAATTTTTATACTTCTAACTTCAGCTGCTTCCTGGAAAGAGACTAGAATCGGCAGAACCGGATAGATTTGCGCAGAGAGATTATACACATGTGTGAAGGAATTCTGGGTAGCCTCAAATAAATTATGCATGTGTGTGAATGAATTAGGCCAGGCCCATAAATAAATTATGCAAACGTAGATGGCAGTCCTGGGGTTGTGGGAAATGAATTAGGCACATGTTTTAAAGGAAGACTAAGCAGAATGTGGTTAAGACACTGGACAAACGAGAGGCAAATGATTATGGGAATGTGGGTGTAAATTATGGAGCAGTGGGGCTAAATTTTGTTGGAATAAATTATGGAAAGTGGCCTTTGCAGTGAACTGGGTTTATACCTACGTTGGATTGGATTGCATATAAATTACAGTGATGTGGCATAAATTATCCTACCATCAGCAATCAATTATGAATAATGAATGAATTATGCAAATCACAATTGCATATCTGGCCAATACAGAGCTAGATTACACAGATGTGGGCCTACGTCTATGCAGGCCCATGTATACATTATGCAAATTGTACCAAGTTACCCAAGTTGATTAGCACTGTCAGAAAATACAAGGCTGGATTATGCAACTGTGGCATGAATTATGCAAATGAAGGTGGTTTTATTATAAAGACAGGAATAAATTATGCAAAAGACAGGGAGGGTAAGAAAACATGTGAACCTACCTGGCAAATACCTGGCTAGACCATGAAGTGGGTGCGGTATGCATTACACAGATCACAAGGACTCTGTTAACACATATGGCACCAAAGTGAGAGCTAAAGGGGTCCCTTCCAAATGGGTATAGTGTAAAATGTCACCCCCCTCTGGGTGGATGAGCCCTTTCCAGGGCCTGCAGAGTCATCCAGACATGGCTTGGGCATACTTGATGGACTCCAGCCCCAACTTGCCTTCAATACCCCAATGCCCTCATGCAGTGTACAACCTGCACAACCATACCGGGAGGCTCTCCCAGATAAGAGCACGCATTTCTGCAAATACATGAATCAGGTCTCCAAGCCCAGGGGGCCACCCCTCTGGATTTTGTAGACCTACATGCACCAAGGAGGTGTCCATGGGTCCTTGCTCACCTGGACCACACCCGGGGAAAAGACAGCCAGGATGAGATAAAGCCAGACGTAGGCGAAAATACTCCAAGAGGCAGTGACAAAGAAGACTCTCAAGTGCTTGATCTTGCGGCTTTCACCGGCTGGGATGACATAGATGCACACGGCAATGACCACAAACATGTTGAAGGCAGCACTGCCCACAATGGTGCCCGGGCCCAGCTCGCCCGCCTGGAAGTTGTGGCCGCAGACCTCAATGACGGACAGCAGGATCTCAGGGGCTGAGGAGCCCAGGGCCATGAGTGTGAGGTTGGACACCGTCTCGTTCCAGATGCGGACGGTGCCCACGCTGGTCTCACCATTGGCCTTGGTGATGGTGATCTCCTTCTCCTTTGACGTGATGACCTCGATGGATGCCATGAAGCGGTCGGCGATGATGGACACGCCCAGGAACATGTAAACCATGGCCACGAAGTAGACCACAGCTCGTGCTGCCTTGTCCCCCAGGGACGGGTCATCAGGCTCCCAAACAGGCAGCAGGACCCCTGGCTGGCAGCGGTTGGAGCCCTGGCAGCCCCCTGTGCTGGCGTCACTGTCATTGGCCGGGGGAGGCGGCAGTGAGGGGGTTGGGGTGGCTGCTGCCGAGCAGGGGGTTGTCCCCAGGAGGAGTGCAAACCCCACCAAGGCCAGGGGAGCCATGGAGGGTGTTGGGTCCTGTGGGGGGGGGGAGGAAGAATGTGGGTGAGGGGCATGGACCCCTCCCATTTGCATGGGAGCCTTGTTGGAGTCGGGCATAGGGGACAAGCAGAGGGCTGACAGAGGGAGGATGGGGACAGAGGGAGATGCAGAGAGACAGAGAGGGCCAGAGAGAGACCAGGGGAGAAAGATAAAGACAGAGGAGCGTCACACGCTGCTGGTGGAGTGTACGCTGGTCTCTCCACTTTGGGGAACTACAGCTGAATATGCCGTGTCCTAGGACTCAGCCGTTCCCACTCCCAGGTACATACGCACCCGGGAGCCCTAGGTCATGTGTCTGCCAAAAGACACATCCGAGAATGTCTTAACAGCTCCCGTCTTGAAACAACCCAGATGCCTCTCAGCAGTAAATGGAGAAGCCCAGCACGGAGCACTCACACCGAGGAATGTTATAGGGCCCTGGAAAGGGAACAGGCTTCTGGCCTGCCCAGCCACACAGATGAATCCCACAGACAAGGGAGGAATGAAGCCAGGCCCCAGGGAACACAGAGTGAATAATTTAGTGGGTGAGGCGAGGGGCTGGAGGCCCTCAATTCATGAGGTAAGTCTCATGGTTTCCGACTTGGCCCCCAGAGGGCTCCTGCCCAGAGTGGGATGTCTGTCTGTCTGTCTGTCTGAGAGGGGCTGGGGAGGGGCTGCTGGAGGGTCTCGCACTCACATCGTTCCCTGCAACGGTGACAGGTGTCTCTCTCCAGGAGCCCCCAGGTCTCTGTGAGGGGCCCGGGTCTCCAGCAGCTGTGACATGAGGCCCTGTGTTGGGCTTTTGGTCTCATTGGTGGGTTGTGGGGTCTCTACGGTTTCAATACTTCTCCTCCAGCCTCCGATCCTGGCTCTGAGTGGCTATCTCTGTGTCTTGCCTCAGTTCCCTTTAAAAATGCAAACTAGAGGGTGCCTGGGGTGGCTCAGTTTGTTGGGCATCTGCCTTTGGCTCAGGTCACGATCTTAGGGTCCTGGGTTCGAGCCCCATGTGGGGCTCTGAGCTCAGTAGAGTCTGCTTCTCCCTCTCCCTCTGCCCTTCTCCCCAGTTCATGCTCTCCCTCTCTCAAATAAATAAATGAAATCTTAAAAAAAAAAACAAAAAAACGCAAGTCAGTTCACCTCCTCCCTCTGCTCAGAACCCTCCATGGCTCCCAACTCAGTCTCAGCTAGAGTACCACAGTCCTCGCCCTGGCTCATGAGGTCTCGAAGGATCTGCCCCCCCTTATTCCCTCTCCGGCTTCATCTCCCCCTGTCTCCTTGCTTGCTTGGCCCCTGCCACCTCAAGGCTCCTCACATACTAGACAAGTTCTCGCCTCCGGGCCTTTGCACCTGCTATTTCCCCTTCCTGGGACGCTCTTCCCCACATATTCACCCTCTCCTCTCCGGTTCTCCACTCAGACATCACCTTCCTGAGCTCTCGATTAAAAATGACACCACCCGGGCGCCTGGGTGGCTCAGTGGGTTAAAGCCTCTGCCTTCAGCTCAGGTCATGATCCCAGGGTCCTGGGATCGAGCCCCGCATCGGGCTCTCTGCTCAGCAGGGAGCCTGCTTCCCTTCCTCTCTCTCTCTGCCTGCCTCTCTGTCTACTTGTGATCTCTGTCTGTCAAATAAATAAATAAAATCTTAAAAAAAAAATGACACCACCCCACTTTGGGGTGTCCCTAGCTGGTTCCTCAGTGGAGAGGGCCAAGGCTCAGAGGTCAAAAGCTCATTCAAAGCCCCCAGCACCAACTCTGGTTCCATTTCTCTCTCCAAGAGTGGCCCGAACTCCCAGTTCCTCTGCCCCACTCTTGCACTGCCTTGGTAACCCAGTAGCCTATTAAAAAAAAAGTGGTGGGGGGGATGACTGAGAAAGGAAAGACGGGTCCTCTGAGCCCGCAACTCCCTGATCCTGTCTTGGCCAGTGCCTCCGGGTACCTTGCATTTCTGTCTGAAAGTTCTTCTCTGAGTCTAACCCACAGCCTGCCCCCAAAACACGCCCACGTACTCACGGGCAGGGAGCTGGCTCCTGGGGGAGGGAGGCAGAATGTTGGCAGAACTTCCCTGAGGAGTGTGTGTGTGTGTGTGTGTGTGTGTGTGTGTGTGGGCGGGGCGAGGGGGATTCTTAAAGGGCCACCACACAATTAGCCCCCTCAGCAAGGCCCCTAATGATACATCCAATTAGCAGCCCCCTAATTAGCAACAACTTAGGCATAATTACAAACCCACCAGGATCCAAAGCAAAGACTCACTCTCTTCTCCCTCCCTTCTCCCTGGCTTTCAGGAGTGAGGAGGGCCACCTGGGAGTCAAGGATTCATCTCGAGCCTCGAACTCCCTCTATCACGGGAGGGCCCTGGCCGGGAAAGTGCCCCCTCAAGTCCAACCACCCGTCCCCTCCCGGTGAGGTCCTCCAGGGAGACCAGAGTCTGGCAAAGGGTGTCCTCACACCTGCCCTCCTTGCTCAGGGGCTGGGCAAAGAAGCCTGTCTCAGTCCCTTTTCCTGCAAAACCTGGTTTTCTCTCACTGAGGCCTTAGGGGAGGAGGGGTCAGACAGAGAAAGCGCGAGATAAATATTTGTGAAATGAAGAACCAAGAGCTCTGAGTCCTGTTGCCGGGGGACAGCTGGGCTTCCTCTGCCAGACGCACCCGCCTCTGCCTCTCTCCGTCCGTCCGCCAGCAGCCCTGAAACCTAATCTGAGTTTAGAACCCAGGGGCAAAAGGATCAGGTTGAGGCCAGGGTAGGAGGGCCGATGGTGGTATCTCTCCCTTTCTCCCCACCCTTGTGGGCAGGCAGCCAGCTGGGTCATTGGCGAGCACCCCAGGTCTGCCTCACATGTCTCTCGGGGGTCTTGGAGACCTTCTGCCTAGAGTGGGACTGTAGGCGTAAGTGGGGGGGGGCTAGTCTGGCATGGCAGGTGGGACCTCCTCTCTCCCTCCTCTCCTTCACCTTGGCAAGGGAGGTGGCGGTTCCTGGTTGTGCTCTGGTGGGAGCAAGTGTTGCCCGCCACCCCTTGGAGGGATTTCGAGGTGGGGACGCAGGCTTCTAAACACACCCACTTATTGCTCCGGTGGTGAGCCAGGCTCTCCCAGCACCACACCACGTCCCGGCCTGGGGTGGGGGTGGGGGTGTCACACATAGTCTCAGTGCTCAGGGCCATGACACCCTGATGGGTAAACTGAGGTCCAGAGCGGGAAAAAGCTTGGCCAGGTGAAGCAGCTTCAAATCAGGGGCAGAGGCAGGAGAGGATGGAAACGCAAGGCATAGGACTCCTAGGCTGGTGATCTTCCGAACCCAGCTGGGTCCCACAAGGATACTTGAGGACCTCACCCCATCCCAGCCAGGGCTACAGGGTAGGCTCTCTCCCCTTTCCCCTGGTCACTAACTCTCACCCAGCTTCTCTGGGGTCCCCTTCCTCCAGGAAAGAAGATGTACTGGCCAGGGACCTCCAGACTCAGAGGGGCCCTCTTGGAGCCCCCAGGGGATGGTTGAGTAGCTTTGGAGAGCCACCCCCACTGAGAGGTCTGAGGCTGGCACGCCACGAGAGGGATGGAAGTAAGGCTGCAGAAAGGATTGGCCTGACCCACCCCGGTGCCTAGTGCTGTGCCTGGAGTAGGCAAGGTGCTCAGTAATCGTCCAAGGAACAGATGAGTGAAGCAAGCAATGGACAAAGGGTGAGAGGCGTAGCAGTCAGACTGTAGGAAGGACCGGTCTAGTCTCTACAAGGAGGAATGGGAAGGCAAGATGGGAGGACTGGTGCAGTCTCCACCACAAAGGGTAGAGGGTAGATTGCAAGAAGGACTGGCCTCCGGATGCCAGATACAAGGCAGGGGAGAGGAGAGGAGCTCTGTCCTCAGGGAGGGGATGGGGCACAAACCAGCCAGGAGGATGGGCGGGAGCTCGGCTGAAGAAGGGAGAGGACTTCGGGGGACTCCGCACCTTCTGGGGGAGCCCACTCTGCGGGAGGGGGAGTCTTCTTCCTCCAGGTCTCCCCCTTGCCAGAGGCGGGGACAAAGGTGTGTGGGAGGAGAGTTAACCAGCTACCAGGGAAGACAGAGACAGAGAAACAGAGACCTCATACCTACAGACGGAGATGGAGAGAAGGAGGGAGAGGGCCAGGGAAGAGAGAGGGAGACACCCACAGAGACAGAAGAGATAGACACAGGAGAGGAGAGACGGGAGAGAGACACAGGGACACAACACACACAGATGGCGAAAGAGGAAGGCAGAAAGAAACCAGGGACTCACAGACAGAACCCCGAAAAGACACAGAACAGACCCAGGCACAGAGGGAACCAGAGGGACAGACGAGAGAGTGAGGGACTGAGAGACAGGGACACAGGCAAAGGGACTCAGAGAGGCAGCCAGACTCTGCAGGACAGGACCCCCAAGAGATGTGGAAAGACAGAAAGACGAGACCCAGACGTAGGAAGGCGGGGGTAGAGGGAGAGAAGGCAAAGGGGGACTGCCCCAGACGGTGCCTCAGTGCCCTCTCAGTGCCCAGGAGGCACCCTCTTCCCAGCCGGCCATGCTCCCTAGAACACAGGAGGAGCTGAGGATGTTGGCTGCTGGTGGCGCCCCCAACCCACGGAAGGGACCTGGTATCCCCACCCGGGATATGCAGCCCCCCCCCAACCTCCATAAACGAGCTCAGGGAAAAGCCGCTCCTGGCTCCTGAAATGTCCCCCTCCACCAGCCCGCCCAGGCAACACCATCCTTCTCCCACACCGCCCCTCCTCCCCAACGAGGGTCTCTTACCTGCAGCTGCCGCCCGGAGCAGGTCCCCCTAGCACTGGGCTGGCAGTGGTGGGCGACTCCGCCCGACAGAGAGAGAGAGAGAGAGAGAGAGAGAGATTGAGAGAGAGAGAAGCTGGAGACTGAGAGGGAGAGCCAGGGAGGAGGGGAGGGAGAGGGGATAGAGGGAGGAGAGGAAGAGGGGGGAGAGACACGGGGGAGGGGGAGTCGGGAGAGAGGGAGGAGGAGGGACGGGGGAAGAGTGCTGGGAGGGAGGAGGAGGAGGAGCCATAGACCGAGGGGAGGAGGAGGGGGCGGGGAGAGGGGAGGCTGCCGCGGGGCGGGGGAGGCTTGGGGAGGGGCCTGGAGAGAGGAGGCTGGGGGGAGCCGGAGCTTCCCACCCACCCTTCAGGTTCAGCACCACAGACAGGGGACAGCGACGGAGGGTGCTCGGTGTGTGCGTGTTGGGAGGGGTTGGGGGTCATTCAGAGGCATCCCTCCTCCTCCCCAACACACACAGACTCTGATCCATACAAGGGCCAGAGAGGCACGAACAGCTACAAATAGTTACAGGCGCACAGAACCAGGGGGAGGGCAAGAATGTTTAACCAGAGTCAGATCCAAATTCACATGCTGTGCCTCCAGACAGAACCTCGCCCAGCGGGGCCGAAACAACCACAAAGGTACCCATTAATAATAGTAACAACAGTTGCCATTCATACCCCCCTTACCACGTGCCAGGCGGTGTTAAACATTTTTTTTTTTTTTGGTAAGTGACTGACAGGTGTTGACACAACTAGCCCTCCAAACAACCCTGTGAGATAACGTCATTAGCCTCATTTTACAGATGGGGAAATCGAGGCACAGAGTGGCCAAGCGGAACTTTGGGCTCCACACCCTTAACCACTCCACGGCATGCATGGTCCCACATGAGGGAGCAAGTGACGAGTGGTGCATCGAACTGCCAACAGCCGGGCGAGGGGCCGAGTCCTGAAAACACACAATCCTGAGCCCTGAAGGGGACACACGCTTCAGACTCGCACCATCACTGACTAAACTCACCGAAATCCCACGCTGGAGTCCCACTCTCACCCAGGATGGGAGGGGACACAGCTGAGGCCAACGGCAGGAGGGAGGAGACCCCGCGCCCCCACCCCCCCGCCACTGTGTCCAATGCCGGTCCAGGCTGGACAGCCTTGGGCAGGCTGCCAGCAAGAGGGAGGCGGTTCAGCTCCCTGCAATTTCCCACGCTTGGACCCAGGGTTCTGGGAGCTGACAAGGGTGGCCAAGGATTGGTGGGCTCCTGCCTCCCTAAAAACCCACCTGGTGGCTTGGTCTTCATGGTCAGTGTGGGTGGTCAGACCATGGGGTGGACTTCCTTGGTAGGAGGTAGACAGATGGCCAGGATGACTGGGGGATCTGCCCCCTCTGCCCCGGGAAGGAGGAGTCCCACCCAAACCCTGTCCCACAGATGAAAAAGCCCACCCTCCCCACCAGCCTGGATCCTGCTCAGGAATTTCTTCCCCAACAACCCCCCCCCCCTTCCCCAGAAGCTATTCCTGGCCTGTGGGGGAGGGTGAGAGTTCTGATTCCTGCCCTCCACTGGTCCTGCAAATACAGGCCTCTGCTTCCTTCTCCCTTGCCTTAGACAGGGCCACAGGAGGGAGCAATTTCTAAAGCCCTCCCAGCCTTGGGCCAGGGAAATCAGCCCTGTCTCAGACTCCCTGGTCCCTGGATCCCCCGGGCTTTCCAGTCTTTTCCAGTCCAATCAGGTCTAATCCTGGGCCTTTCCGCATGGCACACCGGGGGGTCTTTCCCTCCTGGGTTCCACCTCAGCATGCCTCAACTGGGATCTAAACTCAGTTGCTTTCTGCTGGGGTCTGACCTGGGCCCTTGGCACAAAGTCTAACCACAGTAATTCGTTGGGGGTCCAACCTCAGCATTATTCATGGTGGTAGTGGGGGGGGGGTCTAGCCTCAAACCCTTTGCTGCAATTCAACCACAGTTTCCCACAACAGTCCTTCCCACCTATATCCTTCCTCTGAGGCTTAATTTCTGTATTCCCCCGTGGGGGTCTAACCTCAGTCCTTTTCTTTGGCTTCCGTAATCTCTTCCACGTTGGTTTCATTTCAGTCTTTATGGCAGGTCCTCATTTCTGTCCTCTGAGGTCTACACTAGGATCTCACCTCAGTCCCGCTTCTAGGTTGAACCTCGGATTTTTCTCTCCCCATGTGCCCCTCTCTCCTATTTCTTCTGGGCGAATCCAGCACCCAACACCGAGCCTGGCCCATGGCAGGTGTCAAACACTTGCCAGAACAAAAGAATGAAGACAACTCAAGTCTGCTTCCTCTGCACATATAAATAATCACAGGCTGACCAAGTCTCCATGGGGGTAACGGGGCCGGGGGGGGGGGCTGAGATTGTCCCATTTTTCAAACGGGAACACTGAGGTACAGAGACAGGAGTGCGCCAGCCGGGCCTGCAGGGCACAAGGGCGCAGAGTCAGAGCACGGACTCCCAGTTCCACCATCCTGGGGGGGCCTGGGGAGACCCTCCCTTCCTTCAGGAGGTTTCCCCACTGTGAACGGCTAGAGGCGATTACTCCAGTGACTGCCCCTGGGCCTGGGAAGGGTAGCGGGTGGGAGCTCAGGAGGCCGGGGTCTCAGTGGGCCCCGGACCCGCCCTGTCCCCAGGCCTCTGCGACTGATGTCTCCTCTGCTGCACTTCATGCCGAAGCCGGGTCAGGACCAGCTCTGATGCCTGGACCAGGCTGTGCTGTGGGGAAGAAGAGGGGGCCGGTGCTGAGAAAGAGCAGGAGGGGCGCAGGTCAGACCACACGGGAGCTCGGCGGCGGGAGGTCAGAGAGTGGACCAGCGTGCGGGGTGGGAACGGGTCTCTGTGAGGGGGTGAAGGTTAGACCCAGGAGGACAGCCTTCGGTGAATTTCCAGTGGGAGGGACAGAGCCTCGGCCAAAATGTACGGGTGTGAGGTTTGAACTCAGAAGGGACAGGGAACGACCGAAACACGGGAGAGACACACCTTGTACGGCAGTGAGGCTGAGCTTAGACCATAGTGGGGGAGACAAAGGTGAGACCTTGATGACAAAGGGGAGGCTAATGAGGGACAGGAGGAAACCAGCAAAGTGAAAAAGGGAAGAATGTGACACCACATGAGGGACAGAGTGAGACCCTGGTTGGAGGGTCTCAGGCTAGACCCTAATAGAAGGCCCAGAAGAGATTACAGTGACGTGGCTTGGATGAGGGCAGAGGGTCGAGGGGATGGTTCGGCCACAGTAAAGGGAAGTCCTCTGTCCCACAGCTGGACCCCAGTCTCTTCCA
This sequence comes from Martes martes, assembly GCF_963455335.1. Lineage (NCBI taxonomy): Eukaryota > Metazoa > Chordata > Mammalia > Carnivora > Mustelidae > Martes > Martes martes. The sequence goes on from NC_137905.1 coordinate 50,290,421, forward strand.
CTGGGATCTAACCTATGTCCTTTCCGTTTAGGCTCTAACCTCAGACCTCTCCACTAGGGTCCAGCCTTTCTCCTTTCTGCTGAGGTCTAACCTCGACCATTCCATCGAGGTACAGAATGTAGAAAAAGACCCAGGCAAAGCCTGAAGAGGAGCCAGTACCCTCGACCTCTGAGAGAAAGCACCCAGGCTAGACCCCAGAGACAGGGCCTTAGAGGTAGACCAGAGGCAAGGAGAAGGCAATCAGCGCGCCAGGAAACAAAGGTAGAGCACAGCCTGAGAGGTGGCGGCCGGCCACGGGAAAGGTCAGAGGTCAGACTGGATGAGCTGCAGCGGGGGTCAGGGTTAGACCCTGCACCACTGGAGCGGTTGGGTCCTAGACCCCAGCGGGGGTTACGGCAGTTGGGCTGCTATGCGGTGGGAGTGAGGGGGTCTAAGTACGGCCTGCCGGACGACAGACCCCGCGGCTCAAGGGCTGGCTCACTACAGGAGGTTCAGGGGTTAGACCAAAGCGGGAAGGTTCAAGGTTAGTTAGATGCCAGGGGAAAGCCGGAGACTGGTTGCGGGAGGGCTGGAGGCTGGACTACAGGCAGGGTAAGTCCCGCCTGCCGTGGAGGGCAGAGCTTAGACCGCAGAGGAAGGACGAGGTTAGGTCACAGGGAAGGGGGTCGGGGTTGCAGGGAGGGCAAAGGGAGAGAGACAAAGGGCGAGGAGCCGAGGACTGAAGGTGGGGAGGCTGAGGGTGGCTGGGGGCTGACAGCTGCCCGGGCGATTCCCTTTGGCAGGACGGTCCCCTCCCGATTGGCTGCCCCATCTGCCCTGTCTCTCGGGACTTGTCCTTGGCCAACAGGAACTACCTCCTGGAAACAGTTACTCCTTCCTCTGGGGGGGGGGGCGGCGGCCCACGGTCCCCTCGCTGAAGGTGGGCTCAGGCTTGCCAAGCTCCCGAGGGGTCGGGCCCCTGAATGCACCTCCTCAAGTGGGGTGTCTCCCCGTCCCCTTCACTGTTTCCCGGAGAGAGCTCGCCCTTGACACAGCAGGGGCACCGACCCACCCCACCCCTCACCCCACCCCCACCCCAAGGTCGGGCTCAGCGAGGGGAACCCAAGGTGGGGAGCCCGGCTACCTGCAGGATGTGCACGCCCTTCAGGGAGACCACGGCGAGCTCCTGCAGCCCATCCCCGGTCAGGTCCACGTGCGCCATGGCCAGCAGCGGGCTGGAGAAGCCCCGTTGCCACAGCAGGCGAAATCCGTGCTCGGCCTGGGGCAGCCCGCACTCCGGGCCGAAGTACTTGTAACAGAGCAGCTCCTGCAGGGGGTTGGGGAGGGGGTGCGAGTGTCACACGGGGATGCGGGGCAGTGGGAGGGGACATGCGGCGGTGGTCCCATCCCTCAGCCCCACCTGCCCGTAGGTGGCCACCAGGACTTCAGGCCTCCCGTCCAGATCCACGTCGGTGACCAAGCCACAGAGGACGCTGTCAAACTGGTCACTGCCGGGCAGAAGAAGCTGGTCCTCGAGGCCCCGGCTCAGCAGGTCCCTGAGGGTCCCCGGATGAGGCAGGGAGACCAAAGTCACACCACAGTGCCCGTCCCCTCTAGGCGGCAGGCCGGGGCTGGGGGCCCACAGTGCTTCCCCTTCCTGGGTCTGGGCCACGCTGTTCCTCCCGACACCCAGACCCCCTCGTCTCCAACCTGGACGTCTGCACATCCACCAAGGGGAACCCAAATTGTTCCCTCAGACTGTTCACTGTTGCCCAGAAGGGACACCCACCCACACTGCCCCCTGGAGGCGGGGCCGTCTCACCCCTGCACAGAGGACCCTGTTGCCCTTTCTGGCAACACCCTTGCCTCCAGTCTGGACATGCACAAGGCCTCTGGGAGGCTGGCGTCGGGGGCTCGGACCCCACTTGGACACCTGTGCTGCCCACCAGGCGAGCCACAGCTGGCTGGCTCTGGCTCCTGAGAGCAGACTGCGACATTTTCAGAAATTTTGCCAGCTGACTTGAAACCCACCACGGTGGGAAGAGGTACGCCCCAGAAACTGGCCAACCCTCTGAATCAAGGCTTTCTTATGCACCGAGTAGGCTCATAAGCTCTTGCCCACACACTTGTCTGGGGGTAGTGGGCTTTTTGGTTCTCATCCCAAGGCCTCAACATAGCCTCGACCAGTTCTAGACCCAAACGCTGACGCTCCCCTCCCCAGGGCCCAACCTCCTTGACTCGCCCCACCTGGAACAAGCTCTCACCTATACACCACCGCCGGCTCCAACATGCTGGCCACAAGCACGCTGTACTCTTCCTGCCGTGTGGGGTCCTTAGTCTCTGGAGAAGGGACATGGATGGGGGGCACTGAGGGGACAGGCTCCAGGCTCCTTACACCCCCCCACTCTGTGTGAGGGCGGAGACCCGAAGCTGTGCTAGGGAAGGATGCATTGAGGTCAGATCACGAGAGGTCGAAGGAGGGGAGACGCCAGGAAGAGGAGCAGGTGTGAGGCCAGAGCAGGAGGGAGAGGAGTGAAGACCAACCCAGAGGGTAGAAGGCGGCCTGCAAATGTCAGGTGAAGGGAGCTGCCAGGGAGGAAGGGCCCCGCACGAGGAACGGAGCAACAGGTGTGGGTAAAGGGGAGCCCGGGGAGGAGGAGGAGGGCAGCGCGGAGTCCCCGGGGTTGGGGATGGGGGTGGGAGAAGAGCTCAGGCTTAGACTGCAGCAAGAGACAGGTGAAGAGGCCGGGGGGTGGGGGGGGTGTGTAGGAACAGAGGAAGTCCGCAGGTTGTGGGTTAGACCACCAAGGGAAAGGCAGAAGTTCAACACCAGGTTAGGTCTCGATTAGACCACGGTGGGGCGGGATGGGGGGGGTAGTCACTGAAGTACAATCGGAGCACGAAGGGGAGGGAGGGGGCTCGGGAGGGATGGGGGAGGTGCCGAGGGGTCGGACACTTTGGGAAAAGGGCATGAATCTGGGTGTGGGGGGCCGAGCCTGTGGAGTTGCCCCCCACCGCAGGCCCGAAGCTCACCCTCGGGGGCCGAGAGGCTGAACACGATCACCCGGGAGATGGGGCCATCCTGCAGGACCGTCCATGTCTGCAGGACCTCTGTGGGGGAAGGGGGGGGACTCAGGGCCCTGTCCCCAGCCCCTAGCCCCCTGCCCGGCCCCCATCCCAGCCATCACCTTGGCTTCGCTGGTCCACGTGGGCAACTCGGACATAACCGCTCTGACAGCCAAGGGCAGAGAGTCGCCGGGATGTGCCGGGGAGGTTGTGGACGTCAAGCCAGAGGACGCTGGTGGGCGGGTGGGCGGACAGTATGGCCGGAGGGCATCACTGGGTCCTGGCCCCATGTTCTGCCTCCCAAGGAGCATCCACCCCCTTCCTGTAGCCCTGGGACCCCGCTGGGGAGTCTGATTTCTGTGCGGTTACCCCTACCACCCGCTTTCTCAGACCTCCCTGAGTCTGTTTTGTGTTTTCTCTGTGATCACCACCGTTGATCAGCTTCTCCCAAGTGGCCTGAGTTTGCTGAAGTTCCCTCCCCTGCCCAATTTCTCTGAGGTCATCTCTGTCCCTGCTGTCCCTGATTTCTCGGAGGCTCCCTGCCCCCATCCCCATGGGCCTCGCTTTCCAGGGGCTCTCTTACCTACTGGTCAGGTTCGTGAGCTCTGGGAAGAGGTTTTCCACGGGCTGTTCTTCAAACTGATGCAGCCCCTCGTTCTGGGGGAACCAAGACCAACCCCCCCAACCCCCGACCTGGGAGTCAGTGGCAAGCCTCACACCCAGCACCGGCCCGTGGCAACCCGGGCAGGGCCCTGCCCACCATGCCTCCCTCTGCCTCACCTCCTTGTACAGATGAATGGCTGGGTCATTCCCACTCAAGAGAAACACTGTCTCCAGCTGATTCCCGACCTGGACCCTGAAAGCAGAGAAATCTAGAGCCCCAGTGTGGTAGAACTTTCTGGTCTCAGAATCGCAGAAACCTTCTGTTTCTAGAGCCCTCACCTGCTAGAACCCTCATTCTGGCTGTGGATTCAGGCACGGAACATGGGGCTCTCGTGTTCTAGAATACCAGAACCTCTTTAATCTAGAACTCCGGTGTTCCAGAAGTTCTGTTTTCCGCCTCCTTTGAAATACTCGAACTTCTAGAAACTGCCACCATAAAAGAGCAGAACATCCAAATCCTAGAATCCAGAACATCAGCTTCTAGAATTCTCACCTGCTAGACCAGAGGCTGGCAAACTATGACCTACAGACCAAATCCAACTTACCCCCTATTGCTGTAAATAAAGTTTTATTGAAACACAGCTACATCAATTTCTTGCTGTAGTGGCACACTTGAGCAGTTATAACAGACAGGATCTAGCCCTTAACAGAAAAACTTGGCTACTCACTGTGCTAGACCACTGGTGTTCTAAAATGGAACTCAGAGCTCAAGTGGAATTTTCACACTTTGGGATTCTAGAAACCTCACATTCTAGGTGGTCTGTATTCCGTCTCCTTGAAATATGAGAATACAAAATAGGAGAATGACTTTATCACTAAGAATCTCAGAATTACCAAACTGCAGAATTTTTAAATCTTGGGATCTCAGAGCTTGTGACTCTAGAAATCTCAGTATCTCTGGATCTTGCAGGATCCAAATCTAGCACACCGGAACCCAAGATTCTAGATGTCCAGAACACAGGTGCTCAATCAGCTCTCAGATTAGCTAGCTCGGGGCCGAGGCTGGTCCACAGCCACTTTAAAAGCACAATGTTCTAAAAAGCAAAACCGGAGTCTGATTGTCTATGGGCAGGTTTGTTGCATTGTTGGCAGGAGCCTCTGCTGTGTGCACACGCGTGTGCGCACGCGCACACACACACACACACACACTCTCTCTCTCTCTGTTGTACAACACCTGCAGCTTACATACTCTGCATGGCACAGCTGGAAAGGAGTGAACTGGAGCTCCAGGTTCAGGCAGCTCTCTGTAAGGGGAGCACACACAGATGGGCACCGGGCACCCGACAGGTGCCCCCCTCCCATCTACCCCATCCCTCCTTCCCTCGAAGCCACACTTACGTGCAATGGAGTCAAGGTTGTACTCAGAGCCAGGCTCGTAGTCGCAGTAAATGTTAAGGAAGGGGCTGCCCTTGTCCCCTGAATCCTGGGGTAGGAAACTGGCCTCAGGGGAGAGCAGGGGCAGTGAGAGGGATTTGGGTCAGAGGTACAGGGACTGTAAGGAGGGAATGGGTAGATGGAGGGGGCCTGGATACCTTGATGAACGTGATCCCCACCACCAGGCCCCGCTTTGGGGGTGACTTGTTGAAGGTGTCGATGGAGACAATCTCTGCATCCACTGGGAGGGGACAAAGTGCACGTCAGGCAGAACCCTATATCCGCAATCATGGTGACCCCTGATCTCTAGGACTCACTAATCTCTGACCATGGCAATTACCATCATGTCCCGGTGTCTGTGAATCCTGATCACAGCCGTGGTATCCTGAATCCTGAACCCTAACCATTGACAAGATGCCTCCCGATTATCAGCCTTGATCCCTTTCAGTCACACTGATCCCATTTTCTCACCGCGGTGACCCAGCTCAGAGCCTCAGAAGCCTTCTCAACACCAAGTTCGAGGCCCCCCCAACCCCATGGCGCCACGCACCGGGAATGTAGTTGAACTGCAGCTCCTTGGCCACGGGCCGGATTTTCTGTCGGAGGTCTTGGTAGCGGAAGCCCAGTACCTTGCCTTTAAGGGTGGCGGCCAGCAGCTCCCCGCGCCCGCCCGCGCCGCCCGCCAGCCCGTACACATTGCTCTGCGACGAGAAGCGCGTGAAGCTATCCTCGCGCAGCGGGCACGGCCCTGCGGCCACGGCCGCCTCCCCCATCACGCCCCTCAACCACTCACCCCCGACAGCGCCCGGCGCCGCCGCCCACCCTCCCCACCTACCCACCGCTGCCAAAGCGACCTGAACCGCCCGGTGCCCGCACGTCGCGCAGACTGATGACGTCAAGAAGCTGCCGTCGCTGCCCTTTACCAAGATGGCCACCCGCCGGGCCGCCCGGGCTTCCTTCTCATAAAACTGCCCCACCGCGCGTGCGCGCTCCTCTCCGCTCCTTTTCAGACTCGAGGAGGAGGGCTGCCGCTGGCAGATTGTGGCCTGAACTGGGGGGCGGTCTCGTTGTGCAGTGTGGAAGGTAGAGTAGTAATCCTAAAACTCCGTATCGTCCGTACGTACCAGGGGGTGTTCTAAGCGCTTTCCATCTATTGATTTATTTCAAACTCAGAAGCAGGCTAAGGCAGTTACTACGTTTTACGAAGTTAATCGAGGCTCCGGAGGTAATCTGCGTCCGATCGCACAGCTGGTAAGCAGCAGTAGTGGAATCCCAACAAGATAGTTCACAGTCTGTTGTCTTCATCACGTTCCATTTAAAGTGGTTAAATGGGTTCCTACTCAACGAATAAGGATCTGGCTGGCTGTCCCGGCAAATAACCTCCTCCTTCACTGAATACCTACTTGGTGCCGGCACGTTGGCCTCGATTGTCACGGAATGCTGACAGCCACCCGGCTGTGGTTACTCTGCATTATTTTAATCAGCATTTATTGACCACTTCCTGTGTGCCTGGTCATCCTTTATGCATCAGTCTCAACGAACCCTTCCAACTTTGCAAAGGACTTCATTATGCCAATTTACAGAGGATGAAATTGTGGCTCTGATAGGACTCGAAAGTGGTGGAGACTGGGGTGTTAACCCGGTGTTTCTGACTCTCGGGTCTTCAGGGATTCATATATGTGCTTTTTTTTTTTTGGACCTAGAAGGGCATCAGGAGTTTGAGGACTCTGTATACATCTGTACATCATTTCCAGAAGACATGAGTTGGCCAACTGTTCGGCCACCTTGAGTGATCTGTCACACACACACACACACACACACACACACACAAGGTAGAAAGCTCGCGTGCATGCACACAGTAAACAAGGACAGCCGGATCCATGAAGGTAGTGACTAGATGTCCCTTGGTCACAGTCAGATCCCCAGTCCTGGACCACAAGGCCGGACACAAAGTAAGCATTCAGTAAATACGTGTTGGAAATCCAAAGACTCTGTGCCAACCGCTTTGCCAAGCACCAGGGACGTTACGTAAGAGACATAAGGGGAAATTTCTCGAAGGCACATGGGATCTGGAGGGTGGTGAAGGGGAATTTGTGTCCCTTCTCGACTTTGGGATTTGGTGACCAAATCCTGGAGGGCAGGGTCTGGCTGTGTGGTTTCATGCTGTATTCCCAGGGCCTAGACTAGGCATAGCATACAGTAGGTGCTTAGTAGATACTCACTGTGTCTGTTGAATGTGGGGTCTAATTCTGCTTCTCAAGAATGTTTTCTTCAGGCTGCTTCTCCCTCATGTGGTAACCTCTGAACTATGTTCACTTAACATCTGTTAAGTGAATAAATGAAGTTATATGTTGGGAAGGAAAGAACTGTCCTGCTCAGTGATTTCCACCTCTTGTGGCACATATGACTCAGATGTGGAATTTCCAGGAAAAAAACAAAACCCCCCAAAAGGGTGGGGAGCTTCACCCAAATCACAATTTATTACGTTGTGACCCAAGCTTGTGTACTTTAAATGATTTTAAACACAGCCAAGGTCAAGACTCACTACCGAGGTCAGGGTGGCATAAACAGATTCTGAGGATACATAGCCTTCAGCCTGTGCCGGTGGCAGACATTGGTAATCGATCTCAGGTCTCAGGAGTCTTAATTGAGCCCTGGGCAGCCATCATCAATCAATCCATCTGAGCTGTGGGAGGAGCTGAAGGGGACAGGAGCAGGGCCTGGTGCTGTAGTCCATAGAGAATGGACTTGACACTGAACCTGAACCTCTCTTGGACTTCTTCAGGGTTCTGGTCTGGAGCACCTCTTTGGGGAGCCTGACCTGGTCTCCCAGGCAGCCCCTCGTCTGCATCCACCCCCCCCTCCAGTTCACTTCCTGACACCCCAACCCATAGCAACTACACCTTTTCGGCACTGAGCCTCCTCCAGCTCAGTCCCCCCACAGCCCAGGGCCAGGCACAGCCCATGCACATCAGACTGCTCATCTCCACACAGGCCTCCACTGTGGCGTTTGGCGGAGGCTGGTGGTTCTTGCCCACCTTCCCTGGGCAGAGGGCTCCTGTCATCCCCTCTTCCACTGCCATGCCTGCTTGGTCTTCATGCACTGCCCACCTAAGCTGTTTCCCCCCTTGTCCTGGGATGCCTGGAACAAATGGCAGTGGGGCTTTCAACCCTCCTTCCAGGGAGACTTGGGCACAAGGGGCCTCTCTTCCGGCCTCCTTACCACTACGGTCTTTACCCTCCATTCTCCAGCCAGCTGAGGCCTGGGACTGCCACCCGCCATCCCAGCCGAGGAAACTGAGGCCCGCAGAACTCAGAGGCCATAGCATTAAGCTGGGTATTCCTAGACTCCCGAGCCCACCCATCCCTAGGCCTCCCCCGGGGCCTCTGACCCCAGCCCCGTCTCCTGGTCACGCCTGCCCTCTTTCCCAACAACCAGTGTGCCCAGAGCCCAAGCCGGGGACCAGGAGGGGCAGGGAGACAGGACACCAGCCCTGAAGGGAGAAGGGGGCAGCAGAGGTGAGAAGGAGGGAGACTCGTGCAAAGTATTCTTTTTTATTTTCTTAGGCCAGCTGCAGCTTCTGACCCCAAAACCTCAAAGCACTAGGGAAGGAGCAGACGTAGGGGTGAACGCAGGGACGACCCTGAGCTCCAGGGCCTGCGGTCTATCCTGAGAGGTCAGGGCTGCAGGAGGCTTAGTGGGGGGGTGGTTCCCGGCACTGGAGGGGGAGGGGCCTACCCCCGAGGTGAGAGCAAATCTCAGCAGCTACATGTGCTCAGAGCTCGGCTGGAGGACAAGTGGGAATGGCAGAAACCAGCCTCGCGCCTCAGCTGGTCAGGAGATGGGGGACCAGATAACTGGCCCCCATCCCTGGCAGCACCCACAGCAAATAGGTCTGTGTCAAAGAGTCTGTGTTTTGGGGCAGAGAAGGGGACCTTTGGGGGGCTTAAATAAATGGGCAGGAGGCGAGGGGTGCAGCGAGAACAGAGGGGGACTGTCCGGCCAGCAGGCCCCGCCTTGGGGGCTCCGAAGCAGGGCTGAACCCACACTCTGGCTTGGTGAGACTCCTCTGCGGGAAGGGAGGGAAGGTCTCACAGCCAAGGTCTCGGCCCCACCTTTCTCTCTGGGCTCACGCGCTGGAGGGGCGCGGGGGAGAGAAGACGGGGCAGGAAGACAGGTGCCAGGGGGCTGGGCGGGGCTTAGCGCAGGTCCTCCTCGTCCCCCTGGATCGTCTTCTTGATGCGGAGCAGCATGGTGGTGAGCCACTGGTCCAGTCGGGAGATGGCATCGTACTCCTTCACCTGGGACACACGGGGGCCGGAGGGGTGTCTGAGGGGCCGGTCCCACAGCTGGCCCTGGCCCTGATTCCCTCCTTGTCCCCAGTTCTAGAGTCTCTGGTCCCCAAATTCTCTATGTGTGTCCCAGCCTGCCTCCCAGAGAGGAGCAAAGGGAGGGGGTTCCCTCTAAGGCTGCCTTGGAAAGAAGAAAAGATGTCGCAGCATAAAAATGCTCTAGCTTCCTTGTTTTATGGGTGGGAAACAGGCCTGGAGATGTGAAGGCCTGTTCACAGGGACGGGGGCCAGAGGGAGAACCAGTGCCCTGTTGCCCGGCCGCAGCCCCACTCCTCCCTTCTCCTCGCTGGAGCTTCCTGACGTCCCATCCATCGTCCCAGGCAGGAGGGACTGGAGGGACCTCAGTATCTGTCATCCTGACGGGCACCCAGGAGACACCACTGGACAGACGCAGTCTACACGACTGCATTAGGACTGGAACTGGGCCCAATCGAGTTCCAGATTGTTCCAGAGAGTAAGAAAAGGGAGAAACACCTCTGTGGGGTGCTTCTACCAGGGAAGGTGGTGCTGGAAGGGGAGGCCCTTTCATGACTCGTCTCCCTCCCTCCCTGTCCCCACTGCTCACGGGAAGCACTCATTGGTGCAAAGACCTTGGCCTGGGGAACAGAGAGACAGACGTGGGTCTGCCTCCCCACTCTGCCCCCAAGAGGCCGAGGACGAGTCTCCTCACCTCACCCCCGTGTCATCATCTCTGGTATGGGGGAACACCTCCTGTACCTCTGGGGCTCCCCGTGAGAATTCAGGGGTGACTGGAGAAAGGAATTCACAGCCAGGGCTGGGCCCGGACAAAGGGTGGGATTCACAGGACAGCGTGTCTGAGAAGGGCGCTTCCCACCCCTGCCCCAGCCACTCACCGCCTCAGTGTAGCTGTCAATGTTCTGCTCTTCGTGGGCATCTAATAGTTTCTGTAAGAAGACAGCAGACAGGCAGGAGTCAGGGGCCAAGGCTGGCCTGAGGCCTGACACCAGAGCCCTATCACTGAGGCCTGATAAGACACACACCTACTCCATCTGGGGGTTGTAGGTTGGGCTGGGGGGGGGGGGAGGTCCCGTGCTGGGAGGGAGGAAGGAGCTAGTTCCACCTCTGCCTGGTGTGTGTGTGCACGTGCATGTATGTGCACGTGTGTACGTGTGCATGTGTGTATGTGTTTGTGCAAGAGATCACGCGGCCTCCTGGCTCTGCTCCCGCCTCCACCACCACCTGAGCCTTACTTCTCGCATCGAGAAAATGGAGGCCCAGACAGGAGAAGAGGAAAAACAACACACAAACAAAAGACCCTGAAGAACCGCCGTACAAACCTCGGTGACGGTGACACTGACGGTGACGGTGATAGTGACAGTAATACCCAGAGTCCCAGCCTCTGGATCCCGCCCCCCAACCGGGGTCCTGGCTGAGCCCTCCAGGCCCAGAGGCAGGGAGAGGGCGGCGGGGCGCCGGGCACTCACTTTCATCAGCGTGCACTCCCGGGAACCAGAGAAGGCGGGGAACAGCTCCTCGTACTTCTGGACAGCGAGCTGGACATCGCCAGGGTGGAAAGAAGGAAGGAAGGAAGGGGACAAGCTAATGAAGATGGGACATGGGAGCCACCGGCCTGGCAGCCAAGGGGATCTGAGCCACCTGGCCCCGAGTCAGCACTCCGCGCCCTTACCCCAGTCTCCAGTGTCACCTGGCCCTATGCCCAGCAGGCACTTCCGTCGGACTGTGCCTGGCCAAGCCTGGCCGCAGAGACAGCTTGTGGGGAACAAAGCTGCGGCGGGGAGGGAGGTCTCCCAGGCCGGCGTGCAGGGTAGGGGGCAAATGCCAGGCCGGTGCGCAGGGTAGGACGCAAATGACCGCTGCCTCGTGTGAGTCCTTCCTACGTGCCAGGGCTAGTGCTGGGTCTGTCTCACATTTAACCATCATGTGGACCCGGGGAGGGTCGAATGATAGTGACCCCCATTCTGAAAGTGGGGAAACGCACGATGACCTGCTCAGGGCACAGAGTGCGTGGGGGCGGGGACGTGAGCGGGCCCGACACCAGAGCCCGGGCTCTTACCCCAGCGGGAGCAGGGAGGCAGTGGCGCTTAGACACCCCGTGTGGCGAAGGGCAGGGCGGCGGGCAGGGTGGCTGGAGGCCCTGCGAGACTCCAGCTCCTCCCCCCGCTGTTCCCTGCCCCCTCGCCCAGCACTGACCCCTCTACCGTCGAGAAGCCCTGCAAATGGATGACATGGGCGCGCATGCTGTGGTTCAGATCATGATACTGGGAGCCAGAAAGATCTGGACTCCGGCCATGAGGCCCTGAATAAGGGTCTCTGGTCTCAGCCTCAGCATCCTCATCTGTAGGACAAGAGACAGTGACGCTGACCTCAAGGGAAGCAGGAAGGACTCAAAATGTGCCCTCGCTGAAGACCAGGCACTGCGTGAGCCAGGAGCTGGATAAATTCAAAAGTGGCAGAGACTGGGCGGGGGATGCCAGGGATGGCCACACAGCAGCGACAACACTCAGCTGACTGTCGGGGGGCCGGACGTGAGGGCGGGGCTCGCCCCCCCACTAAGGGGTCAGGCAGCGACCTAGCTCAGTGACAGCCCTGATGCTCTGAGGTGGTCACGGGGAGGCGGGGGAAGCCCTGGGCAGACCCACGGGGCCCCGGCTCACCTTGGCATTGAGCATGTCGATACAGAAGTGGCAGAGGGCTGCCTTGAAGAAGTAGTCCTTGGCGCTGTACTTGAGGAGGGGGCTGTCCATGGCGTTGGTTCCCACCTGTGGGCATGTGGAGGCGGTGCCATGAACTTGCAGCAGGCAGCCAGAGGGTCAGGGTCATGGCCAGGCACCCGGGGGCCAGTGGGGGGGCAGCATCTGTATCCTAGGTGAGGCCCTTCTAACCCGGGACCCCAAGGGCAGGGAGGCCAAGGACCAGCCCCAGGGAAGTCAGCCAGTGGTGCACAGGCAGCCAAGGCCCAGGGTTTGACAGGGGGTGGGTGCTGCCACAGGGCTGAAGCCAGGTGTCCGTGGGCCCCCTGAGGCGCCCAAGACGCTGGGGAAGAGGCGGCTCCGCTGTCAGGCTCCACGGGAGGCTGGCTCACGGTGGGCAGAGGGGCGGCAGGCTGAGGGAACATGAGAGGTGGTGCCCGCCCCCCTTCTCCGAGGCCAGCTGCCTGCCTTTCTTTTGGCCAAACCGAACCCACCAGGACAGCCTGGCCCGCCCAGCCCGCCCCACACACCCTAGGGGAGCCTGCGCACCCAAGGGACGTACCCACCCCATCCCTCCCACCCGGCTGCCTTCCTGGAGGCCCCTTGGCCACCTCTGGCCCCCTTAGGACCACTCCCTCCGGGACCCTAGGCCTCCCAGAAAGCTCCCTGCGAGAAGCATACAGAGAGAGGGCGGTGACACTGTGTGGGTTGTGGGTGGAGAAAGGTTTAGCCACTGAGGCCAGGACAGAGCGTCAGGGAGGTGATGCAAGGAGGCGGAGAGGAAGGCACGGGCGCGGGGCCCTCCCAGAGAGCAGGGCTCGGAGCCCCACCAGCCCCCACCTGCTCGTAGATGTCAATGGCCTTCTGATACTGCTCTAGCTGTGCCGCGTAACCAGCCACCTTCAGCAGACACTTGTTGGCTGAGCTGTGTGGGGTGGGCGGGGAAGACAGAGGTCAGCAGTGGCCTAGGGGCTTACTGGGGGCTGGGGAGGAGAGCCCACTGCCCCATACCTGTTGGATTCCTCCCCTTTGTAGTAGTCTGCAGACTGCTCATAGTGGGCGATGGCCTGGGGAGACACGGGGCAGGTGCAGAGGGAAAGGGGGTAGCAGTGCAGGCCTTGTACATCACAGGCCGGGCCCTGGGCCCGTTACACTAGCGCGGCCCAAGTCCCACGCCCCCTTCCAGTACTCAGACACTAGGGGACTCCCCAAGTGCACACAGCAGTGAGACGAGCCCCAGTCCAAGGGGACCGGCCGCCACAGTCCTCCCCGACCACTGGCCAGGCATGGCCGCTGACCGCCCCTCACCTTCTCAATGTCCACCAGCTCCGTCTCGTAGATCTCGGCAATGGAGATGTGGTGCTTGGCCGCGATCGTGAATCGACCCTGGGCAGGACATAGGACGGAGCTCTCTGTGATGAGTGATGGTCCCAGCACCTCACCTCAGCCCCTCCTCACCCTTCCAGGTCCCTAAAGCTGGTGGGTCGCTGCCCCTCAGCCACACCACTGAGCCAGAAGGGCACAGGCCTTCAACAGGAGGCTCCGCCGAGGCGTGGGTCTGGGCGCTGCCCCAACGGGGGTGCCCTGTCCATGTCCCTCCACATTTAGCCTCCATGTCCATCCTGTCCACAGGGACATGGGCAGACAAGGCGACACCAGAGGTAATGGTGGCATGGGTACCCAGCGGAGGGCCTGGCCTGCGGGAGCATTTGACAGATGGCCCACGGTGGTGGAAGGACCAGCCTAGAATTGCCTGGTGAGAGCTCTGGAGAAACCAGGCTGATGGTCTGCCCATCCCCGCTGCAGACGGGACAGCCCTTCTTGGCCTCCCTGGGCCATCTTCCCCCAAAGACACGCATGGCATGTCTAGGTCCTGGGTCCCTGGCGGAGCCGCCTCTGGGCCTCACCTACCATGGGGGTGGCTCCCTGGGGCAGGGGTGGGGGCTGGCCCAGGGGACCACACTCCCCCCACTCCCACTGTCCCTTGCACCTGCTCTTGGTGCTGGGGTTGGGGGACAGCAGACTGGAGCAATATGGTGAGACAGGAAGGAGCCAGGACGGGCAGCGACCCTTACCATGTCTGTGTAGATCTCGATGGCTCTCATCAAACAGTTAATGGCCTCTGAGGAGAGAAGAAAGGAAGTGAGGGGCAGAAGCGAGAAAAAGAAGTCATCTAGGCAGAAGCCAGGAGACGAGTGGGAGGCAGGGAGGACGCTCGGCGGCCTGTGGAGAACATCGGGCTCACGCGGCTACCAGGGCTGCGTTCCTGTGGCTGGGCCGGGGGGCTGAAGGGATCCCCGAGCCCCAGGGAACGTGCTCAGAGCCATGGACGGTACAGACCGTGACCTGTCATCTCGGCAACCCCAGGCACGGAACACAGGCCGACAGCCAGCCTCCCACGGGGGTTTAGAGCCAGGCCAGCGAGGGCCCCACCCACCATGACAAGAGGGGCTGGCAAGGGGGACGAGAGGCAGCCAGGCCTGACATGTGAGGGACCCCCAGGTTCCACCAGGGCTCTGGAACCTTGACACTGCCCCACACCCCCTGCACTTGTCCAGCCTCTGTCAACAACATGAGGGGAGCTGGACGTCAGGACACCCAGGCCCCTGGGGCTGTGACCTTCGTCACCGTCTTATCCACATGTGTCGGCATTCAGCAGAGCCCTCCGCTCTCGTCCCTCCCTCTGCCACCCGCCCACTCCTCAAACCACGCAGCAAACACCAGGAAGGCCCACGAGGAGAGAAATTCGGCTACCTTTGTGGTACTACCTCTTCCAAGACCTGAAATTCGGGTATGGGTTTTTTTTGTTTTTTTTTTTTGACACGTTATTTGGAGGAGAGCGAGCAGCATGAGTGGGAGGCATTTTCTAGCAGACAGAGATGAGCTCTCAGGGTGGCTTTTTTTTAAAACTCATCTCCAAGGAAAAGGTGTTGGGGGAGGTGCGGGGGGGGGGGAAGGACAGAGAGCCTGGACAGACCCAGGACACAGGCTCTAAGCTGGGCTGGGGCTGGAAGTTCATCCTGACGTCCCGGGCACCCTGCAGGCTCCTGGTCTGCCTCCAGGGCTATCCTACCCCCCCACCCCAAGTCTGCTAGGCCGGCTGGGCGGAGAGGCCATGGAGAAGGGCCGAAGCTGGTGCCTGTTCTTACAAGTCCCAAGGTCTCACTACCTGGGCGGGGCGGGGGAGGGGATATGTGAAGAGAGGCTCTCAGCCTCAGACTGGGCCTTCAGGGAGTCCACAAGCCCCCCCTCCAAATTTACATGCAAAAGGTGGGTGTCCGTGAGCACTGCTATGGGGGAGGGAGGGCCTGAAGGTTTGGTCCAATTCTGAAATTGGATGCCAGAGACCCCCCGAGATGCCAGAAACATTCAGAGAACGTACAGCATTCGGTTGGGGTTCTGAGGCTGACCGCTGGAAGCCCGGGGCTCCAGAGAAAAAAAAAATGAGATAAAGAGAAGGCAGAGAGAGAGAGAACACAGAACCCAAGTTACAGCCAGAAACGGTCTCGCTTGAACACACGCACACATTGTGCAACAGCATTTCTGAACCAGGTGACCGGCAAGGGGCTGCTTGCGACCCAGTGCTGAGGCCGGGGAGGAGCTGGCCGGTTGGGCTACAGGGGAGCGCCTCTCACCGGCGCCCCCTTCTGGAACAGCGTGGTGGTGGGGAGGCCCACCCCACACCTGTGCCTGCTCCCACTACAAGGAGCGCGGGGACAGGGAGAGGCTGCGAGTTCCTCGGAAGACAGGCTCTCTCAGTGGCTGTTCTGGTGCTGCAGGGCTGTCAGCAAGGCACGGCCCCTGGAGCAGCAGCGGGGGGTGCAGAAGATCAAACCCCCCACCCCCAGCAGCAACATGGATTCACGGGGTTAAGGCCCTCTCATTCCTGCTCCCGGCTCGGGGACAAGCGGCAAGCTGCCAGCGAACACCCCGGGGAGCGCTGGTACCCGGGACACAACCTCCAGGTACCAGGCCCCCGAGGAGGAGCAGCTAGAGCACCCCTGGATGAGATCCAGCCCAGGGTGGGGGGTGCTGCAGTCCAGAGCGGGGAAGGTGCTCGCTTAGGCTCACCGGGAGTCGTGCAACCCAGGGCCCTTGCCCTACCCGCTGGGCTCCAGCGGCCTCTGGGTCCAGCTGCTGGTTCCCACATCAAGCCTGGGACTCAGCCCTCCCAGGAACAATAGGGGCAGATGACAAAGGCCGCCAAGGAAGTGGCCTGGGTTAAAGCAAGCCCCGGCCGTGTCTGGTTCGCAGAGGCACCCAGTAGCGTGCGCACACCGCCCTAGGCCTAGCTCTCAGGTGGCTGGGGTTAGAGACCTCCCTGGCCTGAATCGCTCCAGTGTAGCGGGCAGAGACTGGGACCCCCGGGAAGCACCCACAGCCAGGGGCATTGCGGCCCCACCGCTGGCCACCCAGGGGGCAGCAGGCAGCCCCGGTCCACCATTCCAGGCAGACTGGCAGAGACAGGGCACGCCGACAGCCACCAAGTCCTCTCCCTCCATCCCGGCCAGCTCTGGCAGGCCTTCTGTGCGGGCCGGGCACCAGCGGCCTCTTGCAGGGGCAGTGGGAGGGGGCCTCCAGGACTCCTGGAGGAGGTGCTGACACAGAACAGAGGCCTTCAGGGTGGCCAAGGGGACCAGCAAGGCCCCAGGGAGCTGGCCGCCTGCCTGGGCAGCCCGGTGGGGATCTGAGCGGGCCCTCTGGCTCTGTTTTACAAGCCACATGGCCACGGGGAGGAGGCCAGGGGAGGCCGGGCCTCTGATGGGAGCCAAGGGCCACCCCTCACCAGACATCTGTCACACGCCAGGTGCTGGGCTGGCTGAGCCTGTGCTTCTCACACGTGGCCTCTGCCTTGCCAGACAAGGAAACGGAGGCCCAAAAGATGAGGCGACTGCTTGCCTGAGGTCACAGAGAAAGGGGCTGGGTCCAGACTCGGGGAGCACGCCGAGCCCCGCGTTGCATGAGCCATTACTTGGGCAGGGAGTCAGCGAGGCGGCGGTGCAGGTCACTACTCTGGGGCCCCTCCCTGCTCAGCACCAAGAACCCGGCGCTCTGGCCAAGGCACCCGCTCCGGGCCGTGCCCAGATGAGGCTCCCCTCCTCGTCACTGCTCCTCTTGCTGCCTGAAAGGTCCTTCCCACCCCAAACCCACCTCTGCCCCACCACCGCTCTCAGCTCCCAGGCAGCAAACTGCACTTGCTGATCCCGGAGAAACCAAGTTGGCCTCTGGGCCCCAGGATGGCCACGTCGGTACACGCAATGACTGCTGCCCTCCCACTCTTGTGGCACAGCTCCTGAGGCAGGGCGCCAACCCTGACCCAGGCCCTAGCACCGAGCCCACCCTTTGCAGAGCCCTGCCTCTGGCTGGAAAAGCTCAGATCAAAAGCCACCCGAGGCCCAAGGACGCAACATCACAGACGCAACATCGTGTAGCCGGGTGGGGGCCCGTCCCAGGGAAGCGCTGTGTTTGTTTGCACTTGACTCCTGCCCCAGAGACCCGTCCTTCCGGTCACTCTAGAGCAGCAGCTGAACATCACAGAGGCTAGAGTGGCAACTCCAGGAGGACCAGTTCCCCAGGGAGCAGAAGGAAGGCTGACAGTGATGGCGAGGGGCGGGGCAGGGAATGGGACAGACGTCCCTGGGTGATTCAAGGTTGGCCTGGGTCCTCCTCACATCACCCACACAGCCTGCCGTGGCTCAACCTCGCCACAAGGCCTCCCCTCTGGTCCTTGCTGAGCCTGGGCCCACCGTGTGACCCCTCAGGCCAACCTCTGGGAGACCCCTAGCTACACAGCAGGGACTGGTCAAGTCTGGGGACACAGAGACACTACTTGGTCTACCGAGACACTCAATCCCTGCCTGGAAACAACAGGTCCCTGGTGGCACTAGGGGATCGGCCAGCAAGTCCCCCGCACCGGGGCAGGAACTGGTGCTCACTGAGCCCCGCAGGCACCTTGATGCCCGGCTGCAAACTGTTCTCTCCTGGGAAGGGCAGGTCTTTGTTCCAAGATGAGGCATCTTTTTTTTTTTTCCCCTTAAAACATTCACGTATTCCCTATTCTCTTCTGAGAGAACAGTAGCAATAGATGGTCACCCAAAAAAAGCATCTTGGCTCGCTAAAATTAAAAAGTTAGCAACCTGTGTCTGGCACTGAGATGAAAAACAGAAATTAAAATTCCAGCTCCCCAAGACCCAAAATTCTGGTCCCCACTGGGCTGTGCTCCTGCGTCGGGACGAGCCCAGTGGGACAAATGGTTTTCTTGCCATGAGTCAGTCCCAAAGCGGGCTTCTCTCCCCAGCACGCCCTCGTTTTAAGTAACTTGTTCTCTGGCAACTCCCATCTTGGGCTCTGCTCTGATTTCCCCCCCACGGGGTAGGGAAGCCAGGTTAGGATAATTTCCGCTCCTTTTTCGGCAGCAACTCCTACCTGGCTGGTCTCAGAACCCCCTCCCACCCCCCTTCTGCATGTTAATTCTGACACCAGAACAGATTTTCCTCTCTCCTTGGCATGCGGTGGGTCTGCGGTGTAACTCCCACTCCCAAATGCTCCAGGCTCCGGGAGGGAAGCATCAGCTGCGTGCACAAAGCAGCAGGGGGAGGCGGAGGCTTGGAGCGGGATGCAAATGCCAGCCGGAAGGGAGCCAATCGTGAAGTTCAAGCGCAAGTGTCTCCCTGTGGGCTGGGCCGGACACCTGAGGATTCTTGGGAGAGGGCTTCGCTGGGCCCCAAGGACCCGCGGAGGCTCACCTTGGGGGTCGGCCTTCTTGAACGCGTTGCCGGCATCCACGAAGCAGGTGGCCGCGTCGTGTTTGCTCTGGAGCTGCAGGTGCAGCTGGGCTGCCTGGCAGAAAGCATTTCCGGCAGCTGGAACGAGAAAGAGCGAGCGCAGCCTGAGTGAGGCTCTGCCTGTCAGAAGCTGCCCTGACGTTGCCCCCCACAACCCTGTCCCCCTGCGAGGAGGGGGGCTCTCAGATTGGCCCCGGGGGAGCGGAGGTGAAGGCCTTGACCTCAGCCTCTTGACTCTGGCTGGGGCTGAGGCTCCTGAAGGCCCTGATGTGGACAGGGAGGGAGGAGGAAGCGGCCCCGGGGGGAAGCCCCTGAGCCCTGAGTATACAGAGAGAGAGCCAGGTGGGGGCCCGCTATGATCCCACGGCCTGAATCCCAGCCTCTGGCAGTATTTCCAGGGCCACCTGGTTCTAAAGATCTGAGGAGAAGGCCAATGGGGCTGAGAGCTACGCAGGATACAGAAACTATCCCCAGCTGACCCCAGCAGTGGCCCCGGGGGACAGCGGGAAATCAGGTGCAGGGGACAAGTGCTCCCAGGGAAGAGGGCGGTGCAGACGCCACGGGAGGCCCAGTCTGTCTTGTCCTTGGCTGCATGTGGTCTTCCTGCGCTGCTCCCAAGCCACTGCAGTCACCCGTGTCTCCTAAGCTGCCTGGCGGTTTGCCGGAAACAATGGCATCGCTTCGCCTACGGGGCTGGAGAGCAGGGGTTGGGGGTGGAAGTGTCCTGACCGGAAGCTCCAATGCCCACCGCTGTCCTCCTCTGGCCACATCGGAATCATAGACTTCCAGAGTGGGAAGGGGACGGGAGGGCCTGACCCATCCTGGGACATCAGAGCAGCAGGAAAGACAAAAGCAGCCCAGTTCCCATCACGTAGAATGTATCATCTTTAAAGGCTCAAACGTGAGTGCAGAATTTCCAGAAAAGCGGTGCCATGGGGAGAAAAATGAAACAGAGCCCAGGATTTTTGTTTGACTAGTTGGGGGTGGGGAGGAAGCAACACATTGTAGGGGCAGAGCGACACCCATGCGATCAAGAAGTAAATATTCCTTCTCTGAGGGCACCTCGTCAGCTTGGGAGCGTGAAACTATACAGGGCATGTGGCTCTGTGCACAATATATCTGGTGAAAGCTCAGGAAAAACCCTTGTAGTTTCCAGGAAACCAAAGGTGTGCTCAGGAAATGAGGTGACTCCATCTCACCCCAGGCCTCCACACTCTGCCTCCAGGGTCCCGTGCCAGGCTGTGTCTCCTTCCGGTCAGAAAGTTCCTCCCAGGGTCCCAAACCTGTCTTTGCCCGATTTCCCGGATTCAGTCTTGCTGGGGCTGGAGGCTGCATCCCGGAATCGGCCCGATGAGCTCCATGCCACGCTAGACTCTCCAAGGCCCTCAGGCGGCTCCTGGCCACCTCTTCCGGTCTCTCCCACCTCTAGGAGCCCCTGCCTGCCTGGCCGCCCCACCTCGGCCAAGAGCCAGCCCTGCTGGAGCCGGACCACAGCCCCGCAGCCAAGTCAGAGGAGTCGTAACTCTGGGCTCGCTCTGCCTGCCAACACAGGTCGTGAGCATCTCTGGAGGCGCGGGAGCTGGGAAACCCTCTCCCCAAGGATGGAGGCCCTTGCAGCAATGTGCGACACTGTCACCGTGTGTCCTCCCCCAGTTGGAGCGAGAACACACGGGAGGCTGCGGCGGGCACCTCACGGCCGCTCCGGAAGTTTGCTCCTCTGCGGACCAGGGTCCTGGCCAGCTTCCACCCCAAGGCGGGGGGGGGGGGGGGGCACTGCTCACAGCCACGACAGATGCTGCCCGGGGACACACGGCCTGCTCGAGCCGTGCCACAAACCTCAGTCCCTCCGGCTGCGGAGGGCCTGAAGCCTCACAGCGGCCGGCCGAGCACCGCGCTCCAGAGTCCGAGCTCTTGCCTTCCGAATTCTGGCTCTTGGTCCCTCACTAGGGGTGGCGCCTGAGGCCCCGGGGCTGAGTCAAGCCTCGGTTTCCCACCACAGGGATGTTAGCGGCAGCGCCCCTCACAGAGCTGCCCTGCCAGTTCCATTCAACACGCATGCTCGGCACTTGGGGTGCCCTCGATAAACGGCCGATGGTTAAGGTGACTACTGGAACCACTGGAACGTTCCCTCAGGCCTAGAATTCAGACCTGATGAAAGCACTAGGGAGGAGGTTCCAGGGTAAACTGGACATTCTGGGTTTAAGGAGAAAGCCCTCCAAGAGCTACCCCGATTCAATAATCTATTTATCCCTACAGTCCTCTTGCCAAGGCCCCGTGGCCCAAGAACCCGGGGGCTCGAAGCGAGCCGAAGGTAGGCCGGTGGGTTTCTGGTGCCACAGATGGCAGAGAGAGATGGGGGGGCAGTGAGGGTCGAGCCCCGGAGCCAGGCCCTCAGGACTGGAAGCCGAGGGAAAGGAGGAGAAAGGAGCATTGAAGGGTTCTGCAGAGGTCACATACCACTCCAGTTTTTGGCCATTTTGAACATGTTCGCGGCTCTGGTGTAGATCTCGCATGCTTCCTCTATTTTGGATGAGCCTCTGGGGAAAGAAGGGAAAAGGAGATGAGACGCAGGAGTCTGGCAGTGAGCAGCAGCCCGCATTCTGTCCTGGGGACGGTGGGTATCTGGGCCCCTGACCCCCATAAGGCCCCTGTGAAGTCCTCTGCAGCCCAGGCCTCTGCTGAAGGCTTAGGGGAGACCGAGCCGGTGGCCCCCACTCCCGCTGCACAAAGGCACGCTCACTGCAGGTGTCTGGGCAGCCGGGGGAGGCTGGGGTCATCCCCACACGGTGGGGGCGGGCGGGGGAGGGGGAAGACTTCCCAGCCTTCCTGTGAGCCCAGCCTCTGATGGCCTCTTCCACTTCTGTTCAGTGAACGCTGGTTCCCAGGCTCTATGCAAACTCCCCCCCACCCCACCAACACGTCGCAAAGCATTCTGGGGGAGAAGCCCAGCTCTGTACACCTTGTCCATCCCCCAATGCCTGAAGCCCATGCCTTGCACACTGCAGGCGTTCTGGGAAGACCTCCCAACCCTACGCGTGTGCCGTTACTATTTCAGGACAGAGCAGATAACACACAGAAAACCAGTCACTGCCTTTCTTCTCTAAGGTGGGATCTACAGAACTGGGGGGGCCAGGTGCGAGAGACAAGATTTCACATGCTCCTCCTTTGTACTGCTTGAATTTTCTTATCTTCTGCCTATTTTATCTGCTAAAATGTATTTATACAGAACATAGAAAAGATATATATAAATCGTTTTAAATATCAGGATTTACATTTGGTTCTGTGGTCCAGCAATGAGTTACATTTCTAGCACTCTACCCCAAAAAACTAATCAGAGAAGGTGTAAGAATGTTCAGTGCAGAATTATTTAAAATGACAAAACCACCTTCGAAGACCTTCTTGTGCCAGAGCAGGGGTCTGAGAGATACATAGAAGTACGTTTGAAAAAAAAATCAAATAAAGAGCACTCCGCTGGGGCAGCTTTACTCCGTCCGCCCTCCCGATCTCCAAGCCGTGCGTCGGAAGTTTGTCCGGAATTCGGGGCGCCCTTCATGTGTACCTTGTGAGTCCCCGCCATGTTTCTGTCCACCTCCAAGAATGCAACCCCGCCTCGGCTCATGAGGTCTGTGGTCTCTGCAACTGTCCAAATTCCCATGCCCACATCCACCAGTAGAAAACAACCCCACACGCTGAGTTCCACTAAATGGATTTCAGATTCTCTCTTCGCTGACATCAACGTTTTGTGTTAAATGAAGAGAAAAGAGAGGTATTTTATAACAGAACGCCACACAAATCAGGTTTCCTGTCCTCCCGCCCCCCCCCCCCAACCCGTGTTCACTGGCCCTGGAAACCAGCCAGCCAGCCCCCGCTGTGGTTATGGAGGGCCTCCGGGGTAATTCTGG
This sequence comes from Martes martes, assembly GCF_963455335.1. Taxonomy (NCBI): domain Eukaryota; kingdom Metazoa; phylum Chordata; class Mammalia; order Carnivora; family Mustelidae; genus Martes; species Martes martes. The sequence goes on from NC_137905.1 coordinate 50,313,215, forward strand.
AAGTTGTGTTCACAGGGCTCCTTCCGTCCGTCCGTTCCTTTGCGGCTGGTTACCAAGATCACACCAGACCCCCTAGCCACCTGCCGGGAAGATTTCACTCAGTTGGTCTGGGTGGGGCCTGGAGTCAGGCTTTTTTACACAATGGGCTCCGGGGATTCAGAGAGCTCCGGTGAGTTCAGGAGGAAAAAGCTGATCTACACCCATGGCTCACTCTTCTTTCTCTTTTTGGGAGTCAGGCTGTTTCCGTTGGTAATATGCCCCCCAGGGCAGGCTAGCTGGCCGGTGAGGACTGGAATCCCGGCCTCCAGGATCCACATCCCAGAAGGTAAAGTTCTTCTTTGGATGAAAAGTCTCTACCTTCTGGGGCTATGCTGATGCCGTCTCCCCTAGCCTCTGCTGTTCCACAGGAAGCGGTCCCCCGGGGGAGCGCACGCCTATGCTCACTCTGCTGGGTCCCGCGGTCTTCCCCGGCCCGCTTCACCCAAGCTGGGCCAACACACCTTGCACTTGGGGTTGCTGCTTGGAGTGACTTCTGTAGAACCCACTACTGGCCTTGGAGAGACAAGGAACTTGCACTGGCGGTACGGGGCCTTTGGGGCCTGGCTACAAAATCCTCTGGGGACCTTCTCTAGAACGTTCTCTGACTTAAAATAGATGGATGTGCTCACAGACCGACATCGCGTCTCCCCGTGCCGAGCTCCTCCTTCCCTTCTTTGTGAGAACAATGAAGCCCTATCCAGATTCAGCCAGTCTCTGAAAAAACTCAGGCTCCATGAGCAGAAATGGCTCGACCCACCGAGGGGCCCAAAGAGGGGTGACCAACAATGGACAGGGTCAGCCCCAGCTGGTGTGTTTCAGCTCAGTGGGACGGAGAGAACACAGCACACAAAGGCCGGCAGCTGCCAGGCTGAAATTTCTGTGATCCCGGGCCAGCCCTGCACCAGGTCAATAATTCTAACTGCGGAGTGGGAAAACCAGAGAGATTAATGTCTGCTCAGGCCTGCCTCCTCCCTCCTCTCGGGACTTGGGTCCTGGCCATTTCCATGCCAGGCAATGACAGGGGAATCTCTGGGATTCCATCATCTTCTTTAAGAGATGGAAGTGGAATTCCCAGAGGGCACAAATGACTTGCCTCGGGTCACTGGCAGATCCTGAAACAGAAGCCCACAGCCACTGACTCACCTGGGGAACAAATCTGAGCATTAACTATGTGCCAGACACTCGCACGTATTAGCAGTAAACCGAGGAGAAGGACCTGGTCCTCCGTAAACAGGAAATCAACAAGACGATTTCAGACTGAGTAAGCCCTGGAGGGACTGGGGGAGGAGGCAGCCTCTATGCACGGGCAGATCATGGCCACTGCTGTGAGGACGGAAGTTCAAGATCAGTCCCCAAAGATGACTAAGGAGCAACCGACAGAAGGAGGGAAGACCATTCCAGAGAGCGGTCACAGCATGTGCAAAGGCCCCAGGACAGCAACAGGCGCAGCCAGTTCCAGGAACAGCAGCGGGCCAGGCTGGCCACGGCGCAGGGAAGGGTAGGAAACGAGGCCGGAGAGGCAGGTGGGGAACCCCATACAGGAGGCCAGGGGAAGGGGTGAGGCCCTATTATATAACATGACAGGGAGGTTTCTGGCAGGGAGAGTGACCAGAAGGAAGAAGTCCGAGCGCAAGCACTCTACCAAGGGGCCGCCCTGCAGGATAAAGCTACAGCTGACCACAGGACTTTTCCCCCAGGTCAGGCTAGCTCCCGGAGCACCCATGAAGCGTGGCAAACTCCCTTCTGGGAAGAAACTAGCCTCCTCCAGTGCCTCCTGCAGGAGATCCAGAAAAGCTAGTTGGGCCTGCCCCTCCTGAAGAGCCCAGTGGCCGCACCAGTGACAGCTGACAGTCCCTCCCCCACAGACCTCCCCCGAGCTGCCTCTGCTTGGCTCTCCCCACCCCGCAGCCCGGGCTCCGAGTCACGCCGGGAATAAAGGGAACTGGTTTGGGCCGGCCTGCTGCAGGGCTGTCTATAATTACCCACTCAGCTCTGCTTTCTGCCCCCTCCCCGGGCGGAGGAAGCAGCCTCAGGGCTCCCAGGCACAGCCACCAACCTCCGGCGACTGCCATATGGAGAGGCGCGTGCGGTGCCAGCGATGCACAGACGGTCCGGTGGGCCCCAGGCCTGGTGGAGGGGGGTCTGCAGGGCAGAGCCGTAGCCTCCCTAGCTCCTTCCTCCACCCCCTGGGCACTTCCTGGCTCCCAGAAACATGCCACCCGGCCCTCCGGCACTCTCCTAAGGGCTGCAAAGGGCAGGCCGGATGGAGTAACTCCCACTGCAGGTCCTCGGGCCTCCCTGGGCCTCCTGTGCGTCCAGAGAGCCACAGTCACCGCCCCTCGGTCCCGTCCTTGTCCTCGGTTGGCTCTGCTTCTCCGGGCAGTGTCCTGGGTGGGGAAGAAGGGACCCTAGGGCCTATCCCGCCCTTACTGTGTCTCCTGGTTTACACACCCCCATCACGTGACTAGAACTGTTTGATAGGAGTGCCGAGTTCCTGACAGCGAAGCCCTGGCTGTCACCCCTGCTCCACCGAGGAGGAAGGTGGGTCTTGGAGGAGTTAGGGGGCCAGCCCATGCTCACACTGCCGGAAAGTGGCAAGGCCCAGAACTAGGACCCAGGCCTGGAGATCAAGTCCTGCCTTGCTTCTCACTCAGTGATCTGGAGGCGTCCTTCCCCACGTCCAAGGGTCTTCTGGAAAATGAGAAGGGGGCCACGGTCCCCACCTGCTCCAGAGTAAACAGCCAACACTGGGCCGATCTCCCTCACCCAACGGGCAGACGCTGCTCTCTGCTGGAGCCGCACGGAGCTGCCTCTAGGCAAGGGAGGGCGGCGGTAACCAGCCCCCCCACAGGGGCCCCCATCAGGGCTGCAAGCGGAAGGAACAGCAGAGAACACGAAGGGCCACCTGGCACAGGGAGCGGGCAGCCACCAGCCCTGCTCCTCTGATGACGACACTGCGCTGTCAGAGCAGAGCTGAGGGATCCCCGGGCATGTCCTCCCGCCCCCCTTTGCGAGGCTAAGCCCTTCACCACCACCGCTCCCACCCCCCTGCCGGGCTCTGCAGTGTGTACCCCTCGCCTACCCCATGGGTATGAGCTCCTGTGGGGCAGGGCCTGGGCCCCCAGAGTGCACACACAGGCCGCGGCAACAATGAAAGGATAAAGTTGTTACGTGCTAACCGCTGCATTCTGCAACCACCTCAGGTCGCTCTTGTGACATGTCTGTAATGGGCAAGAAGCAGAAACAGAATGGACTTGGGGGCCGAGAGACCTGGGCTGAGCCCAGTTTCAGGCACTGTGATAACGGCGTGACCTTGGGTTAGCCACAGCGGAGCCTCAGTTGCTTTATCTGTAGGACGGAGGCAAGGAACCCGATCTGAGAAGCGGCCCTGTGGGGATCAGAGAGAACAGAAGCGCCCAGCCTGGCACAAAGGGCAGAGCTAGGGCAGGTGCTCAAATGGCTGCTATTCAGTGAAGGAGGAGAAACACGCTCTGAGGGCTGCCAGCCACCTGGCAAGGGGAATTCTAGAGTCACGTGGGGTGGTGGAAAAAATCGGGGACTGCAACAAGGCCTGGACTCAAACGCAGGACCTTCTGTAACCCTGTTCGGGGGGTGGGGGGTGGGAGACACTGTACCTGACGGGGCTGCCGGAGGCTCTTGCAATCTCGCGGGCAGTACCTGGGAGAGTGCCCGCCACATGGCAGGTGCTCAGCCTGGCTCTTATCGGGGCTGGCAGAGAGGGCACGTTCTAGAAATGTTTACCTATTTCCAATCTCAGCGTGAGCTTTACCTCCTCTGCCCCCAGGTTGGCAAGGGGGCACCCGCCTCTGATTTCCACAGAGCCCCGGGGCTTCCAACCTCTCCAACCCTCCTTCCTACATCCTGCTGACGAGGCTTGTTTCTGGGCCACCACCTTCCCGACCGTAAGCTCGGTGGCGGGGGTCAAGCCTGCGCACAGCGGGATGGCTACTCCTCTAGCGCTCCTACGGATGCCTCTGCACCCCGACAAGATGACTTCACCGTGGCCCAGGAACTGAACGTATTTCCTTGCCTTAACAGACATTTCCGAAAGACCGCGGCCTCTCAGCTGTCCCGTCCCAAACAGGAGCACTGCAGTTCTGTACAGCCAGGTGGCAAGATCCCCTCCGTCTTGACAGGCAGAACCCTGGGACCACCACAAAATGACAGCCGGGGTACCCCAGACTCTGCATCCCCTCGGGAAGGACTCCACTCTGAGACTGGGCAAAGGCCCCCCAAGTTTTCGGCCATGGAGCCCAGCAGCTGGCAGGGAGCTCTGTCACCACAGTGCCTGCTGGACACAGGCAGGCCCGGCCGTGGGCAGGCTCTACAGGCAGAAAGGCAGTCCAAGGCGTGGCCAGAAGCTGAGGTTCCCACACCGAGCTGGGCTAAGGGCCCACCCACCCGACCTGGGCACCCATTCCTCCCCTACACAAGCCAGGCTCCAAGGCTCCTGAGGCGTGCTGGTGCCTACAGGCAGTTTAAACAGGAACTGATTGGTCCACACTCTATCTTTAGGAACCTGCTCTCGGTCTACACAACCTGCTACCATCCCTATTTCCCCGGTGCCTCCCGCCCAACTTGCAGTAACAGTATTAATAATAACAGTGAGTACTTAAACACTCACCAGGGCCAGGCGCTGTGTCCTCACCATATCACGAGCACGTTCCCAGTTACTGTTTAGGACCATCCCGTGAAGTAGGTATTACTATGATTTTCCATTCACAGACAGAGAAACTTCCTATCAACATTGGCATCCCAGCGGAAAAGAAGTTTCTGTCTTGGATTTCAGTCCGTGGGAGATGGGGGACGAAGGTGGAGGAGTCAGGGATGAGGACAAGCCCCAGGGAACACAACCACCATTTAGAGCTTGTACCATTCCTGAGGGGGCACAGTGGGGAAGTTTCTGGACCCATCTGAAGCCTCCGAGCGGGAAGGAGAAAGCGTGCCTCCCCTCCCCTTTCCAGCGGTTTCACTGTGCTTTACTCAGGAACTCTCCATCTTTTTGCTTCCAGAGAGCCGTCTGGGTTGCCCCCTCCTCATTCCCCACAGCTCCCCGTCCCAGGTGCGCCCCAGGTGCCCGTGCTCTGGGTGGGGGCCTGAGGGAGGAGGGAGCCAGAGGGAAGGGACACAAGGAGCTCTGATCTGCTAACTGGATCTGCTACTGGCTGGTACCGCCTCCCTCCTCCCTCGCGGGCTGCTGGTGCCCCAAAGCCCTCTAGTGTCCAGGAGCCCAGAAACAGGAAGAACAAAGAAGGCCCTGACATCCAAGGGTACGGGGCTGGCTATCCCACTTGGCCCTCTGACGTGACCAGAGGCCTCTCAGTCTGGAATGGTACCGCCGAGGTTTCTGAAAGGGGAGGGAAAAGCACGAGGGACGAGCTGAGCCCCAACACTCCCTCCCGCGGTCCCCGAAGCCACAAGAAAAGGCAGCTGTGAAATGCTGAATACACGAAACCCCAGCTCCAGAGGGGAGGAGGTGCCAAGAGTGGTTGCTGGCCGAGAGGAGTGTCTGGGCTGACCTGTCGCTCTCAGAGAGGCTCTGGTCAGCCCCTCTGCTCTCTGCTCCCGCCTTGCCCACTCCCCTCTCAGCACCATCTCAACCGCTTTTGGAGCTGGAAGGGTCTGGGAGGAATACACCGGCTCGCTCTCTCGAACGTTTGGAGAAAACTGCCATGTGAGGCAGGGAAGGAGGGAGAGTTATGGGGTGAGAGCCCCCTCAGACACTGAAAAGTCTGTCAACATCCTCTCTAAGTGTAGGGTCCAGAAATGGGCACGAGCCTCGGGGAGAAATGCGTGTGGCAGCAAGATAGCTCTGGGGTCAGACAGGCCCAGGTCTCCCACTTACTCGGGACCAAGGCAAGTAAACGTGTCCACCTCCACAGGGATGTTGTGAGGATGCAATGCAAGGACGCAGGGGAAGTGCCTGGCCCAGGTCTGACTCAGAATCAGAGAACTTAATAAATCTAAGCCAGTATTATGACCGTCACTGCTTTCGCTCTCCCCCACACCAGCTGCTGCAGTCCTTTCCAAAAGGCCAATGAGAGCCCTCCCAGAGTGGCCCTGTTCTGGACTGAATGTGTCCTCTCAAGACTCATGTGTCGTGTCAAGAACCCAACCTCCAAGATGATGGTATTAGGAGATGGGCGCCCTTGGGAAGTGATTAGGTCATGAGGCAAAGCCCTCCTGACTGGGATGAACGTCTTTACGAGAGAGACTCCAGAGCGCTAGTTCATCCCTTCCATCACACCTTCCACAATGACAGAACACAGTGACAAACACTCTGTCTATGAGAAAGCAGACTCTCATCAGACACGAAATCTGCCAGCACCCCGATCTTGGACTTCCAGCCTCCAAACTGTCAGAGATAAATTACCCGTTCTACAGTACTTTGTCATAGAGGCCCAGACAGAGTAAGACGGCTCCCATTAAAATCCTCAATGTTCTCCAGCACCTCGAGTCCAAGCCCTTTCTCCAGTTCATGCAGCTTTCTCTCAAGCGCCTTCACACACCTCAGACTTGGGCTCATCGCTCCCAAGATCACCTTAGCCCTGACCCCCCTGACCCCCATCGTCCAAAGTTCACTGAAACCCACTGCGATGCGCCTTGGGAAGAAGGTCAATCCGCCGGCCAGGTGTCAGTCCCGGGCCCCACCGTGCCCATCAGGGTGCCTTCAGACAGGTTCTCCTAGAACTCCAAAAGACTCCTTGACCTGGCTGCTCTCCCAGGCCGGTCCCCTTGAGGGCCTCAGACCGTGTTGGCTCCGCGCAGGTTCTCCTCCCGCCCCTTGGCCCATCTTCAGCCCGGGTTCCCTTACCGCCTCCAGACGGTGTGGCCTCGGTTTGGGTGCCCTCAGCCCGGAGCCCTCCCAACACCGCAGAATGTCTCTCCTCCAACAGTGTTGCCACTGCTGGGGTCCGCTGTCCTTAGCCTCTGTTACTACCTCCTCCCGGAATGCCCTCCGCTCTCTAGGCTCGAGCCGTGCGACCCTACCCCGCCGCTTCACGCCCTGACTCCTTCGTCCTCTCAGCGTAGGTCCCAGCCGACCCTCCGCGCGGTTCTCACCCAAAGAGGCCCGAGAAGAAGGACTGCGAGTTCTTCACTTTGCGCTCCGCCTCGGCCAGCAGCGCCATCGCCTCCGCTTCTTTCCCGGAGTTGTCCATGGCGGCCCCAAAGGTACTCAGCAAACGGCCCGACCCGGGCCCACGGGGGACTCAGCCGAGGCCCCGCCGCGATAGACAGGTCGGGGAAGCTTAGACGGCTGCGTTGACGTCGCACCGGTGCGCGCCGCCCGCAGCTCGGCACCATGTGACGTGTGCCGGCCAACCAGCGGTCCGCTAGGGAAGCGCGAGCCACGCCGGCCACGCCCTCGCCCGTCGCCGCACACCGCCCCGTGACTCAAGGCCGCCAATGAGCAACGCGATACTTCAACGCTTGCGCGTACTTCCGCGTAAGACTCTCCACTCTTCCTGGTGCGCTCCACGAAATCCCACGTGACTTGTCCAAGCCAATCGTAGTCCCCACCGTCCAAGACCCTGTCCGAGGTGCTTTTTTCTAGCTGCTGCTCCACCAATCACCAGCATCCCCCCGGGTCGGTCCGTCCCTCCCCGCGGAACATGCGCCCCCGTCAGCTGACCACTGACCCTCACGTGACAGCTCCCGGCCCCGGCCGGAAGATACGCCCCGCCTTCCTCCGGGTTTGACAGGTGTCCAGCGCGCAGCTCAGCCCCGCCTCCGCCCCTTTTCTCGCGCGGCTCTTCACTAGGAGAGGCGTCAGCGGTCAGGAAAGCGCTCTGCCTTTTCTTGCGCCCTCTGCTGACGGATACTGGAACTGGTTTGGGAAGGCCAGTAAAGTACCCAGACGGGGGAACAAAACTGAGCGAGGGCTCTCTGCATTTATTAAAAAAAAAAAAAAAAAAAAGGGCTGGACAGAGCGTGTCAAAAATTCAGACACTCAGAGCCCAGATCTTTAATACCATTCCCCAATAAAAGGAACCAGGACTCCTTGATAAGTGGCTGCTTTGAGTCTTGGGCAGGAAATTACACAGGATGAGCCTGGAGCATCTTGTAGTGCCAAAAAGGAAGTGTCTGTGTGTGTGAGAGAGACACACACAAGTGGTAGGATATGTCAGAGACACAGGAGCCAACTGGAAGAGCTCCCAATGGCCAAAGCTGGAACAATTTGAGCAACACATTAAACTAGTCCAGGATTATCGTCCACTGTATAAAACGTCCCTGATCCCACGCAGTATAAATGAATGAACGAACGAATAGACAGGGAGAATCGACAAACATTTCATGCAGAAGAGCTCTGCCTAGTTCGTGTAGACTCCTCCCTCCAGAACATGGAGCTTGGCTCCTCACTCCTGCACGTGGAGGCCCCCAGGACCTCCCTCCAGAGTGTGGTAAGAGACGGGGATGGTGGGACTGTTTCCAGTGCACAAACCTGAGAAACCCGGTCAGCCAGGTGGCTGGGGTTACCATCGACAGTGGTGAATCATACTGATAGAATGTGCTCTCAATACTGTGACATGAGTGGCACATCACTTCGGTGAAGGATGGCTCCTGACACTACCCTCTCCCCATCGAATCACAAACATCAGACAAATCCCAGCTGAGGCACATTCTTTGAAACACTTCACCAGGACGTCTCAACACTGATAAATCATTTAAAAACAAGGAAAGTCAGAGATACTGTCGCTGCTAAGAGGAGTCTATGGAGACGTGCCCACTGTATGTAATCTGGTGTCCTGGGTGGGATCCTGAAACCGAAGATGAATGTTAGGTAAAGACTAAGGAAATGTGAATAAAGTATGGGCTTTAGTTAGTAATAACATGTCAATATTGGTTCGGTAATTGTAACAGAGGTACCATACTCATCTAAGATATTAATAGGTGACGTCTGGGTGGCTCAGTTAAGCGTCTGACTCTTGGTTTCAGCTCAGGTCATGATCTCAGGGTCCTGTGATCCAGGCCCAGTTGGGCTCTGCACTCAGCAAGGAGTCTTCATGAAGAGTTCTCTCCCTCTCTGTCTGCCCCTCCCCCTGCTCAAGTTCACTCTCTCACACATAAATAAATCTTTAAAAAAATAATTGGGGGGTGGGACGCCTGGGTAGCTCAGTCGTTAAGCCGAGTCTTCGTTAAGCTAAGCTGCCTCGGCTCAGGTCATGATCCTTGTGTCCTGGGATGGAGCCCCATTTTGGGCTTCCTGCTGGATGGGGAGCCTGCTTTTCCCTCTCCAGCTCCCCTGTGTTTGTGTTTCCTCTCTCGTTCTTTCTGTCATAAATTTAAAAAAAAAAGGGGGGGGACCTGGGTGTGGGGTATATGAGAATTCTTAGTACCATTTTCACAATCTTTCTGAAGAATCTAAAAATGATTCTACTATGAAATCTTCTTTAAAAAAATTCAAGTTCCAGAGCCCTACCCCCTATCCAGAGCAATTCCAATTGTGAAAGTCGGTGGCAGGATCCAGGAATACGCATTTTCTTACAGGGCTCCCAGATGACTCAGACAACGCTGTTATTTGGGGGGTGAGGGTGGGGTTTAGCTGAGGGGGAGTAGTTCACAAGAAACCTTGGCTCTGACATTCAGAGACTCTCTTGGAACACCTTCTTGCGGTGGCTGCTGTATTCTGACCGCAGATCAGGAGGGGGTGGTGCTGGTGGTGGGGTCTGGATCACCACAGGCATTTTCGGTTCCTTGTCGGTCTGAGCGGGGCTATTATAAAAGCTCCAGTTTGTTTAACACTGTTAATTTCAGGGTGATTTGTTATGCAGCACCAGAGAACTAACAGACCGTCACCCACCCGTTAGGTCAGGGTCTTTCATTTCCAGCAGCTGAGCTTGTCCTCCTGGACAGGAAGTAAACAGTGAGAGCAGGAGGGCACTTTAAACAGTCGCTGCCCAATTCCTGTGGCGCACCCTGCAGAAAGCATCATTTATCTTTTCTCATTGAACCAGGACGTGGGGGAAGGGGGGTGGGGGGCAAGTCCTGGGCCATGTCCCCACTGTACAGACTGAGAACATGGAGGCTGAAACAGGGAAAGTGACTTGTCCAAGGTCACAAAGAAAGAAGAGTCGGGCTGTAAATTCTGGCTCCGAGGACGCCCGAGCCTGAGCCCTGTCCCTTAACCACAAGGGTCCTTAGTGCTTTAAACTCAACTTGCTCCTCTGCTCCCACTCCTGTCCTGGCTTTAAGATTTATTTAGCCACAACATGGGCCCCTGGGATGGCTCCTGACACCGCCCTCTGCCCTGACCCCCCCACCCCGGCCCCATCCCTCAGAATGCAGCACCCGCTCTGACAGACACAATCGCACCTCGAGGCAATCAGTCCTCTGAGGAATCCCTGCTCTTCCCTGTCTGACTTACTGACATCCACTCAGGCGCCAAACCCCAGAGCTGCCACGCCGGCTCTCTTACCCCACAGCCTCTGGAGGTCTGGGTGTCGGGGCAGAAAGAGGTGATTATTGCGGCTGCAGCAGCCCCCCACAGGTGCTCGTAACCTCACAGCTGAGCCCCAGGCGGGCCGCCACACATCCCGGCACCAGAGCCTGCGTGTCCCTGCGTATCTCAAATCCCCTTTCCATTCCTTTATCACCGCGACTCTCCCACTCTGACAAAGGAAGCTCTGCGAGGAGAGGGGCTCTGTTCCTCCTGCGTCCCTGTAGCCCCACTGCACAGACTGGGCTCCATGGGGCTTACACTCTATGGCAGGCGCTTGCTAAATGCTGGCTGAGCCCATGGAGCCCCTGGCTTCTCTCCTCTGGGACGGGGGTTCCGCGGACTCATCTCCGCGGCTCCAGTGAGTAGCAGGAGCTCAAAAGCCTTTGTCAGATCAACAGGCCAGGGAAGCCAGAAGACAGCTGCTCAAGAACCCAATTTAATAAGATTTACAAGTCGACACGTACAAAAAAAACCTAACAATGTACAAGTCATTGCAAGACTAGGGACTGAATCTGGACCGCAGAGAGACTCCCTGGAGAGGGGCCCCACGTGTTGGAGATCTGAAGGTATCTTCCCACTGATTCGCTACGTCTTGGCCTTATCGAACAAATGTAACCAAACCCCAAACCTGAGGCGAAGATTTAAGAGCTACCCAGATCTACCTCGTTCCCTCCCCAAGGCTCCCTGCTCTCCAAGGAGTGGAACTGAAAGAAGGGGAGAGACTAATTAAAACCTAAAGAGAACGGAGCCTCTGGCACCAGCCGACAGCGGTCTGACGACTGGGAGCTCCTCCTGCCGACTTCTAGCCAAATCGCCACCGTGTTTCCGTGCCGGGCTGGCCAGGGAGGGACAGTAAGGATGGGGGGAAGGCAGAGGGGTGCCCCCAATCCCCTGGAGAGGCCGAGGGCATAGGTGACGAAGCTGGAGGCCCCCATCCAGACTTGCGGCCTCGTCCTAGCCCCCGCCCCCGCCCCAGTCACCACTGCAGGGGGCCGATGTCAGCCCCTATCTCCTCCTCCTCCTCCTCTTCCTCCTTCAGCTGGAAGGGCTTCACGGGCCACTTCACCCTGACGATGGGCTCCACATGGTCCTGAAGCCGGTGGCGCTTCATGTGGGCATTTCGACTCTTGATTTTGTCGAACACCCTGAGGAGTCACCAGAACGACACAGGTCAGAGTGGGGTGGGGGATGGGGGGTGGGGGGCGGGTGGCCCAAGGGCAGCTGCCAGGAGAGGGGGGCGAGGGGGGGAAAAAGGAGGTGGTGTGGGCGCATCCAGGGACAGGGCTGGCACCTCTCACATTCTCTGCAGGGAAAGACACCCTGGCCCTCCACGCTCCCCGGTGGCTCAGGGGTCCGCTTGGGGCCGGCATTGGGGCTGGAGTTGAGAATGGACTCCCTCCTGTAACTCTTGGTCTTTATCTTGAACTCAGGAGTAGGACGGTGGCTGGGTCTCTCCCGAGGGCTGCAAGTGACCTGCAGAGGGGCAGAAACGACGACGGAAGGGTGCCAACCCTCTACCCTTCTCAGGGAGCCGCTCGGCCTGGCAGGGAAGCCCTTCCCAGCGGGCGTTCTTCCCCCTTCCCTGACGTGGGACGGGCAGCGGCATCCCAATCTGGGCCGAACTCCAGCCCCACCTCCCCCTGGACCTTCTACCTTTGCTTCTGTCCTGTCTGCCTCATCTGGCTCTCTCTTGACCCTCTTTTCCAGTCCTGGGGCTCGACCACAATCAAACTTGATCATTTTTTTCCAGATGTAATAATACTCAACACACTGGGCTACAGTCTTTGTCTGGATCTAGCGAGGGAAAACAGAAGGCGGCTATGGACAACACCCCATGAGCAGCCTCGAGTGTTGCCATGACGCCCCGAATCCCTTCCCCATGGGGCCACTTTTGGAAAGCCTTCCTGAAATGCCTCTCTGCGTGGCCTGGCGTGCCCCTTCGGTGCAAGGAGCAGAGAATCACAAGTCCTCGCAGGTGGCGAGCGGCTCAGACTGCAGCCACCGCTGCCAACACCGGTCAGCATCCCAGGGATCCTCCCCTGTGGGAAGGTGCATCGGAGGGCGTACTACTAGGGTGTTCACAGCGAAGTCACGCCTAGGAGCCTCGCATTTGCCAGCTGGGACCAATGACAGCAGAATGCCCTGAGGCAGTGGGGGCCACACAGCCTTTGGGACAGTGACGCAGGGCCCTGGAGTCCAGAGGAAGTGGCCCATGAGAGAAGGAAGGGGCTCTGAAGGCACGGCTGGATCCTGGCCGTGCAGACCCCCACCAGGTGCTCCTCCCTCCGCTAAGAAGTGATCCCGTTAACAATAACTTCTGTGAAAACAAAACAGGATGGAAAAGTTTCATTGCCCCAGAGAGAACGTTTCTCAGGTAAATGCAACTGGCCATTTATTATCGGGAGCTCACTTCAGAACATACCTTCTCCGTGTGACTTTTCTGAGCTGTGTGGGTCTTCACAAACTAAGAGTTAAAACAGCACATTCCCTGTCCTTCTAGGAAATGGTACTAAGTTTAAAAAAAAAAAAAAAAGCCAAGAAGCTGAACTTGTGCTTCCAAACAAGACGGGGTAACAGAGGAGCTGGGTCTCCCTCCCAGCCGAAACAACGAGAAGACGCAGGAAACAGTGGTTGGCAAGACACTAGGCATCGGTCTGAAAACAGCTTTCTGAGAGGCAGAAAATACGCCACTACCTTGGGAGAGTTTCCAGGCCACGGCCAAGGGGGAGGGTCCCAGGCAGAGCCCAGCAGACTCCTGAGCTGAGAGTGAGCTGAGTGCCTGGGGAGACCGAGGTGGCAAGAGTCCACAGGACAAAGGACAGCAGAGGAGACAGCAGCACGGAGAAAAACGCCAGAGATCTGGACAGTGTTCCCCTCAGGGATTCAGGGACGTGCGTGTGAAGAGAACCCAATGCTAGGTAAAGACCCGTCATAAAGGATCAGAGGGAAAGCCGCCTGTGGCTCTCAGGGGCCAGAAACAGTGCCTGTCCCCACCAGCTGGGGGGTGGAAAACCTCCTAATTAGTGTGGCATTGGTAGAGGAATGAGAAGGATTTTGTCTCAGAAATGAGAAATAATTAGCCCTAGACAAAAAGCTGTTCTGGGTGCCTGGGAGGCTCGGTGGGTTGGGCCTCTACCTTCGGCTCAGGTCATGACCTCGGGGTCCTGGGATCGAGACCCGCATTGGGCTCTCTGCTCAGCGGGGAGCCTGCTTCCCCCCCCCCCGCCTGCTGCTCTGCCTACTTGCGATCTCTCTCTCTCTATCAAATAGTTAAATAAAAAATCTTTAAAAAAAAAAAAGCTGTTCTGCTGCCGCCATTAAAAACCTAAAAGCAATATCCAAAAGGATCAAGTTGTTCTCACCAGTCTACACACAGTGATGTAAGGCAATAAAAATGGTAACTATGTGGGTAAAAATATAAGGCTTTGTATCTTAAATCTCTCTAAACATAGTTGGCTGTTCAAACAAAAACAGTAACAAGGTATTGCGTGGTTAGTAACATATAGAAAAGGCATAGCAGTAAGAGTATAAAGGCCAGCAGGAGAGAGGAAGCCGCTACTCTGTGGTTCTCATGCTGCACATGGAGTTCTATCATATCGCTTGCAGGTTCGACCCTGATAAGTTAACGATGCACAGTATAAACCCTAAAGCAACCACCAAACTAATAGTTGTAGTCAATAAGCCAGCAAAGGAGATAAAATGGAATCCTAAAATTTACTACATTAATCCAAAAGGCGGAAGAAAAATTGCAGAAAGGAGAAACGAAGAACAGATGAGTCAAACAGCAAACACACAGCAAGGTGACGGACTTAAAGCTCACCATCCCAGTAATCACGTTAGACATGAATGGTCTAAACGCCCTAATTAAAAGAATGGATTTTTTAAAAAAAGACTTGATGTATTTATTTGAGAGAGTGTGAAAGTGAGAGAGATCACAGAGGGAGAGGGAGAAGCAGGATCCCCATGGAGCAGGGAGCCCGATGTGGGACTCGATCCCAGAACCCTGGGATCATGACCTGAGTGGAAGGCAGAAGGTTAACCGACTGAGCCACTCAGGCACCCCAAGGCTGGATTTTTTTTAAGTGTGTGACAGAATATTACTCAACTCTAAAAAGGAATGAAATCTTGCCATTTATGACAACATGGATGGATCTGGAGAGTATGATGCCAAGCGAAGTAAGTCAGAGAAAGACAAACACCATATGAGTTCACTCATGTGTGGAATTTAAAAAACCAAAACAAACAAAAAAAGAAAAAAGACAGTTAAGACAGATTCTTTTTTTTTTTTTTAAGATTTTTAACATTTTATTTATTTGACAAACAGAGATCACAAGTGGGCAGAGAGAGAGGAAGGGAAGCAGGCTCCCTGCCAAGCAGAGAGCCCGATTCGGGGCTCGATCCAAGGACCAAGGGATCATGAACTGAGCCGAAGGCAGAGGCTTTAACCCAATGAGCCACCCAGGTGCCCCAAAGACAGATTCTTAAACACAGAGAACAAACTGGTGGTTCTCAGATGGAGGGTGAGTGGGGGGACGGGGGAAATAGGTGACAGGGATAAGAGCACACTTATTTTGATGAGCTCTGAGCAATGTACAGAAGTGCTGAATTACTATATTGTGCACCTGAAATCAATGTAACACTCTATATTAATTATACTTCAAATAAAACAAATTTTAAAAAGCACCATCCAACACATGCTACTTATAAGAACACACTTTCCGTATAAAAACACAAATAGGTTAAGTGTAAGAAGATGAAAAAAGATATACCAGGCAAACACCCATTATAAGAAAGCTGGAATAGTTGGCTTTCTTATATAATAGAATATATATAATAATGTAATACCAGAAAAATAGGCTTCAGAGCAATGAATAATACCAGGCATAGAGGAAATCATTTCATAATGATAAAAAGGACAACTGATCAAGAGGACATAAGAATCCTAAATGTTTATGCACCTAAGTCAGAGCCTCAAATACACGAAGCAAAACCTGAGAGAACTACAGGGAAAAATAGATCCACAGTTACAGCCAAATATTTTAACAACCCCTTCCCAGTAATGGCTAGAACAAGAAAATGGTAAAGATCCAAATCACATTATCGACCACCTTGAACTGGTATTTCTAGAGCTCCAGCCAACAGCAGCAGAATGCACCTTCTTCAAGAGTACTCGGGACACGTACCAAGATGTAGACCATATTCTGGGCAATAAACAAGGATCAAAAAATTTAAAAGGGGGGCGCTTGGGTGACTCAGTGGGTTAAAGCCTCTGCCTTCGGCTCAGGTCAAGATCCCAGGGTCCTGGGATCGAGCCCCGCATCGGGCTTTCTGCTCAGCGGGGAGCCTGCTTCCCTCTCTCTCTCTCTGCCTGCTTCTCTGCCTACTTGTGATCTGTCAAATAAATAAATAAAGCCTTAAAAAATGTTTAAAAAATTTTAAAAGGATTCGAGCCATATGAAGTATTTCTCTGACCACAGTAACATTAAATTAAAAGTCAGTTTAACAGAAGAACTCTGGAAAATCCTAAAATATCTGGAGACTCAATAACACACTTCTAAATAACTCATAGGTCAGGGGAACCTGGATTGCTCAGTGGGTTAAGACTCTGCCTTCGGCCCAGGTCATGATCTCAGGGTCCTGGGATCAAGCCCTGTGTCGGGTTCTCTACTCAGCGGGGAGCCTGCTTCCCCCTCTCTCTTTCTGTCTGCCTCTCTGCCTACTTGTGATATCTCTCTCTCTCTCTCTCTCTGTCAAATAAATAAATAAATAAAATCTAAAATAAATAAATAACTCACTCACTCACTCATAGGTCAAAAAAGAAATCAAAAGGGAGGTGAAAGCTTTGAACTGAGTAAAAATGAAAACCCAACCTACCAAGATGTATCAAAGCAGTACTCTGAGGAAAATTTATAGCACCAAACATCTATATTAGGGAAGAAGAAAGGTTTCATAGCAATGATCTCATTTTCCACCTTCAGAAACTAGAAAAAGCAGAACAAATTAAACTCAAAGCAGGCAGAAGAAATGAAATAATAAACAGCAGAGCAGAAATCAATTAAACAGGGAAAAAAAATCAACAAGCTAAAGCTGCTTTTTGAGAAAAATCAGTAAAATCAATAAAATTGATAGATCTCTAGCCAGACTGGTCAGGGGGAAAAAAAAAAGACAAATTACCAGTATCAGGAATGAGAGAGGTGACATCCCTATAGTCAATGAATATAAAAAGGACAATATGAGACTATTACGAGCAATTTTTGCTAATATATAAGACAACTTAGAAGAAATGAACAAATTTCTCAAAAGAAAAACTACGAAAGTTCACTGAAGAAGATGTGACAACGCGGATCACCTTACGTGTATGAAACACCTGAATCTGCATTTCAGAACCTTCCCACAAAGAAAATTCCAGGCCGAGGTGACATCACCACCAAATATTTAAGGAATAAATAAAGCTGATTCTAAACAAGCTCTTCCAAAAAATTGAAGAGGAGGGAATACTTCCCAACTCGTTCAGTAAGGTCCGAGTTGCCCTGATACGAAAGCCAAAGATGCCACAAGTAAAAAAGGCTACAGACCAATATCCCTCCTGAACACAGATGAAAACTTCTAAACTTCTAAACAAATCTTTTTTTTTAAAGATTTTATTTATTTATTTGGCAGACAGAGATCACAAGTAGGCAGAGAGGCAGGCAGAGAGAGAAGGGGAAGCAGGTTCCCTGCCGAGCAGAGAGCCTGACGTGGGGCTCGATCCCAGCACCCTGGGATCATGACCTGAGCCGAAGGCAGAGGCTTTAACCCACTGAGCCACCCAGGCACCCCTAAACAAAGTTTTAATAAATAGAATCCAACAATATATATACAAAGGACAAGACATCGGGACCAAGTGGAGCTCATCCCGGAAACATGAGGCTGATTTAACAATCTAAAATTGATGTAGCTGGTCATGCTAAAATGAAAAAGAATAACCATATGAGCATCTCGACAGATGCTGAGGAAGCACTATCGATACAACCTCATATCCTTCACCGAAACAAACTCTCGGCAAGCTGGGAATAAAAGGAACTTCTTCAACCTGATAAGCAACATCTGGAAAGACCCCACAGCCAATGTCATACTTAGGAGGGAAAAGAGGGGCTGGTTTCCCGCTAAGATCATGAACAAGTCCAGAAGGTCCACTCTCACCATTTCCAATCAACGAGTTACCGGAGGTTCCACAGTGCAGTGAGGCAAGATAAAATTAAAGGCAAGGAAGAAATAAAAGTGTTTTTATTTGCAGATGATATGATTGTCTATGTAGAAAATCCAACAGAATCTGCAAAAAAAGCTACAAAAACGAATACATGAGTTCAGCAAGACTGCAGAACACAAGATCAATATCATTTCAATTTTATTTCTATGTATACTAGCAAGAAACCATTGGAAATCAGAATTAAAAAGAGCCTTCCATAACAGCATACAAAATAGAAATACTTAGGAATAAATAGGATATAACACCCATACACCCAAACGTTCAAAACACCATGGAGAGAGATTGAAGACTTAAATAAACAAATACACTTTGTTCATTGGTTGGAAGACTAAATACTGTTAAGATATCCATTGTCTGCAATCGACCTGGAGAGTCAACGCCGTACCAGACAAGAGCCTATCAAAACTTTCTTAAAGAAATTGACAAGCTAATTCTAAAATTCACATGGAAATGCAAAGGACCCAGGATAGAAAACACTTTGAAAAAGAATAACAGGGTTAAAGCACAAACGTTTTCTGATTTCATGACTTATTATAAATCAACAGCAATAAAGAGCATGGTAACTGCTTAACAGTTCACAAATAGACCAACTGAACAAAATGGTCAGCCCAGAAACAAACACGTATGTATACGGCCAACTGATGTTTGACCAAGGTACCAAGGCCGTTGGCTGCAGAAAATGCGGTCTTTTCAACAAAAGGTACCAGAAGGATTAAACGTGCGTGTGCGGAAAATGAACCCCAATCGGTACCTTGCACGGCAGGTCAACCCAGAACAGGTCATAAATCTAAACGTAAAACTGAAAACCATAAAGCTTATAAAGAAAACATAGGGGAAAATCTTGGTGACTTTCTTAGAGACGCCACCAGAACCATGGTCCCTAAGAGAAAAATTAATAAACTGAGCTTACTCAATGTCTGAAACTTCTTCTGAAAAGACACTGTTGAACCAACACTGAGAAGTCAGAGACCGGGAGCAAATACGCGCAGGGCAGGTGTCTAGAAGAGTTTGGGCTCGGAACAAAGAACTTTTTTAAAAAAACACAGCCCCCCCCCAAAAAAAAACATAAGCAAAAGACTGGGAGCAGACGGCTCAGCAGGTGAGGCGCGGGGACGGCACACAGGCCGGCGGAAAGATGCCCAGCATCATCAGTCCCTCGGAAGCGTAGGGAGAGAAGGCTGTGTGCTCAGAATGGCGACAAGAGGAGGCCTGGCCCTGGCGCGCGCTGGGGAGGGCGTGGGGCCTCTAGAAGTCTCCTGAGCTGCCCGTGGGCATGTGAAGTGCCACGATGGCTTTGGATGACCGTTTGGCAGCTTCTTCAAAGTGAAACGTGACCCTCACCCTATGGTGCTCTCCTCCCCCTGCTAGGCGTTCACCCCGCAGGGAAACAGTGCTGCCAGAGTTTGCCACGCGCCTCAGGGCTCACGGCGGCTTCATCTCTAAGCGCCGGTGTCTAGAAACCACCCAGACATCCACAGGCGACAGACTGAATAGACGGTGGGACACCCACACAGCGACACGGTCCCCGGCAATGAACGGGGGTGAGCGACCGCGACTCGGCCACCCAGATGGAGCTTGGGGATGCTGAGCGTGAGGAGCCAAAGCAGAGCACATGTTGTACAACGATTCCGCTCAAAGAAAACTCTGGAAGACGCGAACTGATTTACAGGGACAGAAAGGAGACAAGGAGTTGACTAGGGACAGGGGTGGCATGAAAGAGGACCAAGGGGCTTGGGGGAAACACGGGGAGGGGGGGACGGACATGTTTGTGATCTTGACCATGGTGATGGTCTTGTGTGGGCATAAGTACATGAAAACATCCAAGGTTACACTTGGATCACGGGCAGGTCTGTGGTCATCAGGTTAATGTCATCAGGTCATCAGGTTAATGAAGGAACAAACAACCCAGCAGGACATCCGGTGCAGAAGGATCTCAGCCTTCATAAGCGCGCGCGCGGGTGAGCATGAGAGGCCCACGGACAGAGCCAAGCCCGAGGCGCAGGAGCAGACAGGCCGAGGTTAGCCGCCGGGAGGAGGGCTCTGCGGAGGACACGGAGGCCTTTACCGGAGCATTCCTTCACTGAGAATGGGAGTGTTTGTTTATTTGAGCACTGACGCATTTCTGTACTGTTTGGAGGTGTTCACAACAATGTCCTTTTTCAAATGATGAACTGTGCCCGAGACCAGCAGAGTGTGGCCCTGGCAGGGCCTTCCACTCTAGCTGGGCTCAGCTGCCCAAGGCGAGGCCCTGTCTACGCCGGCGCACCCGCATTCCACTTACCGTCTTATGTATCAAGTAGAAGTCCTTCTTGTGGGCACAGAATGCCTTCTTAAAAAGCCTCTTCTCCATGGGGGTCCAGATGTCAGAACCTATCAGAGAAAGAGCCAAACGGGGGGACAGGACGGGGTTGGCGTGCAGACCACCCTCCTTTGCAAAGCTGCCATCACCAAACACGATCGTGTGTGAAACATTCTGCTAAGCCCCTTACTTGCTTCATCTGCTACAGCCCTCATAAAACCTCAGCAGGTTGGGCCCTCACCATCTGTGCTTTACCGAGGCAGCCACGGAGGCCTGCACTGGGTGAGGGTCCAGACTGCCTGACTGCAGGGCTGGCGCACCGGCTCCCACCGCTGGAGCTCAGCCTGCCTCCTCCCCTCCCTGGCCCGGGGGCATCCCCTTCCTCGCTGGGCATGGCCCCCCAAGGAACCAACAGAGTCCCGTCCCCCTCCACCACCACCCCTGGGAGAGGGAAGGCCTTTCAGGAAAGGCAGGTGAAGGCCCCAAGAGAACTTCCAAAGGCACTGGGGAAGCTTGCTGACCGGACTGTTTTCACCAGGTCTCAGCCGGCAGAAGCCACGCCCACAGCCCCGCCCAGTCACCTGCGTAGCGGTAGTCGGCCAGCGGGTGAGTGTGCGGCTTCTGCGGCCCGCGCAGTAAGAGGGTCTCCAGGGCGACCTGGAACGAGAGGGGCCGCAGGCTACTTTACGCAGGGAGGGGAGGAAGAGTCTCACCTCTGTTCCTTCCTTCCTTCCAAAGCCACCGCTTGCTCTCCCGAAGGCCCTCTCCAGCCCTGTACTCAGTGTGGTGGGTCCTCGTACCAGCCCCAACCTGTGACCGCTGAGCGCGGCTGCTGGGACTCTCCCGCCAGGTGCTCCCAACCAGGAGACGGTGACTGTGTGTGTTTGCTCCGGTGCGCGTTCCTTGCCGTCGAGGACCAGCATTTGGAACCGCCCTGCCCTTGCCCATCGCCCCCTTTGTTTCCTTCACGGCACTAACCGCTATCCAGCCACCTTCCAGAATGTATTTGCTGTTTTGGCTCTTCTCAAATGTAAGCCCAGAAAGAGAGGGGCTTTGTCCTGCTCCCCAGAGTAACCCATCAGGCCCGCTGTGGCATCTGTGGGACCCAGTGCAAAATGAAAACCCTTGTTCAAAACTTACTAAGGATTTCAAGATGACAACATGAGCACGAAACCAATACTGGGGTCCCCAAGCTGGCCCCGGCCCCCACGTCACAACATTACCAAGCCCTCAGCGGAACCCCAGAAAGGTGGGTTGCCCGCTCTGTTGAGCACCTACTATGTGCCAGCTGCTGCCTCTCAGCTCAAGAAAGAGCAGGACCGGCACCGGCTCGGTGATGGGCCTTTTCCTCTCCCACCACTCAGCAAACTGAGGGTCCTCGGAGGAGACACAGGCAATTCTAATGCACCAGACGTTTTCATACATGGGTTTTTAATTGAAGAGAGAAAGCCCAGTAAGAAACCCGATGAGCACAGGACCCGAGTTGGGTCTGCTGGGCACCGGCTCCCCAGCAGATGGGGTGGAGCCCAGCACTGCTGTCACACCAGACAGAGCCCACCCCTGCAGCGCATGAGGACCACACCAATCCCAAAGCCACCGGGAAGAAGGATGGTGGCCTGCCCAAGCAGACTGCATACGGCTTGCGCCTGCCACTCCGGCTCCCCCAGGCACCCCCCCACCCCCCCACCCCTGGCTCTGCCTCCACTTCACCTGAACACTGCCCCGGGCCTCGTGCAGGCAGTGCAGAGCGAGCTCCAGGTTGGTGCCCCCTCCCGGCATCACGCTGGAGCAGGCCACGTTGCAGAGCTCAGTGACTGTGTCCAGCAGCCAGCGATCCCAGCAGAGTGTGAGAGAGGAGAGGGAGTCAGCAAGTACCAGGGAGACTTCCCCGACTGCACAGGGGGCGGGGTCCCTCACGTCTCAGCTGAAAGCGGGATGAGGGAAGGGAGGGACAAGAAAAACAGGCACAAACCCTGCCCCGAACAGCCAGACTGCGGGGGGGTGGGCAAGGGGGGGGTTGTGGGCAGGAGACTGCAGCTGCGGAGAAGCCACGCAGCACCTAGGGGAGCCCTCCTGCCTCCTCACCCCGGGTACTGCTTCTGGGCCGAGGAGTGAACTGGGAGAAAATGTCCTCAGACATGGGGTGGGGGGGGCAGCTAGGGGCAGGGCCCGCTGGAATTTGGCCCCAAAGCCTCAGCCACCTCTGTCCTGCGTTTCTGGGTTGGTCGTCACATCTCCCCACGGCTTCCAGACCAGAGAAGCAACGTGCTCATCAGCAGCAGCCAGCGCTCTCTCCTGGAGCTCTGGGATCTCAGCCTGAAACCGGCTTCCTATGTTGATGTGTCTGAAACGAGGCCGCACACACAGACACGCGGGAAAGACACCCGTGACTAAGACGGGCAATGAAACAGATATAGGCAGTGTTCCCTTCTCTCGGGCCACAGCCTTGCCCGATGTAAACCCTGTGCCATCTGCCAGACGTGTCCAGTGTCCATCATCCCTGACAGATACGTGCAGGCATTCCAGAAACCCCTCAAAGGGGTACTTCCTTCCCTCCTCTCACTTCCCTTATTGCCGTATCTCTGGCCTCAGGTGTCGCTGCGGGTCCAAGACAGGCGAGTACATGCTGCTAGCTCTCGTGCTTCTACACCCACGGCCATACTATCCAGCCACACTCCACGGACGCTCAAAAGTCTGGACCATACCACCACCAATTCTACCTAGAACCCCAGGGTCCTGGGCATTCTGTCCCTGGGGCCCCAGCTATGGTATGTCTGGACAGAAAGAATACTAGGGGAGCTTCCCACATACACCCACAGAACTGCACCACTTCTCTTTTAGGGAGGCTCCGTAGCGAGACCTGATCTCCTGTGATGAAGGAGCCCCGGGAAAACTGACACAGGCCCGCAGGGCAGGTAGAAGCACCCCCACTTTGGAAGGACGCGCCCTCAGGTGCTAAGTCTGTTCCAACTTACGGTTCAATGCTGATCTTGGTGTCATCCTTCACCATGCAAATGCCGAAAGAGCCGTCCACTTGATCTAGAAAACACGCAACAAGAACAAAAGCTTCAGGAAGACCGACCAGAAGGCCCTTCTGCCTGCCTTCGTGGCGCAGCTAAAAGCCGGCTCTTTACAGCTGCGCGGTAGGGAGAGTCTTCAAAAAATTAAAAGGAGAACTACTGTAAGATCCAGCAATCCCACTTCTGGGTATTCTTTCCAAGATTTTATTTATTTATTTGACAGAGAGAGGGAGCCAGAGAGCACAAGCAGGGGGAATGGCAGAGGGAGAGGGAGAGGCTGACTCCCCACTGAGCAGGGCACTGATGTGGGGCTCGATCCCAGGACCGCGGGATCATGACCTGAGCCAGAAGCAGACGCTTAGCTGACTGAGCCACCCAGGTGGCACCCCCCCACCACGGGTATTTATCCAAAAGACCTCGAACCGGTATCTCAGCAATAATTGCACTTCCATGTTTATGCAGCACCATTCACAACAGCCAAGTGGAAACAGTCTGATGTCCTTCAACGGAGGAGCCGGTAAAGAGAATGTGGTATTTACATACGATGGAATACTAGTCAACTTTTTTTTTTTTTTTTGAGAGGAACCTTCAATATGCAACAACACGAATAAACCTTGAGAACATCATGCCAGGCACAGAGAAGGAAATACTGCATGACTTTGCTTATGTAAGTATCCAGAACAGTCCAATGCAGGGACGCCTCGGTGGCTCAGTTGGCTGAGTGTCCGACTCTGGGGTTTGGCCTGGGGCATGATCTTGGGGTCCTGGGGTCGAGCCCCACATCAGGCTCTGCCCTCGGCAGGGAGCCTGCTGGAGATTCTCTCCCTCTCCTCCTCTCTCTGCCCCTCCCCCCATCTGCATGCATGATCATGCTCTTTCTAAATAAATAAAAAAAACTTTAAAAAATAGTCCAGTTCATATAATCAAAAGTGGGATGGTGGTTGGCAGGGGCTGGGGGAGTGGGAAGTGGGTATTTACTGATCAATGAGTGTAAAGTGTTGGGTATGCCAGATGAGTAAGCTCTAGAGGGCCACAGTGCAACGTGGTCCCTGTAATCAACAATGATGTTCTGAGCACTTACTCACTTAAGGGAGACTCATGTTAACTTCTTACCATCATAAAACACAATTTTTAAAGAAAAGATTTATTTACTTGAGAGAGAGAGGCAGGGGAGAGAGGCAGATGGGAGAGGGAGAGAGTAACCTAAGCAGACTTGGGGTTGAGCACAGAGCCTGACACGGGGCCTGATCTCACAACCCTGAGATCATGACCTGAGCTGAAACCAAGAGGTGGTGACTCAACTGACCATGCCACCCAGGTGCCCTGATAATACACAACTTAAAAAAAAACACTGCATGGAAGAGGCAGAGGAATTCAGCAAGACGACAAATTAACTGATTAAAAATTATTTTATAGAACAGGAAGCTAAGCTCTCTGGAAGCTGTCCTAAAGGCATACAGCATTTTAGGAAATACTCATTTAAGAAAATGACCAAATATTGGTAAGAACAGTGAGAGTCTGTGGCATCTGCCCATTACTTCCCCTCTGGAGGCCAAGCTCCATTAACAGAAGCTCTACCTGGAGTGCCTCACCCTAGGCAGGGGCACCCAAGGAGGGGGACTTCTTCTCCCAGCAGCATCCATACTTAAAAAATTAAAGGGAGGGACTCCTGGGTGGCTCAGTGGGTTAAAGCCTCTGCTTTCGGCTCAGGTCATGATCCCAGGGTCCTGGGATCGAGCCCCGCATTGGGCTCTCTGCTCAGCAGGGAGCCTGCTTTCTCCTCTCTCTCTGCCTGCCTCTCTGCCTACTTGTGATCTCTCTCAAATAAATAAATAAAATCTTTTAAAAAAAATTAAAGGGAGGTATGATGATTTCTTATCAAAGAGAGAATACTGTAAAGAGACAGAAGATTTTTAAAAGAACCAAGTGGAAATTTGGGGATTAAAAAAGTACAATAACCAGGGTGCTTGAGTGGCTCAGTCACTTAAGTGTCTGACTCTTGATTTTGGCTCAGGTTGTGATCTCAAGGTCATGAGATCGAGCCCCGCATGGGGCTCTGTGCTCAGTGGGGAGTCTGCTTGAGATGCCTTCTCTGCCCTTCCCCCAACTCTCAAAAAGAAATAAATCTTCAGGGAAAAAAAAGCACAATAACCAAGGTTAGGCTCAACGGCAGATTTCGGCTGGCAGGAGAAATGATCAGCAAATTTGAAGATAGATCACTGGAGATTATGTAATCTGAAGAAGGGAAAAAAGAATGGAGAAAAATGGAGCGAGCCTCAGAGAAATGTGGGTCATCATGAAGTGCCACAAAATACGTGTAATCAAGAGTACCGGAGAAAGACAAGGAAAGGATGACAAAACGTGTGAAGTATCATGGCATCGATACAACAGCTGAAATTTTCCCAAATTTGGTAAACAACAAAAACAAAAACCCAATGTATACATCCAGGAAACTATAAACACCAAGGAGAATAAACACAAAGGGCTCTACGTCTAGACACATCCATCACAGGCTAAGTGCTGAAAGCCAAAGATAGAGATCTTGAAAGTGAAAGGAGAAAAACAACTTGTTTCACGCAAGAGCACCCCAGTAAGGTTAACAGCTGACTTCTTGTCAGAGGCAATGGAGGTCCAAAGGCAGAAGGATAACATATTCAAGTCGTTGAAAATAAAAAACTGTCGATCAGGAATCATATCCAGCAAATTACTTTTCAAAAATGACTGTGAAATAAAGTCATTCTCAGATAAATAAAAACTGAGAGTTGTTGCTATCAGATCTGCCTTAAAAGAAATAGTAAAGGGGGGCTCAGTCGGTTCAGTGTCTGACTCTTGGTTTCAGCTCAGGTCATGATCTCAGGGTCATGGGATTGATACCCGCAGTTGGGCTCCATGATCAATGGGGAGTCTGCTTGAGATTCTCTCTCTCCCTCTCCCTTTGCCCTGACCCCACCCTCTATAAATCTTAAAAAAAAAAAAAAAGGTGGAATATCATTCAGTCATAAAAAGGAATGGAATACTGACACACACACGGCAACACAGGTGGAGCCTGAAAACATTATGCTAGGAAACAGTCACAGAACACCACATACTGCAGGATTCCAAGTACATGGAATGTCCAGATTAGCCAAATCTACAGAGACAGAGAGTAAACTAGAGGTTACCTATGGCTGGGGGTGGGGGGCAGGGACAGGAGTGGCTGCTAAGGAGTGTGGGGGTTCTTTTGGGAGTGCTGACAATCTCTGAAACTTGACGGTAGCAATGGTTGCACGGGTCTGTGAATGTAATAAAACCCACCGTATTGCATGCTTTAAAGGGATAAATTTTATGTAAATTGTATCTCCATACTGATAATAGACACCTAAGAAAGTTCCTGAGACTTGAAAGCAAATGACACGAGATAGTAAGTGAATCAAAACAAAAAAACAAAGGGTGCTGGTAAAGGTAATTACATGGATAATTCTAAGATTATAATTACATATTTCTTAATTGACTTGAAAGGCCATTGCATAAAACAGTATGTATTAGGGGCCTATAAAATATAGAAATACACTATGTGTGGCAATAAAAAGGAGTTGCACTGCAGTAAAGAAAGAATACCCCAGTGACTTGAATCCACAGGAATAAATAAAGTTATCAGTAACGGTAAATGAGGAGGGTAATAAAACAAATTCTATAAATAATGCCTGTTTTCCTTTTTTTTTTCCTCTTTAAAGACTTCATTTATTTATTTGACAGAGAGAGCAAGAGAGCACAAGCAGGGGGGACAGTGGGGAGAGAGAGGGAGACGCAAACTCCCTGCTGAGTAGGGAGCCCGAATCAGGGCTCAATCCCAGGACCCAGGATCATGGGCTGAGCCAAAGGCAGATGCCCAACCACCTGAGCCACCCAGGTGCCCCTATAAATAATCCCTGTTTTCCTTTATTGTCTTCTTTATTATAACACAAAATCATATAAATAATTACAACAATATATTTCTGGGTTTCTAATATATGTGTGTATACACGTATATAACATAATGTTATATATATATATATATATACACACACACACACACACACAACATTAATAGCAGAAGGGTTAGAAGAAATGGTATTAGCTAGCAATGTTTCTATATTTTATTAAATTAATACACGACTGAGCATACTCTGATAAATTAAAATGTATGTTTTAAGTTCTACAGCAACTCCTAAGAAATGACTAAGAAAAAGTGAAAAATTAAAGGAAACGATGTGTTATACAAGAAAATATTCACTTAATACAAACAAAAGAAAGCAGAAAGGGGGGAACAGAAGGAGAAAATGACATGAGACCTATAGAAAATAAAAAGCAAAATGGCAGATATAAATCTAACTGCATCACTGGCCCATAAAAGAGAATGCTTAAACAAACCAATCAAAAGGCAGTTTCTCAGACTGGATATAAAAATATGATCCAACTGATGCCGTCTGTGGGAGACACGCTTTATTTTCAAAGACACAAACAGGGTGAAGATACAAGAACAGGAAAGAACAGACTAAGTGAAAAACAACCATAAAAGCCCTGGAATGGCTATACTAATGTCAGGAAAATGAGACTTTTATTATTTTTAAAAATTTATTTATTTGAGAGAGAGAGAAAGAGGGAGGGAGCAAGGCGGGGGAGGGGGAGGGTCTCCAGCAGATTCCTTGCTGAGTGTGGAGCCAACGCAGGGCGACCTCATCAGCCAGAGATCACAACCTGAGCCAAAATCCAAAGTCGGATGTTTAACTGACTGTGCCACCCAGGTGCCCCTGCAAACTGGGACTTTATTTATTTATTTATTTATTTTTTCCAACTGGGACTTTAAAACAAAAAATATTACTCGAGAAAATGACAAAATTCTTGTCATAATGATAAATGATATCCTATCATAATGATAAAAGGTCAAGCCATCAGGAAAATATGGCAATTGTATAAAAATAATACACCTAAAACAGAATCCATAAATACATAAAGCAACAATTGATAGACCTGAAGAATAAAATGAACAATTAAAAGATAATGGTTGGAGGGGCGCTGGGGTGGTGCAGTCGCTTGACTGAATGACTCTTGGTTCTGGCTTGGGGAGTGATCTCGGGGCTGTGGAATCAAGCCCTATGTCGGCCTCCGTGCTTGATGCGGAGTGTGCTTGGGACTCTCTGTCCCACTCCTTCTGCCCCTTCCCGCCATGCGTGCACATGCGCTTTCTCTCTCTTTCAAATAAATTAGTCTTTAAAAAAATAGCTTAAATACTTAAATACTTTCAGTAATGCACAGGACAACCAGGCAGAAAGCCAACAGGAAGTAGAATACCGGAACTAACCGCACATAACAGACATCCACAGTGTTTTCCGCCCATCATTGGGAGAATACATTCTTCTCCGGTACACATGGAACATTCTCCATGACAGAATGTATTCTAGCCCATAAAAATGCCTCAAAGAAAGTAAAAGCACTGAACTAATACAAAGTATATTCTCTGACCACAGCAGAATTAAAAATCAATTTAAAAAAGGCAACTTGGAAAATTCACAAAGAGGCAGAAATTAAACGACACACTCCTTAATAATCACTGTATCAAAAAAGAAACCAGGGGCTCCTGGGTGGCTCAGTTGGCTCAGGTCCTGGGATCGACCACCCCCATCGGGCTCCCTGCTTGGCAGGAGTCTGCTTCTCTCTCTTGTTCTGCCACTCCCCAGCCCCACTTGTGCTCTCTCTCAAATAAATAAAATTTTTAAAAAAGACATAAGAAAGGAAATCAGAACATGCTTTGAGATACATGAAAAGAAGAATACAACATGCTGAAACTTGTGAAATGCAGCTAAAGCAGTGCTGTGAGAGAAATTCATAGCTGTAAGTGTCTGCATTAAAACAGAAAAAGAATCACAAGTCATTTATGGTCAATCGGCTTTCCACAAGGCGCCAATTCGAGAGGAAACGAACAGCATTCTCTTTTCTTTCTTTCTTTTTTTTTTTTTTAAAGATTTTAGTTATTTATTTGATGGGCAGAGATCACAAGTAGGCAGAGAGGCAGGCAGAGGTGGGGGGGAAGCAGGCTCCCCGCCAAGCACAGAGCCCGATGCGGGCCTCGATCCCAGGACCCTGAGATCATGACTGAGCGGAAGGCAGAGACTTAACCCACTGAGCCCCCCAGGCGTCCCGGGAGCAGCACTGTCAGTAAGTGGCGCTGAAACAAGGACAGCCATGTGCAAAAGAACGAGTTGGGACTCCCACCTTAAACAATACATAGAAGTCAAAATGGATCAGACATACATTTAAGACTTAAAATGATACAACTCTTACAAGAAGACGGAGAGGCAAATCTTTGCGATCTTTGCTCAGGCAAAACTTTAGATACAACGAGGAAAGCACAAGTGACAAAAAATAAACTGGACTTCATCAAAATTAAAAACTTTAGTCCTGCAAACAAGACCACGAATAAAATGAAAAGACAATGCCCCAAATGGGAGAGAGTCTGCAAACCCATGTACCTGAAAAAGGCCTTCATTCCAGAATAGAGAAGCTGCTTTTAAAACTGAATAATAAAAAGATAACAATGCAATTCAAAATCCAGGCAGAGGATCTGAAAAGATAACAGATGGACGGTAAGTACGCAGAATGACCCTCAGTCTCAGGAACCATCAGGGAAATACAGCTCGAAACTACCTTACACATAGCAGGACGGTCACACGAGAAGAAAGATCACGACGGCTGACAAGGATGTGGAGAAGCTGGAACTTTCATATAACATTTCCAAAATGTCCGTCATTTTGGAAAATGGTCTTGTAACGATGGAAGTGGTTAAACTCAGAGCTACGCTATGACCCAGCAACTGCCCTCCTGGGAACATACACGGGAGAAAAGGAAACATGTCCCACAAACACCTGCACATGGTGTTTAGGAGCACATAACTCACAGCAGCCAGAGGACAGAAATGCCCCAAATGCCCATGAGTGAGGGACGGGTACGCAGAACGTGCCATGTCCAGACCACGGGATGTCATTGGGCCCTAAAGAGGTGTGTGACCGCGGCACGCACTGTCACATGGACACCCGTGGAGGCTGAGGGAGGAAGCTAGACAAAACGTCCCCCACGGTATGAGCCCAGTTATACACAATGTCCAGAATGGGCAGCTCTGTAGAGAGAAAGAGTAGAGGAGTGGTTGCTCAGGGCAGGGGAGAGGGGGGCCCCAGGGTGCGAGTGACTGCATGGATCTGGTGCTTCTTCTGGGAGAGACAAAACTGCCCTAGAATTAGATGGCTGTGAGACTACTAAAGAAACACTATGTCCAGTGGGTGATTCGTATGGCGTATGAATTCTGTTCTGGCCCAAACTGGTAAAATTACTCAAAGGGCGGGCAGGACGGTGGTCAGGGTCAACAGTCCCTGCGTTTTCTTTCTGGCTGTAAAATTCTCACACCTAGAAGGTTGCCGGTCCCAGAGGGTGCTGGGCTTCTCCCGAACAGCCGTGGGGCTCACATAGCAGGCCCGGCGTGGTGGGAGGGAGGGGACCCGGCCCTCCACAGGCCCAGCCCACCCGGAGTAGAGACCACAGTCGTGCCCGGCGTCACTCACCACGCATGTTGCTGATGAGTTTGTCGGGACCGGCGTGAGCAGAGGTGGAACAGAGGGTGTTGAAGTACAGCCCTGAGCCCTCCCGGATGGGGCTGAGCATGGGGGGCGGCGTGTAAGGGGAGCACTGGAACAGTCCCTTGAGGAGGCGGTCCACCAGGAACACGGGAGACCGCAGGCAGCTCTGGTGGCATCCCCCCAGGCCCGGCTCCCCAAAGGACGAGGGTGGAGGAGGGATGAACAATGCCTTGGACTGGGGGTGCTTCTTCCGCTTCCGGTGTTGGCTGCCATCCTTGCTGTCTCTCTCTTCCCCATCTTTCTCCGGTCCCTGCGGAAGAAGAGAGTTCAGAACTCAGGGGATCTCCTGAGGCCCCCCCTGCCACACAGCTGTCTTCAGGATAGCAGGCGAGAGGGAAAAGAGGACGGACTCCCGAGACAGAGCGACACACGACCTGCAACCCAGCATGTCCATGCCTGGGGCCCTCAGAAGAGGGAGCAGAGCAGGGCCTCCGTGCCTGAGCCGGACCCCAGACCCTAACTAAGCCGCTGGAGCCCTCCACGCACCCGTGCCCTCAAGGAGAGCCCTTGACTCAGGGGAATCTGAAAAGAGGTGAGGCCAGTATCAGTTGTCAAAATGCTTGGCCCTTAGAGAGTGGGGGGCAGAAAGGGCCACAGCTCGAGCAAATGAAAAACAGCAACAGGTCCTGCCAGACGAGCAAAGACATCCACGCGACCCGTCCCGGCGCCCCCTGGGCTTGTCCGACGGGATCCTCCAGTATGGGCTGAAGAGACTGGGTACGTGAACTTGCAGTGCTCTCTGTCACCTCCCTGCGATCTCCGCTCCTCTCTGCCAGTCCCACTCCTCCTCTCCTCCAGGTCTCTGCTCCCACACCTCGTCTGGGAAGACCCCCCCGACCTCCTTAGGTTGAGTCCCTGGTGCCCCCTCAGGATGCTCTCTGCTCCCTCCCATCCCCCTCACAGCCCGGCCCATGCTGGGGCACCCCTGTCTGGGGACAGGTCTACTGACTACTGGACCGACAGGCCCGGGGAGGGCGCAGTCACCAGAGTCCGCAGCGCTGCTCCCATAGGCGGACACCGCGGAGCAGAGGATGTTAGTGACTGAACGAGCTCGCTCTGAGACTCAGATGGGTTTTGGCCGTTTGGCCGGGCTTTCACCTCGGCCACTTCGGCCAGCAGGCGGGGGAAGCAGCAGGAAGAGGGCAGCCTGACCGGCACCCACCTTGGCGGTGTTCCCGGCGGGTCGGTTCCCTGGAGCTATGGGCACAGGGATCCCCGGAGAGGCCGCAGCCGTGTTGTCCAAGGACTTCTTAGCTCCTGGAGGACTCTGCCCGTCCCCCTCTGGCCTTGGCACATGTCGCAGTGGCTTGCAAAACTCCGTGCCAAACACCTGAATGCAGAGAATTGACGGCTCTGTAAGAT
This sequence comes from Martes martes, assembly GCF_963455335.1. Classification (NCBI taxonomy): domain Eukaryota; kingdom Metazoa; phylum Chordata; class Mammalia; order Carnivora; family Mustelidae; genus Martes; species Martes martes. The sequence goes on from NC_137905.1 coordinate 50,345,292, forward strand.
TCACCGGTGGGCAGGACAGGAAGAGCGGCTCCGGCCAGGCCGCTCCGGAGCAGCCCAGCCCTGACTCCTGGCCCCGTCCAGGCTCCCCCCAGGGGCACACCTCCATCCTGAGATAAGTGATGTCCCGTCACCTGCCCCCCCGAAAACCTCCCGGAAGCCCCAGCAGCACAGAGCTGACTGCGCGCCCCTTCACCTGCTGCTCCTGCTTCCCTCGAGGTGACGGCCACTGGTCGCTGTGAAAACACATGTGGCTGCTCAGCCCTTTGTCTGTATAAAACATCTGGCTGCAATTCCTGCAGACATAAGTGCTCCTTGGCTCTGCCCAGTCTGCAGGGCCCCCATTTTGCTGGTTACTGTGGGGAAACACGGCAGGAGGGAAGAACGGGAGAAAGGGACTCGGTCCCCATCACTAATTTCTCTTTGTTTATTGAAGTCTGATCCCCTGCTAACGCTTGATGAACCCTGGGAAGTGGAGAGAGGACGCCCCGATCTTCAAGGCTGGATGCATACCTCTTCAGGACTGAAGCATCCAGAACTTGGTGACTCAGGCCCAGCACACAAGAGCCACCAGAGGAATCGGAGGGTCTGAGCTCCCCCAGGCCGGGCGGGGTGTGTCCTCTGAACTTACCATCCACCTGCCACGTTCTCCTCCTTCAGCGGATGGGGGAGCCGGTAGATATTTCCACCCTGAAGATGAAAACACATCTGAGCCACCATGTTGGAGAGGAGGCCGACAAGACCTCCAATGGTCAGACTCTGAGATGAAAGCCCAGGTGTAATTCTCCGTGACCTCGGAGGAGGACCCGGTGCCCCGGGCGGTAGTGGGGTACTGAACCGGAAAGACAGAACTGACAATTCAACTTCATCAAAAGTCCGAACTGCCATGTGTCAAAGGACCCATCCAGAGAGGGAGAAGACGGCCCCAGAATGAGAGAAAATCACTGCAAGTCACGACCTGACGAGGGACTTGTATTCATAACACATAAAGAACTCCTACACAGCTCAGCGATGAAAAGCCCGACATCCCAACTTAAAAATGAGCAAAGGATCTAGAAGACACGTAACCCAAGAGGCTTTCCAAATGGCCACTAAGCACATGAAAAGGTGCTGGGCAGTTTCAATCGCCGGGGCAAACGGCACCGAGGTGCCGAGTCACAGCCGCGAGCACGGCTGGGCGAACAAGCCTAGAGTGCAAGCGGGGCTGGTGAGGCGGTGAGGCTGTGAGGCTGGTGCCCTCTTGTACTGTGGGTGGGGACACTGAGTGGTGTGGCCCCTCTGGAAAAGTCCCACAGTCCCTCAGACTGAGTCGCCATATGACCCAGCAATGCCCGGCTTCGGTATTTCCCGAGAGAGGGGAACCTACGTGCACGCGGACCTTGTACTCGAACGTTCACAGCAGTCCACACGGGCTGAGCTGCGGGAACGACGCCCGACAGCTGATGGACACGTTCACAAAACGTGACCCAGCCGCACGGGGAGCGTCCCTCAGCCGTGAAAAGGAGCAAAGCACCGAGGGGTGCCACAGCGTGACGAGCCTTGAAAACACCACCCTAAGCGTGAGAAGCAGGCACAGAAGGCCACGCAGTGTGTGATTTCAACTACTCCAACTACACGAAATGCCAAGAAGGGGCAAATCCGCAGACACAGAAGGTAGGTTCCTGGCTGCCAGGGGCCGGGAGGGATGGAGAGATTGGGCGTGACAACGAAGGGTCTGGGCCTCTTTTGGGGGTGATGAAAACGTTCTGGCAAAGAGCGGTAACAGACGCCCAACCTTGTGAATATACTGAACGTCACTGGAGGGTACACTTTAAAATGGTGAGTTAAATGATACAGGCTGTTAAGAAAAAAAAAAGGCAGCTGTGGGGTGGCGGGAAGGGTGCTGGACCTCGGGCCGGGGTGAGACAGAGTGGCCCCCCTCTCCGTGCCCAGACCCCGTGCCATCTGCAAGGACTGGCAAGGACCGGGCTACTACTGCTCGGCAGGGCCGGCCGGGGTCGTGACCGTGACTCCCACCAGGAGAGAGATGGTATCGCATGCAGAAATATTTCCGGGGGCAGGATCTCTAGCTTTATATCCTCTGAAGAACCGAAGGAAGTGAAAAGCAGACAGCAAGAGCGCAGGAAAAGCTTTGGGGAGAAAGCGTCTGACAACTCGAAAGACCTCGTTCCCAGCTCTTTGGGCGGCGGGGTGGGGGGGGGGCGGGACAGGAGGGACCAGAGTCTCCACGAACGTTCCTTTCTGCCTCTCTAAACCTGCCCTGGAGGAACCCCCGAGATGACACACAACGCCTGACCAACCAATAAATGCGGGAGCAAGTCAGGAAGGAGACTCCGGCCTGGAGCAGGGGCAGGTGTTGGGTCTCGTGAGGGAGAGCCCAGGTACCTGGATTCTGTTGAATATGGTCATCTTGGACTTGGAGTCTTGGGGTGGCTCTGCTGGGGGCCCGGCCGACGAGAAGGAGGCCATGGCTACCTGGCTCGGGGAGGCTGTGCAGCACATATCCATTTTCACCTTCTCCTTCCGGAAGCCCGAGAAGCGCTGGGACCTGGGGTTGCTGGAGAAGAGCCTGTAGCCTCCGCCCCGGGCGCAGGCCTGGCTCTTTTCCCCTTTTGTGGCCCCCAATGCCGTGCCGTTCTCCGCCTGGGCCTGCTTCCCTGGGAGCGGGGCTCCGAGGGGCTCCTCCCCACCTAACTGGGTCTGCCGTGTGCCCCCGGGGGAGAATATGTTCCCCAGGTCCAAGGTCCCTTTTGTGGATCTCAGCTGCTTGGCCAGAGAGGAGATGTCTGGATTGCCGGGGGTGTCCAACGATGAGGCCATGAGGGACGGTGGAGCGGTGACCCCTTTGGGTCCTCCCTTCGAGTCCCGTCTGGTGCTGGCTGGGGAGGCCTCCCTGGGGAACACAGGCGTGATTTTCCTCCTGCGGGCTGGGGACCCCTCTGGCTCCGGGTTTCCGGGGCCAGCATGGAGAGAGTCGACGGGGGGTGCTGGCGGCGTTGGCTGCTGCGGCCAGGGCCCCGGCAGGGGCTTCAGGGCGGCCTGCTTGCCCTCGGGCCCGGGGAGCTGGGAGAAGATCCGCTGGGACTTGGCAATCATCTGGAACACCTGCATCTGCTCGTGGCTCACCAGAGACTCCTGGGACTTCAGGAACAGCTGCCGGAAGAGCGGCGTGCTGTCCGACGGGAGCGCGCTCGGCTTCTGGGCATCCTGAAGGCCCAGCTCCCCGGGGTTTTGCCACGAGAAGGAGTCACAGTCAAACTTGCTCTTCTTGGAAACCCAGGCGTCGTCTTCCCCGCCAGCGTATCTGGGGTCACCGGAGGCCTCCCCAGGCGCCTTCAAGAGTGTGGCAGGGAAGGGCAACGTGTCCTCCAGATTGACGGTCCCTGGGCTGGGCGAGGGCTCCCCTGCAGGGGAGATGCTGCTGGGCCCCGGGCCCGACTCGCTGCCCTCCCGGGACGGCATCGATGGGGTCTTGTGGACCATGAACACGTTGTTCCCTTTGCTCTTGGCGCAGCCAGGCAGGTTCCGGAGCCACTGGAAGTTGTGGCCAGCTGGCTGGGAACTGGCAGGGACAGTCTGGCCTCGGAACAGAGGCAGGCAGGCAGGCAGGGGGCCGCCCTCAGGCCAGCCCTCCAGGCTGGGCGGCAGCGGGAGCACCGGTTCGGACTCCGCCGAGTCGGAGCCGCCGTTCTCCATGCCTCTCGAGTGCACAGCCGTGAACATGGCAGCGGCAGGCTCCTTCCTCGGGGGGCGAGGCTCCTCGGGAACGTCCGTGCCTGCGTTCCCAGGGGCCGCCGGGATGCCTGCTGAGGTGCAGGAGGAGGGCCCGGAAGAGGGTGCGCAGGGACAGGCCACAGTCCTGCCCTCTCCACCGTCTGCGGGCCCCGCGGCGGCCGGGACTGGCGAGGGAATCTTCTGGTGGACGATGCTGCTGACGATGCAGCGCAGGAGGTCTCGGTTGGGCAAGAGGGAGCCGGGGGACCGGGCTTCCGGGGGTGCCGGGGCGCGAGGGCCGGCGGGGGCGAGCTGGCTGGCCGCCTCGTGGGCGTGCGGGGAGTCCCCGCAGGCCTCCTCTTCCGGGGGGGCCTCCTTCAGGATGCACAGGCCGTGCTGCACCTCGTAGTGGCGGCGCAGGGAGCGGTAGTCGCAGTAGCTCTTGCTGCAGCCCTGCTCCATGCACACGAACGGCTTGGTCTTCTGGTGCGTGAGCATGTGCCCGGTCCTGCAGCCACATGGGGGGAGCGAGTCAGCGGATGCCTCCGCTGCCGCTCCCCGGGGGCCCCAAGGGTGTCCCCAAGGGGCAGTGGTGCGGCCATATCAGAAGCTATACGTGCTCCCCGCCCCCCCATGAGGAGAGACCCAAGCGGCCGCTGATGGCCAAATGCAAGGGGCGCTCCTGCCCCTCACCTTTAAGCAAACCCCTCATCGGAGGGGGAAAAAAAAAATCAATGAAAGGCAGACTGGCGTTCCCCAAAGTGAGTTCCCGAGGAATACCAGTCCTCCAGAGTGGCTCCCTGAGGACGTGGGCTCAGCTGGCAAGCAAGTTTTGAACAAACACTATTTGCTCCTTGGAGGATCAGAGCAGCAAATTTAAAAGCCGCGCAGTAGGTAGACAAACCCCTCTTTCAGCTCCCACGTCTCTCGGACTTACTTGTCCACAGAAGCATTTATTCAAAGAGCCCCTCGGAGCGTCCCTGAGGACTAAGGTTCTGCAGGATACGCTCAAGGAGATGCTTACTTCTGCACAACCTTTCCCTTAGCCCAACAGTCTTTGCTTTCTCCTAGCACTCCTCCAAGGAGACCGCTCCGCTACCTGGCGTCTACCCCCCGGGGAAAAAAAATTACAGATGCCCCATCGGTAAAAACTTTCTACCAAACAGCCAAATGTGCCTCCTGTAATTTCTGCAATTATGAATGAATATGAATATGTACTACATTTACATCCTACTTCTGGCTACGTTAGCATATCGCAAGCATAAACAAGTCAGTCAGTCAGTCCCGCCCTAGGTTCCCAACAGCCCTACCCTGGACAGTCTAATCCGCATGGCACATGGGGTTATCTAGAGCAGCCCTCCCCCCCGAAACCCTTCTGAGGGAAGCTGAAGAGGAGGAGTTTAGGAGCCTCCTAAAAATGCAAGGGCTTGCCATCTCCCACTGGCAAGTCTCTGGGTTTGAAAAAAGTCTGTCTTTCCTGTCTCGCTAGCAAGAAAGGCTCATCATTTCCAAGATTCTGAGAACGAAGGGAATTCTGGCTCCTAACTCTTACAATGGGCTTTAGTTTTTTAAATCGAGAGGGTTTTTTTTTTTTTTTTTTAAAGGAGTAAGAAAAAACAATGCCCCATTGCCATATTCTAGAAACAGGCATTTCGGAATCTCTCATATCCCTGAATTATTCCCACAGGCCTTATGAGATGCAGATCTGTCCTCCTTGGACACCTGCTGGGGACTCCGTGCATTTCTCTACATAGTTAGCCCAATTCCCTGCATGACAAAATTGCCTTGGAGCGAACCCGTATGTGTCTTGAAACCCACAAGGGTCCCGCCTGCAATCGAGGCAATGGTTTCCGTCCCAGTGGGAACATGTGGGCTGGGCAGAGGGACCTGTCCTGGGCCGTGTGAGCCCCGTGCTCCACAGCGGGCAGTGTGAGAAGAACGGGAGGGGCGTCCGCGCACAGCTTCCAGCCATTTGGGGAGCTGGACGGCTGGCCGGGGGTGCCTGGGATGGGGTGAGGGAGACCCAGGAGCAGCTCGCCCATTCCCCGCTAGCCCCCTGACCACACTCCGACATACAGGTGGTCCTGGCGCTTGAAGGCCTTGCCACAGATCTTGCAGACATGCTTCCTCTCCTGGCTGTGCGTCAGGTAGTGCTTGCTCAGGGAGCTGGCGCTGCTGAACACCTTCCCGCAGAGGCTGCAGTCCAGGAGTGGGTTCTGGGGGGAAGCGTGCTGCCGCTTGCCTTTCCTGGCACTCCCACAGGTGGCCCTGCCTCCTTCATCAGTCTCCTTAGGCACCTTGAGGGCGCCAAGTCCGAGGTCTAAACAGAGGGAGAGAGCACAGGTTACAGACGTGTGGGGAAGTCAGAGGGCACAGCTAAGGCACTCAGTGAGTCTCGGGGCTGCAGCCCGCCGGGGCAGAGGGACCACGTCTGTGTCCTCCAACTCTAGCAGCTTTGCACACAGAGAGAAGGGGGAGGGGAGAAGGGACCCCAGGGATGGCACTCGGAGGGATGGCGGCGGTGATCTGAAGCACTTCTGGGACAAAGTGACCACTGTGGGCTGGGATTTATGGCTAGACCATCCGTGGTGCTCTCAGAAGGCCAAGCCAGAAAAAGAGAGTCCAAGACCTCAGCAAAGCACAGATCCTTCCTGGCAGCTAATTCCACTTCTGGGATGTTAAAGGAACAAACACAGATTTGTACGAAAAGGTAGCTGGCAAAGCAGTTAACAGCAGCACTGCCTTTCCTGTTAGAAATCACCTAGCATCTGATGAAAGGGTACGCCGGGGACCGCAAGACACTCTCAATAGTCTAGGACACAGCATTTAAGATAAAACTGGGGGAAACATCTGACGTCATGAATGGATATTCACACCATGCTACTCAGTGAGAGAATAGCAACCCGTTACAGAACAGAAAGAGACAAAACAATTTGAATAGAAAATAAGCTGAGAGAATGGCGTAGACTGGGAGGACTCTGGGCCACTTCTGTTTTCCTTTTCTTGTGTATCTGACTACATTGCTGTGTTTTCTGTATCCCTTTGGGTAAAATGTTTACAAACCATTCACCTGAGGACCCGGGAAGGGACGGGGAGTGATCAGGTGAGAGAGGGGTGGGACAGCATCTCAAGGGTCAGCATGAGGGGAGGAAAGAGCCTGCTTCTGTCCTGCTCCAAGGGACAGAGATTAGGTTGGGTTGTGTCCGACTGAAGAGAAGCAGATTTCAAATCACCGGAAATACAGGGGTGATGGATGCAAGGGCGCTGTGGGCTCCTGCCGTCTCCAGTGCCTGGAATTCCCTCCTGACACACTCACGGGCACTTCCACAGTCATCTGGTGGACGGACCAACCGTGGGAGAAATCCCTGCTCTTTCGACTGGTCTTCAAGACAGATCGGACTGCCTCATGAGATGGCAAGTTTAGAAACTGCCACTTCTCCTGAGCACTGCTGGGGGCAGGAGTGAGCACAGCAGGTGCAACCTGAGAGACACGGTAGGAAGGAGCCTGGATGGCAGTCCCCCAGCTCTGTCCGGGCCGTGGGCCTTTTGTCCCGCAACACGCCTGCTCTCCTCCTCTTTGAGTAAGAAATTAGTGCGGCAAGTGTTTGACTGATCCCAGCAGGTTAAATGCGGAAGAAAAGGACTCCTGTCAGAGACGTCCTCAGCCCTGCCAAGCTACTGTAAAAATGCTCATTAAAGCAACTACAAAGCTGGAAAACAGAACGTTGTTTCAAAACGTTGGCAAGGATGCTGACAATCAGGCAGGGTCACTGGCCTGGGAAACTGCCGGATCTTCACAGAAGGCGGTGTTAGGAGAGTATTAGAAAACGGCGGACGGTCGTTCTCTGATGGGCAGACCTACTTGGAGGAGGAAGCTCAGAGAACTCATCCCAGAGGAAGCTCAACTTGTGAAAAGTTGTTCACAGAAACACAAGTGGTCTAACGAGCAGGAGTGCGGTCAGACCGCACGATGGAGTAACGTGTGATAACAAGGGAATACCTCACGTTAGAAAGCAAATATGCTCGGTTTGAAAAAACCTCTAATCGCATCACACCCTTGATGCCCCCGTGCAAAGCTAGGCTTTTTCTGAGCACTTTCACTTGTGTTTCCTGAAATCTACATGCGGGGGCCTGGCTAGGGAGTTTTCCTGATGGGACTTTTCTCTGTTTCCTAGGTTTTCTTTAATAACTGTGTGTTACTTTCCTGATTAAGAAGAAGAATGCAAGTATGCATTTATATCGGCCTGAATGTAGGCTGGAGAAGTATAAGGAGATAGAACGTAATGATGGGCAGTGGGCTCCTCTTTAAACACATTAGGAAAAACTGAACTAGGTTAATGATTGGTAACACACTTTGCAGGGAGGGACGTGGACCCCCCCGTGAAAACCTGGCGAAGGCTGCCAGTTCTCTGCCCAGCAAAATGCACTCATATTCACACTACAAGCATCCTTTAGGTGGTTTCTGTGGCCAGAGTTGAGAACCCTAATTCCTGCAGCACCCCCAGGCCTGGCCCCGTGCCTACAACACTGCACCTGTCCCATGATTCTAGGAGTTCACCTTGGCCATCGTTCCAACACGGGGACAAAGCTGAGCCCTTGTCTACTGCGTCTTGTGTGGAGAGGGGCTTTGGGACTTTCTCATTTTGGCAAGTCTTCAGGACCTTCCCAGAGCTGCTCCTGGAGCAGACGTTCTCTGAACCCCTGCTCGGCAGAGCCATCATGGACGTGGCCTTCCATGCACGTGGTGTGAATGGAACCATCAAAGGGCTCTAGCTCAGTCAACCCGTCTGAGCAACTGACCCACGAACCCGTGATAAGAGTTAGCAGAAACTGAATTTGGGGCACCTGGGTGGCTCAGTCACTTGAGCACCCGACTCCTGGTCTGGGCTCGGGTCTTGAACTCGGGGTCATGAGGTCGAACCTCCGAGGTGGGCTTTGTGCTCAGCGGGGAGTCGCCTGAGATTCTCTCTCTCCTGCCCCTCCCCACACATGCCCTCTTTCAAAGAAATAAATACATCTTCTAAAAAATTTTTAAAAATTGGATTTATCTTGTTGGGGAAGACTGAAAGCAAACCAAAAAACCCGACAGAAATCGCACCAAGCCATTTAACTACTGCATCCGTTCTCCTTGTGCTCCTCTACTGTTGGAGAGAGAGACTTGTCTGAGTCTGAGATGAGCTCTACCGACACTGATGGAAATGACAGCTATCTGTCTCATGCTCTACTATCTGTGCAGTGCTTTTCCAGTCCTTTCTTCTCTTGCTTCTGACTGCTGATACTCTGCAGGGAAGCAGAGTGGACACTATCATCCCCTCACTTCACAGATGAGACACTGAGGCTGGGGAAGCTTAGCCAACCAAGTGACAGACAGACGGGATCCCAGGTCACTCTGTACACATGGAAAGGGCCTCTGAGATGTAAATCAGTAGGAAAATCTCCCATGAACTTAAACAACTGCCCACACAACACACAAGATCAGGACATCCACGAATGGCCCAGTTTCTCAACATTATTCCTCTGGATCAGTGTTTAGTTTCCTTGACTAGGAAGTTGGAAACAATTCCCAAGTTAAAAAAGAAAGTGACCGTCCCCTGTTTCCTAGTCGCCTGTGGAGGATACAAATTTTCCTTTCCAGCCTGTGCAGAAGCAACCCCGAGCTGGCCACAGGAGCTTTCACACAGCCCTCGGGGCCCTCGGACCCAGGTGGACAGCCTCACCTTGTAAGGAAGCCTGAGATTCCGGGTCTGCGAACTCCTCCAGCAGCTTCACAGAGTCACTGTCCTTCCCTGAGTACAGGGACAGGGTGTCTAAGTTGTCTTCCAGCACCTCACTGGCCATGTCGGGCGTTGGGAGGCTGGGGTCCAGGTCCAAACCACTCAGGCCAGCATAGAGCAGGTCTCGTGTGCTGGGACCCAGATCCCGGTTGAGGGTGTCGCTGCAATTGAGGCTCTCAGAAAACGAAGGGAGATGCAACTCTGGAGGGAGGGCACCCTCGTCCCCGAGGCTGTACTGGTCCATGGCTCTCCACTGCCAGGTCTTGGCCAAGAGCTACTCTCCAGACAAGCAAGGCCGTGTAAGGAGTCAGGGAGGAAAAGCTCTTGGTGCTGTCTAATTCCTGAAAATGAATGAGGAGGAATCAAAATTATGAGATGGCCATGCAGCATGGCGGATGGAGCGTGGACTTGGAGTTCAAACAGACCTGTGTTTGGGTCTGTTCTCTGCCACTTAACAGCCATGTGGACTTGGGCAATTCACTTAAGTTCCACGAGCCCCAGTTTCCTCATCTGTAAACTGGGCATAAGAGAAACTCCATCATAAGGTTGTTGTAAGGAATCAATGGAAGGATTTCCGGCAACATGGCGGACAGAACTGACCTCTTTCTCCGGCTATAAACACAGAGAAATATGACAAGAAAATTTTTAATACGTAGCCAAGCTCAAGAAAGAGGCAAAACCCCATGTGCCAGCAACAAGGAGAAAATGCAAAGGAAACTCAGAGGTGTGGGCTCAAGTCAGCCAGAGGGCAAAGTCAGACTCTGATACTGAGCCTCTTGGCCAATATGGCGGCAACTAGTCCTACAGGGCTGTGAAGCACGTGACATGGGACTGGCCCAAACTGAGACATGCCATGAGTCTAACCCACACACTGGCTTTAGAAGACTTAGTATTTAAAAAAAGAATAAGTTTAGTATGTTTTCATATTACTACATGTTAAAATGATAATATCTTGGATACAGTGGGTGAGATATGTTATTAAGATGGATTTCATCTGCCTCTGTTTAGTTTTTCAATGTGGCTCCTAAAAAAAACTTTAAATTATATATATGGTTCATATTATATTCCTATTAAAGAGCATTATCCAGGAGGCTGGAACCCAGGGTCATTACTGACACAGGAGAAAAGGAAACAGGGCCCTGAGTTTACAGGAAGTAGAGATCTGGGATCTTGGAAGAGCCCAGCCATGCATGGGAAAACTACACAATCAAAAAGAAAAACACTGCACATGGGGCACCTGGGTAGCTCAGTTGGTTAACCATCTGCTTTTGGCTTAGGCCATGATCCCAGGGTCCTGGGATCGAGTCCCGTGTCAGGCATTCTGCTCAGCGTGCTTCTCCCTCTCAAATAAATAAATAAAATCTTAAAAAAATAAAATAAAAGAAGAAAAACTGTGCACACAAGCCAGAGAGTACCCCCAAGAGTCCCCAAGAAAACGGGCAATGGGAGACAATAAAACCCAGCATGAGAAAAGAGTAAGTCAGTACAGGGCAAGACCAAACATTTTAAAAAAGAAACAAGTGAAACAGTCATGAAGACATTTAAATCAAAAGCTCACTGAGAAGGGTTAAGCAGCAGAAGAAACAGGGCTGAAGAGAGAAATAATGAATCAACAGAGCAATCTGAGGAAGTACCCCTAGGATCCAGCAGAGAGAGAGAAAGAAATGGAAAACACGAATGGGAAGCTGAAAGAGTACAAACAGAGAAGCAAATGCAAAAGACTAACAGTGTCTGATAGGCGTCCTCCCCACAAAGAGGAGAGAACACAGAACACATGACATATATATATTTTTTAAGATTTTATATTTAAGTGATCTCTATACCCAGTGTGGGGCCCGAACTCACAACTCCAGGATGAAGAGTGACAGGCTCCACTGACTGAGCCAGCCAGGTGCCCCATAAGAAATGACATCTTAAAGAGATATTGGTGGAGAAGTTTCCAGAATTGCAGGGACACCGGAACTAAGCTCATAATTCCTGAAGATAATTGGTTAATACCAAGTGGGGCAAAGCCAAGCAGGATAAGTAAAAGTGAATTCACTCCTCAACCCACAACAGTAGAACTGCCCACCACTAAAGACAGAGAGAAAACCCTACAAAGGACCAGAAAGGAGAGGCAGACAGTCTACAAAGGGATGATGGCTAGCCTGCTGGCAAACATCTCAAAAGAGCAGAGGCTAGGAGACCAGGAATAGCACTGCCAGCAGATGAAGGCAGGGTGAGAGCCAGCTCAGAACTCAACATGCAAGGAAACTAGTATTAAGAGTGTGCAACAAAGACATTTTCAGACAAGGCATAAGAGGTTGCACATAGACCTTGGCTCAAAGGCTAATACGGTTTTGAACCATTTGGGAAAGAAAAGACAATGATTAATTTTGTACTTTACCTATGCTAAAAAAATCCAAGTGTAACTACCAAAAGAAAAGGAATAAACTATGTAACATCTGAACTAGTAGAATTTAACCCACCCCCCAAAAGAGAAAAAAGACTCAAATGACTAAAATTCGCAAATAAAGCAGAAACAAAACCAGAAAAGACTATAAAAGATTACTATGAACAACTGCATGCCAACAAAGAAGGTAACTTGGAGAAAAATGGACAGATTCTAAAAAGACACGAATTACCAAACTGACCCAAGAGGAAACAGACTATCTGCATAGCCCTGTGAGAAGGAAAAAGATTAAGTTAGTAACTTTAAAAACTTCCTACCCATGCCACTGCAGAAACAATGAAAAAAGTCAGCTTTATTGGAACTCTGGAAAATAGCCAATGGTTTGCTGCAAACCAACCAACCCTTAGCAAGACAAAGGTGAATGAAACACGGTCCTGTGGCATTTTAACTTACTCCTGTCTCATCCCCCTTCTTCCCCCCACTAGCTATTTTGAAGGTTTTGAAGGCAGAAGCCACATTCTGGTGGGGGCTCCTAGTGCAGAAGGCAGCAGAGAAGATCTTGTTCTCACACCTGAGCTTGTCTGTCTTGACCTGTCAGATGGCTCCTGTAAAACTAACACGGAGGTCTTGCCTTGATTTTGCCTAACCTGGAATTTCTTGGCAGAGAACAGCCATGAGGATGGCATTTGTTGAAAACATTAAAGGCCACATTGCACACCCAAAATTAATGTAAGTGTATATTAATTATACTTCAACAAAAAAAGCTCAGAAAATAAAAAATAAAAGCAATGCGGCAGGTGCGGCAGCCCAGGGCAAAGGATATTAATCGGGGCCAACAACAGATTTGCCACTGAAAGCCAGGGAGGAAGAGCTGGACAGTGAGAGGCTTTGAAGAGTCAGGGCTCTGAAAAGCTCCCATGCTTGCAGTTTCTTACAAAACTAAACATGGTTTCACTGTACAATCCAGTCATCACACTCCTCAGTATCTACCTGTGAGCTGGAAACTTATGTCAACACAAAACCTGCACTCAAATGTTCATAGGAACTTCATCTGTAACTGCAAACAACTAGAAGCAACCAAGATGTCTCCCAATAGGAGAACGGATAACCAAACTCTGGCACCTGTGTACAATGGAATGTTATTCGGCAATAAAAACCAAGGAGCTAGGGGCACCTGGGTGGCTCAGTCGGTTAAGCATCTGTCTTCAGCTCAGGTCCTGGGATTGAGCCCTGTACTGGGCTCCCTGCTTGGTGGGGAACCTACTTCTCCTTCTCCCTCTGCCCTTCTCCCCCTCCCCCCAGCTTGTGCTTGCTCACACTCTCTCTCTCAAGAAATAAAATCTTAAAAAAAAAAAAAAAAGCCAAGGAGCTATCAAGCCACAAAAACACATGGAGGAAACTTAAATGCATGTTGCTAAGTGAAAAAAGCTGGTCTGAAAAGACTACATATTATATGATTCCAACCATATGGCATTTTGAAAAAGGCAAAACTATAGAGACACTCAGAGACTGGTGGTTGCCAGGGTTTGAGGGGAGGGTGGAGGGATGAATAGGTAAAGCACAGGCGGGACTTTGAGGGAAGTGAAATTACTCTGTGTGATTCACGTAATAGTAGGTACAAGACATTATACATTAGCCAAAACCCACAGAACTGCACAACACAAAGAGTGAATCCTCATGTAAACTACGGACTCTAGTTAACTAAGAATAAAATAAATTTTAAAAATAAAAACCAACCACATTGGGGTGCCTGGGTGGCTCAGTGGGTTAAAGCCTCTGCCTTTGGCTCATGTCATGATCTCGGGGTCCTGGGATCGAGCCCCACATCAGGCTCTCTGCTCAGCAGGAAGCCTGCTTCCACCCCTCTCTCTGCCTGCCTCTCTGCCTACTTGTGATCTCCGTCTGTCAAATAAATAAATAAAATCTTTAAAAAAACAACAAAAAAACCACAAACAACAACAACAAAAAAACCATCCGCATGTTTCAAGGAATCAAGAAGGCTATGTGTCCAGGGCAGGCACATGCTCAGAAAACACTTGTGAAGGCCCTAAGCTCTCACTTCTGGCTGACCTTGGGTCTGTGAACTCCTGCTGAGCGCAGAAGTTGTGTCCCAACACTCAACACAGAGCCCCACTGCAACGACCAGGAGATGTGTTTTGACTCCAGGAACTTAAGGAAATCTATGCCAAATCGTAGCTGACGGCAAACTAACAGAACAGAGACTTTGCTGACCATGCACGACAAAGAATACAGTCTACAACGTGCGTCTACAAAAGTCACTAGCCAAACGTTATAACTCATAAGCGGTGGCCAGGAACAAACCTTGGGGTAGGGGGAGGAGAATCTGATTCCAAGAGTCACCACATTACAATGTTAAAAACGTCCACTTTCTCAACAAAAATAATTACAAGGTGGGCAAACAAAGTATGGCTCAATGAGAGGGCCAACTGTTTCAGACAAATGATGGAATCAAACAGTATCGGCCTTTTACATCTGGCTGCTTTCGGGAAGAATAGCATTCTGAAGGTAAATCACACTGCAGCATGCACCATTACTTCATGACTTTATGGACAGACGATTTTCCATCGTCTGCATATAGCACATTTTCTTCATCCATTCATCTGTTGATGTGTATTTGGGCTGTTTCCATTTTGGGCTATTATGAATAATTCCATCCTTGCCTAAACATTTAGTAAATCCTTGATGACTCACTGGTAACAAATCTGGTGGATCCTAGAGTAAGGAGTTCGAGTCTAGATTCCTAGGCTATTGGTTTCTACTGTTTTTAAACTTTCCAGGCTGAAATGGAGTCGAACAGCTGTGCCCAGAACATCTGCATTTCATGTCAGGCAGCAACCTGCACGTCTGGGTGTGGAGCCTACTGGGGGAGTTCAAAAGGGGAACACAGGCCCACAAGAGTACAACTCTGAGACCCAAGTGAGTTCTAGAATTCAGAATATGGGTAAATCAATGAAAAACACTGTATGTTAAGTAACCTTCAGTGGGCCTGGGGTAGTGCCTGGTAACCAAATCACTATTTCTGCATCAACACCTGTGATGACTCCGAGTGAACGGAATAAATACTATAAAAGGTAACCTGTGAGTTCAGGTTTGCCCACCCAATAGGTCTGTGACCCTGTGGCATTGTCAGAATTTTTCTGATTTCTAAATTGCAGAGAAGGGAGTGTGGGCCATAGAAATTTATATTCTGAGGCAAAACGAATTTCTTCAGCACTGCAAAGAGGAAAGAAGCCATCTCTTTTTTTCAGATTCCAGTAATAAAAACAAGCTAATAAAAGAAAAGAGAAAACGTTGTTTAAAATAAACATGAAGCCATGTTTAATAAAATAAAATATGAGGCATTTTTCTCCTTCTCAGAGATTTCCATGCATGAGTTCACTCTCTTCTCTCTACAACCTGGAGGTTGGAGCTGTATCACTTCCATTTTACAAAGAAGGAAAGGACCTGACGGACTCTGAGACGCTGAGTAATTTGTCCAAAGTCACATGTCTAACGAGGTGTTGAGCCGGACCTTAAACCCAGATATTCTGACTTTATAGCTTGTGTTCCTACCCACTACACAATACTAATTCACCATAAATAAATTGACACTGCACTACACCAATTAATCTAGAAAGCACAAAAGGTTCTGGATAGGGGCAGAATTCCCCACAGGCCAAGTCATGTGCTTTCCAACATACTCCCATAGTCCACAGAACAAACTGGTTTCATTACCACTTGGGGCAGGCATGCCCAAAGTCCAAAGGCCATGTTTTGATATTTACATCCTTTTCCAGGTTGTAAAGCAACCCCCCCCCCCCCCCCCCGCTCAGCCAATATTGAACTTGTTCTTGTTCTGTCAACAGATAAATTCAATTCAACAAGTTTTAGCACCTTCTAGATACAGGGCTCCCTGCTAATCCCTGTGGGGCAGGGTCTGTGGTCCCCTAGAACCTTGCAGACATTCCCAATTCTTTCCAAGAATCTTATAATTTAGTGCTTTCATTCAGAGAACAACCTAAGAGAAGAAAATCAGTCTATGAGAATTACTGGTTTACTACCTTATAACCCAGTACTACCATGTGATTTCCACACCCGGGGTATGTTTACAATTGCATGAATGCCAAAAGGGATGCTTTTAATTGCCACAGGCTAATGAGAAGGGGGCAGAGGTGGATTTAGCTCATAACAAGGCCTTCGGGGTCACCTAAAAGCCAACAGACATCAGGGTACAAATGGAGGTCTTGCTGCAGTTTGAACTGAGGAAAAGGACAGGAGACCTGAGGCATCACAGGGTCTGCTAAACCCACAGCGGCCCAGTGCAGCCTTCCACAAGATGTTTCTTTCAAGAAAGCTGTTCGGTTTTAGCAAAATAGCACCCCTCCCACTAAACTGATGTTTGTAATTTGAATTACATTGGTTTGGTTGTTTTGTTTTACATTTAATTTGCAAATTGATTCTGGCTTTATGGTGCCACAAGAACTGTAAGCTTTAGGAACATATGCCTTGTTTTATCATCATTTATGCCTTGTTTAATAGTTTAAAAAAACAACTTGAGCCAGCGCTAGGGATACGAAGCAATTTTAATGTTTTTCTTTTAAAAAAGGCCTGTCATTCTATGACTGGTGGGAGCGGGAGGAGACAGGGATTCTCCTGTGAAAAGCTACAGCCTCTTGGGAAATTAGTCTGCCATACGGTCTAGCCTGCAGCAACAGGTACACACTCCAGTAAAGAACATTTACTGAGGCATCGTTTGGATGGAAAGGAGGGAACAATCTAAACACTTACCGCCTGTATGAAGGGGTTTTATTTCGCCCACAATTAATCTGAATATTTTTCCATTTGTTGTCAAGTCGAAAAATCTGTCAGACTTCTTTTGGACAGAGAGCCTCGCTGTCCGAAAGAATTCTGTGTGCTGATGGAAGCCGTCGACATCGGCGCTGTGTGATGACAGCCGCCAGCCACAAGCCGCTGATGGGTGCCTAGAAATGCAGGAGCTGCAACCGAGCAGCTAAATTATGTATTTTATTGAAGTGTCATTAGATGTCAGTGTACACAGCTGCAAGTGCCTGGCAGCTACCTCACTGGACACTCGCTGCTCTGCAGATTTCTTATTGGAGGCATGCTTTCCGACTTCTATTTCAAAATCTTGGAAAAGGGGCGCCTGGCTGGCTCAGTTTGGGGACTGTGACTCTTGATCTCCTGGCTGCGCGTTTTAAGCCCCATGTTGGGCATAGAGCTTACTATAAATAAATAAATAAGTGTGAATGCAAAAAAACCAAACCAAACCAAACCAAAACCAAAAACCTGAGGCTCTGTCCACTGCAATAACAACTTTCTTTTTTTTTTTTTAATTTTTTTTAAAAGATTTTATTTATTTACTTGACAGACAGAGATCACAAGTAGGCAGAGAGAGAGAAAGGGAAGCAGGCTCCCCGCTGAACAGAGAGCCCGATGCGGGGCTCGATCCCAGGACCCTGGGATCATGACCTGAGCCGAAGGCAGAGGCCCTAACCCACTGAGCCACCCAGGCGCCCTGCAATAACAACTTTCAAGAGAAGTTTTGCCATTGCAAGGGACCCACAGCTGGAGCTGAGAAGGGCAGCTGCTCTGGACAGAGCAGACACTGTCCAGTGCGCCAGGGTCCCCACCAACACCTAATCTCTCACCCTCTCCCACCTCACTCATTTCTATGCCCTGCCAGGCCCCTGGAGAGCTCCTTCCTTAGGACCCTGATTTCCTTAGGACCAACCTCTCTCTGAGTAGCTTTACCGAATGAAACCCTTCAACAGCATCTTGCCCGGCAGGGAACTAACTCTGGTTAAAGAAAGCTTTCTGCTTTCCTTTCGCAGATGAGCGACAAGATCCCGTTCCTTTTTGAAAAGCCCCAACCTGCTATTCTGCCTGCTTTTCTTCCTTTCTTCCTTCCTTTTTTTTTTTTTTCCCCCAAGCACCATTTTCTCCTTTCCCTCTCTGCATCAGTGTTACCACGAAGAGAGTGATCACGCCCGAAGCTGGGAAATAAGAGCGACTTGCAGCTTTTATCCCGGGTGTGCAAATTCTTTCCCTGTTTTCCCACCCCAAACATTATCGTCACTATAGGCCTGTTCTGTTCAGCCTATGTGGTGTTTTCTTCTTTGCAATTGGCTTTGTCACCGACATTTTTCTTAACGGGGAGATTTCAACTAAATATATTAATTTCTGGCTTCTCTTGAAAATTGTTAGATTTTGCATTTCCTGAGAGTTCTCAGTAGGAGAGAAGTGAGGGAAAACTGCCTCCTTCTAACAGATGTTGCCACAGTCCTCACTTTCTTCCTGCATGGCCCCTATCATCACCATCACTATAAATTCCAGCAATAGCAGCAGACACTTCTCCAGGCTTTGCCATGTGCCAGGACCTCCTTGAATCCCTTATGGATCATCGGATCCCCACAACGCCCCTTTCGGGCACATCCTCTTTTTAACCCTATTTTACAGATGAGGGAAATAAAGTCCAGAGAAATAAAGTAACTTGCCCAAAATCAAGGTCTTGGGTTTTGTTTTTGTTTTTTGTTTTGTTTTGTTTTCAAAACCAAGGTTTTTGACTACCCAGGGGAATCTGACGTCAAAGCTCTGCCAGGTAACCACTCTGTACGCGAGGATTCTGTCCCCGAGCCTGGGACTTCTGCCCTACATTCTGTAGCTAGTTTCTTAAGCTGAACAACCAAAGGACACTCCCTACCCCTGGCCATGGAAACAAAATATTCTAACAAGAGGGTTAACTCTTCTCCTCTGATCGCTCATTAAAAGAGCAGATTTAGGGGTGCCTGGGTGGCTCAGTGGGTTAAGGCCTCTGCCTCCAGCTCAGGTCATGATCCCAGAGTCCTGGGATCAAGCCCCGCATCGGGCTCTCTGCTCAGCAGGAAGCCTGCTTCCTCCTCTCTCTCTGCCTGTCTCTCTGCCTAGTTGTGATCTCTGTCAAATAAATAAATAAAATCTTAGAAAAAAAAATAAAAGAGCAGATTTACACCTTACATCAGGAGAGAGAAAGAAGATATGGAAGAATCAGAAGGCAGGGACTATGCTTTCCAGGAAAATTTTTTACAGAGAATTAACTAAGGGAGGAAAAGAGACCTCAGAGCTTCTCATTCCAAAAGCTGATCCTAGCATAAAATGCAAAAAAGCATTAACATGTAGAGCAGCAGTTTTTATTTTTTTTAAGTTTTTTAAAATTTATTTATTTGTTAGAGAGAGAGAGAGAGGGAGCACAGGCAGACAGAGTGGTAGGCAGAGGCAGAGGGAGAAGCAGGCTCCCTGCCGAGCAAGGAGCCCGATGTAGGACTCGATCCCAGGACGCTGGGATCATGACCTGAGCCGAAGGCAGCCACTTAACCAACTGAGCCACCCAGGCATCCCAGAACAGCAGTTTTAAAAGGGAGGTAAGTGGGGGTGGGGAGCCCTGGGGTCCTCAAGAGCCTTCCAACGAGAATTCAAGGTCACAACTATTTCATAATAATATTCAGACATTATCTGCCTTTTTCATTCTCAGTGAAACTTCCCAGAGGCTACAGGGAATACCTCAAAAGGGTGAATGCAGAAGCAGATATGAGATTCCAGATGATTCTAAAAGCATAAAACAATGCCACTGCTCTCACCAAATTTTTTGTTCTGAAATATAGTCTCCCCCCCAAAATTTTTAAAATAATCAACTTTGTTAATATACAATGAGTTTATTAGCGTTATTTTTAAATGAATAAATATTTTTAAAACTTACTAAACTTCCAATACACCAAATATCAGCATATATAGTTTGTATGCACAACCTCTCTGGAGTCTTCAATGATTTTTTCTTTTAAAGATTTTATTTATTCATTTGACAGATAAAGATCACAAGTAGGCAGAGAGGCAGGCAGAGAGAGGAAGGCAAGCAGGCTCCCTGCTGATCAGAGAGCCCGATGCGGGGCTCCATCCCAGGACCCTGGGATCATGACCTGAGCCGAAGGCAGAGGCTTTAACCCACTGAGCCACCCAGGCGCCCCTGGAGTCTTTAATGATTTTTAAGTATAAGAGGCTCCTAAGACCAAAAGGTTTGAGAACTGCAGCTCTAAAAAGGAAAAGTCCTTCATGTGCACACGTGGCTAACACAGAAAGAAACCCTGAAGCAAATATTCCATACTGCTGGCCAGCCGGCATGTTTTGTAAGGGCTTCACACTGTCTTTGAATGTCTTTGAAATTCATGATCACCCTTGAAGGCTTCAAATAAAGAAAATGTTCTGGTCTTGTCTCAAAAAAAACCCCAAACACCAAAAAATCAAAAAAACAAAAAACAAAAAAACAAACCAAAATTAAGTTCTGGCAACAGTGTCCTGGCATTTCCACCAACTAGTAGGTATCACTTAGATGGGGCACCCAGTCTTTGGCTTACCACACTGCAGGCCTTCACCTGCCTGTCCCCGGAGGTATCTAACTTGCTACCCTGAGCCATGGCAGGGGGGTGGGGGGAAGCATTTTTGCAATCAACAATGAAACATACATCAGTTTAATAAATGTCTACATTCCTCCAGAGAAGTCAGCATGCACTACAAATAACCTTTTCCTTATCTGACTTCCCAAAGCAGCAACTTGTAATTGTTTCACCATCCCTACAGAGACTCTTGGATCGATTAGAAACCCTTCTGAGAAAGAAAGGAATCCATCTGACAATCTTTGGACAAGGACAAAGGAAGAAAACTCACCAGGAGAAGAGCAAACAAGTGAATCTCCAGGAACGGGAGGGCCCAGGTTAGGCGCCTCGGAGAGGGGATTCAGGTGATCGGCAGACCATTGGCTATTTCCTCCTGGAATTCTGGGTAGTAAATTCAGGATACTCATCCAACTTCTTTTGCCCTGAAAGCAGGTGGTGGAAAGGAAGAGGCATTCAGAAACTGGGTCCCCAAAGAAGCAAGCACACAGGTGTGAAATTGGGAAAGATGGGCAATATTTGGAAGAAGGAAGAAAGCAATACTATATTGGGGCAATCTAGACGGAACAGGGGTTTTGTTGTTAAGGGAAATCTATTTTTTTCTTCCTTTCCTTATTGTCCTTCCTTGGTAAGGGACCTGGAGGGTTTTGCTGGGAAAAGCCTAATTGGGGTAGAACTGGTTATGAAAAAGGATTTTTGCTGAAAAGGGTTGGAAAAAAAAAATATCACATGAGATATTGGAAGAAACGAGTTGGTCTGTTACCAGCGGAAAGAGACTACAAAAAGGGGGACTCTTGGTGGGACGAAACAATTTTTGTTGAAAAGTGATCCTTAATGGAGGAAGAATCTGGAAATGAAAAATACATGTATCTCTCTCTCTCTCTCTCTCTCTATTTTTTTTTTTTTTTTTGCTAGAGGAAGTTCCTAAAAGGAGGGCGAGGGGTATAATCAAAGAAGAGAGATTTTTGTTTTTGCTGGAAGATCCTAAAAATAAACAAATCTCGGTCCCCTATTCAGAAGAAAGGGGATTTTTAGCAGAAGGCCTGGAAGCTAGGGTGAATGCAAGGCCTCGGTGCAGAAAGTGCGGAGGTCGGTAGGGCCCCGAGGCGCGAGCTGGGGAGCTGTGAGGGGGCAGTTGGGGCCTGCGGGGCGGGGGAGGAAAGAAAGGGAATGCAGCGGACCAGAGACCCCGGAGGAGAGTCTTCTCCAAGGGGGAAGGGGCTGCGGGGGTGCAGCGGGGCCCGGAGCTGTTGGGGTGCAGAAGGTGCGTGCGTGACGCGGGGTGAGGGGCGCCCGCGGCGCCTGCTGCGCTCCTCGAAAAGGAGATGGACCCCCTAAAAAACATATATATAAACGAATTAGATTTTAAAAGGGGGGGAGGGGTTGAAAAGTGAGGAGGGGCGGGAAGGGGGGGTAGGGAGGAAAGGGAAGGGGCAAGGGCAGCAGCAACCGGGTTTTACCCGCCCCCGGGGGCTCGCGAGCCGGCCTCGAGCCTCGCGCCCGGCGGGCCTCCCAGCGGCCCCCTGCCTCCCTCGCGCTGCCCGCCGGCCGGGCGCGCACGCGCACCCCGGCCGGCCCCCGGAGCGGCCGGCTCACCCGTGGCGCGGGCGCGCGTGCATGGCTGCGGGTCGTCTCACGACGCCCAGGGCGGCCTCACGAGCCCCTCGCGCCGCCCGGGCTCCCGGCGCGTGCCGCCCAGAGGCAAAGTCTCCGCAGCTATTGGGCCTCCGCCGAGGGGCGGGGCCACGCGAGGGGCGGGGCTTTGGTGCGGTCAGGTGACCAGCGGCGGGCGGGAAAGGAGGCGGTTGGTCGCCATTTTGCGAGGAGGGCCGTTGAAGGCGGGAGAGTGTCAAGGCGGAGCCCGGGAAGGGGCGGCGGGGGGAGGGGCCGGCCCCCCAACACCCGCACCCACACGGAGGCCGGGAGGCCGGCGGCCCTGGCCATTGTTCCTGGAGGGAGGCTTTAGAACGCAGCGGCGGGGCACTCGGGCTCCCTGCGGCTGCTCCGAGCTGCGGTGGGCGTCGGTGGGGGCTCCGAGGCGGGGGCCGCCCTGGCCGGGCCGTGGAGCCCAGCGAGGCAGCCCCGCGTGTTCCCGAGGCAGCCGCGGCGCGAGCTGGAGCCACGGAGACCGGCCCTTCAGTGGGTTTGGGACGATGCGGGGCTGCCCCGCTTCGACGTGCCGGCTCCCGACCGTCTGGGGGTCCGGCTCGGTGCTGGGCCGTGTTGAGGGTGGGGTGGAAACGGGGTGAGCAGTGTCCGGAGGGCGCTGACGGGTCCAGGAGTTTGAACCCTGGCACAGCGGAGACGGGAATTCATACCCTAGAAAGTGAACGCTGAACATCCTAGGACACAAAGTAGCTTTGCGGTTGCCTGGGTTTTGGGACTGGGGATCCGCCGTACCTGAGCAAGAGGGGATCGAATTGGGGTGATGGGAAGATTCTAAAAGTGAGTTACGGTGATGGTTGTGCAACGGGGTGGATGTACTAGAAATCCTTGGATTGTACACTTAAAACGGGTGACGTTTGCATAAATGATACCTCAGTAAAGTTTAGTTGATTTCGAAAATGGATCCCTGGGGTAGACAGAACAGAGAGGAGAAGAAAAAGACCGGCATTCTACTTTTGGATTCCTTTGTTCAGCAAATATTTATTGAGCTTCTTGCCGAACTAGAGCTGCGTCTGAGTCAGACCGACATCCCTGCTCTAGCTTATGTTCTGGAGTAGCGCTGTCCTAATGAAACAATACAAAAACGTGAAATTAACTTTAATAATACAATTTAACCCAAAAGGTTATTTCAGTATGTAACCAATACAAAATTTTTAGTAAATTGCTTTTTTTTTTTTTCCCCCGAAACCCTGGACATTTCAATCCAGACCCGTCTCATTTCAAGGTTAGCCACAGGTAGCTAGTGGCTCTGGTACTAAACAGCATACCTCTAATGGGGAACAGGCAAATACATTTAGAATGCAGTGTGGAAATAAGAAATAAGGAAAGAGGATGGAGATTGTCAGAGGATACTATTTGATACAGGTCTGTGAAGGTCTCTCTTGTGAAGTTACACTGAGCAAAGACTTGAAGGAAATGAGGAAGGGAATCTATAAAAATATTTGGGGGAAGAGCAAGTGCAAAGGCCCTGAGACAGAAAGATGTGGATCCATTTGCAAAGACAGGAATTAAACACCTGCTTTCAATTTAGGACAGATGTTTCATTTTTTTAACAAACAGTTAAAGTGAGGTGCCTGGGTGGCTCAGTGGCCTCTGCCTTCAGCTCAGGTCATGATCTCAGGGTCTTGGGATCCAGCCCTGCATCAGGCTCCCTGCTCGGCGGGGAGCCTGCTGCCCCCTCTTCCACTCATTCTGCTTGTGTTCCCTCTCTCACTGTGTCTCTATCAAATAAATAAAATCTTTTTTTTTTTTTTTAAAGGGAGGAAGGTCTTTAGAGCCAGTCTCAGAATGGCTGTCTTCTCTCTGGGGGAGAGGCTGGCATCTGGGCGGATGGCCTTTTGTCCCCATTTTCTAGTGGAGACTTATGTTTATGGTTTGTGTGTGGAAGGGCATTTCCCGTCAAGATGACCCTCTCAGATAAAGATGCCTTAAAAAGCCCCTGTGGGCACTCATCAGGATAGCCAAAAGGTGGAAACAACCAAATGTCCAACGACCAATGAATGGATAAGCTAAACATGGTAGATCCAGGTAATGGAATAAGATCCTGCCATACGAGGAGTGAAGTGCTTAACCCTATAACACCATGACTTAACTCGTTCATCAGAAATAGGTTCAACATTAAAATAGGTGAACACACTGGGGCACCTGGGTGACTGAGTAGGTTAAGCCTCTGCCTTCGCCTCAGGTCATGATCCTGGGATCTTGGGATCAAGCCCCACATCGGGCTCCCTGTTCCACCGGGAGCCTGCTTCTCCCTTTCCCACTCCCCCCGCTTTTGTGTTCCCTCTCTCCCTGTCTCTGTCTCTGTCAAATAAATCAACAAATAAAATCTTTTTTTAAAAAGTCATTAAATAAAAACTGAACCTCTCAGTATTTTTAAGCTTTAGAGAGTAAAAAAGCACCCCTACATCTCTTTCACAGACGACTTCCTTTGGCTTCCTCTGTCCGGCGCAGTGTTTCTCAGAAGTGAGCCTGGAGGACTGACTCAGGAGGTCTGATGTGGGACTGGAGAATGTGAATTTCTAATGAGTTCTCCAGTGATGTGGCTGCTACTGGGTGGGAGGCCACACTTGGAGAATCACTATTTTCGTACCAAGAATCTACTAACACTGGGGCGTGCTCCGTTAGACACTTTCAAGGGAAGGGTGGCCGCGCTCTGAACGCAGTGCACATTCACCTTTGGGGAGCGAATGAATCAGCGGGAGGACTGTTGCAGGATCGAAATGACTGGCTTTCCCCTACCCTGAAACACAGTACCTGGGGATACTGGCAAGATGTTTCTCATTGAAATGAGGACTTGAACAACTCTAATGCCAAGAGGGGGAAGAAAAAAACAAGCAAGCGAACATCCATGCTTCTTAATATTTAGCCATGGAAATTCAAGTCCATGGGAATAGAACACCATTCCGCTGGCTTTAAAAAAAAAAAGCGGGGGGGGCAAGGGGACTAGAACAGCTTCTTTGACCCGACAAATACGGAGCCCTCCATTTGTGCTCGACCACCTTGCAAGTCATTCAACAAATACCTTTCGACTCTCTGCTCCAGCGAAACACTCTTTGGGGCACCTCCTAGCGTAGGTATTTTTATTTGAGTAACCTTTCTAGCTTTTTATGTGTTACTAAATATTTTGTGTTATTTTTGTCATTCTTTTGCATCTCCTCCCAGACTATATGCTCTTTGAAAATGTGGTCTGGCATCACCCAGCAGACATTATCATCTATAATAATAAATAAATATAAGCTACTTTAGATACTAGCATCTATAATAGTAAATACTATGATTAAAAATACAGGATTTTATCAGGATGACCAACTCAACCCCAGGTGCCCAGAACTTTCCTGATTTTAGTCCTGAAAACTCCATGTCCTCCCGAAGCTCCTCAATTCCAAGCAAACTGGAATTTGCTTGACCATTGGTCCCCCGAATTATAATGAATAATATAAATAGAAAGCATTTATCAAGCTCTGCTTGTGTTAACTCAACCCTCACAACGTGGGAATATTAGTATCATCCCTATTTTCCAGATGAGGAAATGGGCTCAGAGAGGTTAAGTAATTTGCTCGAGTTTTCACAGCTAGAAAGAGGCAGACGCAGGAATAAACCCAGCCTTTTTACCACCACAGGCATTTAGTATTTGTCAACTGAGAGAATAAATCGAGGATCCTTAGTACCTTCATACTTGACCATAAAATCTAGTTGAACAGTGAAGACACTCTTATTCGTCTTTGTATCTCTGGGACCGTGCAGGGCTGGGCACACCCGCCCGTCGTAAACCGATGTGACATCGCGCAGCTTGGAACGTTCAAAGAACAACACCAGCGGCATTTGCTTAACTGCTAACAGAGTTGCTGAGCTTCCACGGGCTGTAGGAGGAAAGGCAATGTTATGAGGACTGAAGCCAATGCAGAAAAAAGTCCCAGACCTAATCTGCATCTTAAAGGACCAGTGGATTGTGGAATCAGTGGGCCCAGTAACTATCAGTTGCTTCTCATGTACCAGACACTTGGCTGAAACATGTCCGCGGAGGATGTGTGTTTGGAGGAAAGGGAGAATCTCCCCGGACAAAGGGTAAGAAAGGGAAAATGAGGCTGGGAAATTCAAAGACTGGCCAGACTTACATCTGGTAGCAGCAAACTGATGCTCCCAGACTGAAGGTATAATAATAACAATAACGATAACAATTAATAATAATAATAATAATAAAGAGTAATAATAGTCATAATAATAATAATAAAGAGTACCATGACTCACCTTGTTTCATGGAAGGGGAGACTTTGCATGGAAAGCGACAGGTGGAGGAGTGGCAGACTGTGTTCCGTAGGCCATGGGGAGTTCCCTGAGCAGAGCGTTTAACCTCAGTGCTGCTGTCATTTGGGGGGAGGGGGGTCAGGTCCTTCTTCATTTTGGGGGCTGTCCTGTGTATGGTAGAATGTTTGGCCGCATCTCTGGCCTTTCCCTGCTAGAGGCCAGGAGCACCTTCTCCCCACAGTGTGACGAGCATATTGCCTCCAGACCTTGCCAAGTGTCCTCCGAGGGGGGGGAAAGATCACTCTGAGCTTTCTCACAGGGCTTGGGGATGGGGAGGTGGTGGGATGGGCAGGCGTGAATGGGAAGGGATGACACAGCATGTTAAGGACTGGACTGAACTCCAGGGGTCCCCAAGGCTACCCTCAGGCTTAACGATTGGTTGGAAGGATGGCAGAACCCAGCAAGCCTGTTGTACCCATGGTTACTATGGGACAGTAGAAGGGAGAGGCAAAAAGTAAAAGGAGCACGGGTCCAAGCGACACCAGGCACGAGTTCCCAGCTGTCCCTCGCAATGGAGCAGACAGCGCTTACTTCTCCCAAGCACGATGTGGGACAACAGGCATGAGCTGTTGCCAACCAGGAAAGCTCCCCTGAGCCTCAGCGTGCAGCATTCCTGGATGCCTGACCTCAGTCTCCAGCTCCGCCAGAGGTCAAGCTACCTCCAGGTGAGCTAAGACCGTGGGTAAACAAAATCTCTGGTTGAGGCCAGACAGACCAAGGGCTTAAAGGTTTTACCTTCTAGCAGCCAGGAACAAGGGCTAAATCCCCCTTTGCCCTGTACAGTGGGCGACATCCCAGGCTACCGAGTTAAGTCTATGTCATACAAGAACAAAGAAAGGTTTGGAGCCCATTTTCCGGTCTTCTAACCCAGGCTCCTTCCTCTCCAGCCCCGTGCCTGTGTGAATAGGTCCAAAGTACAATTTGAACCCACAGCAACAACACAAACATCCTTTCCTTGTTCACCAGTCTCGACACCTATGGTGACGTCAGATTAGCTCAGAGCCCCCCCACCCCCTCCACCGGGGGGGAGGGGCAGCCTGCGAGATGCTCAGCTCCCAGAAGGAGTTCTGATATGCGAATATTCTATGGTTCTGAAGTCATTTACAGGCTTGTACACCCCTCTCTGGACTTCAGTGCCCTCCGCCATCATATACCGAGTACCCCCAGTCACCGCGGTGCTGGGACCTGGAATTTCAAAGTTGAGTAGCTATGGCTCCCGCCACTGAAAGTTCTTTCGAGATCCATCATCTCCTCTCATCTAAGAACATGGCCTGATGTTGTCACTCTTGCCTATTTAAGAACCCTTAGTAATGTCCATAGAGATATCTGTACACAGATGTTTATGGCAGCGTTTTTCAACCAAGCCAAATGGTGGAAACAACCCAATGGCCATCAGCTGATAAGTGGATAACAAACACAGTGGAACCATACAGTGGGGTATTACTTGGTAATAGGAAGGAACGAAGGCTTGATACGCGCTACGACATGGATGAGCCTTCAAAACAACGGGTTGGTTCTGCCTTTTTGACTAGAAAGAGCAATGCTATGAACATTCACGTTCAAGTGTTTGTTTGAACACCTGTCCTCATTCTCTTGGGCATACACCCAGGAGTGGAACTGCAGGTCCCATGGAAGTTCTGCTTCTAACTTCTAGGGGAGAGCTGGTTTCGAAGGTAGAGGATTTGCTGAGGACAGAGAATGAGAATGAGTCAATGCTGATTCCAGAATTTTCAAGCCAAGCAATTGGGTGAATGAGGAGTAGTGCCAGCCACAGAGAGGGGAGTGCTAGCGGGAGGTGGGGAACAGATGGCAGAGTGGGGGGACAGCCATGAGCTCAGTTTTGGACATGTTTGGACCCAATGAGCTAGGTCCTGGAGTTGTAAATAACTGGGTCTGTCAGACTCTGCCCACACAGCCCCCAGAGGAGACAGACATTAAACAAATAATCACGCAGCTGATCACGATGGTGACAAGTGCTACAAAGGAGAAACTGAGCGCCCATGAGAGGGAGAGGGTGTGCCTTGAGAATCTGGTCAAGACTGGAGGGTCAAGAAAGGTTTTCTTAGCCAGGGATGTTTGAGTGACATTTAAAGGAAGTCTAGGAGTTAGCCAATGTTCTGATTATTTATTACTGAATTACAAAACTGCCCAAACCAGTGGCTTAAATAATGACAATCATTTATTTTGTTCACAAGTCTTGGAGTGGGGGGGTTGGCTGGATTCAGGCTCGGGGCCTCTCATGCAGTTCCAGTCAGATGGTAGGTGGGCTGGAGTTGTCTCCAAGGCTTAATCACTGCTGTCTGGTGTTTGATGCTGGCATTGACCAGGACCCGCCGAGGCTGTTGGCTCAGAACACCAACACTTCCTCTTCATGTGGTCTGGCTTCTTCCCAACGTGGCGGCCCCAGGACACTGGAACCTCATACATGGCAGCTCAGGGCTCCAAAGGCCACATCCCAAGAGAGCTAAACAAATATTAATTGCCTTTTTATGACCATTCCCCAAAAGTCCCATGGATCCATGTATTAGTTTTCTAGGGCTGGTGTAAGGAAGGACCACAAAGAGTGTGGCTTAAGCCACAAAAATGTGCTTATTGTCTTACTTATAAATTCCGGAGGCTTGAAGTCCAAGATCAAGATGTTGACAGGGTAGACCAAGGTGTTGGTAGGGTAACCCTGAAGAGGAAGGGATGATCTGTCCCTGTCTGTCTCCCAGCTTCTGGGGGTTTGCTGACATCCCTGGTGCCCCCTGCTTCTCCATCACCTTGACCTCTGCCTTCACCTTCACATAGTAGCCTCCCTTTGTGCATGCCTGTGTCCAAATATTTCCTCTTCATGAGGACACCAGTCATGTTGGATTCGAGGACCCCCCTCCTCCAGTATAACCACACCCTAACTCTATTTCTAAGTAAAGTTTTGTTCTGAGGTGCTGGGGACTGAGACTTCAGTGGAGAAATTTGGGAGGGGATGTAATTCAACGGATAACACATCACTCTTCTATAGTACTAAACCTTCCCAGATCCAAAGGGAAGGAACATACAAACCTGACTGTTAATAGGAAGCAAGCAAAAGTCACATTGTCAGAGATTGTAAGAGTGTAGGATGGTAGATGGTGTTGTGGTTATATTTGGAAAATATGAATGTCAAGTGTTGAGGTAGAGGCGGGGGTAGAGGTAGGTGTTTCTTGATAAGGGGCATGCTCAGAGCTCGGGAATCAAACTATTTCCATTAGGATGAGTTCATCTGTAAGAAGAAAGAATATTCAACTACCAGTTACTGGATGTAGGTGACCTGGTTCCACAGCTCGGGCACATCCTCACAGATTTGTATATCCTTCTGCTGTGTGCGGTCCTCAGAGTACCAGCGGTTTTGATCCTCCTCGTTGTTGCCTCATGGTCACAGGGTGGCTGCTGTAGCTCTCCACGTCACATATTCACTCCATTGTCCCAAGGACAAAGAGCAAGAGCAAACGGTTGTCTTCTTAAGAGACTCAATGTTTTTAGCCGGGAAGATTTGCTGGGGCAGATTGCAACAACTGTCCTATTCTCCTCCTTTCCCTGTGGGCTTGCTGTGGACTTTGTAGTGCCCTCCCACTCTGCCCTTCGCCATGGAACTTGCCCTGGCCAATGGGATATTAGCAGATGTGACACCAACAGAAGTTTGAACTGGGCCTGTGAGATTGCGCTGTCGAATGTCTGCCATCACCAAGAGAACATGCCCAGGCTAGCTTGCTAGAAGATGAGAAGGAGAGGCACGTGGAGCAGAGTCAAGTTGCTCGAGGCGCCTGATCCGGCGTCCACTGCTCAGCATCCACTGGCCACCAGACATGCGCACGAGCCCCGCGGTGATCAGCAGAACCACCTAGCTTATTCCCAGCAGACTCCAGAGGCATGAGCAATCGATGCTTAATGTTACATTCCACTGAGGTTGGGTGGTGGTTTTTCACGCAGCATTACAGTGGCCGTAGGTAACTGATTTGCGTTTTTTGGAAATCCTCCAAGCGGTCTTGGACAGAGCAGGGAGGTGGTGGGGGAGTGAGAGGGTAGGGGTGGCTGGTGGAAGAAGGGTCATATATCCAAATACAGGGGCATGGAGGCTGGGAAAGCAAGAG
Source organism: Martes martes (assembly GCF_963455335.1). Taxonomy (NCBI): domain Eukaryota; kingdom Metazoa; phylum Chordata; class Mammalia; order Carnivora; family Mustelidae; genus Martes; species Martes martes. The sequence goes on from NC_137905.1 coordinate 50,375,692, forward strand.
GAATGGGACAGAGCTGATTGGCTTGGGCCAATCAGGATCAATGTCCTGGGATTACTGCCCCCAAACAAAACTGAGGTTTTGTAAGCAAAGACAAGGCGGGGATGGCCCTGGGTGGGCAGCCAGCAGCACCTGTCACCACTAGGTGCTTGCGAAGGTGTACAAGGCTGGCAGAGGACGCAGAAAAGATGGTGGTTCCTTCTGAGGAGGGGGCTGGGATGGGAGATGGATGGAGGAGGACGTCAGCATAATCAGTAAGGATTTCAATTTTCTACAAAATTTTAAAATTTTAAATAAAATGTACTAAATGAAACCAAAATGCGTTAATTACACTAACATATATGAATAATGATTAAAACATACTAAAGTTACATTAACACTTATTAATTAAGCAAAAACCTATTAATAAATGAAAACCTGTTAATTACAATTACATCAAATCATACTCTCAAATTAAATTAAAGTGTATTAATTTAGGTGCATTGATTAAAATTAAATTGGAAATATCGATTGAAATGAAATGAAAATGTGCTCATGAAAGTGAACTTACTATTCAGCCGTTGGATTAAACCTTATTAGTATTTAAATTAAAATAGAGTAAATATAAAAATAAAAAGCTAAGTTAAATGAAAAATTTTAAAAGATTTTATTTATTTATTTGACAGACAGAGATCACAAGTAGGAAGAGAGGCAGGCAGAGAGAGAGAAGGTGAAGCAGGCTCCCTGCTGAGCAGAGAGCCCGATGCGGGGCTTGATCCCAGGACCCTGGGATCATGACCAGAGCCGAAGGCAGAAGCTTTAACCCACTGAGCCACCCAGGCGCCCCAGTTAAATGAAATTTTAAAGCATTAAAGGAAATAACGTTTTCCAGTGATTGTGGTCCATGGTTATGATCCCCTTATAATGGAGAGAAGTCTTGCAACACGTATGTGAAGATACCAAACGTAGTGCCTAGTGCACAGGGGGTGATCAGAGGGGTGAGTGAGGAGGTAGGACTGAGCTCGGGCTCAGAGGGTAGGGGAAGAATAGCCTCCCACCAGAGACTGGATGCCTGGTGGAAGGGGTGTGAGATCTGGGATCACCCATGCTCTATCTTTGAAATGCTTTACGTATATTAACTCATCGAGTCTTTATACATGCCCTCTGAAGTGGAAACTATTATTATCTCCATTTTCCAGATGCGTAAACTGAGGCCCAGAAAGATGAATTTAGTAAATGGACGAGTCAGGCTCCAAAGATCTGGATTTGAACCCAGGCCCCGATCCACAGGCTCTATGGCCTCAGGCAAACCTCAGTTTTTGCCCCAGAGACTGAGAACAGCGACCCATTTGAGTGGGAGGTCTCAGGGAAATGGGAAGACTGTGTAGAAAGCCCTCAGTGAATCATATTGAATGTATGTCACTGATCTCCTCTCGTAGTGCTGGCTGGCAGCATGACTCTAGGGGCTCAGCTCCTCAGGCCAGGGTCCTTCCCACCCTGAGGACATGTCCTCTCCTCCCAGGCACAGCCTCAGAATTCCCCTAAAACTGCCAGAGAAAACTTACCTCAGTTTAGGAAAATGGAATAGGACATAGAACTGGAAAGGAGCAAAGGGGCCATTTGGGTCCAACATTTTCAATGTGCACAGATCTGGAAACAGATCCAGAGAGGGCAAGCGACTTGCCCCAAGTCACACAGCAAGTCCGTAGCAGAAACAGAGCCAGGCGCATCTGTCCTGACTCCTGGACCCAAGGCTTTTCCCTCTCCCCCAGGATTTGTGCATGGGGGCATCTGGGAGTTTTATGAACTGGATGGTTGAGGGCAGGGGAGAGGGGAAACCAACCATATTGCACTAAAGGAGGATCACGTGGTATTTGCCTTTGACAATGCTCAACCATCACTTGCTATTAAATTTTTTTCAAGTTTGACCTTCAGCCATCTTAATGAATAAACATGATTCGAGGACGTCTTTACGAAGTGTCCAGTTATGCCTCCAGTAATGTGCTAACCTCATAGGAGATGAGAGAGAAGGACCCACCCTGCTCTGGGCTGAATATTTGTACCCCCCCATTCTTATGCTGAAACCTACTCGGGCTGTATGATGGTATTAGGATGTGGGACCCCAGCATGATTAGAACAGGAGGCTGAGCCTTCACTGATGAGATTAGGGCCCTTTTAAGAGACACCAGAGAGCTCCTTCACCCTTTCTAACACGTGAGATAATAGTGGAAAAGCTACCAACTCTGCCAGCATGTGACCTGGGACTTCCCAGCCTCCAGAACTGTGAAAAGTACATGTTTATTGTTTGAAGCTACCTGGATTATGATTTTTTTTTTTTTGCTCTGGCAGCCCAAATGGGCTAAGACAACCCTTTCCAACTTTATGACTGAGAGACTTCAGAGAGAAAAAGAGACACAGAGGGGCGCCTGGGTGGCTTAGTCGGTTGGGCGTCTGCCTTCGGGTCAGCTCAGGGTCTCAGGGTCCTGGGATTGAGCCCTGTGTCAGGCTCCCTGCTCAACGGGGAAGACTGCTTCTCTCTCTCTCCTTCTACCCCTCCCCTCTGCTCACGCTCTCTCTCTCTCAAATAAATAAGTAAAATCTTAAAAACGAGAGAGAGAGAGAGAGATAAAATAATAAAGAATAAGTATCAAAGTTAAGATTAGCCTTCTTTAAAAATAACCCTCCTCGGGACGCCAGGCAGGCTCAGTTGGTGAAGAGTGTGACCCTTGATCTCAGCGCCCTGAGTTTGAGGCCCGTGTTGGATGTAGAGATTTACTTAAGAAAATAATTAAGAAGAAATATGACCTGTTTAGGTAAGCCTTCCCGGTACTCTGCCACACCTCCATTATCTCGCTGTAAGTGTGAGTTTACCCTTCGGTATCCTCTGGTCCAGGACCCTCTCTTTGTATCCTTGTGTCCCCTGCAGTCAGGCATTTAATGAATACGGAGCACCCGCTCTGTGCCAGGACGCCGCTGTGAACAAGCAGACCATCTCTGCGGCCTCCTGGGTTCAAGTTCTTGTGTTGTAGGCGTAAATCAGCAAGAAAAGAAACAAGTTAACTCCAGGGTACAGTGAGAGCTATAAAAGGAAGAAACACGCAGCTTTAGATCGTTTGCTACTCAAACCAGGGTCTGCACACCAGCAGCAGCAGCTGCTCGCTAGAAAGGCACAAGTTCAGCCCCATCCCAGACCTCCTGATTTAGGAGGCCTTGCATTTTATTTTATTTTATTTTTTAAGATTTTATTTATTTATTTGTCAGAGAGAGTGAGCACAGGCAAACAGAGGGGCAGGCAGAGGCAGAGGGAGAAGCAGTCTCCCCGCTGAGCAAGGAGCCAGATGTGGAACTCAATCCCAGGACACTGGAATCATGACCCGAGCTGAAGGCAGCCGCCTAACCAACTGAGCCACCCAGGTGTCCCGCATTTTATTTTAGAAAGATTCCCATGGGATTCATGTTCACCTTGAAGGCTGAGAGATGCTACCTTAGGTAGTGCAACCCATGAAGGCTTCTCAGAGGAGGTGGCATGTGAATTGAGACCCAAAGGTTGGAAGAGTCATGCAGCATGCAGAGCACAAATTCCAGGCAAAGGGAACTCCAAGTCCAAAGGTCATGACACCAGGAAGCGGTCTGAGGAGTTCCAAGGGGACTGGGGTGGCTCGGGCAAGCAGGTCAGGGTACTGGCTGAGGCTAGGGGGGCAAGTGATGGCCCCTGCTGGGCCCTGGGAAGGGGTTCGGATAGCTCACACCACATCCACGGAAGGGCCACATGGGGGGTGGGGCACAATCTGATTGACATTTACAAAAATGCCCCTCTGGGTCTGCTGTGGCTTCATACCGTGAAGCTTAGCTCTGTTGGAGCCCCATTTCTCATACTTTCCTTCCATGTATGGTTCTGGGTCAGGCTTGACCGGAAGATAAATGAGCATATTAAGACTCATTCAGTGATTTTTATCTAATATATTGTCCACATTCAGATTTCCTCAATTGTCCTCCAAATATCTCGCCTTAAAAATATGCATATTAAGGGGAGCCCAATTGGCTCAGTCCGTTGGATGTGCAGCTCTTGATTTCGGCTCAGGTCGTGGTCTCGGGTCATCGGACCGAGCCCGATGTTGGGCTTCGCAGTGTGCTTGGAATTCTCTCTCTCCTTCTCCCTCAGCTCCTCCCCTCCTCTCTAAAATAAATAAATTAAATATTTTTAAAAATATTAATATTAATAATATGCTGGGTGATTATGAGAGCTGTCCCAAGGTTGATTATACGTAATCGCAGAGGAGAATCTGGGAGGGGAGGGGAAATCACCACCTTCCAATAGCTTCTTCCCTGGTGTGACCAAATTTTGCACAACCAACGCCAAACAGAATGGCAAAGGAGGCAAGTGCACCGTTCGAGGGCCAGCCCGGTCTCAGGCCCAGAAATGGTGAATTAATTGAGCAGGTGTGGACCTGGGCATTGTTTTGTTTTGTTTTTTAAGATTTCTTATTTTTTATTTGAGAGAGAGAGAGCACAAGCAGGGAGAGGGGCAGAGGGAGAAGTAGACTCCCCACTGAGCAGGAAGCCCGATGCAGGACTCGATCCCAGGACCCCAAGATCATGACCCGAGCCAAAGGCAGACGTTTAACTGACTGAGCCACCCAGATGCCCCAGCATTTTTTGGTTTTTAAGCTGCCCGGGTAACTCTGGTGTGTAGCCAGGTTTGGAAGTCGCTGCAATGACCACAGGAAACCTTCCCGTCTCTGGAGTCAGACCCTCCCCATGCTCTCTCTGGGGTATTGGTGGACAGACTTGCCCCCATGGTCCTTTTGCCTCCCACCACTCCCCCACCTGCCTGCAGACCACCTTTCCAACAGGTTGGGACAGTGCTTCTCACTCTGGGATCAAAGTTATCTGTGGTCACCGAACCCTTGGAAGGCACAGTACAGGGGAGGCAAGGTGGCTGACTTGCACTTGGAAAAGTGTAGGGCATTGGAGGGGTCAGTCAGTGAGGACACTGCAAAGTGGGAAGCAGAGAAGTGGAAGGAAACCCAGTGAAGCCAAGGAAAAAGAGCCTTTCCAGAAGGAGTGAGGGGTCCACCCTGACCCCTGACTTCTCCTCTCCGCCACCCTTTCTTCACATCTTTGCTTGACTCAGCCCTCCTCTCCTTTTTTCATGTTTGACTCACTTCCTTCAAGCACCTCCACACTCCTCGCCCCCTCATCCTCAGCAGTACACACCTGGCCAAACACCAGCCATCTGTCTTCTCCGCCAGCTGAACGCGGCGGGAAGAAACCACCTAGCCAGCCCAACGGGTTTTACCTGAACTGGAGAAATCACAGACCTCACACAGGCACAGGGCATCCTCGCCATAGGCTCTGGTGCCTGCTTGCTCAAAAGAGGAAGGTGTCCTTGGAGTCCTCCCACACCCCTCCACCTGCCCTCCAGCTGATGACCCTGTCCCACACTCCCCTGCGGGCAAACTGAAGTCATCAGGCTGGATTCCCTTGTTGCCCATCCCCAGTGCACCAGCCCCTCATCTTCTTCCCCTTCTGTGCCCCCCTCCCTTTCAACCCCCAACCCCCGGCTTCCGAACCTTCTGGATCAAAGTTATTCCCATTCTCCCTCCCCTCCTTCCACTTCTCTCCCCTTTTGACATCAGCTTCTCCATCTTCCTCCCTCACCTCCCTCACCTCCCAGGACAGTCTGGCCTCACCTCCACCTGCCGCTGTCCTTTCTAAAAGGCAGATGGGGTGGAGGGGGGCGTGCCTGGGTGGCTCAGTGAGTTGGGCCTCTGCCTTCGGCTCGGGTCATGGTCTTGGGGAGCTGGGATTGGGCCCCGCGTCAACCTCTCTGCTCGGTGGGGAGCCTGCTTCCTCCTCTCTCTCTGTCTGCCTGCTTGTGATTTCTCTCTGTCAGATAAATAAATAAAATCTTAAAGAAAAGAAAAAAGGCGGACGGGAACGTCTCCACCCTGGTCAGAAGGAGGACCCGAAAATCACAGACGGATTTCAACTTCCAAGGAGCCTCTCCTCTGCAGCCCGCAGTTGAGGGGAGACTGTGAACACCCCGCTCCCCACCAACTTTCCCCAGTGATTTTAACATCACGCGCTGCGTGAGCCTCGCCTGGAGCAACATTCCACCGCAACTGGTCACATAGGCAGTAACAGTGGCCTAGACTCGGTTAGTAAGGACAGTGATGGGGAGATGTGCTCAGATTCTGGTTTTAACTATAATTAAATCACTCGCTGTGTAACTACGCACTTAACGTGTCTCCTCTGCTTGTTCCGTGAGGACAGGGCCCTGTGTCCCCTAGGTTCCTGTGTCCCCTACCCGACGGGGCTTATCACTAAGAATGACACAAAAGCTCCAGGTTGTGTCCCCAAGCCCTTCACATCCGCTCCGTCCTGAGAGGACAGTTGTTACAGATGGGGAGACTGAGGCACAGAGAGGTGGGTGACTTACCCTAGGCACACAGCCAGTAGGTGGCAGAGGTGGGAAACAAAGCCAGAGGCCTCCTTCTAGAGCCTGCCCTCTTCAACACTAGACTGCCGTCAGGAAGAAGCCACCATGTATATCTGATTAATGGGGGGCGGGGGAGGGAAGTAGGGGGAGACATGTTGTGGGTCATTTCAGTTCCCTCTCCTTACAATCCTTTTAGGGGGGAAGGGTTGCTCTGTTTTGTTTTGTTTGATGACGGTCAATGTCGTCGGATGCTTTGCAGAATGACCTTTTTTTTTTTTTTTAAGATTTTATTTATTTATTTGAGAGAGGGAGAGGGAGAAGCAAACTCCCCACTGAAAAGAAGGGACACATCCAAGGAGATGTGGGTCAAAGCCATCTTCGTACGCCGGCATCCCTAGAAGGGGGATGCACTGTATTATTAGAGGAAAGAGGCATATTGGAATAAGAATTTGGAGGGGGAGTTTGAAGGAAAGAGAGAATCTTGGATTTCCTTTGTCATTCAGTAAAGCCTAAAGTACTGGGTCTTGGGGATGCCCACGCCTTTATCTCAGCTCTTAGTCTGTCCCTTGTATCAGTCAGCTACAGCTGTCTAACAAACCATCTCAAAACATAGTGGCTTAAGACAACGACTATTTATTATTTTTTTTCTCACGTATATTTGGTTCACGTGGACTGTTCTGCTCATCCAGGCCAGGCTCGGCTGACCTGGGTGGGGCTCACTCCTGCGTCTTCCATCCTCCCGCAGGTTAGCTAGAGGCTGGCTGGTTTGGAATGATTTCGGCTGGGATGACTCAGTTCTTCTCCACGTCCCCCTCACATCCATCCAGCATGCTAGCCCAGGCACGTTCTTGTGGCGAAGGCAAAGGAGTAAGAGAGAGAGGAGCGACTCTCAGACATCTTGGGGCCTCATCTCGGGACCCATGTCTGTCGCTCCGGGGCATTCCGCTGGCCGGAGCAAGGTGCGGGTTCCAGGTCAGGGCACGGAGAGGTAGACCTCGCCTCTTGTGGGAGGAGCCACAAAGTCCCGAAGCAAAGGGCTTGCACTGGGGAGGGGTGCATAAGGGTGGCCTGGGGGTAGGGGAGACGGAGATTTGCTTTTCCTGACTTGGTTTCTTTCCTCTGAGCTTGCTAAGGTCTGAGTCCCATTTGCCGCAGACACCATGCCTAACACTCCTTGCTTTCTGGCTTCACTCTGTTCTCCAATTTGTCCTGTGAGTCTCTTGCGTATCCTCTGGGGACTCTGTCTCATTCGTCACTCCCCAAGCCCCCAACCACACCTCCACCCATCCCCGGATGCTGAAGGCCCCCGGACATGCTTCAGGATTGGGCATCCTCTGGTTTCCCAACCTTTTCTCATTTCCTTCCATTTCCCTCAAGAAGGTATTTCTCCTCCAGTGCTCAGGAGGGGTTCGGCCTAGACTTCTGCTTTCTCAGCCCCCTCCCCAGTCAGTCACTGTTTTTCCTGGGCGGGGGGTGGGGGGTCAGTCCTCTGTTTCCATCCCCACATCTCCATCCCGGCCCAGGCTGCCATCTTCTCTTGCCTAGACTGGCAACAACCACACGTATGGGTGGGGGAGTGTGGTCTGCTTGTTAATACTGATTCCGCTGCTGACTAGTTGGGTGGCCTCTCTGTGCCTCAGTTTCCTCCTGCTGTAGACCGAATGTTTGCGTCCCCCCCCCACCCAAATCCATAGGGTAAACCCTCCCCACCTCCCCAGAATGATGGTATTTGCAGGCTGGGCCTTTGGTGTGGGGGGGGTATTGGGGTCATGAGGGTGGAGTTCTGCTGAATGAAGTAAATGACCCCATACAGGAGACCCCAGAGAGACCCGTCACCACTTCCGCCACGGGAGGACACAGGAAGACGCTGACTGTCTATGAAGCAGGAAGTGGGTCCTCACTGGAGGCCGAGTCTGCCTGACCCTTGATCTTGGACTTAACCTGCCTCCAGAACTGTGAGGAAGAGACCCCAGCTGGTTGGAAGTCACCCAGCCTGGGGTGTTCTGCTAGAGCGGCCGGAAAGAACGAACACGTCTCCTCTATAATGTGGGGATGATGGTAATACCTGCTTCTAACCTGTTGTTTTTTATGAGGAGCCAAAAAGGACTTCTTTTTTTTTTTTTTTTTAAAGATTTTAGTTATTTATTTGTCAGAGAGAGACAGTGAGAGAGAGGGAACAGAAGCAGAGGGAATGAGAGAGGGAGAAACAGGCCTCCTGCTGAGCAGAGAGCCTGATGTGGGGCTCGATCCCAGCACCCCAGGATCATGACCTGAGTCGAAGGCAGATGCTTAACGATTTTGCTGCCCAGGTGCCCCCAAAAAGGACTTCTGAAGATCGGGAGCACCTGGGATTGTTCTGAGTCCTGGTAATTGGCGGGGAAAGAATGGGGATGACAGGAGGCGTGGGGGGCTGGCTCGGTCCAAGGTGCTGGGGCTCTGCTCTCACAGCGAGCCTACGGGTTGGTCCCATTCTTCTGATGAGACAACTGAGGTTCAGTCACTTGCCCAGGGCCACAGTCATTGAATCACTGGGTCACGATTTGAACCAAGATCCTTCTGGTTCCTCAATTTCTCTTTCTGACTGTGAGCACCGCCTTCTCCCTCTCCTCCTGCTTCCTCTTCTCTCCCTGCTCCAATCTCCTCCCCCCACGACAGTCAAAGGGATACACTGGGGGGGGGGGAGTTGATCAAGGCTCCCCGTTTCCTAAGACCCTTCGGAGATGCGACCCTGAACAGTGCAGGATCTGGGGCGAGATCCTGGACCAGGCAGCACATTGCTATATGAATGGAAAGATTTGAGTTTGTGGATTAAACAGCGCGGCAGTGTTCCATTTCCCGATTTCAGTAATGGTCCTGGGGTTGCGGAAGACAATCTCTTTGTTCTGTAGCTCCATGCCGAAGCGTTTATGGGGATCGAGGGACACAGGGTCCACAGTCACCTCAAATGTTCGGAAAGGCGTGACGTAAAGCAAATGTGGCAAAATGTGGTTGACTAATGAATCGAGGGAAGAGTTTTTACCCTTCCTGTTAGTTTTCCATAGTTCGATCTTATTTCAGGTGAAAAATAAGACAACAGGGGGCGCCTGGGTGGCTCAGCCGGTTAAGGGCTGGACTCTTGATCTCAGCTCAGGCCTTGATCTCAGGGGCAAGAGTTCAAACTCCGAGCACAGTGCAGTCTATTTTAAAAAAACAAAACAAAACCACACAGGGGGCACCTGAATGGCTCAGTCCGTTAAGCGTCTGCCTTCGGCTCAGGTTATAATCTCAGGTCCTGGGATTGAGACCCATGTCCAGCTCTGCACTCCGTGGAGGGTCGGCTTGTCCCTCTGCTCCTCTCCTCTGCTCATGCTCTCTCTGTCTCTCTCTCAGATAAATAAATAACATCTAAACGAAAAACCCATAAGTAAACCCATAAGAAAGACACATAAGTAAATAAATAAAAACAAAAACAAGAGCAAAAACATTCATTCCGCTCCTCGGTCGATACCCAAGAGAAGTGAAAACCTGTGTTGTCACAAAAACTTGGGCATAGGTGTTCAAAGCAGCGTTATTCCCAATACCCAAAAAGTGGAAACAGCCCCAATGACCATCACCTGAACAGGGGAACCAGATGTGGTGTACCAAGTCAGCAGAATATTACTTAGTCATAAAAAGGAATGACCTACTGATCCCGGCTACATGGGTGAACTTGGAAAACATTATGCTAAGTAACAGAAGCCAGCCACACGAGGCCCCCTTTGTATGATTGATTCTATTTATGTGTAATGTCCATGACAGACAGATCCCTAGAGACAGAAAGCAGACTGGTGGTTGCCTAAGGTTGGTGGAGAAGGGAAATGGGGAGTGACTGCTGCTGGGTATAGGGTTTCTTGTTGGGTGATGGAATGTTCTGGAACTAGGTAGGGGTGATGGTTGCCCAGCCTCTGGAATGTATGGAAAACCACTGAATTGCACACTTAAATTGTGAATGTGAATTCACAAAAAAAGTGAATTGTACACTTAAAATGAGTGAGTTTTATGGTATGTGAATTGCATAGTGACTAAAAGTAACGATACTGACAGCAAGCCTTTCAACGACTGTGTACTGTCTTTGGGATCAGACCGCAAATCCATGGTATACCTACAAAGAGTCCTTTGGCCTCGCTCAGCTAAGCTTCCAACACTCCAGCAGCCTGACCTGACTTCTAACCCTGCCAGTGCTGCCTCTGGACCTTTGCACCTGCTCTTCCCTTCCACCCTTGTTGCACAAACTCTATCACCTTGGAGTTTTAGCTTACAACTGACTTCCTGCAGGAAGGTCACCCTTAATCCCTGGAGATCAGGTCCTGGGCTCCCAAAGTAGCATTTGAGATCCTTTCCAGGTGACTTATTTTCATGATCATGCGTTTATTTTAATGCATGCCAGGGAGGCGGGGCCATGGGGGGGGGATGAAGGAACCAGTCCATCACACCTGCAATTTCATGACTATTGGTGCTTAGGATGAGCCTAAGGTAGCCCCATGGGAACCCATTTGAGGAAGAAAAAAAACCTAAGCTGGTTGAAAGAACAAATTAAAAATATAAACAGTAAATGCGGTATTCGGCACAAATTGTGAAATAGTCCTTTGGGAATCCCAGAAGTTGAGAAGTCCCCAGGGGCCGGCTTAACTCTGCCTGACCTTCCCCAGAAGCCACCGGGCTAATTAATAGCTATCACTTGGGGAATGGTTTGCTTTATGTCTGTTCCCCCTTCCCACCCCTCCCCTGCTGGGGTCGGGCAGGGCTGGGCCTGTCCCCATCACCGGTGTCCCCAGCATCGCCTGCACAGGGTGGGGCACAGAGCAGGGGCTCAGGGAACCTGTGTTGAACAGTGCTGAGCTGCCTCAGGGTGTGGAGCCCTTCTGCCAAGGGCACTAGGGAGCCCAGCACCGTTTCCATTGGGAATGTCAAGTCTCATCTGTGCTTTGGGAACTCTGGGCTCTCTCTCCACTCTGGGCCCAGAAAATCAACACTCCTCCCCGCACTATGTTTTCCTATCAAACTCCTCTTTATCAATTCTCCTCTGCCAGGAAGACTTTCTGAACCCCAGGCTGGGGCAGGCAGCTGCTCCGGGCTCCCAGAGCCCCCTTCGTCCCCCATGTCAGCCCTGACGACACTGGGGATGGGTCTGTATCCTCTATAGACCTGGGAGAGCTTCATGAGGTCTGCCCTGGGTTCTCTCTAATCCCTCCAGAGCAGGTGCACTGACTGGACCCCACTTCCCTTCCACCTCCCCCGATGCCCCCCTTCTTTCCCTCCACCTGGCCCCTCTCCCGCTATTTCTGGCTTCTCTCCTTGAATACACCGCCACGTGAATTACTTTTAAAGCCGTCTGTGCTCAACACCACTGCTTTCCTTCTTAGCTGCATTTTACAATTTTTTTTTTGCATTTTACAATTTTTAACCTTTTTTTTTTTGAAGATTTTATTTGTTTATTTGACAGAGAGAGACCCAGCGACAGAGGGGACACTAGTAGGGGGAGTGGGAGAGGGAGAAGCAGGCTTCCCGCTGAGCAGGGGGCTGGACGTGGGGCTCGATGGCAGGACTCCAAGATCAGGACCTGAGCTGGAGGCAGAAGCTTAACCGACTGAGCCATCCAGGAGCCTAGCCTGATATTTTCATCGTGCGTGCATCCACGTTATATCGGGTGTCAGCACTTTGTTCCTTTTTGGGGCCATATACTACTCTATTGCATGGCTACACCACATTTTGTTTATTCGTTTATCTACTGATGGATGCATGAGTTTGCACCTTTTGGCTATTGCGAGTAGTGCCGCTATGAACAGTCTTGTCCAAATTATTGTTTGAACGTGTGGTTTCAATTCTTTGGGGGTGTATAACTGGAAGTGGGTCTGTGGTGATTCTGTGTGCTGGTTACAGAGGGAAACACCGAACTCTTGGCTAGACCACTTTACCGACCAGCAGTGTACGGCAGTTCTGATTTTGCCGCATCCTTCCTGACGCCTGTTCTTGTCCCCTTTCCTCACCATGGCCATTCTACCGCGCGGAAGAGTGTCTTACGGTGGCTTTCATTTGCATCTCCCTGGTGACTGCTGACTTTGGGCACCTTTTGCAAACTACGCACAGCTCCCCTCCCCCGCCCCATCCCATCTCCCCTAAAAGCCATTTCCTCCACGTTTGCCAATCCAAAGGTTTCTCTCAGCTCCCATTCTTTTTTTCTTTTTTAAGATTTATTTATTGATTTGAGGGGGTGAGGGGCCGAGGGAGAGAAGCTCCAAGCAGACTCCCCACTGAGCATGGAGCCCGATGTGGGGTTCAATCCCAGGATCCCTGACATCACAACCTGTCAGCCCCCATTCTTTCCTCTCTCCTAGCAACTTTGGACACCCTCCTCTCTCTCCAGCCATGTCCTGCCCATTCTTCCTGCTCTTCTTTTTCTCTTTTCTGCTGGGAGATGTGGGGATGTGGGCCAGTTTATTTCACTTCTCTGTACTTCAGTTTCTCCATCCATGAAAGGAGAGTGGTAACACTTTTGACTTCTGGGTTGTTGCAATGATTCAGTGAGCTGATGTGTATGAAAGGCTTAGAAGTGTGCCTGGCACATAGTAAGCAATAGATAAATGTTTAATGGGTAAAAGGGCCAAGGGCAAAACATTTTCTCCGTGAACGGTACTTAAAAAAATTTTGCCCTAGTGGAGAATTTTAGAAAGAACCGCCTGGAATTCTTTTATTAAAAACAAAACAGGAGCGCCTGGGTGGATCATTAAGTTGAGCATCCGACTCTTGATTTGGGCTCAGGTCATGATTTCATGGTCCTGGTGGGATCAGGCCCCCGTGATGGTGATGATGCTCTGTCCCTCTCCCTGCCCCCACCCCATGCTCTCTCTCTAATAAACTAATAAACCTTTAAAAACAAAAACAAAAAACCTCTCTACTACAGAAGATAGATGCAAAACAGTTCACCTCCACAAGGACAGAACAGTTTTTAGGGGCAAGTGTAATAAAGCAGTTAAGAGTATGAGGTTTGGAGCAGGGCTGCCTGGGTTCGAGTTCCCATGCAGCCTGATCTTGGCAATTTTGTAACCTCGCTGTGACTCAGTTTCCATGTCTGTAAACCAGGGATGATATTAGACTGTCTGATCTGCTAAGACTTGATCGGGCATTCGCTGACTTTAAACACCAGGACTGGCCATAACTACATCTTGTAGATGGGCAAATTTTCACTCTAGGCTTGAGTGACTTTCATGGCAAACTGAATGTTTCACAAACTCGGATCATCGAAATTTATACAGAGGAAATCTTCCCAAGTAAGAACTATAACAGTCCCAAACTCATTAGCTGCCAGAAGCTGTTCTCATCCTCTTCTCTAGATCTCCCAGAACACGGGAGTTTTCATGCAAGTCAAAACCAGGGACAAGGCTCCCCTCTGCCCATTCAGTCTGTGGATCCCTACAACCTCGGAAGGGGTTTATCAGTGAGGCAGACTACCCTCCTTAAAGGGGCCTCTCCTAGATTTGTCTTATGCTTCTTTCCTAAAAGGGCTTGGTTAGGCTTGTTTCTCCTCATGGTCCCCCAAGCATAGCTAAGGCAGCCGCTTAGGATGTTAAATCCCCGGGGTGATTACTAAATTGCTTAAAGCAACAAAGGCACTCTCTTCGTTGGGTCTGGCTATGCGGTGGTACAGGAGTTATTGAAGACACTCATTCCCAGCCAGGCCCTCCCCAACCCCCAAGGCCATTGTGGGGGTACAGGGGGTGCAGGTCTGGGGCCCACAGCCTCTATAGCCAAGTCAAGAGTTTCCCCAGGGGCAGTAGGGGCAAGGTGGGAGGGTGCAAAGAGAGAGTTCTCAGAACTCAGTATTTTGGTTTACAGTGTATGTATTTCTTTGAATGGATGATACAAGTTTCGAACTTTTGTGCAAAAGTACAGAAAGATCTACCCTCCCCCACCCTGTCTTCCTCTCCAGGGACAAATGCTGTTACCAGTTTGTTTTCGCTTTCCAAGATATTCTGTGCCTTTGAGAAGCAAAAGCTTGTATTTCTTTTCACCCATGCCCCCACTTTTAAATCATTATACACTCTGCTCCCCTCTTTGGCTTTTTTTTCTTGACCGGATACATAGCTTGTGCTGTGTCGATTCGGGTATGACTTCCTCATTTTAGGGTTACTTCGTGTCCCATTATGGGTCAGGCCACAGTTTATTTAACGAGTCCCCCATCCATGGACAGTTAGGTTGTTTCCTGGTTCGTGTGTTGTTCTGTGGTTTTTTTCCACCTCTCAGGCGTTTTTATAAAAACAAAAACCATGCTCCCCAACCCGATCCTTGATTAGCATGTCGAGAAATGAGCGGAAGCTCCAACTTACCCACCGCCGCTACCCGCATCTGCCCAGGGTACCCCCACAGCCCGAACCCCACTGCACCCGCGGCGCGTTCAGCGCGGGTCCTAGCTGTCAGGCGCGGGCCCCGGCCCTCCAAAGCCCCGCCCCGCGGCCGGCCCGCAGTCGGGCCGATTCAAATCCAGCCAATGGCAGCGTGTAAACAAACCTAAGCCCCGCCCCTCGATGAATAATTCCCCGAGCCGGCGCGAGGCCCAATGAACCCGGTAGGGGTTGGGGGTGGGACAGAGAGGTGGCTCCGCCCCCAGGCGTGGGCCAATGGGCGATCAGACCCCGCCCCCCGCACTTGCCGCGCTGAGGACCCGAGTCCGGGTTGGGCTCGCAGCTGCCTGATTTCGTTTTCGTTCTCGCTCTCGGCGTCTGCCTTCCGAGCGGGCCAGTAGGGCCGGGAGCAGGGGCAGCGCACTGCCCCTGTACGAGCCATATTTAAAGGGCGCGGTCAGAGGGCAGAGGTGGGAGTTAGTGCCCTCTGATTCCCCCTTCTTTCCTCACCTCGCGGCTAAAACCCGGGTCCTTGGAGAGGTCCTTGATGGAAACTTTCTGTCCTCAAACCCCACTGAAACGAAACCTGAAGGGACGGCAGGGTGTTTTAGAATCGGGCAAGGCTTCTTGTTTTTGTTCCCTCTTGTTACTGAAGTGTTCCATACATACAGAAAAGTGCACGAATCGTAAGTGTGCGGCTGAAACGAAAACCAAGAACACCCATTAACACCAGCATCCTCCCAGATCAAGAAACAACTTGGGTTGGCGAAGTTTTCAACTTTGCAGCGGCCCGTGCGAGGGAGGGGCCGCAACGGGCCGGGTTTTGACTTTCAGAGGGACAAACCCGAGAAAACCCACCCCTTCTCTGTAGGGAGATGGCGATCAGGCCAGACGTCGGTGAGGGTCCTGCAAGGTGGGAGCTGGACTGCAGGGCTGGTAGGAGGGGCAGGCCTCAGTTAGAGGTAAAGGGGATTGCGATCCGGTTGGCAGAGCTGAGGGTGGGGCGAGGAAAGACTAGCAGTGGGACTGGATGAGACAGAAAATGCTGTGATACTTGGGCGAGAGGGCGTTGAGGGGCAGGGAGAGCTGTCCTGGCTGGAGGATTGGGAACGCAAGGAGGACTTGCAGCCAGTGGGCTTAAAGTGGAAAAAACCCTGGGTTAGGGCGGCTTAGTCCTCCAATGTACTGGACCCTTCCATGGCCAATAGTGGGTTTCCTGCTGTTCCTTTTCAGCTGCTCGATTATAATGAAAACAGTCCCATTAAATGTTGAGATGAAGGGCAGAAATCCAAGTTTGTGTTGGGGCTGTGGCGTTTTAATAAGCTCAGGTCCAATGTCTAGGGCTTTGCTTGTTGTTGAGAGGGCCACAAGGGCCTACAGAAGCCGTTTTCCTTACAGAAAACTTGTTTGGACCCCCTTATTCATTCAGCAAACGTTATGAGGTGTCTGTCACCTGCCCAGCCTTATGTTAGGAAAGAGGAGATACTGTGTGGGTGCCTGGGTGGCTCAGTTGGTTGAGCGTCTGCCTCTGGCTCAGGTCATGATCTCGGGGTCCTGGGATCGAGTCCCGTGTCGGGCTCTCTGCTCTGCGGGGAGCCTGCTTCCTTCTCTCTCTCTGCCTGCCTCTCTGCCTACTTGTGATCTCTGTCTGTCAAATAAATAAATAAAAAATCTTTAAAAAAAAAAGGAGATACTGTGACCCATATGGGATTAAGTCCCCCAACTTGGGAGGCAAGGACCCTGGGTTGGGGGGGGGGGAGAGGGGAGGGGAGGGGTGAGGAGGGGCAGCAGAACACAGAGATGTAGCCTATTTGCTGGTTGAGGATAGGTCTGGTCCTCATCTTTCACATCTGTACACTGCTTTGTCCCTATGACCTTCGGGATCCTTGTCTCGTTTCAGCCTCTCTGTGATCCTCATACAAAGTTCAGACCCAGGGGACACGGAGTCAGGTTTGAAGCCCAGGCTCTGTAACCTTGATCTGGTGTCTTTACCCTCTCCGAATCTGTTTCTCCTTCACAAAAGTAGAGAATAGAATTGAGGGTTTTTTTTTTTTTTTTAAAGATTTCATTTGTTTATTTGACAGAGAGAGAGTTCACAAGTAGGCAGAGAGGCAGGTAGAGAGAGAGGAGGAAGCAGGCTCCCTGCTGAGCAGAGAGCCCCACACGGGGCTCAATCCCAGGACCCTGGGATCACGACCTGAGCCGAAGGCAGAGGCTTTAACCCACTGAGCCACCCAGGTGCCCCTAGAATTGAGGTTTAAAAGAGAGTCAGCACCTGGCCCAGAGGGTTACTCTGCTCATCAGAGCACTGATCAGAGTGGGGAGTTAGCATTACCTGGTTAACAGAGTTAAGGGGGAGGTAACACGTGTCTGTAACACATGGACCAATAAAATGGATTTGATGGAAGGACAGATGCAGATGTGTGATAAAGTCAGCGGAGTGACACACTGACAGTCCGATCTCAGTGGTGGATAATTAGGTGTTCACCCCTTTCCCACGTGTGAAAATTTTCATGATAAGATGCTGGGGTGGGGGGTTCTCAGTGTCTGACTATACACTCCCATTGGACTGATGAGAAAGTGGAGGAGCTGGAAGAAAAGTGACTCACCCCAAGTTCATCTGATGACTCAGAGCCAGTTGGTGATGGAACAAACGCCTGGGTGTCCTGGCTTGACCCCTACAAGGAGCTGAACCTATCTGGGTCTCACCACCAACTCAGCCCTTAACCTAGAACTCCTGACCTGTGTGGGATTCTCAAAAGGATGATGGGTACCATCCCCAAAAGACAGCAGGTCACTTCTCATTTGGGCCAATAATGACCCCTACACTGGCCTTGGACATTTGATCCCCCAGGGCTTAGCCAGCCATGGCTAGGTTTGGGGTTGACTTTTTCTTTGCTTCCTTCACATCTAGCCAGGCCCATTCCAAGTGGCATGGCCTCAAGACTGTCTTCCAAAAAGGTCAGGTGTGTCTGCCGGAGGGTGGGTATTCTCTCTTTGTTCCAAAGACTTTTCTTGAGCATGAAGAACCAGGCAGTGTTCTTGGGGGGCGGTGCAGATACCAGTGTTCCCCTGCTGTACAATGCAGGGGGGAAAGTGAAGCTAGGTCTTTTTTTGCAATCTACTAACTTTTAACCAGTCTTCAAGTGCTGAGCTCTCCCAGTGGGGGCTGGCAGCTTTGACAAACCCAAGTGCCACCCAGCTCAAATCAGGTCCTACTTCCTGGTTATGTGACACTGGCCAAAAATACTTCCCCTCTCAAAGCCAATTTACTTCTCTACGCTATGAACTGGGATTCAAGGTTTCTAGATGGCGGTGGCTAGAGGTCTCTTCCTGGTGGGCACTACTGAGGTCTGAAAACATTGTGCTTGGCCCTAGAGCTCAATCGCAAATAGAAGGGCAAGCTACACAAGTCCAAGTGTATGTGGCCCTTCTCCAAAGGGTCTCATACTTCCAGTATGATCCCCATATAAGTTACGTATTATTTCGTAACTTATTATTATTACGGATTATTCACCACTGTCTCCTGTTTGGGGCAACCCAAAGCTGATTAAGTTTACTTTCTACATAATAATCACAAACGGTCAGCACTGATCTGGCCCTTCCTACCAGGTGCAGATCTTCACGAGGGCGTATCTGGTCCTAATGACCTTGTGAAGTGAGGCCTATGATTGAGATGAGGTAATGGAGGCACGGAGAGGTGAAGTGACTCGCCCAAGGTCACACAGCAAGGCCGAGGCAAACGCAGAACGGGAACCAGGGGCTTCACCGGTTTGAGTCAGGGCCCTTTACCTCTGTGATATCTTAAAAAATATGAACAGCACCACCAAGATACTAGAATAAGTACTAAAGCTTCAAACACAGTTCTCCATCATTAATTCATTCAACACACATTTATTAAGCAGTTTCTGTGTGCACGGAGCTTTTAGGGCACTGAGGAGACCGAAGGTAATAAAAGACCTATAGAGAGGTCTCCCAGGCCTGTGCACCCTTTAAGGGCAGGCCGGTCCGGGCCATCTGGGTCCCCAGCACCGCACAGGACACACAGTAGGCGCCCACCAAGCGTTCCCTGAACGAACGCGGGAATCTAAGTGTCCCGCCCGCAAGGCGTTCACGGGCTGGTGGGGCGGAAACGGACCCAACACCACCGAGACGTCCTGGGGCTTCTGGGAATCCCATCAGCGCGGGCCGGGAGGCCTCGAGGAAGCTCTGAAGTTGGACCCCGCGTTCCTGGCGCCCCCCACCCCGGGGCCGTCGCAGGTCAGCAAAGACCGATTGAGGTGAGTGATCAAGCCATGCCCGGGGTCCCGGCCGGTCGCCCCAAACACCCCCCTTGCCCGCCGCCTTTCACCCTCTTCGCTCCGGTTCCCGGCTCCTTCGCGGTTCCAACGGCGAGGCGCCCCCTCTTTATCCTCTACTCCCGCTACCTTTTCGAACCTTCGGCACCCGCCCTGGGCGCGTCCTCCCGCCCGGCGACTGTCCCCCGCGTCCGGCGCGCGCCCCGGGCGTACGGCACCCCTTTCCCCAGCGGGCTGGGCGCCCGGGGTCTGGGAGCGCGAATCCCTTCAGCCATTTCCCCCAACCCGGAGCGCCGTGCGCGGCAGTCGGCCGACTCTACCAGAGCCTGAGAAGGCGCGACCCCAAACCCCCGAGACTGGGGCTGGGGAGGGGGCGGCGCTGGCGCGGAAGGCACCCCCCGGGGCGTCCTCGGCCTCCCATTCGCTCACGGGCCCGCCGCTCGGCGTCGGGAGCCCGGGCTGGTGTGCGGAGCGCGGGGCGGGGCCTCCCCCAAGCCCGTCCCCCGGCGAGGGCGGAGGGAAGAGGAGGAGGAGGAGGAGGAAGGGGGGGGCGGACACAAAACCTGCAAGGTTTTTTTTTTTTTTTCTTTTGCATTTAATTAATTTTTTTTTTTTTCAAACCCGAGGGGTCCTCCCCGGAGCGCGCGCGGGTCCGGGGCGCCCGGGCCGCGGCGCGGGGCGGCGGCAGGGCCCTGGCGGAGGCTGCCGGGCGGCCGCCATGCGATCAGGCAGTGCGCTGACCGGCCCGGCCGGTCGGCCCCTTCTGGGTCCTCCCTTTGCAGCCCGTGCGGGGCCGTCTCGGAGACCCCGCGCCGACGGCTGCTCAAACATCAGGGTGAGTTTCTCACAATGTAGCAATTTCTCTTTAAATCTCTTAACTCTCTCTACCTGCGAGTCGGGGCTGTGACAGGGCGCAAAAGCGAGGGGGGAGTGGGGGTTGGCGGCGAGGGTGTGTGTGGGGGGAGCCGGAGCCGGGGCCGAACCCACCCCCCCGACACTTACACACTCAGCCCCCCAACCGGGGCGCAGCGCCCGCTGCCTCTTTTTCTGCTCGGCGCCCCCCACCCCCGGCAGCCCCCCCACCCCCCGCGTCTCTCCCACCATCACCGCCGCCCCGATCCTGCGGGGACCCCCCCCCCGGGCTCCCTTGCCCAAACCCGGCGCCCGGTGCCTCCCCGGCCCTCCCGCCGGCTGCCGGGGATACAATGGAGCGGCGGAAAAACGAGACCTAACGTTCCACGGGGGGAGGGGCGGGGAGACCCCCCTCCCCCGGCCCGGGGGCCCCCTCCCCTTACCCTGCTCCCCGCCTTTCGGAGAAGAAGAGGGCAATGGGGCAGCGGTTGGTGCTCTCCCGGCCGGAGGTGGCGAGCCTTCATCTCCCCCTCTCGCCGTCCTCTGCGCCCCCTCCCCAAATCCCTGCCGGGGGTGCCGCGAAGAAACGGGGCCTCCGCCAGGCTGGGGAGGGATGGATGCGGAAGGAGGCCGTTGGGTCTCCCCCTCCCCACCGCCCCTAAACAATGAAAGGAGTTGACTTGGTCCCCCAACCCCCAGCGAGGAAGGGAGTTGACCCCCTCCCCCGCTAGCTGGCTGGTCCCGGAGGGGGCCGTTACGGGGAGGGGGAGGGGAGGGAGGGGAGCCTTACCCCTGTCACCTCCCGAGATTTGGGGCGGCCCCCCATCTCCACCCCCTCGGCCTGGGAATGGGAGGCACCAGGCCCAGCCCGGGCACCGCGCTCGGGTGGTGACCTTTAGACAAAGGCAACCCTTTCCCTGGGGTGAGCCCGGACGAACCCGGCCCGCGGCCTCCCCGGGCCCCTGCGGAGGGCGGCCAGGCCCGCGGGCACCCGGAGGGAGGGATGGAGGAGGAGGAGGGAGGAGGGATGGAGCCATCTGGTTTTCCCATCCCTGGCTGCCCCTCGGCTGCTTCCCCGGCTCCTGTCACGGGCGGCCGCGGGGAGACAAGGGACCACGGGCTGCCCGGGCCTTAGTCCGCGGCCAGCGGCCAGCGGAGAGCCGGGCGAGCAGCCGCGCCGGGGCTCCTGCTCGGGCTCTGGCTCCGGGCTCGGGGCTCGGGGCTCTGGGGCCAGCGGTTGATCGGAAGGTACGGTGGCTCCTTCCTCTCCGCGCCCCTTTGTTTTGCTTTGTGGTTCTGAGCAGCTGAACTTCCTGGGAGGTGGGGTCAGAGGCCGCCGTGTCAGCTCTCCCGGGGAGGCTGGGGTGACAGGTCCCAGCCCTCTGGTGTTCCCAGGCTGTGGGCTGCAGTCCGAGCCCAGCCTCAAGTCCGGACAATCAGCCCCTTTTGTCACACGGCCCTCCGATAGAATAATAACCATCTGGGGATGGATTGAGTGTGTGTGTTCCCTTTGCATCTCCTTTCTGCCCGCGCCTGTGGCGGGGACATAGTTCGCTCCTCTCTCTGTGCACTTTCACCCGGGGTGGGCGTAAGGGGCTCGGACAACTCTGACCTGTGGGGTGGTGTGAGAACAGGGGGAGTTGGACAGTTCAGGAATGATCCCCTTCCCTTGTGCTGATATGTCTGGTGGGGCTTACCTACCGTGCCCTCCCCTGTAGATCCCCCACTTCTAGAAGCCGGAAATAACATCTCTCTACCTCAGGGAGCCTTATGGATTGGCGTCTGCTACACACTGGCCACAGCCCCCGAAGGAAGTAGGGGCAGTGATTATTCCCATTTTGCAGACAGGCTAATGGAGGCTCAGAGAGGTTCAGTGACTTGCCCAGGGTCACACAGTGCCAATTTGCAACCATTTCTGGCTTCTCCAACTGAGCTCAAGACTGTTAAGTTCTCCTGTACCCCTCTTTGGGACTTTGTACTGTTGATTTCACTTGACTTGGGTCTCAAATGTAATAATAACCTGGAAGGAACTATTGTCTCTGTGTGTGTGTGTGTGTGTGTGTGTCTGGTCGCCCAGTGTCTCCCCCGCCACCTCCACCCCTTGCTGGTTTTTGGGAAGGGGTAAAGACACCTGGCAGCCGGGCTCAGAGCAGAATCATTTCACACGTGGCTGGAGCAGAGCGCTTACTGGGAAGAACTGAGACTTGGAGGTGTGTCGGTTGGGAAGGGGTGCCGCAGGCCTGGCTGGGTGGGGGGCCTGGGGGGCACCTGGGAGCTGGCCCCACCGTCATCCTCTTCCTCCACCTGCTGAGCTGGGACTTAGCCCCAGCAACAGGCAAGCCGAGCTGCTGTTGGGGACCTTCGTGGTCACTCTGTGCTGCCACCTTCCATGGTGCCCTGGCAGAGAACCTTCTCTCCCATCCTCCCCAAGGCTGGTGGCAGACCCCCTGTCCCACGGTGTAGCCTTAGGCGGGTCCCTTGAGTCCCTAGTCCTCAGTTTCTTCATCTGCAGGTGATGATAAATACAGTTCCCTTAGCTGACCTTGAGGTGGGTGAAGGAGTTATCCAAATGTGTTATTTTTGTCCTCCAGCAGATGGGATAGGCGTGCCTGTAGGGGATGGGGAGGGATGTTGGGACAGTAGCAAAAGGCCTGGAGGAGGTCTCTGTGGCTCTGGGGGTGGAGGGGGGAGGAGGAGCGGTGATGGCCATCTGAAAATCAGTGACATTCCCCCTGCCGGCTCTCTGAACAGGACCCTTCCCCTACAGGACAGACTGGTGCTGCATAAACATGGGGGGCGGGGTTGCTAAGGGAGAGGGGCTGGGGACCCCCCCCCCACCCCGCCCAGTGAAGAGGGTAACATGGATGATCTCGCCATTTTACAGATGAGAAAACTGAGCCTGGGGAAAGCCCGTTCCTTGGCTGGGAGGGGACCCCAACCCAGACTGCAGGGACTGGAAGAGAGTGGGAGAGGGGTTCCCCATGTGTCAGCAGAGCTTGGGGAGACCATGCTTGGAGAGAGCCCTGGTCCCTTATCTGGCTGTCCCGTCCTTGATGTGTAAATATCTTCCTTCCTGAGGCATAATAATTCCTTTGGGGCAGGAGGAGAGGGGCTGTGGGAAACATCCAGGTCGGTCCCTCGAGCCTGAGTGTTTCCTGAGAATAGGAACTGATTTTTTTTTTTTGAGTGGAGGAGCATGAGTAAGGCCCTAGAGGGACAGGCCTGGGCTCCGCCCCCCCACTTCCTTCCCAGAGGCCTCTGGGGCCTTCCCCAGCCTTCCCTCAGGATTTGGGGTCTTCCCCTCCCACCCCCAAGAGCTGTGGATGGGGTCAGAGGCAAGCCCTGAGGCCTGGTAGGAGGGTTCTGGGGTGGGGGTGGGGTTCCCCAGGTTCTCGGTGGGGGGGGCTGCCTTTTAGCCCTAGGCCCAGCCACCAGTGGAGTTCCCGCCAGGACTCCCAGCTCTCCCCTGTGGCTGTCTTGACTCTTGGTCTCAAGAATGCAGAGGGCCGCTGGTTGGGGGGGGGGGGTAGTTAATTGGAAACAGGAAGACATGGCATTCCTTTCCAGCGGGCCTGGGCTTGGAAAGCAGTGAGGGGCTGCCTTTTCCCCTGCCCCGCCCGGCCCGGAGAGGGGTAGGGGGCATAGTTATCTTGCTCTGGTCTCTTTTGGGTCTTTCCCTTGCTGGGCACCTGCTCCATGGAAGCAACTGACCTGAGCTTCGTCCGGGAAGGAAACAACTCCCCCCCCCCACCATCAGAATGAATTGCTCCCTACTAATTCCCTCTTCATATCTGAGTTTTGTCCCCCCTGTTGGAACACGAAGGGGCGGCTGGAGTCGGCTCCCCAGAGTAGGACGCTTCACCCCAGAGACCCATGGGAGATGTTTGGCTGAATTGTCCCCAGGGATTCCCTCCTCGCTCGTTTCCTTCCAAATCCTCCCCTGCCTCGCGTACCAGGCATTATGGTTTTGTCCCCATCGGCTGAAGCCTTTGTGTCTTGGTGACATGCAAGAGTCCCCCGGTGGAGAGAGTTTTCTCAGACATTTCTCGTTTGGTGACAATTAGTTTCGTGTCCCAAGTTTTTGGCTTCATGGTGGCGTGGGATCTGTTGGCATGAGAGACAGGGGAGAATGCTTTTGTTCCTTTAATGGTTTCTAGTTAAGCTTCCTGAGGGCCTACTATGTGCCAGGGACCCCGTCCAGGAGGAGGCTGGAGGCAAGTGTTGTCTCCAGGGCTGGTTCACTGCTGTGGGATTTGAGTGATTCTGTCTGGGTGGTCTGCGAAGGCTCCAAGGAGGAAGCAGCTTCATTCTGTCTCCCCCCCCCCCCCGCCCCTCAAGTGGCACAGGAGAGAAGTTCAAAATACCAAACATAGTAAGGCTTTTCCCTCTCCCTCCCCACCCCGAGGCAGCTCCCCAGTCCTGATGGTCTGTGCACACACATTTATAATCATGTGTATATCTTCAAGAATATTCCTTGGGGTGCCTCGGTGGCTCAGTTGGTTAGGCATCTGCCTATGGCTCAGGTCACGATCCCAGGGTCCTGGGATCGAGTCCTGCATTGGCTCCCTGCTCAGCGGGGAGCCCGCTTCTCCCTCTCCCTCTGCCCCTCTCTCCCCTCATGCTCTTTCTTTCTCTTAAATAAATAAATAAAATCTTAAAATAAAAAAAGGTATCTTTCCCATGCTTTCCCCATTGCCCTGTATGTTGCTTTTTCTCACTTTATTTCCCTGGTTGCACGGCAGAGGGAGGATTTCGTCCATCTTTTCTTGGCCGCGCGGTATTCTGTGGTGTGGGTGGACCCTCGCGTCCTTAACACGGATGCGGAAGCGTTTCCCAGCGCACCGGCCTGGAAGCACGCGTCCCCGTGTCTTCGTGGGAATTGGGTATATCCGTGCAATGTACTCCTGGAGGTGGGGGTCCCTGGATTAAGAGTCTGCGGTTTGTCATTTAGTTTTTCCTTGGAGGTAACTTTTGCCGCTGTGCTTGGACGAAGTCGTTCCTCTCCTGCTCGGGTGTCTTGGCCTCTTGTGACCTCCTGGCGTCTTCCTTTCTGCCTGTGGCCTGCGTTGTGCGCTTGCCACTTGGTATGGAGGTCAAGGGCATGAACTCTGGAAGCCAGCCATCTGTGGGTTCAAATCCTCGCTCCTACCTCTTGCTGGTCAGATGGCTGCAGGCGAGGAGCTTGCTGGTTCTGGGCCTCCGTGTTCCCCTCTACTAAATGGGCTCATCTCAGTGCCAACTTTCGGAAGGTCCTGAGGATTACACACACAACATGCATAGAGTGCAGAGGTAGCCTTGTCAGTCCTCGGTGGTGTTAACTGTCCTTCTTCGGCAGTTCCTTCTCCTGGGGTGGGGACTTGCCAGATTCTTGGCTGTGAACCCCAACTGGCAGGCAGGGGAGGGAAGGCTTGCTTTTCCACTTAATTATAGTGGGACTCAGGCCAAATAAGCCCTCTTCTGAGTCTCGGTTGCCTTCTCTGTGAAATGGGCCCATGATGGCTCCCTTGTAGGGTCTGCCGTGAGGGCCGGATGGGGGCCGTGCTCCCCCCAGCTGGGCAGGCATAGGCTTCAGAAACCAGCAACCGACGTTGCCGTTATAGTCACTGGGATGACTGTTCTGATGCGAGACCCAGGCTGACTTCTGGGCTCTGAAAGGTCTTCCTTGTCTTCCCTGAAGGCACATGGGGAACAGTGTTGGCATAGGAAGCCGCATGGCAGCAGAGGGCACAGAGCACACTGCTCCGGCATGAGGCGTAGCAGCGTGACCCTGGGAACGGATTGGGTTTCCCTGTTCTGTGCCTCAGTTTCCCCAACTGAAAGACTGCGAATGAAGGAGACCTGCCTCTGGCTTCTCATGGACGTTTAGTGCTGAACACAGTCCCTGGCACATGGTAGGGGCTCAAAAAATGTTAGCCCTAGGGTGCCTGGCTGGCTTAGCTGGTGGAGCGTGTGACTCTTGGTCTCTGGGTCATGAGTTCAAGTCCCACACCGGGCACGGAGCCTGCTTTAAAAAAAAAAAGTGTGATGATGATGGTGATTAAGAGAAGTAGGAAAATCTTCCGTGAGATCTGATACCCAGGTTCATACTGCTTTCCCCCTAAACCGTGGGCAATCAATATTGGCATTTTAAAGATTTATTTATTTGAGAGAGAGAGCACGAGGCAGGGAGAAGGGGCAGCGGGAGAGAGAATCTCAAGCAGATTTCCTGCTGAGCGTGGGCCGCCCCCTTCCCCATGCAGGGCTCGATCCCATGACCCTGAGATCATGACCTGAGCTAAAATCAAGACTCAGATGCCCTATCAACTGAGCCCCCCAGGCGCCCCTTTAAAGCACCCATCAAAAGTGGTGAGAACCGCATAATCGGCCCGTCTGTGCCCATCACCAGCTTCCGCCAATTTCTGCTGATCTTTCTTTTTGTCTGTTACCCTACCCCCTACTGTGCATTGTTGTTGTTGTTGTTCTCTTCTGCTAGATACTTTTAAGCAAATTCCAGACTTTATATCGTTTCAGTTACATTACTGATGGTACTGCTGTTTCTGGGGTCCAGAATCTGTTCCGGTGCCTCCAGGATCTGTCCTGTTCTGTGAGGGAGGAGGCAGGAAGCCCATTTCCCAGGTTGGGAACCCGGAGGTGGCAGGGAATGGGCTTTGGCAGGTTGTCTTTTCTCTGCATTCCCTTCTTTGGGACCTTGGTGAGGTCCTGGTCTTGGCTACCCTGGGGCTTGGACCCTGGGGGTGTTTCCGATGACACGGGTTTGGGATTTGTCGCAAGTTATGTCCAGTGTGGGCCTTGGTTCTGCCGTTCCGCCCAGAAATGTCCCTGTAGTGGGCGAGTCGGAGAAGTTGGGCCAGTGCAGGGTAATGGACAGGGTGACCCCGGAGATGAGGGCAGCCGGGTCGGCTGTCCCGGTTTGTGTCCTCTTGCTGCCCCTTCCAACCTTATGACTTGGGGCAAGTTATTTCCCATCTCTAAACCCAGGTTGGAGAATCAGGAACACAGAATAATAAGAGAACCTTCTTCTGAGAGCCTTGGCATCCGTTTTGTGACTCGCGCACGGGAAAGCGTTTTACCAGTGCCTTGCTCAGAGGACGGGCTCAGCAGCTGGTGGCGGTCATTGTCACAGTCACTGTCATTAGTCATTCTGTGTGTACTTGGACTGTGTGTAACCAAATGCTCTTTCTAGGGTAAAGAGAGTCAGGGGAAGTGTCCTTGGAGCCCCGGCCAGGCTCAGCCGCCTTGGTCCCCTCCTCTTGACCACTCCGTCCCTCTGTACGTCCCCTTTGGAGTGCTTCTTGTATTTGGAGGAGCTAGAGGGGGCTGCTGACTTCCGGGTGGCCCCCTTCCTTCCCAGCCTGGGTCCCCTAGGCCTCAGGCTGGCTTGGAAGCAGAGCGAGAGGAGACGGTCTGTCTGTGGCTCCCGGATCCTCATTCATGACCCTTGCGGCCCTGGAGGGAGCCCCTAGTGCTTTGCAACCTGGAGGCAAAGGGTTGCCCATCCCCCCAGGACACCTGCAGTGGTAGCTCCCAGGAGCCCCCTTTCCAGAGGATGGGTGCTGCCTCTTGTCCCCTGCCCAGCTCCTGGCTCACAAAGGGGTTGTGACATTTTGCCGCACTGACACCTCCCTCCTGTCCTTTGTAGGACCTTACCCATCCTTGAACACTGCGCCCACCCCCCCAGGCTGGGTGAGGGGCCTTCTAAGCTCCTTACCCTCCCCTGGCAAGCTCTTGCCACAAGAGCCTGACTTGTCCCCAGAATGTGCCCAGTGACCTCCCTCCTGTGTTCAGGGAAAGATGCATACATATGTATGAGTGATGCCCCCCCCCCGTCCCGTCTTCGAAGGATAATTTACATGTGATCAGATGTGGAGTCCAAGTGAGTCTCGGCATACGTGGTCGCCTGTGTCACCCACACGCCCGTCAAGATCCAGAATGTTCGCAGCGTGGGCCAGAAGTCCCCTCGCTGCCCTCCCCTGCCCATGGCCGCTCGATGGCTCTGGCCTGTGTCCATCGAGATGGATCCACATGGCCTCTTCTCGAATTTTACACACTGTGGTGCGAGGTCCTTCGCGCTGAGCGTCTCTGGCCCGGCGGCACGGCTTTCAGATTCAGCCGGGTCGTGGGCCTTCCCTTTGCTCACGGAGCAGGCGTGCACGGGAAGGTTGTCACCTTCTTTCTCTCAGCAGAGAGAGACCCTACCCCCCTTCCCTCAGGAAGTCTTCTCAGCCTCCGAACACCCCTTCTCTGGCTACTCTACCTGGGCCCCCGGCACCCTGGTCTGGGGACGCCCTCCCAGTTCACTGACCAGCCCTCCCCTCCCCCCACCATAGTGGGGTAGTGGGTCTCCTGGGAGCTCTTCGTCAGGCCCGGCTTTTTCCCTAGACTCTAAACTGCAGTAGGAGAGAAACAGTGTGCTCTGTGTTCTGAGCTCCCGGCATGCACTTGAGCCCTGATGTTTGTTGACTGACTGACGACCGAATGGTGGACGTATCACAGGGGTAGAGAAAGGGGAGGTCAGAGCCTGTGTTTGGGATCCGTATGCTGGTTCTCCAGCAGTGACCCACCTGCTTCCAAATCACCAGAGGTGTTTGTGAAGAATGCTCACCTCAGGGCCCCAGTTGGCTCTGGAAGGCCACCTCTCGGAGTCGCAGGGCTCAGCCTGCAGTCCCAGGGCTCAGCCTGCAGTCCCCTCCCCTGGCACAGGGAGCCATGGGTCTTCCAGCCACCCCGGACGCCCTTTCCATGCACATTGTCTATCCTGCCCTCGCTGCCTCCCCACTGCCCTATCTGTGGTCCCCGTGTGCGCTCCAGCAGGAGTCGGAGCCCGTGGGGCACATCTGGACCATGGCCACCAGCCCTTTGCGATTTCCCTTCCATGGTCCTGTCTCATTTAGACCTTTCCGAAGCAGGGGGAGCGTTATCTCCAGGGAAGCCACAAGCTCACCCATCCTCCCTGCAAGGTGAGATTCCTCTCAGGGATGCTGCTGAGCTTGGGGAGGTCAGGAGGAGGCATCAGGCCAGGCTTCCTGGAGGAGGGGGTTTCTGAGGGCAGGCTTTGGGCTCAAGGCTATTCCCAGACCCCAGGAGAACTGCTTTAACACCCTCGTGGAGGGTGGAGGGACGCAGAGGGGAGAGAGATGCAGAATGGATGAGCTGTTGGGGTCACGAGAGAGACGGTGATGCTGAGTGCTCCGTCCCTGGGATGGGGACCGTTCCCCAGGGAGAGGACAGGAGTGAATGGAGAATCAGCCCGACTGTGTATTGGTGGAACTTTTGTGGCCAAAACAGAGGACGGGAAGAGGAGGGCTGGGATCAGGCACCGTCGTCCCCATCTCAGGAGCAAAGGGAGAGCTTCCAGAAAGGTCTTAGCTTGAATGGACTTGAGGGGGGGCTTCCTGGGTTTGAGAAATAGGTAGGGGCAGAACCCAGACAGGAATAGGGTGAAGAGCCAGAGGAGGGGGAAGGATGGTGTCATGGATGGGTGGATGGATGATGGATGGATGGATGGATGGATGGATGGAAGGAAGACGAGAGCTCCTAGCAGCCAGACCTTTAAAAAAATAAAATCTTACTACACTCTTTGGCTCCCTAGTGCCCTCAGGTAGGTCTGCCCCTTCCCTCTTCTGGCAAAACCCTGGTCTGGTGGCCTGAATTTCCCTGACCTTTCCCCCTTGGCTTCTTCGTGCCCCAGCTTGTTCCTCCCTCCCCACCTTTGCCCTGGCTGTGCCCGCCACCTGCAGTGATCTTTCCCAACTCCTTCCTGGGTCCAACAGGCCTCTGCTTCCATCCCCCCTTCTCCAGGAAGCCTTCCTTGTCAGCGCCGGCCCACTGCCTTCACTTCACTGAGCTCGTACATGGGTTAGGATTCCTCGCCAGCACCTGACTGAGAATAAGCCTGTGATCACGGTTTCTTGACCCAGGGAGGGCCGGGCGACCTTCCCGTGGGTGTTGGGACGAGCACATTGGATCTTTTTTTTAGGAGCTGAGTAGGCTCAGTCTCAGGAGAGGAAAGGAAAGGAGCCAAGGAAGATTCTAGAAGAGCAGGAGGGGGGGGTGGTACTGGGTGGGGCTCAGGAGTGACCTTTTCTTGAAGGTCAAAAGGTGAGGAGCCGGGTGTAAAGGCAGAAGAAAGGTGGTACAGTTGGGACGGAGTTCGGGGGTGGGGGGTGGTGCAGTGTGGGGCTGCCTGGGGACAGGAGCAGAGGTGGCTGGGGTGGGGTGCGGGGTGCCCCGCAGTACTGCCAGCTGGTGGCTGGGGGCCAGCCTTCCTGCCTGGGAGAGTCACCTTTTACCACAGACCTTTCCCCAGAGAACCGCACACTTGACGCCACATCGCAGCATCGGGCCAAAGATTTCGGGGGATGTGGACCTGGTTGGGAGCTTTGCCTAGGTTGTCCGTGCAGCAACAGGCCTAACAAGCAGCACTGTGCCAGGCACCAGTCCAGGCCCTTTACCAGGACTGACTCATTGCACGAGAGAACATGCAGAGGCAAGTGAGTGAGCGTCCCCATTTTACAGATGAGAAAGCCAAGGCCCAGAGTGGTTAAGTGACTTGCCCAGTCACACAGCTGCTAACGGGCAGAGTGGGGATTCCCCCCCCGCCCGTGGTTCCCCCCCCCCCAACTGCAGCCCAGGTCTTTAGCCGTGAACCTTGCCACTTCCTGGTTACAGCCAGCACCCCCCCCCCCAACACCATGAGTAAGCCACAATCCCGGAAGCTGCCCTTCCCCCCCACCACTACCCTCAACCTTCCCTGGGTTTGCCCTGAGATCCAGCTTGGGCCTCAGCTGAGCCATCGGGAGCCCGGGCTCAGCGGGGCTCCATCCCTCCCTCCTCTTTCCCTTTTTACCCTCTGTGGTGTCTTCATTAACATAAGCGAGGCAGCCGCCCAGCTTCCTCCAGACGGCGGATGTGTGTGTGAGCTTGCTTGTGAGCTGGTGTGAGTCAGCCGGGCCTGCGAGGGCTGGAGGGTCAGGACTGCAGGCAGCGCTGGCCTGGAGCCACCCACGGGGACGGGGAGCCAGGGCTCCCCGCCCCCACCAGTTCTCTGAGCCTCAGTTTCCCCATCAGTCAGCAAGCCCTCCGGCTCGGTGACCTCACCGTCAGCAGCAGCGCCACATTCATGGCAGTGCCTGGTAGGCATGGTAGGTGTTTGGAAATGCTGACTATTTCAGACGGGAGCCCACACCGGGTAACGTGAAACACCCCCGGCCGCCTGGCGGTGCCCCCACGGGAGTCAGGAAGAAAGGAGAAGGATGGTTGTCAGAGACCTCTGAAGGTTGGAACCAGAGATCCCGGGTCAGAGATGGGAAATACCTAGCGGGGGGGGGGGGGTGGGTGGGGGGTGGGGAGCCCTCCGTGGAGTCTGATTGAGCTCACGTGTGGTCAGGTGCCTCGTAAGCCCGGTGTAAGTTCCGCTCGCTGTTGCCGTCCCTGCTCTGGGCTGTGACTGTCACCAGCCAGCCTGTAGTCTGGACCTGACAAGCGCCCTATTGAGGCCACTGCTGCTCCGGGGGTGGGGGGGTTGGGGGTGAGCAGGGGACGACCCGGGTTTGGGGCAGGGGGAACCACACACTTGAGCAGCATGGTGCCTGGTGGATATCAGACCGGACCGAAGCGTGCTTCCAGGGCGCTTGCAAATGGGGTGGACACGCGGGGCCCCAAGGCTAAAATGGGATTCCTTAACTCTTAGCTTTTGGGGTTTTGAGGGTGGCCGTGTATGAATTACTACACAAGGAAGAAAGGCATGTAAGTAACAACACTGCTTACTGGATCGTCTTGTCCCTGCCCCCTCTTCCTTTCCTCTCCACGGGAGCCTCTGCAAGGAATTTGGGGTTCATCCGCTGCTCTTCTCTGTGTATACGTTTTTGTCCCTTTGATCGCACAGACTATGTGGATTCCTCCACACCTTATTTTTATGTGTTCATTGATCTGAACCTCTTTCTCCACTTGGAGTATGGTCTGTGTGCAATATCCTAGGAGTTTCAGCTTGTATTAGTACAATGTAGCAATTTGACAGTTCTGCGCATTAGGGACCACTCATTACAGGAAATGTAGTTACCATATTATAATTCTTTTATTTCATCTGCCCCCCCACTCCCCTACATCTTACTTTTTAAATTGAACAGACGTCTTAGAGTTGGTTCAGTGTCTGTAGTCTAGAATCCCATTCTTTTAGCACCTAAGAAGCCTTCCCTAAATTATTTAACCTCCGCTCTGAGGATGCCCTTTATAGTTAAGTTCCAGTTTTTGCTCTGGGCCTATAGGTATCTTTACATTGACAGTGTGTCTCTTGGAGATACCATTGCAGTCTAACAATGTCCATTGGATGGTTGCAATGTTGAGACCAACGGTGTCCAGTAGAAATGAAATGCTAGCCACTTACACATTATTTTCTTGTATTTTAATTACTAAATTATTTCCTTAGAGGGGACTTGGGGGGGGGCGGGACAGAGAGAGAGAGAATCCTAAGCAGGTTCCACCCCCCACTTGATCTCACGAGCCTGATATGGTGACCTGAGCCGAAATTAGGAGTTGGAGACTTAACCCACTGAGTCACCCAGGCGCCCCTTACATGTTATTTTAAATTTTCTAGTAGCTATGGTAGAAAGAAACGGAAAACTAAAGGGAGTATATTTTATATAATCTAATATATCCCAAATACTTTTATACCGACATGGGATCAATGTAGAAGTCACTGGGATATTTATAGTCTTTTTATTGAGGTAAAATACATGGAACATACAATTTACCATTGTAAGTATATTTTATTTATTTATGAGAGCGAGAGCATACTTGTCGGGGATTGATCCCAGGACCCTGGGATCACGACCTGAGCCGAAGGCAGATGCTTAACCAACTGAGCCACCCACGCACACACACCATTTTCACTGTTTTTTTTAAGTCTGCCGTTCAGTAGCACGTCTGTCTGTAGAGTTGTGAAACTATCACCACTGTCCATTCCAGAACTTGTTCTTCGTTCCAAACAGAAGCTCTCTATCCATTAAATACGCCCTCTCCCCCCACCCGCTCGGAACCTCTGTTCTCCTTTCTGTCCCCTTGAATTTGCCTTCCCTCGGCACCTGACAGAACAGTAATCATACGGTCGTCATCCTTCTGTGTCTGGCTTCTCTCACTCGGCGTCATGTCCTCAAGGCTTGTCTGTGCTACAGCCTGGATCGGTGTTATTTCCCTTTTAAGGCTGAATAATAGTCCGTTGTCTGTATACACCCCATTTTTCCTCCCTTTGGGTTGTGTCCACCTGTTGGCTGTGGCGAGTACTCTGCTGTGAACGTTGATGTACATCTGAGTCCCTGCTTTGGGTTCTTTTGGACATACACCTGGGCGTGGAGCCGCTGCATCCTGTGGGAATTCTGTATTGAACTTGGAAGTACTGCTGATTTTCACAGTGGCTGCACCATTTCTCGTTCCTACCAGCAGTGCACGAGGATTCCAATTTCTTTTTCCTTTCCTTTTTCTTTTTTTTAAGTAGACTCCGCACCCAGTGTGGGGCTTGAACTCATGACCCTGCGGTCAGGAGTTGAGTACCGTACAGACGGAGCCGCCGAGACGCCCCTCCAGTGTGTATCTTACACGTGGTGCCTCCGTGTTTAGACTAGCTACATGTCACGTGCTCAGCCGTCACATGAACCTGCTCGGCTCGATCAGCCCCCTTCAGACCACTTCTGTTTATTGTCCTTATTGACGCGGCTGGATTTAAATATCCTGTCCTGCCGTTTGTTTTCTGTTTATTGCCTATGTGTTCTGGTGCCTTTTCTTCTGATCCCCTGCTGCTGTTAGATTAAATGAGTGTTTTAGTATCCTGTCTTTTCTCCATTATTAGCTGATTCATGCTACCTCTTTGTTGCTCTAGAGTGTTCATTCTGTGCCTTACTAAGGTGGGAGCCATGGGAGGCTTTTGAGCTGGGGAGTGACCCGACCGAACATTTTTGTATCTACTTCTTCAGTCACTTGTGTTAGAGTGTTTCTACCGGCCAGATTCCTGGAAGAGGAATTGCTAAGGCAGGGGGGAAGCGTGCATTTAGACTTGGGCGAGTCCTGCCAAATTGCATTCCAGAAAGGCTTTACCATTCGCACCCCCTGCAAACAGCAGCCAGGATTTATTGAGTGGCTGCTTGGTGCCGGGCCCATGCCGGGCCCATGCCGGGCCCTAGGGACACTGGTGAGAAATGGCCTGGGTCCTGCTGCTTACATTATTCTCAGTCCTCTGAGTCCCAGGCCAGCTTCTGGAACTGCCTCTGAGCTCAAAGGAAGGAGAAGCTTTCACAGGAACCAAAAAAGGAAAGGAGAGGCCTGAGGATATTCTAGATGGTGGAGGAGGTCTGGCACGTCCCAGGTGGCCTTCAAGCTAGCTGGACCAGGAGACATCCTGTAGCGGTCTGGGGACCCCATGTGTGGGCTCCCCATCAGTGCGGGGGCTCACTGGGGGTGCTCTCGACGGGTAAAATAACAGTACCTCCCTTGCGGGGCTTTGTTTGGGAGGATTTCACAGGAGGGCAGAGAGCATAAGCGTTGGTGTTTGACTAGCTTATTACCAGAGTAGGGGAGAGATCAGCATCAGAACAGGTGGACCCAACGGGCTTGACCCAAGTTTTGGACAATGTTTAAAGCCCATGTCAGGTAAACCTGGGCTTGGGGTCCCAGCTTGCTCCTTCCTCAGGTGGGTTACTTCAGATCTCTGTTAAAAGGGGATAAAAGAAAAAAAAAAGGGGGGGGGATAAAAGTAGGGGCGCCTGGGTGGCCCAGTCGGCTGGGCATCCCCCTCTTGACTTTGGTTCAAGTGGTGACCTTGGAGTTGAGAGATCTAGGTCCGCATCAGGCTCCACACTGTGCTTGGAGCCTGCTGGGGA
This sequence comes from Martes martes, assembly GCF_963455335.1. Classification (NCBI taxonomy): domain Eukaryota; kingdom Metazoa; phylum Chordata; class Mammalia; order Carnivora; family Mustelidae; genus Martes; species Martes martes. The sequence goes on from NC_137905.1 coordinate 50,410,484, forward strand.
TTCTCTCTCTCCCTCTGCCCCTCCCCACTTGCGCTCGCTCGCTCTCTCTCTCAGAAAAAAAAAAAGCTAGAAGTAAACGCTACCTGCCTCTCAGGAGCGTGACGAGAGGGTCCTCGACACTGAGATGCTATCAGCACAGAGCAGGGTTTCCCCCAGAGCCACAGTCAGGCTTGGTAAAGCTGAGCCCCCTTTACTCTTGCTTTCATCGGTGCTGTCGCCAGCATTCATTCAAGGCCTATAGGGCACCAGCCAGATCCTTCCTTGTCCCCCAGGACCGAGACCCCCAGGAAATGAGGCCGCTTGCCCCGGGGTCAAGAGCATGGCAGAGCAGGAATTTGAAACTGGGTTTGTCCGACCCAGAAACCATGGGCTGCTTCCTTCTAGGCCTTTGGGGAGCCTCCCCGGTTGGCACACGAAGATGCCTCCCCACTTAGGACAACTGGCGAGCCATCCATGTGCCATCCACGCGCCACCCCCAAGCTCAGCGACGCCCACGGCGGCACCCCTACAGCCCCCGGTGGGCAGCGGGACCTGACCCGAAGCCAGGCTGTTCCTGGTCTGTCTTTCTCGTGCCGCTTGCGACTGCTCACACGTTTGGCCGCAGAAGGATCAGTGTTCGATCCCAGGGTGCCCCCATGGAGCCGAGGGTGTTTGAGGAGAGATGTGTGTGCGCTCTATCTGCCTGTAGAGGCAGCCAAAAAGCTGCATTTCAGGGCACATCTCACCCCACGGGTTTGGAAGGAGCGATTGGGAGCTACCCAACCACGTGTAGGGGTCGCGCAGTGCACGGAAAGCTTGGCGTCTTCCAGCCGTCTGCTGGATTATATTTACTACTTGCGTTCCTCTGCTCGTTGCTAGACGATCTAATGAGCAGGCGTGTCAAGCCTTGACGGGGTCTGCAGGCGAGGAAGCAGGGTGGGCGGCACGAGTGGGTGGCGAGGCTTCTGGAAACCCGTTCTCCGAAAGCCTGGAGTCTGTGTCGGGCTGCGGCTGGCTTTGGGGGAGGAAGGGAGGGTGGGGGATGGAGGGATGGGCCAGAGGATGGGAGCCTGCCCTTGAGGTCGATGCTCCCTGCGGGGCCAGATCTGTGGGAACTGGGCGAGAGAGGCCAAGTCCCGTAAATGTCAGGGAGCGGGGATGAAGGGCAGGCACGCCAGGGTGGGGATCTTACTCCCTCTTCCCCTTGGTTTCTGGCACTGTGTGTCCAGCCTGTACCCCTCTGCTGAACTCCCCCCCCGGCTTGTTTACTAGGCACCCCAGATTTAATGTCCTCAGCACCAAGCTCCCCACCTCCCACCCACCCCAAAACCAAAACTGAAACCAAGCCTGCTCCCTCCCAGCTGTCACCCATCTCTCAGTGGCAGCACGAGGCTCCCAGTGGCCTGGGCTCTGTGCTTCGGCAGCATCTCTGACACCTCTCCTCTCTCTCTTTTAAATTTAAATCTATTTTTTAAAAGATTATATTTATTTATTTATTGGAGAGAGAGAGAGAGAAAACGCGCACAAGCAGGGGAAGCAGAGGGAGAGGGAGAAGCAGGCTCCCCGCTGAGCAGGGAGCCAGATCTGGGGCTCAATCCCAGGACCCTGGGATCATGACCTGAGCCGAAGGCAGACACTTAGCCGACATAGCCCCCCTGGCACCCCTAAATGGAATTTTTTTTTTTTATTCTAGGAAACAACACATAACATAAAGCTTACCGTCTTAAACCTCTTGAAGTGTACCATTCAGTAGCGTTACGTATATTCACGTTGTGGAATTGGTGGTTTCTTCTTCTCCTGTCTTCTGTCCCTGGTCAGTCCCACAGCTTGGCCTGGGAGCTCTGCTTGCAGGATGTCTCTAGCATCTGGCCTCATCTACCCCCACCTCCACTGCCCCAGCCTGGTCCAGTCCCTGTCACCTCCCACCTGCAACACTGCCTCTCTTTCTCCTGGTGCTCCCACCACCCCAAGCCCCCCCAGACAGCCAGAGGGACCCTGCTATAACCTGAGGCTGCTCACGTCCCTCCTGTGGCTCCCATCACTCCTAGGGGAAGCCAGAGTCCTTACAGTGGCCCCGAGTTCCTCTGTCCGGTGCAGCGGCCACAGGCCACATGTGCCCTTGAACACTAGCTGAGCCAAGTGTGAAATATACCCTAGATTTCAAAGTCTTAGCATGAAGTGGGTAGGGGGGGATAAATGACCTCACGAATGTTTTTATATTGATGACACATGGAATGATCATGGTTGTAAATTTCAGGTTACATAAACTATATTATTAAAATTAACATATTCAGGGGTGTCTGGGTGGCTCAGTTATTTGAGCCTCCGACTCTTGATTTCGGCTCCGGTCTGGATCTCAGGATGGTGAGATCGGGCCCTGTGTCAGGCCCCGTGCCGGGCAGCATGGAGCCTGCTTAAGATTCTCTCCCTCCCCCGACCACTCCCCCCCAGTTAAATTAAATTAAATTAACATATTGAAACTCACATGCTCTTTTTGCTAGAAAATGTTCGATGACGTATGTGACTCACATTATATTTCTCTCGGGCAGCCCTGGTCTAGAAGGTTCCTCTCTAAAAGAGTCATTGGGGTAGCAAATGAATTAAGATCCATACAGCTTTTAGAGCATTGCCCAATATAGCCAACCCAGTGTGAGTACAGCATCAGCTGCTTTGTGATTATGGTAAGTTACGCCTAACATAAAATTTACCATTTTCACCTTTTTTAAGTATACAATCCAGTGGCACTAAGCACCTTCACGGTGTTGTGCAATTATCATCCCTGTCCATTTCCAGAATGTTCTCATCATTCCAAACAGAAACTCTGTACCCATTACTCAGGAACTCCCCATTCCCCCTCCCGCCAGCCCCTGGTAACCTCTAATCTCCTTTCTGTCTCCGTGAATTTGCCTATTGTAGGCACTTCATTTAAGTGGAACCCTACAGTGTTTGTCCTTCTGTGTCTGGCTTATTTCACCTGGCCTCATGTTTTCAAGGTTCATCAGGATTGCAGTGCGGATCAGAATTCCATTCTTTTTTGAGTCTTGAGTAGTATTCCATTGCATGGATCAAGCACGTTTTGTTCATCCATTCTTCTATGGATGGGCACTGGGGTTGTTTCATACGCAAGTTTGGCTGTTATTATACACAGTCTGGTCCCTGGCTTACAATCTAACCTCGTCTTCCACTGACTACTCACCCTCGCTCACTCTGCTTCAGCGACACTGGCCTCCTTCCTCAAGTCAGGCAGTATGTCCTGACTTGTCCACCTCAGGGCCTTTGCACTTGCTTGTCCCCCTGTTCTTTGGGTCCCTCCTCCTCATACATGCCTGCCTTCATCAACCTATTTAAAACTGTCCAAACCCCTGGTCCTTCTGTCTCTCTGCTTTTCCTCCATAGCACTTAGCAACTTCTGACTTACCATCTATTTGATATTTTACTGTTTTTATATATATCAATATTTGACAATATTTGTAAATAGTTTTAATAGAACTAATTCCGTACATAACATGGCATTTCTATTTTAACATTTATAGATATAGTTTAGAGTGCATGTTGCATTTTTTTTTTAAAGACTTTACTTACTTATTTGACAGACAGAGATCACAAGTAGGCAGAAAGGCAGACAAGAGATGGGGAAACAGGCTCCCCACTGAGCAGAGAGCCTGACGCAGGGCTCGATGCCAGGACCCTGGGATCATGACATGAGCCAAAACAGAGGCCTCAACCCACTGAGGCACCCAGGCACCCTACATTTTTATTTAATAGATAGAAATGAAATACATGGAAATTTAATTTGTAAATACATAGTATGATAGGTTATATTGTCCTTTTGTGTCTCTGCCCTAACCCCGGTCAAAAGCGTAAGCTTTGGGTAAACAGGGATTTTTGTTTTGTTCATGGCTATCCTCCTCCTTCACCCCCGCCCCCCACGGTTTCTAGAACAGAGCCTGGCACGCATGCGTCTTCATCCTTAATTGCTGAATGGATGAATACTGAGTAAGCAAGGAACTTGGGAGGATGTGAATGAGCTGAAGGAAAATGTACTAGGGGCGGGGGTGGTGGGGGGAGTTGAGAACAGTTGAGAAAAGGCCCTGAGGCTTTTAGCTGGTCCGGTTCAGGCTCTGGGCTGGGGGTGAGGGGCATTAGGAGCAGGCTGGCAGAGTAGGGAGGGCGAGTGCTGGGGGGTTGGATCTTGACCCACAACCTGGTCCCCTCACCCATTTGCTGGGTGACCTCAAGTCAGTGACATGCCCTCTCTGAGCCTCGTTGCCTCATCTGGAAAAAGGGAAAATAAGAAGTGTTTGTTCACTTATTCACCAGGTATTCCCTACACACCTCCTGTGTGCCAGGCACTGTCCTTGGCATCACTGAGGTGCTTCTATTCTAGGCTCCCAACCTCTTAGGGGCCTGCGCTTCCGGTTGTTGGGTTAGCAGCTGTGGGTGTCAGCTTTCCTCAGCTTTCCTCATCTGTGGGATAAAGAGAGCTACTGTGCAGGACATCGGGGTGGCCCGGCACCTCGGGAATGGTCCTCGTGGTTTATAAATTGGGGCTCTCATCCTTGATGTGGGGTCAGGCTGGAATGGAGGCTGAGCCTTGACTGTGGAGCTGGCATTTCTTTTCCAGATACGAACTTGACGTGGCCGGGAGCATTTTGGGGACACAAACTCTTGGGCCCTGGGTGCGGCCCTGAACTTTTGCTCTAGTCTCTTCTGAGTTGGGCACACCTCTTAGACCCCGAGGCACGCAGAGACTCAGTTTCCCCCCTCCTTTCTTCCCTTTCTGGAACTTCTGCAAGAGGCTCCTCATTCGAGCAGGCTGCCAAGTTGACTAGCCTTTGTTAGGTGGGTGTGTGAGTCAGCGGGGGTCCTGCTAGCTGCTGTGACAACTAGCCCTTATTCGCATGAAAGTTTTCTTCTTGCACGTTATAGACCAGCGAGGGTGTTTCTGGTCGGCCAGCCTCTTGTGAGGCACTGAGGAATCAGACTCCTTCCCTCTTGTGGTTCTGCCCTCCCCTGAGTCTGTGGGGTGCACCGTAGATAAGGAAGTATGGCGGAATAGGTCACGCGCCAGGCCTGGAAAGCGCCCATGTTGCTTCCGCCTGCTTTCCTGTGGGCGGAGTGTAATCACGTGACCACACCCAGCTACAAGGAATGCTGGGAAATGTAGTCCCACAGTGCGCCTAGGAGGAAAACCTGGTTTGGGGGGAACATGCAACAGCCTTCACCCAGTGGGTGTGTTTTTGTTGATGCTAGCGTAGCCAGTGGACTAGATGGGAAGGACTCAGTACTAGCAGATGAGGCATCTGGATTAGCTGTTTGACTTGAACTGTATGGGCAACTAACTTCTGGGCTCCTGAGAGGACCACCTCGATGCCCCCATGGGTCCCAACCCCAGTTTGAGAGCATTTAGAACAAAATCCACAGGCCCTCCCATGCCTCTTCCCCTCCCCAACTCCCTCTCTAACATCATTACTGATGCCCTGTCCTCACCACACAGTGATCTTGTTGGGCACTGTCCTGCCTCAGGGCCTTTGCACCATTCCCTCAGCCCTCCAAGGTGCTTTGCCCCACGTATTTGCATGGCTCTCTCCTTACTTCATTCCAGTCTCTGCTTCAGTGTCACCTCTGTCCAGGACCCTATTTTAAAATAGAAACCTCCCCTTCCCCATCATTCCCTCCTCCTGTATTATGATCGCCTCCTAGCCATTCACCACCAGTGGAGATTAGGTTATAGATCAGTTTGTTTACAAAGGTATGGTGCTCCTCTTTACTGGACGGGTCTCCCAGGGCACGGTGGGTGCTCACTAAGTACGTGTTGTGGAGGGAATGAGTCAAAGGTGTTTTCCCCAAAGTTGGAAAGCGCGAGTGTTGCGCTGGAAGGACAAAGTGGGGGGGGCCCGTTGGGGAGGAGAGAAACTGGGGCCGGGAAAACCCTTCCCAGGAGCTCTGGAAAAAAGAACTGCTTACAAGCAATGTGGTTGTTCCTTCCACCCTGCCTGATACCAGACCTAAACCTTACCTCTTACCAGCTTAACCTCCTGAGGCCCCAGAAAGAGCAGGGAGGGGGGAGAGGGGGGGTTCCCTCTGATCTTGTCCCTCGAGGCTGGTTTCCTGTGTGTGTGTTTACTTTCTAGCGAAGTACGAAAGTGTCCATGTTTTGTTTTGTTGCTGTAGAAAGGCGTTTGTGCTTCTGAAATCAGCAATTTGCACTTAGGAAATTCTACAAACCCTGCACATTTCACATTCCTTTGTGGTTTCTATGTCGTCTTGCCCATTTTGGGCTCGGGTTGGTGGGGGGAGGAGAATATGAAGCCAAAACTTGATGCCCACCGTCGTGGCGCCTCCATCCAGCTGTGGGTATGGAATGAAAGCAACCCAGGATGGCTCCAGGGGTTGGGGGGACAGGGGGCTCTGCATCATGTACGGGGGTCCCAGGAAATACAACTGGGACTGGAGGTGGGAGTCCCGGTTCTGCCATTCTTAACCAAGCCTGTTGGGGGGTTGGGGGCCGTGGTGATGGGAGATCCCCCAAGTGAGTTGGGGTGGTGAGGGGTTCACGTGACCAGTTTCTCTCTCTTTCTTTTCTTTTTTTTTCTCCCCTTGCTTAAAATTTTAAACAGCTTTATTGAGACATAATTCACATACTATAAAACTCATCCACTTAAAGTTGTACCATCCACTGGCTAGGATATTCACCACTCTCCGGTTTCTGGAACATTCTCATCACCCCAAAAGGAAATCCCACAGTCATGAAGTCATGACTCCCTCTTTGTCCCCACTCCAGCCCCATTCACCCCCCGATCTGCTTTCTGTCTCTGTGGATTTGCCTTTCTGGAGATTTCATGTAAAGCTTACATTTCGTGGAACACCATGCTATGTGGCCTTTTGTGCGCCTAGCTTCTTTCACTCAACGGAACGTTCTTAAGGTCCGTCCATACGGTTGCCTCTCATCCCTAGTTCATTCCCACTGTTGTTGTTTTTCTCTTTTCATTTTCTTCTTCACAGTTGAGCTATCTGCTTCCCATAAATGTCTCCTTTTTTTTTTTTCTCAAGTGGACAACTCAGTGGTTTTTAGTGTATTCACAGAGTTGTGCAACTGTGACCACAATCTAGTTCTAGAACATTTTCATCACCCAGGAGGAGATTCTGTACCTAATTTCTTCCCCCGCCCCCCCCCACCCCTCAGCCCTGGGCAGCCAGTAATCTACTTTCCATCTCTGCAGATCTGCCTGCCCTGGTCATTTCCTATACACAGGATCCTACACTATGTGGCCTTTTGTGTCTGGCTGCTTTCCCTTGGCATGACGTGCTCAGGTTCACTTGTGTTGTGAGCGTGTGTCAGGGCCTCTCTCCTGTTTATGGCTGAATAACATTCCGTTGTATGGACCTACCACATTGCGTCTCTCCGTTCATCAGTTGATGGACGTTTGGATTGTTTTCCAGTTTGTTGTTGCTTATGAATAAAGAGTCTTGGTGGTCATTTCTTCTGCCGAGGTGGGGGTTGGTATTTCCAGCGGCTTCCTGCCCAGGCCTGTCCTTGCTTTGTTCTCACAGGCGCTCAGGCCTCCCTCGTCCTCCTCCTTCTTCTTCTGCTTTCTCGTCCTCCAGTTCTTTTTGTATTGTATCTCCCTCTCCCCAGCCTCAGCCAAGGGAGTATGAGTCTGGAAATCGTTCCTGGGGAGCCCTGGGTGGGCCCATGGGTTGTTTTTGCTCCTCCTGGAGGGAGGCCTCGGCCCCAGCCTGGTGCCCGCTGCCCACCCCAAGGGAGGGAGCAGAAGGGACAACCTGATCCTTCTAATCCAGCCCCGGGGGGGATGTGTGGGGACACAGCCACACTTAGGAAACAGCTTTTCTTGAGGGCTTTTTAAAAATGTATGTGTTTATTATGTATTTTTGGGAGCAGTGGGTACACATGCTCAAGTACAAAACTCAAATGGTCTCAAAGATTTCTAGTGAAAAGTCTCCCTCTCTCCCTCCAACTCCTAGCTATCCTCTTCCTGGAGGTAAAATGGTTATAGTTTTTAGTCTTTCCCAAGAGACGTTCCATGCATGTGTGAGCATTACACACAGGCGTGTGGACACACACACACATTTTTTTTTTTAAGGCAATAATAACAGGGTATTCAAACACTGCTCTGCTCTTTTCTTTTAATAACATATCCTGGGGGCGCCCGGGTGGCTCAGTGGGTTAAGCCTCTGCCTTCGGCTCATGGTCATGGTCTCAGGGTCCTGGGATCGAGCCCTGCATCAGGCTCTCTGCTCAGCAGGGAGCCTGCTTCCTCCTCTCTCTCTCTCTCTCTGCCTGCCTTTCTGCCTACTTGTGATCTCTGTCTGTCAAATAAATAAATAAAATCTTTAAAAAATATATATATATCCTGGAGGTTCTACCCTATTGACTTCAGGGCCTGTCAGAGCTGCATAGTATCCCATTGGAGGGCGCTAACTTACTGAACCAGTGCCCTTTTGCTGGATACTTAGGTTAGCTACAGTCTCTTACAAACAAGGCGACCGTGAGTAACTGTGCAGCATTGATTTGCGTGAATGCGAGTAGAGCTGTTAAGTTAAAACCCCAGAGCTAGAATTGCTGGGAGCAAATTTAAAAAAACCAAAATGATGAAAATTTCCAGATGTACCGGAAAGTAGAGACAGCAGCGTAATGAACTCCTGTTACTTATATCCCTGAGTTCCACATACATCCAGATTTGGCCACGCTGGCTTTATTGATCTCTGTTTTGTTGTTGTTGAAGGATTTTAAAGCAAATCCCAGTCTCCTGTCATTTCAATGCCACATACTTTAGTATGTGTTTAAAGAACAAAAATAAGCATTTTCTTCCGTGACCACCATGACATCACCAAATCTGAGAAAATTAAAATCGTTTGGTATCATCAAGGGATGTGCTTTCTTTTGTTTTGTTTTGCTTTTTACATTTTGTTAATGGAGATGTAATGCACATGCCATAAATTCATCCTTTTGAGGTACACAGTTTAGTGGGGTTTTTTTTTTTTAGTATAGTCACAGGGTTGTGTGGCCATCACCACATCGAATTCTGGAGTATTCCATCACCCCAGAGAGAAACCCACACTCACGAATGGTGCCCTCATTTCCCCCAATCCTGCTTTTTCCCCTGGGAGCTGCTGGCAGCCACAAATCTGCTTTCCATTTCTGTAGATTTGCCTCTGTCCTGGAGATTTCATATAAGTGGATTCCTGCAACATGCGGTCTTTCTAGCCCAGCCTCCCTCGCTCAGCGTGGTGTTTCTGGGTTTTCCCGCGCTGTAGCAGTGGATCAGTACTTGCCTGCCTTTTCCCGGCTGAATAATATTCCACTGTGGATTTGCCGCCTATGGCTTCCCCACCCAGCGGTCAGGGAGCCCGTGTGCTGTTTCTGCTTTCTGGCTGTTCCGGGTCGTGCCACTGTGAATGTTCTGACACCAGCGCACGGGTGGGCCTGCGTTTTCCCTCTTGCGTGGATGTGTATGCCTGCCAGCGGAATTGCTGGGTCATAGGCCGAGTCTCTGTTGACTCCTTGAGCAACCACCCACCCACCAGATGTTTTCTCCAGCGGCTGCACCGTGGTACATTTCTCCATCAACAAGTCACGAGGACTCTAATTTTTTCATCTTTCTTATTATAATCATCCCAGTGGGTGTGAAGTGGTGGCTCATTATGGTTTTGATTTGCGAGGCCCTGACGGCGGATGATGTAGGGCGCCTTTTCATGGGGGGGGGGGCCCGTGTGTGTCATGAATTCTGATCAGTTTCCAATCTGGCCCTGGTCTCAGCCTCACAGTGCCTGGTCTTGAGGAACTAGTCTTCTGATACAGAAATCCCCAATCCCTCTTGGCCCCTGTTATTCAGGGGATGCAATCTGGGTCTCTTGGAGATCCTCGATCACGCCCTCCCCTGGGGCAGACGGCAGGATCCAGTGAAGGCACTTGATGGAGTCAGACTGCCCTGGGGTGGCTGGGAGGACCCCAGCTCCACGCCTTGCCTTACTCGCTGTGTGACCTGGAGTCAGTGTCTTCACCTCTCTGATTGTCCATTTGAGGTGCACTTTTCCCCTTTATCATTGTTTATAATTCAGATCCCCACGAGGGAGTAATATGTATCCCTTTGTTTACTTCTACAGTTTCTTACAGAGTGACTCCGATGTGCCAGGCAGTATTCTAGGAGGGGGCGCTGCCATGAACTAGATGAAGCTCCCTGCCTTTGGGGAGCTGGCCTGTTGGGAGGGTGGGGAGACCCACTCGAGGACCCCTCAGAAGGTGCTGAGTGCTGTGGGGAAAAAACAAAACAGGAAAAGTGGGAGGAGAGGGCTGGTGGTGTGAGTGGCCATTTAAACTAGCCCTCCCCGGAAAGCTCTCATTGGAGCAAAGACCTGAAAGCCGGGGGGCCAGCCCTGTTGTGGTCTTCAGGAAGGGTGTTCCCGGCAACAAGAATAGCAAGTGCAAAGGCCCTGAGACAGAGAAGTGAAGACATTTGCCCCAGGTCACAGCCAAGTAGGTGATGGAGCCAGGATTGAAACCAGACAGACCAGTCAGAGTCTGGGTTTTTTTTTTTTTTTCATGAACTTTATGGAGATATAATTTATGTACACTGTGATACATCCATTTTGAGAGTACTATCGGCTGCATTTTGACAAATGGTACCATCCTATAAACCACCATCACAGTCAGGACACAACATTTGCCTTCCCCAAAGAGTCCCTCATGCCTTTTCGCAGTCAGTGCTCCCCGCCTCCTGAGCTCAGACAGCGAAATCTGCTTTCTGTGACAACAGATTTGATTTGCTTTTCCTAGAATTTGATAAAAATGGATTCACACAGCCTGGACTCTTCTTCCATCTTCTGGCTTCTGCCACTCAGCAGAGTGATTCTGAGTTTCATCTGTGATGGCTTTGTCAGTCGTTGGCTCCTGTTCGTGGCCGAGCAGACTCCCAGCATGCCGGGAGATCATGATTTGTTTATCCGCTCACCTTGTTGGTGGACCTTTGGGTTGTTTCCAGCATTTGGCCCTGACCAGGGTGGCTGCCGTGAACTTTCATGTAGTAACCTCTGTGTGGACACATGCTGTCATTTCTCTTGGGTAAATACCTCCGTGTAGAAGGGCTCAGGCAGATAAGGATGTATTTCATGGGAGTTGAAACTGCCCCTGCTGTTTTTCAAAGAGGCTGTGATGGTTTGAGTCACCCCCAGCAAGGTGGAAGAGTTCCAGTGGCTCCGTCCACATTGTTAGCCGCTGCATGCTGGCGTCTGTCCGTTTCATTTTAGACATTCTGTTGGGCACCTAGTGCTGTCTCATTATGGTCGCAGTTTAAATCTCCCTGCTGACTACAGAGGTTGAACCTCTCTGTTGGCTTCTGTGCCCCTTGTTGATCTTACTTCGTTCTGAAATCGGGTTGTTCGTCATCTTCTTTATCGGGTGGTCAGTTTCTTCATGTTCCTGCACCCCTGTCCTTTGTCTGAAGGGGTCATCCGGGCGCCACTCACTTCTCGTTCCAGGGCTGATTTTGAAGGAGAGCTGGAAACCTGGGTGTCTCTTACAGAACATGTCTCTGGCTTTCTAAAATTTGGCCACAGGGGGACTCTGTATAAACCAGATCTGTGTCTGGGGCTTCTCAGAGTGTCCTGTCAGAGTGGCTGTCAGAGGGACACAGTTGAATGGGGTTCGGTTCAGGCTCTGCAGGAGCACCCATGTCCGAGGACACAGGGCCCTATCTCATGGTCCATAGTGCTCTGCCAAGCTCCCTAGCACCAGACAGGGGCCAGCCCCCCGGTAGGTGTCCATGGACAGAGAGAGAAGGGAGAAGCAAACGAGGCATCCATTTTCGTGGCCTTGGTTCACTCATGGTGGTAACAACGTTGAGCATTTGATGTCTTTGGTGTGTGGACTCATGAAATCCTAAAACAGCCCATACACAGGATACACAGGGAGTGATGGTGAGACTGTTTAAGCCCCGTTGGAATGTAGATTGGCAGCAAAATACCACTATGCATGTTCACGCAGAACACTGCTGGCCCGTGAGGTCCATTTTATAGACGCAGAAACTGAGGCACAGAGAGGGGGAGTCACTGACTCGAGGTTGCACAGCCTAGAAGGACAGAGCCAGGGGCAGATCCAAGCAGTGTGGCCCTAGAGCCAGCTGGACTTCCTATTTTGAAGAACATTTCAAATCGCTAGACAAGTTTTAAAAACAACAAACGCGGGGCACCTGGGTGGCTCAGTGGGTTAAAGCCTCTGCCTTCGGCTCAGGTCATGATCCCAGGGTCCTGGGATCGAGCCCCGCGTCGGGCTCTCTGCTCAGTGGGGAGCCTGCTTCCTCCTTTCTCTCTGCCTGCCTCTCTGCCTACTTGAGATCTCTGTCTGTCAAATAAATAAATAAAAATCTTTTAAAAAAAAATGCAGAGAAATTTTTCTCCAGATTTACTGGCTTGTAGCATTAATCATGTTTCCTTCCTCACCTTTCTCTTCTTTTGCTCTGCAGGCCAGGGGCACAAAAGTTGTTTTGCCCATGAGTCTCAGTGCTCTCATCTGGAAAATGGGCCAGTCCGACCAGAACTGCACACATACACACACAACACACATACGCTCTTCTTTCTTTTCCTAAACCGTTGGAGATTAGGAACAGGACTGCGTGCTTTTTTGGCCCTGGACACTTTGATGTGTGTTTCGGAAGACGGAGGATAATCTCCTACGTAAGCCCAGAATACTGATCAGGTGCTCCTGGTTGAACATTGACCCAGCACTGTTATCTGGTCTACAAGTCTTTGTATTCTGGTTTTGTCAGTTGTCCTAGGAACTCCCCCGCTCCAACCACCCACAGGATGCTGTTTGGAATCACACAGTGCATTTTAGCTGTCTTTCTCTTTCCCTTCAGTTGGGAGGCTCTTTTCAGCTTTTCTTTGTGTTCTGTGACATTGCCTTTTGGAAGGATCCAGAACAGTTGTCTTGCAGGAGGCACCTCCGTTGCCTTCTGGTTCCTCCTGGTGAGATTCAGACACTCAGGTTACAGATCCCTGCTTGGGATTGTCGGAACCTGCTCTCTTGACCACCGTGAGGTTCTTCCTGTCAAAGGGACTCTTGGCCGGCCTGAGCTCATCTTGGTCACATCCCAGCAGCTGGCACATTTTGGGGACGATCTGTGGGACTTACAACGTGTGCGTTTGGGGGGCATGCGGTTTCGATAAAAAGTGAAAGCAAAACACAGTTTCTCAACAGAAAAAAAAAAAGCCAGTACAAGATCATTAGAAGGAACAAAGGTGGGGGGGGGGCGACATTGGAATATACAAGTTCTAGAAATGCTGAGAACACAAAAGTGACTCGTAATTCTGTCACTTGGAGTAGCATAGCCTCGTTAGTGTAAGTTTTGGCATAATTCCTCCCGATCGATCTGCTTTATCCCCCTTGCCTTCGGGGCACTCATTCTTACACAGTTGAGTAGAGTGACGTATGTGTTGAGAGCTAAAGAGAGCTAAAGACGGGAGGAACATTCAGGAGGTCGAGCTCAGTCTAGGGGGATTTTGGGAACTGGCCAGGCGGGCGCATCACGGGTCAGGGATGCCTGCTGAGAGCTTGTGCCCCTGGAGCTGGGGTTTCCACCCCACTATGTGGACATCAGTGTCCCCCGCTGTCCCTGGGAGGAGATCAGAACCTCAGTGAGTAGGGCTGGATCCCCAGAGCCCCTCAAGGTGGCTCCGAAACCAAAGCCCAGGGGCGGCCCAGTCCAGCACAAACCAGGCGGAAGCGCATTGCATCTAAGATCGGTCCCCACCCCCCACCTGGGGTTGTATTTTTTGAAGCTTGAGCCTGGGGATTTGGGAACAATAGCTGCTGTGATAATAGTGCACGCTTCTCCAGCACGTCCTCTGAGCCGCAGGTCGTGTACTCTGTACATATTGATTTGTTTAAGCCTCACACCCGTATGGTGGGGGTGTTACAGTTCCCTAGACCCAAAGTAGAACAGAGGTGCAGAGAGAAGTAACTCGCCCAAGGTCAGACAGATCCTTGAATAGCAGAGGGGGATCTCAGCCCACGGAGTCTGGGAGTGTGTGGTGCTTTCTGGCAGCGTCTGAAGCAGCAGTTTGCCTATTTATTTAACTCAGGCCTCCATGAGCCCATGTGGTGCTTTTGTGGAACTAAAAACAGATGCCCCTTTCTCATGACCCTTTTCTGCCATCTGCCAGAAAATTGTGGTCATATGTATACACAAATCTACAGTGTCCTAAGATGGGACTGGTTCCCTGAGGGGTGGGAGGGGAAGGGCCGGGGGGGATTGTGCAGTGTACAACCTGCACAACTGTTCACAGTTACCCAATATTTAGCAAATATTTCTCAAGTGTCTACTTCAGAGATCTACAGTAAACAAGATAAGCCAGTAAAATATTTACTATGTCAGATGTCAGTAAGTGTTCTTAACAAAGATAAAGCAGGAGAAGAGGGCTCATGGTGCAGGGGATTGGGCTGCACTTTTAAATAGAGTGGTCAGGGAAGGTGAGGTCACTGAGGTTGAAGTTTGTGTAGAGACCTGAGGGAGGTGAGGGGATAGGCTGTGTAAGGTTTTGGGGGAGAGCAGTCCAGGGAGGGGGAAGAGCCAGTGCAAAGGCCCTGAGACAGGTCGGTGCCTGGTGTGTTTGAAGAATATTGAGGAGGCCCATGTGGTGGGAGCTGAGCAAACCAAGGGGAGAAAGCAGGTTATGAGGGCAGAGAGTACGGTGGCAGATCTAATGGGGCCTTGTGGGCCACAGAGAGGACTTTGCTTTTGCTATGAGGGAGACAGGAACCTAAGGGTTCTCAGCTGATGAGGCACATGAGCCGACTCAGGTTCTAACCAGATGCTGGTGGGGTGGGGACAGAGAGACCAGTGGGGAGATCATCCAAGAAATTCAGGCATAATGTGAATTTTGAGTGAATGAAAGGATGCTTTCAGCGAAGCGGAAGGAGGCATTTGCTGTAGCAGAGGCTCAAAGGAGAGTGTCGGAAGGTCTGTCCCAGGCACCACCACCGCCCCCCATGCTGGTTTCTCCTTGGCTTCCCTCTGGGCACAGAGTGGGATCTTGGAAGGAACCAGCCATGAGAGAGCTGGGAGCCCAGCTTCCAGGCAGACCCGTTCCATGACCAGGGGCATGCTCAGTTTTCACTGTGTAACACAGGATAAACAGGGGCCTTGAGGTGGTCAGTACGTATTTGCTACTTTGCCTTTTTTGAATTGTGAAATAAAGGGTCCACGAATACTATCATACATGTTACTTTTTCTTTTTCTTTTCTTTTCCTTCTTTCTTTCTTTCTTTTTTTTTTTTTAATTTTTTTTGAGAGAGAGAAAGAGAGCTGCATGCACGGAGGAGGGAGAGGAGGAACAGAGGGAGAAAGAGAGGATCTTAAGCAGGCTTCATGCCCAGGGCAGAGCCTGATGCAGGGGTTGATCCCATGACCCTGAGATTCGAAATCCAGTCACGTAGCTGACTGAGCCACGCAGGTACCCCTACTTTTTCTTTTTTTATATTGAGGCATATTTGACACATGAAATATTAGTTTTAGATGTGCAAGGTATTGATTCGTTATTTCTGTGTACTGAGAAATGAGCACCTCTGTACGTCTATTGGACATTCGTCACCATACAAATAATTTTTTTTTCTTGTGATGAGAACTTTTTAGATTTTACTGTCTTAGCGACTTGCAAATATTCAGTGTATTATTACCTGTA
The DNA here is from genome assembly GCF_963455335.1 of Martes martes. Lineage (NCBI taxonomy): Eukaryota > Metazoa > Chordata > Mammalia > Carnivora > Mustelidae > Martes > Martes martes. The sequence continues at coordinate 50,426,161 of NC_137905.1, forward strand.
GTTACTGTCCAGTGTGTTATATCCCTGTGAATTATTTTAGAACTGGAAATTTGTACCTCTTGAGCTCCTTCAACCATTTTGCCCACCCTTACCCCATAGATACTTCTTTTATTTTTGTAATTTCTTTAAAGATTTTATTTATTTGAGAGAGAGAGAGAGCGAGCACATGCAAGCAAGAGAGCACAGCAGGGGGAGCAGCAGGCAGAGGGAGAAGCAGGCTCCCCACTGAGCCAGGAGCCCAATGTGGGACTTGATCCCAGGGCCCTGGGATCACAACCTGAGCCAAAGGCAGACACTTAACTGACTGAGCCACCCAGGCGCACCTCCCCATAGATACTTAAGAAAAAAACCAAACAGCTTTGTTGAGATAAAATTCACATGCCATACAACTCATCCATGTAAATCATACAGTTCTATGTTTTTTTCCTACATTTGCAGGGTTGTGTAACCATCCCTAGTGTCAATTTTAGAACATTTTCCTCTTGAAAAAGAAGCCCTGATGAGCCCCTTGGTTGTCCTCTCATCCCTCCCGTCTGCCCGACGCCTGGCAACCGCTGATCTAGTTTCTGTCCCTGTGGACGTGTCTATTCTGGACATCGTGTGTGGGCGGAGTCATAGAACAGGTGGTCTTCCGTGTCTGGCTTTGTTCACTATGCACGACGGTTTCTCCGTTCCTCTGTGTCGTAGCATGAGTCAGGATGTCATTGCCGTTTCCTTGCCGGCTAATACTCCGCTGTGCGGATGAACCGCAGTTGGTTTCTCTGTTCATCCGTTGATGCATACTTGGTTTGTTAACCACCTCTGGGGCTGTTACGAAGCATTCTGCTCTGAACATACGCGTGCTGGTTTGTCCGCAGACGTGTGTTCTTAACTTCTCCTGGGCGTCCACTGGGAGTGAGATCGCTGGGCCATGCGGTCGCTGTACATTTAACGTCTGCATGAGCAACCAGCATGGCACACGGTTGCTCCATTTTGCATCCTATCAGGAGTAGACGAGGATGTGAGAGTGTTTTCTTCTCTTCTGGGGGATCTTTTTGTTGAATTGTATAGAAAGGTGCACACATCCTAAGCATGCAGCTGGGTGAATTTTTACAGGTTGGACGCACTCATGGAACTGGCGCCCAGATGAGAAACAGAGCATGACTTACCTTGCTCCCTGACCTCCTTGTCCCACACCCCACCCCACCGGGAGCCTCCATCCCCATTATAATTCCACAGATAAGTGTTGCCTGGGTTTGTACCTGACGTATCAAATCCTATGGTGGTGTTTTCTTTCAGTCCGTGTCGTGTTTTTTTTTTTTTTTTTTTTTTTTTTTTTTTTTTTTATTTTTTTTTTTTAAAGATTTTATTTATTTATTTGACAGAGAGAGATCACAGTAGACAGAGAGGCAGGCAGAGAGAGAGAGAGGGAAGCAGGCTCCCTGCTGAGCAGAGAGCCCGATGTGGGACTCGATCCCAGGACCCCGAGATCATGACCTGAGCCGAAGGCAGCGGCTTAACCCACTGAGCCACCCAGGCGCCCCCCGTGTCGTGTTTTTGAGATCCTTCCGTGTGAGTAGATCAGTCGTGTGTCCTTCCCTTTTCACTGCTGTGTAGTATTCCATTATGTGGCTATACCACAGGGCATTTGCACATCCTCCCACTGGTGGGACGTCTAGGTTGTTTCCAGTTCAGGGGCGCTGTGAACATTCTAGAACGCGCCCTCTGGTCCCCATCTGCCGTTACTCATAAGGGCGGAATTACACGGAGAGTAGCCCCAGGATCTGTGTGACACCAGGTAGAACTTACCTGCAGGCTCCCCTCCCTTCTGGACGCCTGCATGTCCCACATCATGTGTTGTAGAATCCTTCCTCACTGAGGACTGAAAGCCTTGGTTGTGGTCCTCGCTGCTGGTTTTAGCTCTTTCACACTGGGTCTACAGACTTAACAGTTGTTCTCTTTCTTGGTACCTGGATGCTGGACACCCCTGCGGTCAGTGTAGATGGGGAGGCACTGCCTGGGGGTCCTGTTGGGTTTGACCTGGTTCACAGGGGGTGCTGTCGCCCCCTAGGGGGCGTTCTGCACATTTGCCCAGAGTTCTGGTCGCCCTCCTTGTTGTGGTGGCTCCTGGCATTGAGTGGGCAAGAACCACGGGTGTAGACTGTGACTGGAGTAATCTGCCTCCTGGGTTGGTGCGCAGGGTGGGAGACGCAAACAGGTCCTGTGGAGTGTCCTGCACTGACGTGTGGAGCTGTGCCCACCTCTCTTCCTCTCACTCGCCCTCTGTCTCTCCAGAGTGCCCTTCCTTCCCGCACCTCCACCCTAGCTTACTTCTGCTCACTTCCCCTCCTCTGAGCAGCTCTCTGTGCTGAAGCCCAGTCTCACCACCCTCCCCCACAGGTTGGACTCATCGGAGCCCACAGGAGCCCACAGTTGTCACCCGAGCTGTGACATCCCCCCACAAGACCTCTCACCTCCTCTCCAGCTCACACTGACAGGTTTCTTCTGGGTCCCGTGGGCCTCCCTCCCATCCTAGTGGCCAGTCCTCCCCGTTCTGAGCCCAGCCCCATGGGTCTCTGGCCAGCCTAGGCATGGGTCTCCCCCAATCCCACTCCCCACCCCCAGCCCCGGTCAGTGATGAATCAGGCGCCTACACTTCAGCATCTGCTGCGGTCACTGAGAATGGTCCCCCTCAGTCATTCCGTCAGAGTTTACACAAAGTGAACAGAACAGACCCGGCATTCACCCCCTCCTGGTGGAGACAGACAGCAGATAAGATAAATCACATTTACAGCATGTCAGATAGTAATCAGCGCTGTGAAGGAGAGCAAAGCAAGGAGGTGGAAATGCCCAGGGGGCGGGTAGGGATTGTAGCTGTAGACAGGATTGGATTGAGTCTCGCTGGGATGACAGCAGAGAAAAGGAGGTAAGGGCAGATGCCTACCAGACAGGAAGCAGCACGTGCAAAGGTCCTGTGGGAGGCATGCACCTGGTGTGGTAGAGCGTAGCGAGGGCACTGGTGTGGTCAGAGGGGCGTGGATGAGGGGCAGAGGGTGGGAGACAGCAACAGGAAGTGGGGGCAGATTTACTGGGGAAGGCAGGAGCCCCGGGAGGGCTCTGAGCAGAGGAGGGGCACAGTCTGACTGGGGTTTTGATGCAAGCCCTTTAACTGCCATGTGGGGATGAGAAGGCAGGGTTAGAGGGACAGAGGGGACAGAAGCTGATAAGGCCACACAGGAAGGCAAGGGCTGCCCCGCCTTGCTCTAGAGCTGTGCGGGACCAGCAGATCCCAGCGTGTCTGAACCTTCATTCAAGCGGACCCTCAAGGGCGCAGCTCAGGCCTCAGGAAGTTGGCCAGAGCTGCGCCCCCAACACTTTCAGGTTCGTTGAAGACCGTTGAGGTTTTTTATTTCTGTAATAAAGTCTTAATTTTCAAATAATTTTAAAGATTTTATTTATTTATTTGACGGAGAGACAGAGATCACAAGTAGGCGGAGAGGCAGGCAGAGAGAGAGGGGGAAGCAGGCTCCCTGCCAAGCAGAGAGCCCGATGCGGGGCTCGATCCCAGGACCCTGAGATCATGTCCTGAGCTGAAGACAGAGGCTTTAACCCACTGAGCCACCCAGGCGCCCCTCAAATAATTTTAGATCAGAAAAGCTGCAGAAGTGGTGCAGAGCTTTCGTGTAGCCCGCGCCTGGTTTTCCCTAATGTTCACATTGTACGGTGTTACCGAGAAACCAGCACTGTCCGTTGCCATCACGCGACGCGAGAACGTGTTCAGATCTCCCTTGTTTTCCCCTGATGCTCCTGTCCAGGATCCCGTCCAGGAAACCACACTGCGTTTAATCATCATGTTTCCTGAGGCTCCTGTCGGCGGTGACAGTTTCTCAGACTTTCCTTACCGTTGATGACCTTGTTGGTTTTGAGGAGTACCGGTCGATCGTCTTGGAAGACTGTGCCTCACTTGGGGGTTTGTCTGATGTTTTTCTCGTGATTAGACTGGCAGTTAGGGTTTGGGAAAGGAAGACCACAGCGGTGAAGTACCCTTCTCCTCACATTATATTAAAGGTACTACACACTGTCAGCTTAATTTATTACTGGTAATATTGACCTTGATCGCTGTGACTGAGGACACAGTACTTTTGATTTACTGCTCCTGGCTGTGGAAATGCTAAGCGTTCGACTAAGTGTAGATATATTTTAACGTGTCGACTCATTTCTGTGCTCACAACTCTTTGGGGTGGGTGCAACTTGGAACCTGATTTTACAGAGAAGCAAACTGAGGCACAAGGAGGTTGTAGTAGCTCACCCAAGGTAACACATCAGTTAAGTGACGGAAGTGGGATTCGAACCCAAGAGGTCTGTTTGCAAAGTCCGGGCTCTTTGCTGTCATCTGTTTATTATAAAGTACATATACACACGTTATGTGACCATCACCTCCATCTAATTTCATTTAAGTGGAATTGTACGATATGTGAGCTTTTGTGTCTATACTTTATTTTTAATCTTTTGGTCTCTTTATGAGCCCTTTTTTTGTGCCTTCCGTCTCTATTTTGAGGATTAGTTTAAAGTCAGTGGTGTAAGATATATAAGTCAACTTAGTCTGGAGTGTATTCTCAGGCTAAGGGACATCACGCTGTCTGTTTTGGGGATCCTGTGCCCTTCCCTGAGACACCTCACTCTCCTGACCACTTGTCACCTTTGCCCAGTGTCCATCCATATATCGATTACCTGTCCAGCTGAATCTGTTTTATCTCTGAGGTTAGGAAATAAATAGAAATTGACGTTCTACTGATGGAACAGAACAGAGCGCCCAAGAGGAGAGGCAGGCATGTGTGAGCATATCATGAGATGCAGTGGGCTCTGGTCAGACTGGTGGGGAAGGGGGAGACACAGTACATGGAGCTGGTGCCAAAAAAGTAGTCCTCCGTATGGAAAGAGATGATTTTGGATCCCTACCTCACACCGTATACCCCAAGATAGTTTACGGATTCAAAGTCAGATATAAACTTAGAAACTCTTTAGATTTGGGGCAGAGGACAGATCCTGAAACAAGATACAAAAGGCATTTCTGTGAGAGGAAGGCTTGGGGGCCTGCGCAGCTCTGGCCTGTGTGTTCCCCTGCAGCCCTTTCTCTCTCTGAGGCTCCAAGCATGCACGCACGTGCACACTCTCTCTCTCACACACACACACGCACACACACACATCCACCCCTTGTCCTGGGTAGGGTGCGTTAACCCAGGTAATTAGTAGCTTTGGGGCCATCAGAATACTTTAGACAGAAATGTCTTCACTGAGGAAGGTGCTAGATCAAACAAGGCAGCTTGTATAAGGCTGTGTTGCACATCCTACATGGCTGCTCTCAATTATCCCCTGTTTATTCCCATCTCTCTTCAGCTCTGCAGGGCCCTGGATTCTGCTCTCTCCCTGCCATCCCCTGGGCCGTGGATCTGTAGTCTCTGCTGCTTTACAGTCAGATCCAGAATCTGGCCGGTTTTCCCTTCTTCCCCTACCACCAGCGTCTCGCCTCTGGGCTGCCTGCCCCGTCCTCACTTTCTAAAATCCATTTGCCACTCAGCAGCCAGAGGGATCCTGTGAAAACCTGAGGCAGATCATGGCCCACACTGTTGCGGGCCTTCCCATCTCTTGGGCTCCTCCAGAATAAAAGTCCAGGTCCTCACCTTGGCCCACTGGGCCCCCCATTGTTTGGCCTTTGAACTTGCCTCTTTGACCCCTCTTCACCTCCTTACCATTGCTCAGGCACCCCGGCGCATTTCCACCTCAGGGCCTTTGCATCTGCTGTACCCTCTGCCTCGGATGCCTTTCCCCGTGTGTCCACGTTTCTTCTGTTCTCTCCACATATGCTCAGATTCCTCTTATCTGTGAAGCTATCCTAACCACTTCTAAGAGTGCATCCCCCTTCCTTCCCTACCCCCTTCCCCCGCCACCTTTCTCCTCCATCCTTGCCCCTGCCCGCTCTGCTATATGTCTTATGTTCTGCGGTCTGACTTCTGCCAGCAGAGCGTCCCCTCCAGGAGAGCAGGGACGTCTGTTGTCTTTGCTGCTGCCTCCCCGGTGCTGCTGGGAACGACACAACCTTAAATAAAATGGAATCATTTTTTTGGCCACTGAGTGGGAAACCGAGTTTAGAAGGAACTGGAGAGGAAGCAGGAAGGCAGTGAGCGACTCCCCCGCAGCACTCCAGGCGGCACTCACGGGCATCTCTACACGGACGGTGCTCGTTCCATACCCAGGGAAGGATGGCGGATTTATTAAGAAACAGGAGGAAGTGTGGTGTCTCGGAGCCACTGGGCTTAGCTGGTTCCTGAAGACAGCTCCGCTCTGATGAGCAATTAGAAAGCTGTGCTCGAATCCAGGAAGAAAAGTGTTTCGCTGCAGGAGGGTGGAGGGGAGGACAGTAGCTCGCTGCCAGCAGATCCTCAGGCGTCCGGGCTTTTGACAGGCATCAGAAAGCCATCCAGGCCACGGTGTCCACGAAATCTGGGTTCAAATCCCAGCACTTCCTTTTACCATGGAGTAGCTTTTGTCTGTATGCATTTGGCTGCAAGTAACAGTTTACCTGACCGGCGATGGCTTAAATAATATTCCTATTTAAAAAAAAAACAAAAAACAAAACTTTTTAAAACAAATGTCTTCCCCTGTTTGGATAGACTGTAGTTTTTTGTAGTTTTTTGCTCAGCCAGTGGATTGTTTCTAGTATCTTGCTGTTATAAACAACAGCCAGGGACATTTACAAGGTTGCACACCTCACGTTGTACCTGCAGGATACGGAAGTGCGATTGGTACGTAAGTGAAGTTGTGAGTAAGGGATACATGCATTAGTATCTGGAGAGCCTCTTGATTTACAGATGCCCTATTCATGAATTCATCCCCTTGCTCTGTATTCATCCTTGCAACCCAGCCATTGGTCCTCCCCGCGCTGTCCCGGTTGTCTGCAGACATGCGCAGAGCGGTGGGGGGAAAACTTCGAGTCTCCGTGTGTGCCCGTTCCTAGTGCAGATCAGAAAAGCAAACACTCTGCCCTCTCGTTTCCGCTCCCACGCTGCAAACAAGTGCCCTTTTCGTGGTCTAACCTTTAGCGCCCTGTTTTTCACATCAGTGTACTTGGTGGTGGTGATTTCCCCATTTAAAAATGCCCCCAAGCCTAGGGCGAGGAGGTTGGAAAGTGCCTCATGTAGAAAACACATGTGCAGGGCGAACTTCTTTCAGACGTGAGTTATAGTGCTGTGGGCCATGAGTTCCTTGGGACCCAATCAGTAATATCTATTAAATAAGGTGTATTTAAATGGAAACACACATAAAACAAGGTTACGTATTGATCGCCTGATGGAAATGTGACCAGAGGCTCAGAGGGACCTAACCCTTGATTTCCCCCAGGAGCGATAGTTCAGGATTCCCTAATTCAGCGATCGTGGTAACTTTATAGAACATAACTACCATGAATAACAAGAATCGATTGTACAGCCTTTTTTTTCTCCTTTATATCCTGGCTGTGCTTTATTGGGATATAATTTACATGCAACCAAATGCACACATCTTCAGTACACAGCGTGATGAATTTTGACAGATCTTACTCATGTAGCCATTACCCAGATCCGGATCCAGCACATTTCCATCGGGGAAGATTCCCCCTCCTTCTGTCCCTCCGCCTGCCTCCTTGAGGCCACCACAGCTCTGATTTCTTCCCACGGGTGTCACTGACTCGGAACTTCACGTGACGGGATCGCACCATGGGTGGTCTTCCTCGTCTGGCTTCCTTTGCTCCATCAGGATGCATTTGGGATTCATCCGTGTTTCTGTACGGTAACGGTGGCGTAGTCCCTTTTACTGTCCACCGTGTGGGCTGTTACATGGTTTGTTTTTTCATTTACCAGGCAGTGTACATCTGTGCTGTTTCCAGTCTGGGGCTTTCGTGAAGATGGCTGGTGTGAAATTTTTTTGCAGAAATGCTTTCGTACACAGTCTTTTCACTAGGGTCGTAGAGTAGGTGTATGTTCCACTTAAGTTAAGCCAGGTTTTTCATTCTCTTCTGGAACGAGGTGTCTAATAAGCCATTCTAGGGATTTGGGGCAGCTCAGGATTGCCAGGCTGCTGGGATCTGACTCTTTGACCTCCCCTCTGGGGCACAGAATAGCTGCCACAGCACCAGCCATTGTCATCATGCTTCACATCAGTTTTTCAAGCAGGAAGAAGGAGCAGGGGCAAATAGTCTTCCCAATGTAGGGCTGTCTTTATCCAAATGTAAAAATCTTTCCCATGTCCACAACTTAACTGCAAAGAGGGTGAGGAAGGATGTTTCTGACCAAGGGGCAAAGGCCTACACTTGTAGTGACTCATCCTCGTGAGTGGGTACATTGCTGAATGAAACCAAATGCAAGTTCTGTTGACCAGGAAGTCAGGCTGGGAGTGGCTTTGGATAATGGGCCACCTCTTTAGGCCCGTTGATCCCGAAAGGCAACCCTGTCACTAGCTAGGAACCAGTGGCTTGTGTTCAGTATGAGAACAAGAGTCCTGGAAGGAAAATGAAGAAACAGAAGCTTCTAGAACAGAAGATTCTCCTGAGTGTGCACCCTGGGCCAGCAGCATCTGCATCACCTGGGAAGTTGTTCAAAATGCACATTCCCAGGCCCTGCCCCAGCCCTTCTGAGCGCAAAACCCAGTCCTTACTTTAAAAACCCTTCGGGTGATTCTGGTGCAGGTTCAAGTTTAGGACCCAGTGGCCTAAAGCACGCACAGTGTTGTTGGAGTTTCTGTTTCCCTTTTGCTCCTCCGAGCTCCACTTGGTCCGGACCTCGAAGCCTTCCCAGTTGCCCAATGCCATGGGAGGCCCTGTGTCCAGTCAGTGTAATTATTCCTTCTGTTCCCTTCCCCCACCCCACTGCCTGTTTCCCTCCTTCTTGGAGTTTCCTCTGTTCTTTTATAAACCAGTGTTCAGGAGAAAATGTAAAACCTTTTGAGATACCTGGTTTTCTTGGCAAGCCCGCAGCTTTATAGCTGCATTTAGAACAGCGGTGGATGGTAGAAAGTGGGGGGCGGGGGGAGGCGCAGAACATTCTAGTGTGTAACTACCTGTATAAACTAGGCTTTTAGGAACTAGACACCAGTCGCTTTATGAGCAATCCAAGTTTTATAGGGCACACTTTTATGTTGTTAAACTAATTCAATGATTTTAGAGCTCTAAAGGTCACTGAAAATAAAGATGGTGTAGATTTTAATTGCTCTTCAAATTGCTTTTTCTCTCTCTTCCCCAGAGGGGTGGGAGTGGGCGAGGAATCAACATTTTTTCCCTGTTTTCCTTTGAAATAGACACAGCATGCCAGTGGCTACATAGCCCGGGCCAAACTAGCTCTTATTGGGCTTTCCAGTGGAATTGAAAGAGGTGCCTTCTCTGGGAGGGCACAGTCCCTTCGTCTCCTTTGTGTGAATTAGAAGAGAGTCCTTTTTCCAGGTGGATGTTGCCCTTCTCTGGGTCTCCCTGGTGTGAGCAGAGCCTCGGCTGCATTTGAGGCCGCACTTGTCCCCATGACTTAATTCCTTTGTTTAGTGAACAACTTGTGCAACTGTACGTGGTGGTTTGTGTATATATATATTGTATACCCAGGATACATCTAGACCTGTTTTTTCAAATGGGGAAGACCATATTCACAGCTCCGGGGTCGTAGACCTATCATTTGGGTGAACTACTATTCAATGTGCTACAGAGGCCATGGGAAACATCGGAAGAGGGCAGCATCTGGGCATTCTGGTAGGTGAGGTCCACTGCGGGAACTCATCACTCAGTGTTGGACCCAGCTGTGTGGGATATGAACTGAATTTTCTACGGCGCTTCAGGACAGCGTAAGGGGAAGAAGGCATAAGAGGTGGGGCGCTGTAAGTTCACTTTAGGGAATGTTCCCCTGAGGGTTGGGGTGGGAGCAGCTTGTCAGCCTGGCACTCTCGCATAGTTCCCATGAGCTTGGGAGCCCGTTGGCCTAGGTTCACATCCTGGCTCTACCATTCTGCTGAGTGTCCTTGGGCGAGTTACCTAACCCCTTTGTCTGCCTCGGTTTTATCAGCTGTGAAATGGGCACGAGGGTCATGGCATCTAGTACAAGAATTGTTGTGAGAATGAAATGTAGGAAGATGGAACGCTTAGATCAGCACTAGCCACTTCGTAAGTGCTCTGCAAACCTTGGCTTTGGTGATGGAGAGGGTGGTGAAGTCTGTGTGTGGTTTGACTGATGTTTTTATTGATGCACTTGAGCTGTCATTGCCCACTGCAGTCTGTCGGTGCCCGGCAGAAATAGAGGAGGTGCTGAACAAATGAATGAATGAATATAGTAACATTTAAAATTCGTAACAAGCAAGGCACCTGGTTAGCTCAGTCGGTTGAGTGTCTGACCCTTGATCTTGACCCAGGTTATGATCTCAGCTTTGCGGGATCGAGCCCCACATAGGGCTCCGTGCTGAGTGTGGAGCCTGTTTCAGATTCTCTCTCTCTTCCTCCACCCCAAACCCCCACTCACTCTCTCTCTCAAAATAAATAAATTTAAAATTCGTAACAAGCAGTAGACCATTAGCATAGATTAGGTGGTGCCTGGCGTGGTGTAGAGGGTGGCCATGCGGGCCAGGTGTCACACTGCAGTTGCTGGGTCCTAGAGGTGTTTCAGAATGGAGATGTCTGAGTACTTTTTTTAAAAAAGATTTTATTCACTTATTTGACAGAGAGAGAGATTACAAGTAGGCGGAGAGGCAGGCAAAGAGAGAGGAGGAACCAGGCTCCCCACTGAGCAGAGAGCCCAATGCAGGACTCGATCCCAGGACCCTGAGATCATGACCTGAGCTGAAGGCAGAGGCTTTAACCCACTGAGCCTCCCAGGCATCCCGTGTCTGAGTATTTTAACCACAGGTGCAGTCAGTTGTGGGCAAGTGGGATGTTAGCACAGGCTGCGTGGATAAATAGATGAAAAAAATGATGGGGGTCTCGGTGTGAGTAGGAATAGTGGCCATGGAGAGGAGGAGAGGGCTTGGGGAGGTTTGGGAGGTAAATGAATGGATAAGACTTCGATGGAGTCAGAGGTATGGGGTCAAGGTTGGTCCTTCATTTCTGGAGAGGGCTGTATCAGTGAGCTGCTGCTACATAACAAACAGCCCCCAAACTATTGCTGCTTAACAGATTAGCCACAGGGCGCCTGGGTGCGTCAGTCCGTTAAGTGTCTGCCTTTGGCTCAGGTCATGATCTTGGGGTCTTGGGATCGAGCCCCGCATCTGACTCCCCACTTAGCAGGAAGTCTGCTTGTCTCACTGTTAAAGCCATGCTCCCAGTGGTCGGAATTTGGACTGGGTACAGCTGCGTACTTCTAGTCTTGCCTTGGTGTCTGTGGTCAGTCAAAGGCCAGCAAGGTGGCTCTGCTTCTGGGACCTGCCTGGATGTCAACTGGGACGATGGGAGGTGATGGGCACGTGACTCTTGTCGCCCAGTGAGCTAGCCCAGGCTTCATCACACGGCGCCTGGGCAGAGAACAGAAGTCTGGTGGGTCTCTTGAGGTGTAGGCTCAGAAAGACACACCATCACTTCTGCCACATTCTGTTAGCCAAAGCGCATCAGAAGGCCAACCCGACGTCTGAGGGTGGGGTGACAGAGCCCATCCTTTAGGGGGAGGAGCTGCAAAGAGTATGGGACCAGGGAGAAGACTATCTGGCTGCTTTTGCAATCAGACTGATCTCTTTTTCAGATCCCCTTTCCACCAGCCCTGTTCCATGTTGCTGGGGCCCTCTCAGTCAGTCCCACACAGAGGACTGTCCTTGACCTGTGGAAGGTAGAGAAAGTCCTTGCAGTGGGTTGCAGAGATACCTAGAAATGCAAGCTAAGTGGTCGGGTCATGAGTTGTTAAGAACCCAGGCTTCTTCTGTCCTCCCAATGGCTCTCCTCTGCTGGTGGGCTTATCTGCCCTAGGTTTATTGCCTCATTGTTGCAAAATAGCCACGACCGCTCCAGTCTTCTCAACTGTACTAGAAGCTGGAAGTGGAGAGCAGAGGATTTTCTCCGTAGAGGAGCTCTGTCTTTATATTCTGGAAGAAAAACTCTCCCCAGGTCTGTGCCCTTTGGCTCTTCCTAGTTGCAGAACCGTGGCAGCCCTGGCTACAAGGAAGCTTAGGAAAATGAACACATGATACAGGGGATAAGAGTGTCCCTCGTGTAGTCTAATTATTTTCAAGCCGTTTGGACCTCAACCCACAGTAGGAAATACGTCCACATACAGACACACATAATTGAAACCAATCTCACAAACTGATATTTAACACTTAACCACGGATGATGCCTTTTAATATTTTCTATGCAGTCCCGTTCCGTTTTGCCCCATACTATTTAATTAAGAGGAAAAAAAAAATTCCTGGTCGCAACCTGCTCATTTGATTTCACAACCCTCCAAGGCGTGACCCGTCCTTTGAAAAAAAAAAAAAAAGAGAGAGAGAGAGAGAGAGAGAGACTGACTCAGAGCAGGCTTTGTTTACATCTCAGAATTGGCAAGTGTTACCCTGCTCGGCTTCAGGCTTCTGTGAGTAAGGGAGGGGAGGGCTGGGGAAGTGGGGCTTGGAAACCGACACTTGGGCTTTGCCACATGAGTTTCTCTTCCTATCCGTCCCCGTCGGCGGAGGAGACGGCTGTGGACTTCAGTGTGGTTGTCTGTCCATCCCCCACAGGGGTTGCTTAAAAACCCTCGCTGGGCCGTTCGAAGGAGCCTGTTTCTGGAGCCCAGACTCTGACTCCCGCGTCCTGCTGGGCGATCTGGCTCGTGCCTGGCTCCCGATGACAATGCAGAACTCCGCTCGCCTCACCAGCGCAGGAGGCACTCACACGATCTTCTGGAAGGACACTTTGTCATTGTTGCGTCAGGGCTGTTCTCGCGAGCTGCGTGTGGTTTTCGGTCCCGGCTTGTCCTGCTTTTTATAGCGCGGTGGCGAGGAATGAGGTCTTCAGAATCACAGGGTCTGAGTTCGAATCTTGAATATCCCCGCCCCCTGCCACCGCTGTGGCCACCGGTGTGGTTTGGGGCAAGTGTCCTGACCCCTCTTGAGTCCCTGCATCTTGCTTGAGCTGTAATGCTCAAGGCAGCGTCTCTCCCACCTCACGTGACCAGGAGGGGTCAGTCAGGGGATGTGACGTCAGCACGAGGCCCGGTCCCAGGGAAGCAGTGGGGTGGTCCGGACTCTTTGGGGTGCCTCGGTTGGTTTTGGCTGTGTTTGTGCGGTAACAGAGGCGCCCCACTCCCCCGGGGCTTTCAGTGGCAAAGGCTCGTGTCACGCCCTCGTGGGTTGGCTGTGGCTCTGTCCATGTGTCTGTCCCCTTTGTTGTGGGACTCAGGCAGAGCCGTGAGACAGCTCTTAAAGCTTCCGCTCCACTCCCACGTGGACAGTTTGCACACTAACCGTGGCCCCCAGTCACCTTTTTTTTTTTTTTTAAAGATTTTATTTATTCATTTGTCAGAGAGAGTGAGCACAGGCAGACAGAGAGGCCGGCAGAGGCAGAGGGAGAAGCAGGCTCCCCGCTGAGCAAGGAGCCCGATGCGGGACTCGATCCCAGGATGCTGGGATCATGACCCGAGCCGAAGGCAGCCGCCCAACCAACTGAGCCACCCAGGTGTCCCACCAGTCACCTTTTTTTTAATAGCTTTCGGGTATGTGTGTGTGGAGGAGAGGGGCATGTAATACCACCCCTGGTTGAGAACCACGGGTCAGGCTCCCCTCCCCGCCCAGGGCCATGGATTGAGTGTGCTTTTGCTCATTAGAGTATCCCCAGGCTGGACACACCGTGCGTACTTCATAACTGCCCTTTCCACCAGGCTGCTGTGAACAAGTGAATGGATATGTCTGAGAGCGTCTGTATGTTCATTTCTTCATTCCCCAAATATTTACAGAGCCGCTCCCGAGCAGGCACCGGCATCCCGCAGAGAACAAAACAGACAATAAACGGTCAGACAGACGTTCGCTACTTGGTGTTAAAAACTGTCTTTTTCTTTAAAAAAAACTAAGCATTTTTCATTGTGGAAAATTTCAAATGTGCACCAAGTAGAGAGAACAGCCACATGGGGACCCCCCCCTCCGGTCCATCAGCCACCTCCATTCCTTTTCAGTTGCTGCCACTCTTACCAGTGAGAGAGCTTGCTGCCTCGAAGGAAATGTTCCCAATCCATGCTGCCCCAGCCACTCGAAACGCGGTGAGCGGGATTGAGGCTACATCTTAAAAGTCATTGAACTCTCTTATGGGAATTTAAAAAAATCTCCGATACTCCTCATTGTCCTTTTAAAAAATTTTCTTATTTTTTTAATCATGCTGAAAGACGCATAACGTAAAATTGACCACCTTAGCCAATTTTTTTTAAGTTGTATCTAAGTCTTCTCTCCCCCATCGTGGGGCTCGAACTTGTGACGCCGGGTCAGCCGGGCGCCCCCCCCCCCGACCTTACAGCCCCTGTGCAACGTGTAGTTCAGTGGAATTGGGACGCTCACCCTGTTGTACGGCTGCGGCCCCCGTCCACCTCCAGGACCCTTCGCTTTGCAGAACTGAAAGTCCGCACCCACTCAACAGTAACTCCCCATGCCCCCTTCTCCCTGGCCCCTGGCGGCCACCATTCTGCTTTCTGCCTCTGTGCACAGTACACGTCAGATCGTGTAGCGTGGGTCTCTTTGTCTACTGGCTCGTTGCAGGCAGCGCGATGTCCTCCTGGATCATCCATATTGGGCCTGTGTCCGGGTGTCCTTCCTGAATAATATTGTAAATCGGCACCACGGTCTCGCTTCTCCGTGCATCTGTCTGCGGATGCGCGGGCTGTTGTCACCTTTTGGTGATTGTGGGGCACGCTACTGTGACAAGGGGTGCCCCGAGATCTGCCCGAGACCCTCCTTTTTCAGTTCTTGTGGGGGAGGGGGACAGCAGGGGTATATACCCAGGAACAGACTTGCTGGATGATGAGGCAGTGGTATTGTGACTGTTTGGAGGGACCGCCGGACTGGTTTCCACAGCGGCTGCGCCAGTTTGCATTCCCACCAACAGGGCATGAGGGATCCAGTGTCCACACATCCTCAGCAATGCGTGTTTTCTGGGGTGGTTTTACTTTGTATGTGTTTGATAGTTGCCATCGGAATGGGTGTGAGCTGACGTTCGCGGTCCCGGCTGCATTGCCCTAACGATGAACCATATTGAGCATCTTCTCACGTGCCTGTGGCTGGCTGGCTGTCTGTCTTCTTTGGAGAAATGTCTTATTGAAGTCCTCTGTCCCAGTTCCATTGAATTAACCTGAATTTTTACGTAGCCACATGTGGCTGGGGTCAGCTGTATTGGTCAGCGCGTGAGTCTGTGTGCCCGCCCCCACCCCTGCCCCGAACACCCACAGTTGGGTTCTTTTAGGCAAAATCCCAGACATTTTACCATTTCATCCCTAAACATTTCAGGGTTTTTTATTTTTTTAAAGATTTTATTTTTTTTTTATTTGACACAGAGAGATTACAAGTAGGCAGAGAGGCAGGTAGAGAGAGAGAGGAGGAAGCAGGCTGCCTGCTGAGCAGAGAGCCCAATGCGGGACTCGATCCCAGGACCCTGAGATCATGACCTGAGCCGAAGGCAGAGGCTTAACCCACTGAGCCACCCAGGCATCCCTCAGGGTATGTTTTTACAGGGTAAGGGCCCTAAAGGGAAAGAAAAACACCACCACAATGCCATTATTATGCTTTGAACCTTTTTTTTTTTTTTAAGTAGACTTCACACTCTCTGTGGACCCCATTGCAGGGCTTGAACTCATGACCCTGAGATCAAGAACTGAGCTGAGATCAAGAGTCCTACGCTTCAGGGCACCTGGGTGGCTCAGTCGGTTAAGCATCTGCCTTCAGCTCAGGTCATGATATCAGGGTCCTGGGATCGAACCCCACATCAGGCTCCCTGCTCAGCGGGACTCCTGGTTCTCCCTCTCCCACATGTCCTGCTTGTGTTCCCTCTCTTGCTGTGTGTCTCTCTGTCAAATAAATAAATAAAATCTTTAAAAAAGAGAGAGAGACACTTCACCGACTGAAGCACCCAGGCACCCCTCCACTTTGAATCATTTTTTAAAAAGATTTTATTTGTTTGCTTATTTGATAGAGAAAGCCAGAGATAGCAAGAGAGATAGCAACAGAGAGCATGAGCGGGGAGGAGAGGGGGAAGCAGACTCCCCGCTGAGCAAGGAGCCCAACACAGGGGCTCCATCCCAGGACCCCAGAATCATGACTTGAGCCAAGGGCAGCCGCCTAACCAACTGAGCCACCCAGGCACCCTGTCCGCTTTGAACCTTAATCACAATTTCTTAATATTGTCAAATATCCAGGCAGCGTTCAGATTCTCTCTTTCAGCTTCATCTGTGTCCTTCAAACCTCCCTCTGCCTGCTGGACTGAGGGCTGTAGGGTATCTGCTTAACCCCACGTGGCCGTGTTTCCTCGGCTGTGTTTGGCCGTGGCTTCTCCGTAACCATTCTCTTTAGCCTCATTTATCTCATCTGAGAAATGGGGGTACGAACAGGCTTGGAAGGATCGAGGAGACGTGGTCTCTGGCGGTTTAAGTAGGACCATGTGCACAACCCAGGGCCAAAGCAGGTGGTATATAAAGCCTTCCAGAGGTGCTCGGGGTGACAACGGGGCACCTGGCAGCAGGTAGCAAAGCCGAAGCTTGGGGACTTTTTTCCCCAAGTTTCCCCAGCTTTTTTCTGGGCTCTGGCCGGAAAGCTTTAAGGGTCGCCCCATGAGATCATGTTCACAATGGCAGTTGAAATTGTTACAGTGGGATATTTGCTGCACAAAATACTTACCATGTGTGAGGATTAATGGCGTTCCTATGGAACAGTCCCACGGTGGGGGGTGGGGGGATGTATGTACCTTTATCTGCATTTTCCAGATGGGGAAACTGAGGCAGGCAGGGGGAGGTTTGAGTGACTGGTCATAGGGCACACAGCTAGCGGGTGGCAGTGCAGGGTTGGGCACTGGGGTGGCTGGGATACCACCCCGCCATCCCACAAGGGACCTTCATCAGTCCGGGGGCACCCGATACCCGCCGTGAGCCCTTGGTGGGCCGCTGGTGTCCGGCTGCACTGGAATTTGGGGCATTTATTCCAAACGTAGCAACTCTGGCCCCTCTCCCAATTTCCAACCTCTGAGATCCAGGGTAGGTCCTGGGAATCAGTGTGAAGGCCATGGCAGGGGAGATCAGACAAGGGTCAGGGAGGCAGAGGGTAGAAGCTGGGGGCCACTGCGCCCCTGACCTTTTCTCGCTAGCCACTCCCAAAACACCAAGGTCAAGGCTGGTATCGATGCCAGTAGCTGCCATGTAGACTACACTTCCACTCATTTGACCAGTGGACACAGGGAGGCCCAGAGAGGTGAAGTCACTTGCCCAAGGTCCCACAGCCCATGCCTGGTGGGGTGGGGACCTGAACCCTGGTCTCCAGCCCCTGTTGTGTCACGCTGAACCTCTTGGCATCAACCCGATGGGAGACACAGGAGGCCGAGGTACCAGACCTGCTAATCATTGACATACTGTTTTCTTTTTATTGTGGAAGCTCTCCAGAATGTACAGACCGACAAGAACGGTACCATGAAGCCCCCAGGTGCCCCTCACCCAGTCTTAACCATGATCAACTTCGTGCCACACCCGGCCCTCCCCGCTCCCCTGCCCACTACCACCTGATGGTGACAATTTGTTTTTTTTGTTTTTTTTTTAGAGCTTTTTAAGATCAGATTTAAATGTTTTGAACTTAAATGTGCAGATCTGAGCTGTGACATTTTAAACCCTCAGGGAACGGGCACCCCATCGTGAGGCAGAGCGTTTTCCTCTCGCCTAAAAGCCCCCCCCTTCATTTCTCTGCTGTTCCCGGTGGAATGAAAATGCACGAATGGGGTCATCCAGGTGGCGCAGCTGAGCGCCGACTCCTGCTTTCGGCTCAGGTTGTGATCTCCGTGAGATCGGGCCCCACGTCGGGCTCTGCGCTCAGCCGGGAGTTTGCTTGAGGACTTGCCCTCTCGGTGCCCCTCTCCCTCAAATAAATAAAGAAATTTTAGAAATACGCGCACGCACACATATACGCACACGAATAAAAAAATTCTCACAGAGACGTCAGGAATTTCCCAGTGGACATTCACCCACAGGCTTCATGTGGAGTGTCCTGGTCAGGAAGCACCCACTCCCGGCTCTAATTCTGCTGGCCTGAGGTTTGCAGAGCCTGGCCGCACCTGAAACTCAGTGCAGGGGTGGGAAGACCCCACACAAAGCCGGCTGCTCAGGCAAAGCCACCTCACGAGCTCGTGGACACCCCCAGGCCATGGCAGTGCACCCGGCATCTAGCTGGGACAGGATCCCGTGTTCCTGGGTCCTGTGGCGGATCGTTTCTAGATCTTTCCAGGGCCTGGGCCTGCCAAGTAAGAGGGGAAGCCCTGGGTGCTCCCATTCCTCTCGCTTTTTCTTTTTCGAATCTGAACTATTCCAAGCATTCCTGCAATGATAACAAAGGCTGCCACCCGGCTTCATCTAATCTTGACATTTTTGCTGTATTTGCTTTAGATTTTAGAGAGAAGCAGCATGATGAGAGGATTGTGCCCGGCATAGTGGTTAAGGGCAGGGACTCTGAGCAAGCCTGCCTTGGCTCAAACCCCAGCCTGGCCCCTTTGCCAGTTGAGGGCTCTTGGGTGTGTTGGGCGTTGTTCTGAGCCTCCGTTTCCCCATCTGCAGAACAGGGCTCATCAAAGTGCCTGCCTTGCAGGGGTCTAGAGAAGGTGAAACGGGTTCCTACAGGTAGAGCACCTAAAGCCAGTGCTGGAGGGGCGCCTGGGTGGCTCAGTGGCTGGGCATCTGCCTTCAGCCCAGGTCATGATCCCAGAACCCTGGGATCGAGCTCCACACCAGGCTCCCTGATCAGTGGGGAATCTGCTTCTCCCTGTTCTCTCTCTCTCTCACTCTGTGCTCTCTCTCTCAAATAAATAAAATCTTTAAAAAAAAACAAAAAACAAAAAAACAGTGGCGGGCGGGCACCATCATCGTGGTGGTTACCAGCGATTCTGTATTTGCGAAGTCGCCTGCTCGAGAACACATGTAACTTGCAGATCAATACGGATGCACTTCCATGGTCCCTGGGGGACTTGTGAGAAATATGAGTGGCCCTGAGTGCATGCACCTGCCGGGGTGGAACACGGCCATGCCTTGCCGTCTTGGTTCAGCTCCCGTATTGTCGAGTGCCGTGGTTTTTCCACGTCTGTGCTCTTGGTGCGGGTTTGCTGCGGAAAACAGCTCCTGGCATAGGACTGAAGTGCTCCCTGGTGTCCCCAAGTGCGGGAAGGCCGGGATGCGCCCTCTGGAGAGAGCGCGTGTGTTCGAGGAACATCCTTCAGGCCTGAGTCACAGAGCTGTTGGCGGTGGGTTCGGTGTTAAGGAACCAACAGTTTATATTACACGAGGTGTCCATAAACGGAGACACAGTAGACTAAGGCTGTGTATCGCTGCATTGATGACAATGTGAGCAAAGGCTCGCAGGAGGCCACCTGTGTTCCCCTCCCGGGATCAGTGGCCCGGAATCCACGGCCACACGCTCACGGCAACTGTGCGGAATGCAAGTGCCTCAGGTAACGAGAATTGACTGTGTTTTATGAGGTCCAGGTGTCAGTAAATTACGTCATGGGACGTCCCACATTGCCGTAGCACAGGACTGTGTAGCACTCTACCCCGCGCTCTGTGTGTGCGTGTCACACATGGGGTCCCATGTAGTGTCGTCTCACCTCCTCTTAACCTTGAGTTTGACTCCTTCTTTTCTTACCTCCTCACACGTGGTCTGGTCAGCCCCTGTCCTGGGCTCCCCACTCCCTCCCTCCCCCCATCCTTCTTGTCACGGACTTTCTTACAGCCTCTTATTCTCTCCACAGCTGGCCCCCAAAAGGACACTCCCCAAGTCCCCAGCTGGGGGCCCCGCGTAGACCTGGAGTGGACACCCCCTCCTTCCCTTCATGATTCGTTTGTAGCGCAGGTAACCGGCCAAGGGTCCCAGTTGGTGCCCGGAGGGGCACTTGCCCCTCCTTGCTCCTCCCTGGGCCCCCCGTGACCCCCGGGGGAGGGAGGAACACTCCTTCTTGGCAGAGCCTGGCTTAGAAACGCTCTTCTGTCCCTCCCCCTCCGGTCTCGGACCCCCGGGGTCATCTGGACCATTCCCCTGCTTCCCTGCCCACTGCAGGTGGGATCTTCTCCCCATTTTTCCATTTTTTCCAGATTCTTTGCAGGTCTAGCCTCTCTGTCCCCGGGCTGGGCCTGCCCCTCCCACCCCACCCCTGCCCTGGGCTGTTTTCGGGAAGGGAAGGGCTTGTAGGTCACAGACCTGGTGGTGACTCGGGAAGAAGGAAGCATAGGTGGGGCTGGGATCTGGAGCCAGAGAGAGCCTATTGTCACCCCTGCCAAGTGCAGCCAGAGCCTGGGAAGGACCTCTAAGGACGGTCCCCATGGCCAACTCTCGAAGGGAGAGTCACTGGTGTGTGTGTTCGGGGGGTGTTCCCGCCAGCTTTGCATGGCATGTTCTAGACTGGGCTTGTTGACCCAAGGCCCCCAGGGTGTGCGTGTGTGTCCCACGGCCCTTGGGAAAGTGTGTCACAGTTTTGGCCCACCTGCACATTTTTGGCAGAAGAGTCTTTTGCCTTCGTCAGATTCTCCAAGGTACTGTTCAGAGATGACCTGAACCATTTAGGACCCTTGGTATGCAGGGCAGACCCCTGTCACACTCTCGCTCTGAGCCAGACCCAGTCCCAGGGAGGCCGGGCAGCCGGGACTCTGGATTTAAGGCCTGGCTCTGCCCCCTGCTGGCTGGGATCTGAATGACAGGCTCTGGGCCCCCATTTATGGGTGTGTGAAGCACTGAGCACGGGCCTGCTTGTGATCAGGGCTCACTCTGTCTTGGTGGATGTCCTCACTGTGGGCATCACATGCTGGGGAAGAAGCGGGGGGAGAGGGGAAAGGCAGCGCTCTCTGGCTGGTCACCAGCCCCAGCCACAGCCATAGGCTCAAGGGAACGGAAAGTCTGACCTTCCGGAGACCTTGGTCCCAGGGAGCAGTCCTGAAAGGGAGGGTCCTGGCACGCTGCCTACGTCTAACCTTGTCTCCCTTGCCCCCTTCCTGCCCCCCTCCCCGCCCCCGGTTCAGTGGCGATGGATGATGAGGATGGGAGATGCTTACTAGACGTGATTTGGTGAGTAACGGACTCCCTCTGCCCTCCCTGTCTCCCCACTTCCCCACCCCTCTCCTCCTCAGTGTCTCTCCCTTTCTGTCTTTCAGTGACCCTCAGGCCCTCAATGACTTCCTACATGGATCCGAGAAGGTGAGTGTGGGGGTAGGCAGGGGCCTCCCCGGGCTAGGGGGCTGTGGAATTGGGGGGCTAAGAGACCTGTGCCCTGGTTCAGTACACATCTGCCTCGTGCCTTCTGGGAACTGGGCCCTTGGGTTATGGAAAGAGCAGAAGAGATGACAAATCCCTGCCCTCACGCCCTATACGTGTCCTTAGTAAACAGAGCAGTAACTGCTCAAGGGGATCTCAGACAGAACCCTGCGGCGCAGGATAAGAGATAAGAATGTCACCCACACCATGGAAATGGTTTAAAACCAAACGAATGGGGGACTGGGGTGGTGGCTTCTTTAGCTAGCGTGGGCAGGGAGGTGACCTTGAAGGCGACCTTGAAGGATCTGATGGAGGCCCGCATGGTGCTCTGGGCAGGGGAGGAACAGGTAGAAATGCAGGAAAATTTGCCATATTCGCGGAGCGGAAAGAAGGCAGGTGTGGCCGGACAGAAGGGAAACTAGTAGTGGTGAGAGTGTCATGAACAGAAGTCACAGGACATGGAGGGCCTGGAACAAAGCGGGGGAGAGTGGACGTGCTGAGCCACGAGGAAGTGTATCGGTTCTCTAGGGCCGTGTAACAAATGATCCCAGCACTTAGTGACTTATAACAACTTGGTGGCACTCTCCCAGTTTTGAGGGTCGGGACTCAGGGAGCGGTTCAGCTGGGTGCCTCTGGCTCAGGGTCTGTCCTGAGGTTGCAGTCAGGATGTTGGCTGGAGCCACCGTCATCTGAAGGCTCGGATGGGGCCGGAGGCCATGCTTCTCCGATGGTCCTTTCCCTCGGCTGCGGGCTGAAGGCCTCGGGGCCTCACCACAGCGGCCTCTCCACAGGATCCTCAAACGTCCTCACGACAGGGCAGGCAGCTTGCCCCAGAGTGAGGGACCCAAAGGAGAGAGCCAGGAGGAAGCTCAGTGCCTCTTATGATCTCATTTCTGAAGTCACACACCATCGCTTTTGTACCTTGTACTCACTAGAAGTGGGTCACCAAGTCAGCCCACACTCCCCGGGAGGGGAACGGAGTCTTAGAAGGAGAAGCGGTCGATGATTTGTGGAGTGGGGGCGAGTGCAGTGGGCTGAGGGTGGTCAGGGCGGGCCATGGAGGGGGTGGCGGGCACTGGCTCTGGGGTCTGTCCGGGGGCAGAGTCAGATAGACGTGCGGGTGGTGGAGATGTCAAGGAGGAGAGGGTGTCAGGTTGGCCCCTGGATTTGGGCCTGAGCTGCAGAGTGGGTTGGGTCCCCAGAGGTGGGGAGTTTGGGGCAGACTCCCCAAGGAAGGCTGTTGGCCGTGCCCAGCTCGGGTTCTGGGGAGACGTCCATGTAGAGAGAAAGCAGGCAGGCTCCGCTACGGACAGACGTTCAGCGGGCGCCCGTGTGGACGCCAGGCCCTGTTCTGGCACGAGAGACGTCCCCGGGAATTGGCCAGGTCTCGCCCTCCCGGAAACGGGTGTGGCATGGCACGCTGGGTGCCCGGACGGTGGGGCAGGCCGGCGACTTGGGCCGACCGGAGGAAGGAGTGACTTAGGGGGGACAGGCAGCTATTGGGAGGAGGCCGTGACAGTGACAGATCCTGATAGACCTGCTGCCAGAGAGGTGAAGGGGGAAGACGGGGCATGGCTTGGGCAAAGGCGTGAAGGCAAGATTCTTGGGTTTCGAACACGCTGCCAAGCCCCGTTCTTTGGGGCCTCTGTTCTAGAGGGGCAGTGTCCTGTACTCTGCGTCCCCCACCCCGACCCCGTCTTTGTCCTTTGGTCCAGTGTAACTTTAAATTGGTTTTTGTTCTAGAGCAGGGCTTGTGGGCTGCCTGGCTGACCTTTGACCTTGGGTGGGGGCGGGTCTTGTTGCAGCTCGATGGTGATGACCTCCTGGATAACCCCGGGGAAGCCCAAAGTGCCTTCTATGAAGGTCCTGGGGTAAGTGGCCCAGGGGTTCTGGGAGGGCCCCAGGCTCTTGGTCATGGCTCATGTTGCCCCTGGAGGTGGCGGGCGGGAGGGAGGGAGGTCCTAATGGGGAGAGGGTAGGGCTCATGATTGTCCCCCTGGGGCATGTTGCCAGGTGGAGGGTTGGGGTAAGGGAGGGGGTCAGTCACTGACAGCAGTGTGGGGCAAGAGGGGAGCCACAGTGGGATGGTCTGGCTCTGCCCACGGGCTCCTCAGGAAGAGGTGAGGGTCCTGGGAGGTGCCAGCTCTGGGGTTCACTGGGGGCCACTGTTCTCGGGAGCAGAGAGTGTGGGGGCCTGGGGGCCTGTCCCTGCTTAGCCACAGTGGGGTGTGACCTAGGGGAAGGGGATCAAGTAACGCAGACCTCCGTCTCCATCTGGAAAACCAAGGCGGGGCGGTGGATGGGGGTGGTGATGAGCCGAGCCCAGAGTGGGGACAGCAGTGGACATTAACTGAGCACCTACTGTATGCCTGCCTGTGCCTCCTGTCCTTCCCCCCTTCCTCCCCTTCTGCTGCTTCTCCCTTGTCTCCCCCCACCTCCTTTCTCCTGCCTCCCCGCCCCCCCCACTCAGCTCTTCTCCCCCCTCCCTCATGGTCACCATAACTAGGATTCACTGAACACTTACTATGTGCCGCCAAGTCCCTTTCAGTGTTTTTTATTTAGTGCCCACAACTCTAATAATATATGCGGAACAGTTCGTTTTTCGTTGTATAAACACCTGTAAAGTCCTTGGTCAGGTTCTCCCGGATGTGAGGTCAGCAAATGTCACACCCGTCCTGGGAGGCGGGTTTGGTTGTGGCCATTTAGCGGTGAAGAACTCAGAACCGCCTGGTTCTGGGTTGGGGACCGAGTAGGGACCCCCTCCTCCCAAGCACTCCCCTCCTTCCATCTGGGAAAGGAGGATGGGGTAGTGCCCGTCTCACTGAGCTTGTTACCGACAACGACAACACGGAAGGCATGTTAGGTGAGGGTTCTCGCACACCTGCGAGTGTCAGGTACCACGGTCAGCCCTCCCTGAGATTGACCTCCCGTCCTTTTAAACTCCCAAGTTTTGATCTATTCTCTGGTCAAATAGCAGCGGGGGTTCCGTGCTCAAAGCATAATTATCGCTCATGCGGTATTTGTTCAAATAGTCACACGCGTATCAATTGTGCTCCTCCTGGATCGCGATCTGGGACAGCGTGGGGGTCCTGAGACGGGTCCAACTTAGCGCCGCCCGCACAAAACCAAGTTCACGGCGGTAGCTGCAGCTGCCGTTAACACAGCCGTGGTCTCTTATCCGAAACCCTTGGGGCCAGGTGCATTTCAGAATTTGGTATTTTCCAGATGCCAGGACGGTGATACAGAATGTCACGTAGCACGCTTGCTCACCTTCCCGTGGCCGAAAAGAGTCCCGTCACGTGGACAAATCATGGCCTTCCCCAAGAGCGCTACGTCACTTTTGGTCAGGTTTTACTCTGGAAGAGTTAGGAAGACATTTGTAGTTTTCAGATTGCTTTGAAATGTGACATTTGCCAGTCTCAAATTGCTTTGGAATTGTAGATTAAGTATTATGGGCCCTTCTAGCTTTTTAAAGGATGGGCTTTATTTCGTCCTATGGATGTGTACATACGGGGCGACAGGCCAGACTGAGGCCAGGTTGTACCGCTCAGTGGAGCTGGGATTTGAACCTAGGTCCAGCCCCTTCCAGATGGAATATTCTCTCTGCTCGTACTGCTCGGGCAGCGCGGGTCCTGTTGGTTCAGCCGTGCCGGGAGCCAGCCCCTCGCTAACCTCCGCTCTTCCCTTCCATCTTACCCGGCCTCCAGCTCCACGTGCAAGAAGCTTCTGGCAACCACTTGAGCCCAGAGCCCACACAGCCGGCCCCCAGCGTGGACCTAGATTTCCTGGAGGATGCGATCCTGGGGTCGCCGGCCGCGGGGGGCGGCGGCGGGGGCGGTGGCGGCGCCGACCAGCCCTGTGACATCCTCCAGCAGAGCCTCCAAGAGGCCAACATCACTGAGCAGACACTTGAGGCTGAGGCCGAGCTGGACCTGGGTCCCTTCCAGCTGCCCACCCTCCAGCCTGCGGATGGTGGAGCCGGCCCGGCCGGTGCCGGAGGGGCTGCTGCCGTGGCCGCTGGGCCCCAGGCCCTGTTCCCGGGCGGCCCTGACCTGCTGGGGCTGCAGGCCCCGCCCACCGTGCTGACCCATCAGGCCCTGGTGCCGCCCCAAGACGTGGTCAACAAGGCCTTGAGCGTCCAGCCCTTCCTGCAGCCCGTGGGCCTGGGCAACGTGACCTTGCAGCCCATCCCAGGCCTCCAGGGCCTGCCCAACGGCAGCCCCGGGGGCGCCACGGCGGCCACGCTTGGCCTGGCCCCCATCCAAGTGGTGGGCCAGCCTGTCATGGCACTCAACCCGCCCACCTCCCAGCTCCTCGCCAAGCAGGTGCCTGTCAGCGGCTATCTGGCCTCGGCAGCCGGCCCCTCAGAGCCCGTGACCTTGGCGTCTGCTGGCGTCTCGCCCCAGGGGGCTGGCCTGGTCATCCAGAAGAACCTCCCCACGGCCGTGGCCACCACGCTCAACGGGAACTCGGTGTTTGGAGGGGCAGGGGCGGCCACGGCAGCAGCCGGCGGTGCGCCCTCGGGGCAACCGCTGGCGGTGGCCCCTGGCCTTGGCACATCACCGCTGGTCCCAGCGCCCAACGTGATCCTGCATCGCACGCCCACGCCCATCCAGCCCAAGCCCGCCGGCGTGCTGCCCCCCAAGCTCTACCAGCTGACGCCCAAGCCCTTCGCCCCGGCGGGTACCACGCTCACCATCCAGGGCGAGGCGGGGGGCCTCCCGCAGCAGCCCAAGGCCCCCCAGAACCTGACTTTCATGGCGGCAGGCAAGGCCGGCCAGAATGTGGTGCTGTCAGGCTTCCCCGCACCCGCGCTGCAGGCAAACGTCTTCAAGCAGCCGCCTGCCACCACGACCGGGGCTGCCCCGCCCCAGCCCCCCGGGGCCCTGAGCAAGCCCATGAGCGTCCACCTCTTGAATCAAGGCAGCAGCATCGTCATCCCCGCGCAGCACATGCTGCCGGGCCAGAACCAGTTCCTGCTGCCGGGCGCGCCTGCCGTCCAGCTCCCCCAGACGCTCTCGGCCCTGCCCACCAATGTTGGCGGGCAGATCCTGGCAGCCGCGGCCCCCCATGCGGGCGGACAGCTCATCGCAAACCCCATTCTCACCAACCAGAACCTGGCGGGGCCGCTGAGCCTGGGCCCCGTGCTGGCCCCCCACTCCGGGGCCCACAGTGCCGCCCACATCCTCTCGGCCGCCCCCATCCAGGTGGGCCAGCCAGCGCTCTTCCAGATGCCTGTGTCGCTGGCCGCGGGCAGTCTGCCCACGCAGAGCCAGCCGGCCCCCACCGGCCCCGCCGCCACGACTGTCCTCCAGGGGGTCACTCTGCCCCCCAGCGCCGTGGCCATGCTCAATACCCCCGATGGGCTGGTACAGCCGGCCACCCCTGCCGCCACGGGGGAGGCCACGCCTGTTCTCGCGGTGCAGACAGCCCCCCAGGCGCCCCCGGCGGTCAGCACCCCGCTGCCTTTGGGCCTCCAGCAGCCACCGGCACAGCAGCAGCAGCAGCAGCAGCAGCCGCCGCCGCCGCCGCCCCCGCAGGCCCCTACCCCTCAGGCCGCCGCCCCGCCTCAGGCCACCACCCCCCAGCCCAGCCCAGGCCTGGCGTCCAGCCCAGAGAAGATCGTCCTGGGACAGCCGCCCTCTGCCGCCACCACGGCCATCCTCACTCAGGACTCCCTGCAGATGTTCCTGCCCCAGGTAACTGGGGATGGGCTGGCAGGGATGTGGGGAGGGGGGCGGGCAGGGGACGGGGGTGTGCTGCAGAGAGGGGCCAGAGCTGGAGCTGAAACCATGTGCGGTGGAGGCAGCGACTGGGGAGGGTCTGGTGGGGTCGGGAGAGCATCTCCGAGGTGGCACCCCTATGCCCAGTGCGTGCGTCCCCTTGGGGGAAGCCACAGGGTGACAGGGACTGACACAGGCAAGGAGGGGGCCCGACTGGCTCACAGACTGACCATCTGTCCTCCTGCTGGAGGGCACAAGAATCACAGAGAGAACGGGAAAGACAAGGACAGACGGACAGACAGATGGGGCGGGTGGCTGCGGGCTGGAAGATGGTCGGGGCCCCGGGCCGAAGGAACTGGGGTTGCGGCCTCCCTGGTGCCTGGATCCCGGGGCTCCCGGCCGCCCTGCCCTCTGTGCCCAGCCTCTCGGTGCCCCTCGGCCCAGTTCCCACCACCCTGCTCTCTGGAGCCTTGGGGAGGCTGGGGTCTCAGGGAGGCCGCGGGTCCACAGGGTGGCCTTCTGACCCGGTGCGGGCTCCCCGTTTCAGGAGAGGAGCCAGCAGCCCCTCTCCGCAGACGGCCCCCACCTCTCCGTGCCCGCCTCGGTCATAGTCAGCGCCCCGCCTCCCGCCCAAGACCCAGCCCCGAGCACCCCCATCGCCAAAGGAGCTGGCCTCGGCCCTCAGGCCCCCGACAGCCAGGCTTCCCCAGCGCCGGCCCCCCAGGTAGACAAATCCCAGCAGCCTCTGTCCCAGCTCAGACGGAGCCTTGCCCCTGCGACCCCTCCTCCCGCTCACTCCTCCCCGCTCTGGCTGCCCTGCCTTGCCTCTCTGTCTTGCTGGCTTGGGAAGGGTGCTCCTTCGCTCCCCAGATAGTTCCCGAGGGTCTTCTGCAGTCATGGACTCCTAGGACCCAGGCCACAATGGGGGGAGCCCACAGTCTAGGCAGAGGGACACACGGCAGGCAGGTGTTTGCTAGAATTCTCATTTTCATATCCAGGTAAGCAGGACATTCAGAGGGCTCCTATCTCCAAAGCTACCAGAGGTCTCGCTGAAAAGCCCAGTCCCCTGAACCACAGCCCCCTGCTTTCCCCGAGGGCGGTTTCTTGCAGCCCTTTGCGTGCACGCACGTGCACACACACACACACACACACACACACGGATAAGGCGAATGGCACCGATTTTTGCCCTCCCGTTGTTACAAACGCGTTGGCATACTAGGCAGCTCTGTGCCTTTGATCATTGAAAGATTCATCTTGGAGACGGTACTTCCTTCTTCCTTCTTCCGTATGACCGCACGGTACTCCCGCTGTCAGATGGTTGGGTCACGTCCAGTCTTTAGCTGTGATGAGCGAAGCCACGGAGGATGACTGTACATATGTCACTGTTTTTGAAGAGGAAAGTGCTGGGTCCGTCGGAGGCCATTTGCACGTGCAGTGTTGATGGATGCTGCCAGATTGCTGGGTTTGTCCTTGATCAGTAGTCTGTTGCCTGTGCTTGTTCTTCCTTAACCTCCGCAGTGTATTGAACTTAGCCGATCTTGTAAGGTGAAAAGCGGCTCCTTGTTCTGTTTTAATTTGCGTTTCTTTTACTGTGAATGAGGTGGGGCAGGTTTTCTTAGATGTGGAGCTGTTTCTGTTTTCTCTGGAATCATCAGCCATACCCCTTGCCAACTTTAAACTTGGGGTGAGTGGTCCTATTCTTGTTGATTTATAGAAACTCTTTACATATTAGGAAAATTCGCCTTTGTCTCATATGAGCCATAAGCACATGAGAGTTCAGGGAGAGCCCCTTTTATTCTGGAGGGGTGGATTTTATATACTCTTTTAGAAAGGACTGGTGGATAGGTAGAGGAGGTAGGTAAAAGGAAGAAGAGGGAATGACGTCAGCAAGGTCAGAGCAGCAGAAAGCAGCATGGGCTTTGGCCTTAAACAGCATGATTTCACTCTCCAGTTCTGCTACTTGCCATGTGACCTCAAGCAACCAGTTTCCTGTTTCCTTAAACAGATTCTTTGGGGAAGGAGGGCACTTAGTATGTGCCTGGCCTTGTGCTGACTCAGAGCAATTCCCCGTAACTACTGGACCTTGATTTCCTCATCTGGAAAATGGGAATAATACTTTCTTAGAGGCTTATTAGGAGTAAGTGAGTTAACATATGCTAGCACGGAGGAAGGCCTCAAGAAATACTTGCTATTAGCGTTATTATTGTTGTGGGATAGAACAGGATCTGGTCCAGATTCACACAGTCTAGAGGGACATGGGGCCAAGGTGGCCTCAGGCCATCTCTCCCCCAGGAGGAGAAAGAAGCAGAAGTGGAGGGACAAGAGGTCAGGAGTTGCCTGGCCTTTGAGTGACTCAAGTTGGAAGCAGCATCTCTAGAGTGGGTCCAGTGCCGGCCTAGGTCCCTCCGGCAAACAGCTTCCCCTCCCTGAGCCTCCCACAGTCATCTGTACCAGGGGGTTGTAGAACTGGGTAAATCAGTGTGGAAATCACTTATTGATGAAATCAAGCACACTCCCAGGAGTCTGCCCAACACATGACGCTCCCTGCTGAGTATGCCGCAGTGCAATCAAAGGGAGAGAATGTTCTCGGAGATGTGGGTCAGCTGCAGGGAAAGAGCCCAGGAGATGAAAGCATTGAAGGGAGCAGGGTCCCCATGAGGGGACAGGAGAGGAATCCACTCTAGGGAAAGTGGGGAGGAACTGCCTCAGGGATGGGGGGGGGTGTATTTAAGCCCAGGCCCCAAGAAAGAGAAATTGTGGGGATGGGCAATAGCATGTGCAAAGGCCCTGAGGCAAGGACAAGCTTGGGATGTCAAGGAATGGAAAGTAGGTTGGAGGGGAGTGGAGGGAGGTTGGGTCAGAGAAGTTGGCAGTGCCTCTTGGCCAAACCAGTGGAGGGCTTTCAGCTGGACTGTGGCACGGGCTGGTGGTAATGATTTTCAGCAATCCCTCTGGCTTTCATCGGAAAATGGTTTGGTGGGCAAAAAGAATGAAGTCCAGAGACCCTCGTGGGTCAAGATGACAGGGCTTCAAAGACCAGGGTGGTCACGGCAATGACAGAGGGACGCTGGAGGATTCGGGCCATAATCTGGAGCTTGCTTTAGGGATTGGAGGCATGAAGAGGAGGGCATCACGGTGAAAACTAAGTGCATCATGGTAAAAACTAAAGTGCATCATAACATTTCTGTTTTAAGTGCTATTCAGAACCCTTTCCAAGCATTGTCTCTTTGAAAGCTCCCATCAGGCAGGTGGAAGATATTCTCCTTATTTTACAGATGAGGAAACTGAGGCACAGAGATTAAGTAGGTTACCCAAGGTTACCTAGCTGGTAGGGCCTGGATTTGAACCTGAATGGTTAGTGGCCGGAACAGCTGAGGTCTGGAGAACGCCAGACCTGAGCACGAATCCCAGCTCAGCATCAGACGCTCCCAGGACACGGTCTACCTGTCTGCCAAGTAGGAGTAGAGCCACCGACCTCACGGCAGCTCTGCACAGAGTCGGCAGCATTTCGATGAGCAGAGATACCTGGCATTTGCAGTAAGAGTAGTAACGAAGCTGCAGATGGTCTTTAGAGGAAAGGTCAGCTGTGCCCATGAGCTGATCCTGGTCACCCCCTTGCAGGCCGGCGCCGGGCTGGACACATGGTCACCCTGCTGCCCCTTTCGCGCCTGCAACCCTGCACGGCATGACGGGAGCTCTTGATGAGTGTTTGTTGGGGAAGCAGGTGGATGGAGGGGTGGGGGTGGGGGGGGTGGATTGGATGATGGATGGATGGATGGACGGACGGACAGGTGGACAGGTGGGTGAGTGGATTGACCAAAGAATACAGATGCACCTAAATACCAGCGAGGTACGAACTTGTGTGCGTGTGCGTGCGTGCATGCGCGCGTGTGCATAAGAGCCGCTCCTAGACTAGAGCTGGGTCCTTCGTGCAGCCCCCGTTCCCCCGGCGCGTGCTTCGTACCCAGCCTTTTGCAGGGAGGTAAGAGGGAGGCAGCCCTGCCCTCTCCGGGCTTACGCTCCAGGGATGGGTTTTATCATCAATATCCCAGCTCTTGAAATTGGCCCTCGATGGGGCCCCCGACTGTCTTTTCAGGGAGGGAACACTGACCATCCTACTCAGGAGGCTTAAGGCCTGCTGTGTGTGGCTTACAGTAGGCTTAAAACACACACACGTGCTTTGTTGTTGTGATTCAAAGAGACGTGGTTTTAAAAATTGGGTTTAAAAACAAAGGGCACACGGGGAAAGTGAGTCTTTCTGTCCGTGGAATTTCTGGCCCTGCCCCCCTCCCCACCCCGTTGGCCCCCCACCCCCATGGATTTCCCTGTGGAGCCCCACCGTGTCCTTATCACACAGGCACTAGGGACACTTGGGGCCGGGTCGTTCTGTGTTGTCAGGGGGCTGTCCTGAGCACGGTAGCACCCCTAAGCCTCCAACCGTTTGTTGCCGGCAGCGACCCTGCTGCAGGTGGGACAGCCATGGCGATCGCTGGAGATTGCCAGGTGTCGCCTGAGAGACGGAGTCACCTGGGTGGGGCACCGCCATTCTGTGCACATGACAGACCTCCCTTGTCTGAGCTCGGAGCCAGCCAGACGTGACAGCCTGCATGTGCATGTGCTCCCTCCTTACACGCAGAAGCACACTGTCCCATTCTTCCGTACCACGCTTTGTTGGATCGGCCAGATCTCTTGGACCATTGACTTGCATGAGAATTCCACTCTACATCACCCCCTGGGACGTGCGCATGCGTGTGTGTGTCTGTGTGTGTAT
The DNA here is from genome assembly GCF_963455335.1 of Martes martes. Classification (NCBI taxonomy): domain Eukaryota; kingdom Metazoa; phylum Chordata; class Mammalia; order Carnivora; family Mustelidae; genus Martes; species Martes martes. The sequence continues at coordinate 50,458,060 of NC_137905.1, forward strand.
ACATGTGCATGTCACCAAAACAGCTTTCACAGGATAATACCGTGTGCAATGCACGCTGATATTTTGTATTTGGTTTTCTCTGTTCTTATTCTTTTTATTATTTTTTTAAGATTTTATTTATTTGAGAGAGAGAGAACGAGCGGGGGAGGGTCAGAGGGAGAAGCAGGCTTTCTGCTGAGCAGGAAGCCCGATGCGCGACTCGATCTCAGGACTCCAGGATCCTGACCTGAGCTGAAGGCAGATGTTTAGCCTACTGAGCCACCCAGGCGCCCCTCCTCTGTTCTTTTTAAATGCTGATCGTGACCCACCAAAATGCCAGGAACCATTACTCACAGACACTAGGTGTGATGTGAAAGCCACCGTCCGGGGTAGTCATTAGGCACTGGGACTCCAAAATCCCAACTCTGCCACTTACAGGCTCAGTGACCTTAGCCAAGTCCCCTGCCTCTGTGTGCCTCAGTTTTCTTCCCCGAAAATGAGGATGAGGAAAACAGCATCTAGGTCACAGTGTCGTCGTGAGGAATAAATAAGCTAATACAGGTTAAGGTGCTTGAATGGGGTCAGGCACATTGAAAGTGCCTCAACCCAAAGGAAGCCAGGGAAACACTACAAAGGACCGTGGGTAAACATCTTAGGCTTTGCACGCAAGCCACCCCAGACCGCACATCAATGAGTGAGCACAGACCTGTTCCAATAAAACTTTACTTATGGACACCGAAATTTGAATTTCATATTATTGTCACCAACCACAGTCTATTCTTTTGATTTCTTTTCCACCATTTTAAAAAAGATCTATTTGTTTATTTGAGAGAGAGAGAGAGAGAGAGAGAGAAAGTGAGCGTGCAAAGGGGGTAGAGACAGGGAAAGGGAGAGAGAGAAACTCAAGCAGACTTCCTGCTGAGCGCGGAACACAGCCCGGGGCTCGATCTCACGACCCTGAGATCATGCCCCGAGTTGAAATCCAGAGTCGGGTGCTTAACCGACTGAGCCACCCAGACGCCCCTCTCTCCCAGCATTTAAAAAGGTAAAACCCGCTTTCAGCCTGTGGGCCATGCGAAATGACAGGCCAGGCAGGCCAGGCCGGCTGGAGTTGGAAAGTTTGCTGCCGTCTTACTGTCTGTCGTTACACGGACCCACCGTGACTGACTGACTCGGTTCCCTACTCAAGGGAGAGCACTCCAGGTGGTTTCCCAGGTGTGTCAACAAATAAGCCTCCTCTGACTCCGGTTGCCCGGGCTTTTGCACGTACGTGTGGGTAAATTTCTAGAAACAGAACGGCTGGTTCAGTGGGTGTAAGCGCTTCCCGGACAGTCTATGGAAAGTGCGAACCCCGTCACGCCTCCTTGGGGTTTATGCCTATGCAGGCTTCTTCTGGAAGCTTCATCAGCCCCAGATCAGCACGCGCTCTGCTCCCCGCCAGGCTGCGGGGTAGCACCCCTCTGCGCTTTCTGTTGAATTCTGCGTGAATCCGAACACATCTCACCAGCTCTAGCTGGGCAGCTGGAATTTCCTGGTGCACAGTTCCCTCGTGTGGTAGTTTTTTGTTTTTTGTTTTTTATTTAAAGATTTTTATTTCAGAGAGAGAGAGAGAGAGCATGAGCAGGAGGAGGGGCAGAGGGAGGGAGAGAGAGGACCTTACGCATGGAGCCCACCATGGGACTTGATCTCACGACCCTCCTAAACTGATGACCTGAGTCAAAATCAGGAGTTGGACACTTCATGGACTAGCCACGCAGGTGCTCCAAAAAGCATTTTTTAAAGTAAGGGGATTGGTTAAGCATCTGCCTTCAGCTCGGGTCATGATCTCGGGGTCCTGGGATCAAGTCCCACGTCGGGCTCTCTGCTCAGTGGGGAGCCTGCTTCTCCCTCTCCCTCTACCTGCCTCTCCCCCTGCTTGTGCTCTTTCTCGCACTCTCTCTCTCTCTGTCAGATAAATAAATAAAATCTTTAAAAAATTTTTTAGAAAGGGGAAAGTGGCCCAAAGCCGTGCCTATGTTCCCAGCCCACCTGCCCCTCCAGAAAACCAGTTACTTAGCTGCCATCTATCTTTCCAGTTCCTCGCGCAGGCAAAGCCTAGAGTAAAAGTGGGTTTACCTTTCTCTCCTGTTTCACATTGTGTGCTAGCTTTGTCGGCATGTGGAGAGTTTCCTTGATCGCGTTAGAGTGGTGTCCTTCCTCTCCCCCATAAATGCTATTTAGATGCACACCAGCCAAGTCCGGGCTCCGTCCCTCCCCACACAGCTGTAGTAAACAGCTTGCTGACCCGTCATTTCCTACATGTGCACGTGTGTCTGTTACGTCATTTCCTGGAAGCAGGTTTGCTGGATCAAAGCGAATGTGTACTTGTAATTTGTGCAGCTGCTGCTGAATTGCCTTGTCCTGGAGTTGTGGCAAATTGTGCCAGTGACCCTCAGAGGCAGTAGAAGAGGGTGTCTTTATGAGACATGGCTTGTTCCTAATGTGATGAGTGAAGAAGGTTCCAGAGGGTGCTTTCAATGGGCATTACTCATATTACAAATGAGGGTGGAGTGTCGCTCAGACTGTCGAAGGCTTCTGTGTTTCCTTCTCTCTGCACTGTCCGATCATGTCCTTGGCCACTTTTTCTCACCAGTTATTACTCTTAGTTGATTTCTGGAGACTGTTTATATATGACGGAAATGGGCTTTATGTGTGCTGTGAATTGCAGCTGTTTATCCCCAGTGTATCATTTGGGTTTTTGACGTGGTTGGGGGAGAGGGGTGTTAGTCTATACTTTTAATGAGTGCGAGCTTAACTTTTTTCAGTTTTTATTTTTAAACACTTAGAATTTCAAACAGCAACGTTGTAGGAATGGTACAGAGAACTCATGGGAATTCTTTACTCTTTACGCGCATATATTAGTTATCTGTTGCCGTGTAACAAATGCCCCCCCCCCCCCAATTTAGCAGCCTTAAACAGCAAGCTTTAACTTCTCTCACGTAGCTTGTAAGGATCAGGAGTCTGGAAGTAGCTTAGCTGGCAGGTGCTGCCTCGTCATCCCTTGTGAGGTTCTAGTCAACCAGGGCTGCGGTCGTCGGAAGGCTCGACTGGGCTGGAGAACATGCCCCAGCTCCTCCCTCTGCAGGCTTCTCCAAAGGGCAGCTTGTAACATGCTCCACAGTCGGCTTCCCCAAAGGAAATGATCTACCGGAAAGGAGAGTCCCACCCTTTTTTAGAACTGAATCTTGGAAGTAGTATCAAATCACTTCCGTGAAATCGGTGGGTCCCAGGGACCAACCTGGGGATCGTGCGGGGGAGACCGAATAATGAGGAGGTGGGGATCGGCAGCCCCCCCCCACCCCACCCCCCCTGCCTGGGAAGGAGGCTGCCGCCCGGATATTTCCACGGTCAATGTCTGGCTGATTCACTTTCTCCTCTGTTCTCTCGATACGTATACATTTTTATTCAGAATCATTGGAGAGTAAATTGCAGACATTCTGCTCCTTTACTCCTTAACGTCTCAACCTTTGAGAACAGGAACATTCTCCTAGTTGACCACGGCACAGTCATCAGGTTCAGCCCATTCAGCCCTGAGACAATACCGTGATCCGCTGCGCGCAGTCTAACCTCAGCGGTCGTCCTGCGGTCCTGTCGTGTGTTTCTCTCCTGATTGCTCTTAGCTTTTGGGCGCATTTCTTTCTCCACACCATACACTGCCCGGGGCTTCGTGAGGTGGCCGGCTGTCTTCCTTCCCCTTACCGAAACCTGTTGTTTTCCTCCGTTCTCGACTGTAAATGCTCCCACAGCGGAGGAGCCCCGTGGTGCTTCTCATCGCTGATCCTAGAGGGCGGGTTACCAGGTCTAGGAGTGCGCGACCCTTTCGGTCTGCAGACCAGAGTGCTGTCCCCGCGACAACCTCCGTAGCCCTTCCGAGAGCCAAGGGCACCTCCGATCTCATCTTAGAGGGGGCTGGCCTTTGGGCATGCGTGTGGGTGGATTGGTTTGGGGGCTTTTGTTCTGAATTGCCAGAGTTATTCAAGGGCAGCCCCAGGCGGGGTGTTGGAAGCATCAGGCAAGTCGTAACCTTGATATCACGAGTCGGCCCCCTTTGGGGGCTCACAGCGAAGAGCCCCAGCTTCGGAGCGTGGCAGCTTTGGTGGCCTTGGGCCTGTGAGCCTCAGTCATCCTTGGACAATTTGGAGGTCAAGGGGGAGCCTCGGGACCAGCCATTTTGGCTCCCTGGCCTCAGTTTCTCCTCTGTCCCCGGGGTATGGATTTGGCGACAGTCAAAAGGTACCCACCCCGCCCTGTGTCAGGGACTTAGCTGGCTGGTAGTCGCTGGGGCAACAGTGGCTGCTGAGGTCAGGACTCTGCAGGAGAGCAGCACGGAGGTGCCAGGTCTAGGGTGTGTTTTCAGCAAGGTCACGGGGGACGGATCACAGGCTAGTGCCCGGATGTCTTGTGCAAGTCTGATCACACACAAACACACGTTCCCATACCTGCATGCTCACAGGGGACCTGGAGGCCTGCAGTCGCAGCCACAGCCACATAGGCAAAGGGAGGCAGAGGTCACGGACACTTAGGAGGACCCGGCCCCGCCCCTCCGTTGTCATCCCGAGCCCTGCTCTCTGGCCCCCACCCCCGCCCCCTGCCATCCGCAGCCAGCAGCCCCGTGCTCTGCAGCCGCTCCATCCGTGCTGGTGTCCACTCTCGGGGGGGTGGGGGGGACCTGGACAGTCAGGCCCCGTGGGGATGGTGGCGGGGATGCTGCCCCCCCACCCCCGCTCCAGCCACCTCCTTCCCCTCCGCTACTGTGCTCGCGCTCCCCAGCCCCCTGCCTCCCTGCTGGGCAGCTGGTGTGGTGCCCCCTGCCGCCGCCACCGCTTCCTTCGCTGCTCCCCAAATCCTGCAGAGCTCCCCTTCATCTGGGGGTGGGGGAGGAGGGGGGCACGTGGGGAGGGGGGCGAGAGCAGAGGGAAAGGTCTGGAGATGAGGCGGGGGCAAGTGGAGGGGTGAGGCGGGAACAGGTGCAGAGGTGAGGCAGAGATGGGGGCCGGGGTGGGGTTGGGGGGCAGAGGTAGACAGGCAAAGTGGGGAGTTCAGAAATGAGAGGTGGGAAGGAAAGCCATGGCGGGGTCCTTTCTCTCAAGACAGGGGTGACTAAGAAGGAGGGTTTCTGGTGGGCGTGGCTGGGGTCCCCAGTGTCTTGGGGCAGTGGGAGCCAAGGTTGGTTCTGACCCCCGCCCCCTCCCCTCTACCTCCCTCCCCTGCCCAGATCCCGGCAGCGGCTCCGCTGAAGGGCCCAGGCCCCTCCTCGTCCCCATCACTACCTCACCAGGCCCCTCTGGGAGACAGCCCTCACCTGCCCTCCCCACATCCCGCCAGGCCTCCCTCCCGACCCCCCTCCCGACCCCACTCCCGCCCTCCCTCCCAGCCCCAGAGCTTGTCCCGCCCACCCTCAGAGCCCACCCTGCACCCTTGCCCCCCGCCCCAGGCACCCCCCACTCTGCCTGGCATCTTTGTTATCCAGAACCAGCTGGGAGTCCCCCCACCTGCCAGCACCCCGGCCCCTGCCGCCCCGGGCCCACCCCAGCCCCCCCTGCGCCCCCCATCCCAACCCCCCGAGGGGCCGCTGCCCCCAGCTCCCCACCTCCCTCCCGCCTCCACGTCCTCCGTCGCGGCCTCCACGGATGCGGCCACCAGGCTGCCAGCCCCTACGCCCCCCGACTTCCAGCTGCAGTTCCCGCCCGGCCAGGGGCCCCACAAGTCCCCCACGCCCCCTCCGACCCTCCACCTGGCCCCTGAGCCCGCTGTGCCCCCCCCACCGCCTCCTCGGACCTTCCAGATGGTGACCGCCCCCTTCCCGGCGCTGCCCCAGCCGAAGGCTCTTCTGGAGAGGTTTCACCAGGTAATCGGAGGCGGGGCCCAGCCCCCCTCCCGCCCCGCCAGCCCTGCCCCCCGGTCCCGTGGGGAGGCCCTCCCACGCTCCAGCTGTCCAGCTGTCTCTGCGTCCCCAGCCCTGGTGCCTGGCCGCCGCCCCTCCTCGTGTGTGCCCCCTACCCCTCAACCACCTGTCCCCCTCCTCAGGTGCCGTCCGGAATCATTCTCCAGAACAAGGCCGGGGGGGCCCCCGCCGCCCCGCAGACCTCCGCCAGCCTGGGGCCCCTCGCCAGCCCCACTGCCTCTGTGCTGGTCAGCGGGCAGGCCCCATCTGGGACCCCCACCGCCCCCAGCCATCCCCCTGCCCCGGCACCCATGGCCACCGCAGGTAGGGGAGAGGTAGCCCACGCAGGAGAAGCGGGGGGCCTGAAGGTGGGTGGGCGCGGGGAGGGGGACGGGCTGGGGCAGAGCTGCGGGTGCGTGAGCCCGAGGGATTCCCCAAGACCTCACAGGACAGGGAAGGTGGAGGAGGAAGGGCTGTCGCCCCAGATCCGAGGGGGGCACTCAGTTCAGGGCTAGCGGCACTGCTGAGGCCAGAGGACTGGAGGAGAGCGGGGTGTAGGCTTGGGGGTTGCATCGTGGAGGGGCCTTCGTGCCAGTGACCCTGAGCCCTGTCTGCCCCCGACCCCACCCCCCAGGCCTCCCTCCCCTGCTTCCTGCCGAGGGCAAAGCTTTTGCCAGCAGCCTCCCGACCCTGAGTGTGGCCAAGGCCACCGCCGCTGGGCCAGGGAAGTCCTCCGGGCTGCAGGTAAGAGGCCACCAGCATGGGGGCGGGGCACCTAGGGTCAGAGCGATGTCACAGGGGAGCTGGGGACGGGCCAAGCAGGGCGGAGGCGGCCAACCAAAAGGCTATCAGAAAGCAGACTGGGCGGTGGGTCAAACACCAGGACAGCCCAGGTGGGCGCACTCCAGAGAGCGAGTCAGATGGGGACCCACAGACACCAAGACACAGGGTGATGAGAGGAGCAGTGGCTCGCCTGGGTCCCTGAGGCCGTCACTGGAGGTGGGAGCAGGGAGAGCTTGAGGCTGGAGGAGGAGGGACGTGGGGAGACCATTGGCCCAGGGAGGCAAGAGAAAGGAGGTGGTGAGAGCCTAGACCGTGCAGGGGGAGGGGGGAGGGCTGGGAAGTCACGTGGTGGGAGGCCCAGAATGGAGGGGACAGGCAGTGTGGGGGAAATTGAGGCAGAGACCTTCTGCAGGGAAATGGGTAGGGAGAGGCAGAAAGACAAGAACACAGCTGGTGGAGGGACCCAATGCCGGCAGCCTCCGGGGTGAGATCCCCTCTAGTGGCCTGATGGGTGGAGTCAGGAACAGAAAGAGGGAACCTGGGTAGCCAGGTGGGCCAGACGCTGGACCATCAGCCGAGGCCTTGGTCTGATGAGCAGGGAGGGAGCCTGCGCGGTGTCCAGACCAAGAGTCAGGTGGAAGCCAAGCCCCATGGAGCCGGGCAAAGTGTGCCAGACAGTGCCTCCGGCAGCTGGGGCCAGGACCCCACCCCGGGATAGAAGTGGGGGGGGCCCGGTGGGAGACATGGGCCAGCTCTCCTGTTGGTCACAGGCGGGGTCGGAGGGGGGTCAGGGTGCCAAGGGAAGGCCTCTCGGTGGCACCGTCTCTCACTCACCTCTCCGCCCCGCAGTATGAGAGCAAGATGGGCGGTCTGAAGAAAACCCCGACGCTGCAGCCCAGCAAAGAAGCCTGGTGAGTCGCAGCGCTGTGCGCCCCGTCCGTCCCCCCCCCGCCCCCCCGCGCCTTCCGGTAGGCCTGGGAGCCGCCTCTTGTTAGCTGTGTGCTTTGGGGCAGTATAATTTCCCTCAAAGACCCCCAGTTTCCCTTCTAGAGAGTGGGGCAAGGATAGTAGTGACAATAGGGTGACAGGTGCGGATCGCCTGTGACTGGGGTAAGATGGGTGGGTGTTTGGGGGAATGGATGTGGAGGCGAGTCCGGGAAGGTGCATGGATGAATGTGGGTCTGCCTGGGCGCCTGGGTGGGTGGAGGGGTGTTTGGCTAGATGGATGGATGGGGGGGGTCTGGGGAGGGTGCATGGCTGGATAGAAGGGAGTTTGGGTGGACAGATGGGTGTTTGCATAGATGGGTGATTGGGTAGTTGAATGGGTAGATTTGGATAAACGGATTGACAGGTGTTTGGCTAGATGGATGGATGCAGACTGGATGGATGGGGTCTGGGGTAGGTGCTTGGCTGGCTGGCTGGGTGTTGGGTGGAGAGAGGGATATCTGGATGGGTGGGGTCTGGGTGGGCAGTAGGTAAATGTTGGGTGCTTGCCTGCATTCTCTCTCTCGTGCTTTCCTTCTACGGCAAGTGTTTATCAAATGCTCAGTGCCCTGCTGGATTCTGGAAACAAGGCAGGGTTCTGGCCCCAGTGGTGTGGTGGGGGTGCCGGTCTTCAGCGCAGGGTGGAGATGAGCATATCTGGGGGGAGAGAGAGAGAATCACACAATAAAGAGACATAACTCACTGCCCGCGATGTGGTAGAAAACAGCCCGGGAGAGAACTGGGTTGTACCACCCAGCGGACCAAGCTCCCTTCTTCCCTCCCTCTGTTCCTTGTCCCTTCCCACCTTCCCTGGGGTTGGTGACCTGCTTGAGGCAGAGTAAGGACGTGCTGACCCCAGGTGGTGGGAGACGGTATAGCACGAGGAGGATGAGTTTCAAACCCTGGCCTCCGGCTCTGCCCGCTCCCAGTTTGGCCCCCTCCCCACTCTGTCTGTGCTTTGGGTGGAGGAACATCACTCTGCTGGGCCTCAGTTTCCCCATCTGCAGAGTGGGGATGATGATAGCACCCGTTCCCTTGGGTTGTCACCAGCGTCCATGAGAGAGAATGAGCGCGTCTGGCCCACGTTAGCGCGTTTCCCTGCTGTCTGCGTTGGGGCCCCGGTGAGGGGGGGGGGGTCGGGGTCAGGGTCTGGTTTCTCCCAGCCTCACCACCAGCTGTGTGTATGTGTGTGACCTCTCCCCACCCTGCCCCCCAGTTTCCTGGAACATTTGCACAAACATCAGGGCTCCGTCCTGCACCCTGACTACAAGACAGCCTTCCCCTCCTTCGAGGACGCCCTGCATCGCCTCCTTCCCTACCATGTCTACCAGGGTGCACTCCCCTCCCCCAGCGACTACCACAAAGGTGAGCCCTCCACCCCATCCCCCCCACTCCCCCAGGACTCTCCCTCCCTGGTCCCTAGTGTGGGGTGCGGGGGCGGGGGGGGTAGGTGCGCCGCTCCAATGCATCCTCTAGACCTCGGCTCCGGATAAGCCGCACTCCCCAGTGTCTGTGCCTCGGGACCTTTTCTGTTCTTCCGCAGTGGATGAGGAGTTTGAGACCGTGTCCACGCAGCTGCTGAAACGCACCCAGGCCATGCTCAATAAATACCGCCTCCTGCTCTTGGAGGAGTCCCGGGTAGGGTGCCGGCCCCTTCTTCCCTGGGAGACCCCACCCTCCCTCGCCCCTCGCCCTGCTCAGGGCCCATTTGGGTGGGGGTGGGGGGCGCTGCTCCTCAGAGCTCCGGGAGGAAGGGAAGGAGGCTGGTGCAAGTCGGATCCCAAGAGGGACAGCTCGGAATCCGCTCCCATCCTTCTGGGTTGCCTGCGTGCCCTCCCCGCCTGCCTCCTTCCCCGGCCTATCCGCCCTTCTTCCCCCTCAGAGGGTGAGCCCCTCCGCGGAGATGGTGATGATCGACCGAATGTTCATTCAGGAGGAGAAGACCACCCTTGCCTTGGACAAACAGTTAGCCAAGGAGAAGCCCGGTGAGAGGGGAGGGGAGAGGAGGGGCGGGAGAGGGGTCCCCAGCTCCTGCCCCTGCCGAGGAATTCGATCTGGGTGCAGGAGGACCGGGTGCCTGGGCCCGACCTTTCTCCACCATTGGGCGACACCCGCGCCCCCACCTTCCTGCCGTGGCAGGGGTCTACCCTGACCTCTGGGCTCCGGGACTGGAGAGAGCTGAGTTTGTTCTCCTCTGTCCCTGTGTGTCCATTCCGCCGTCTCCTGGCTCGGACATTCCACCACCCCCAGGGGGACAGAAAAGCGGGGGACTAGAGTCAGGACTGGGGTGCTTGCAGATTTTAAGGGCCGTTCTCAGGCGTGAGCTCCTGCTTGCAGGTTCAGGGGTTTGGGAATTGCTGAGTAGAGCAGTACCCAGCAAAGCGTCCTGAGAGTCTGATGAGTCAAGGGTCTGGCCCTGGACCTGACAGATGGTCGATGCCCATTGCGCTGGGGCTCCTCTTAGCTGGGCTCCCCCAGGCGTCTCATGCTTTCCCCGCCCCTGTGGCTGTTCTTTGCCCGGCCCCCGTCCCCCATTTTGCAGACGAGTATGTGTCTTCCTCGCGCTCTCTTGGCCTCCCCATCGCTGCCTCTTCCGAGGGACACCGGCTCCCTGGCCACGGCCCAGCACCGTCCTCAGTGTCCGGGGTCCCCACCCAGCCCCCTCTGCACCTGCCAACCAAGCTGGTGATTCGGCACGGTGGGGCGGGTGGCTCCCCCTCGGTGACCTGGGCTCGGGCGTCCTCCTCCCTGTCCTCCTCCTCCTCCTCTGCCGCCTCCTCCTTGGACGCCGATGAGGACGGCCCCATGCCCTCCCGCAACCGGCCTCCCATCAAGACCTACGAGGCCCGTAGCCGCATCGGCCTCAAGCTCAAGATCAAGCAGGAAGCCGGGCTCAGCAAGGTCGTCCACAACACCGCGCTGGACCCCGTGCACCAGCCCCCGCCCCCTGCCGCCCTCAAGGCGGCGGAGCCCCCGCCCCGGCCCCCCGCGCCACCCCCTGCCACGGGTCAGATGAACGGCACAGTGGACCACCCGCCGCCTGCCACCACTGACCGCAAGCCCGCCGCCGCCCAGGCCCCCCACTGCCCCCGGCTGCCCCTCCGGAAGACGTACCGCGAGAACGTGGAGGCCCTGGGTGGCGGCGCCGGGGAGGGGGCCGGGAGCGGCAGGGCCCGGGGCAGCAGCCCCGCGCAGCTGCCCACCAAAGTGGACGAGGCCACCAGCGGGCTCATCCGCGAGCTGGCCGCCGTGGAGGACGAGCTGTACCAGCGCATGCTGAAGGGGGCGCCCCCGGAGCCCGCGGCCAGCGCCGGGCAGGGCAGCGGCAGCCGGGACCCCGGCTGGGAGGCGCCCCCAGCCAAGCGGCGCAAGTCCGAGTCGCCTGACGTGGACCAGGCCAGCTTCTCCAGCGACAGCCCGCAGGACGACACGCTCACGGAACACCTCCAGAGCGCCATCGACAGCATCCTGAACCTCCAGCAGGCCCCGGGGCGGACACCTGCACCCCCGTACCCCCATGCCGCCCCGACGGCCGTCTCGCCTGCCTCCCCGGCGCCCCTGCACAGGCCAGAGGCGTACCCGCCCTCCAGTCACAACGGTGGCCTCGGCGCCAGGACGTTGAACAGATAACACCGGGCTGGTCTTCGCTTCCCTGTCTCCCCCGCCCCCCCCCACACACCTCCCAAGTTGTGCGCGTGTGTTTGCGCGCGGACATCGGGGGCGGGGAGGCATCTGGGCGCCTGACCTCAGCCTCGTGGGGGACGTGAGCCGGGGATCCCCGACAGTTTTTCTTGCCTAAGTTATTTGAGTCACAAAGGCCTCCTCCCCCACTTCCTGCGTCAGCCGGGTTGTTGGGTGGGGGTCGTGGATTGAGGGGAGGAGGCTGTAATGTAAAATGTGCCCCTGCCAAAGGTGGGGGTAATCCCGGTGTGTCACTTCCTACTTCTTCCCGCTTCCGGCCACGCTCCGCCCCTCCGTGGGGGAGGCGGGGTGGGGGGGACACACGTGTGTGTTTGCCAGGGAGGGGGGTAACCTGGTCGTTCCCACTGCTCCCGCGTGTCCCGATACTGGGCTTGTCCGTGTGGCTGCACAGATCGACGCGTCGAAGGCGCTCAAAGCCTGGAGGGTCCTTTGCGAGCCTCGCTCAGCCTCTCCCTACCGCCCCCCATAGGCTGTAAAAGGAAATGCAGGGAAGGGCGGGCGTCAGCCAGCGTCCCAGACCCCCACCTCGGAGGGCTGTGCCCGCGGGCACCTGTGTCCCATCCACGTGTGTGCGTCCAGCTCCGCGTCCCGTGTCCCTGTGTGTGTGCTCGAGTGAGCGAGCGAGCGAGAGAGAGAGAGAGTGAGATTTCGAACCCTCCCGGCCCCTCGACTGAAATCCGAGCACCTCCAAAACAGGAAACTGGGGTCTTCCCACCCCGCCATCCCTCCCCAGCCAGTCTTCCCTCTGTTCTTCCTGTCGCCAGCCGCCCGCGCCAGATTTTGAAATCTCGGAGACAAAACTAGTACTGTAAGATAAATTTTTTTGTACTGTATTTATTGTGTATAACGATTTTTTTAAAGGAGAATTCTGTACATTTAGAACTCTTGTAAATTAAAAACTGATCCTTTTTTTAAAACTGTACTGACTCCGTCTCAGCCCCGTTGCTTTTGGGTCTTTAGGGGGTGGGAGTTGTTTAAAGTCTGGGGGTTGGGTCCAGACTGGCGGGGGGGGGGGGCGGAGGTTGTGAGGGTTCATTGCACATATCATTTGTTAAACACATATTCGGGTTGCCAGGCTCTGGTCTGGGCTCATAGGTGCCACTGAACACGGCAGATGGAAGTCCCTACCGGGGGGGCAGCTGACTTCTTAGTGGAGAAACCAGATGGAAAACATCGAGACCAAATGGGGAGTTCTCACCATTCCCCTATAATGTTCTGTGGTCTCCGCGAACTCAAAATTCACCAATACTGAAATACCGCTCCTGGAGGAAATACAGGTCTAGCTTCCTACAAACCTCCAGTCACAACATTTTTGTAAGTTGTTTTCATACATAACCTTGTGTTGCGTGTATTTCTGTAAAGACACCTTGTTAATAATATATTCTAGATTAGTGCACATCGGGCTCACGGCCAACAGCACTATAACTCACGCCTGAACGAAGCTCATCTAACACGTGTGGTTTTTTTAAAGATTTTGTTTATTAATTTGTCAGAGAAAGAAGCAGGGGGAGAGGCAGGCAGAGGGAGAAGCAGACTCCCCGCTGAGCAGGGAGCCTGACTCTGGGCTGGAGCCTGGGACCTTGGATCATGATTGGAGCCGAAGGCAAAGGCTTAACGGACCGAACCACCCAAGCGCCCTTATATATGTTCTATATAAGATACATCCCAGCTTTGTCCCCCTTCGGCACGCAGGACGACGTTTCAGCACGAGGGCATTTTAAACAGTGAAGTCTCCAAACAAAAGCACAGAAAGGTGAAACCATTGCGCGAAACAGGCCTTGAGAAGGACGCTTGTCGGGCATGAGAGCAGAAACCAGAAGGTAGAGCGTTGCTTTGTTCAACTTCAGTTGGAAACACACATGTTGGGTGACCCAGATTTTTTGCCGCTCTGCACAGATCTATGAAGGTGCTTCGAGTTTGGGGAGGATTACAAATACATTTTAACAAGCAGATGAGTTCACAGATAGGGCATCCACAAAGAATGAGGATCGCCTGTGAACGTGAACAGCGTGGGATGGAGGGAGGAAAGCAGGCTGTTCCCTGTGGGTGCCCTTGGAAATGGGTGGCCTCCAAGGACAGATTTGGGGCGCCTGGATGGCGAAGTTGGTTAAGCCACCATTTCAGCTTGTGGAGTGATCTCTTGGTGGTGAGATCGAGCCCCACCTTGGACTCCATACAGGAGGGAGTCTGCTTCAGAGTCTCTCTCTCCTTCTACCCCTCCTTTTCATGTGCCTGCTCTCTCTCTCTAAATAAATAAATACATCTTTAAAAAAAAGAAGAGAAGAGCAGAGATTTATTCTTCCCCGTTCTGGAGACTGGACATCCCACATCGAGACACCACGAGCACCATGTTCCCCCTAGAAAAGCTGTAGGGGGATCCGTCCTTGACTTTCCACTTTCCAGGTGTTCCTAGTCTGTGGCTACATCCTTTTTTGGCTCTGGTGTCTCTTCTTAAAAAGAGACCATATGGAACAATAGCCTACCCTGCTCCAGTATACTCTCATCTTCACTTGCTTACATCTGCCGAGATCCTATTTCCAAATAAGATCTCATTCACAGGCACTGGAGTTTAGGACCTCAGCACATCTCCTTGGGGGAGGGGGAGGACACAATTTATAACAAGGGGTAGAAGAATGGATGAGGCTAGTCCCAAAGCAGAACGCCTTTGTGCGAACTAGAAAGCAGTTCCCCTTTCTTCTGGGCACTGAGTTTTGAAGGACAGAATGCAAGGTGGACTCCAGCCATCTCTCACCCCTTCAGTGAGTGCTTTGTGCAGTGGACAACCTGTGTAACTGCACATTCAGGCACCCGCGATGAGGTGGGAAGGGAAGACTTCTTTGAAGAGGTGACATGTGAGCAGAGACATACATGAAGTGAGGGAGGGAGCCACTGGGAGAGCTTGGGGGGGAAGGAGGCAGGAGAATGTCTACAGCGTTGAGGGACAGCAAGGAGGCCAACGTGGCTGGAAGCTGGGGGATGAGAGTGGGAGGGAGGGAGCAAAGCGGGCCTGTGGTGTGGGACCCTGTGCTTCTTGGTGATGATTCTGCTGAGCGATGGGGGAGGTGGGGGGAACCACCCCGAAGGTGCTAAGCCTAGGGCTGGAGCGGACTCGGTTTTCTGAGCGCCCTCTGGCGGCCGCTTGGGAAACGGGTGGGGCGAGTGCGGAACGGGAGCCCCCACCAAGAGGCGCCTGCTAAGGTCCAGGTGCCCGGTGACGCGGCTGCACCAGGTTGATGCTCCCAGTTTCTCTGCAGGCCCTGGGGGTGTTGGTGGCGGGCAAGCTGGTATGTAGGGTCTCAGGGTGGGGTGGGGGGAGAGACGGTCCCCCTTCCTAGCTCTGTATCTACTTCCCCACGTGAAAACGCAGTTCTTAACATCCTTGGATCCCCGCGCGCTCCGGGACACCCCCACGTGGTTGCGCAAAAAAAGCTTGCCGGTGATTTCTCCGGGCTTGGGGTCTTGGTTCCGGAAGGTTGACTCCGTGCAGCCCCAGCAGAGGATCAGCGATGACTAGCTATGGAACACTTAACCATGGGCACTGTTTCAAGCCCTTCACCCAGGATGTTTTGTCTGGTCCTCCCAGAGTGCCCTGCGTGGGGACTGATAGCTCCACCTTGCGGATGAAGAAACTGAGGCCCCGGGGCAGTCAGTGGCAGGCTGGGCTGCAGCGCAGGCGGTCTGGCCGCCAGCCCATGATCTTGGCCTCTGCACTCCGCGCTTCCAGGGAGGTGGGGGGGGGGGGTGTGTGTGGCAAAAACAAGGCCTTTCCGAGAGGGCAGTGAGGGATCCAGAACCGCCCCCCCGCCCCGGGCCACCTCTCACTGGGGAGGAGACCAAAACTGGAGACCAAACTTCATAGACCCTTGCTCCCAGATCCCAGAAGCAGCTGGGTGGGTGCCTATGGCGTCCCCTTTTCTGTAACTGAGGCATCTGGGGAAAAAAGAGACCTGGGCACAGAGCAGGGTTGGAACCCTAGACTGACAGCGTCCAAAGTTCATCCATCTGGTTTTTTTTTTTTTTTCTTTGATTGTGGGAGAATACACACGACATAAAAGTGACCACTTTAACCATTTCTGAGTATACTGCTCAGTGGCATTAAGTAGCTCCCTTCACGTTGTGCCAACAACACCACTGGCTATCCTCGGAACTTGAAACTCGAACCCCACACACCCCATCTCTCTCTCCTCGAGCCCGGCCCAGCACCATTCTGCATCCGGGCCCCATGGCTCTGACGCTCTCAGCACCTCCCCAGTGGGATCAGACAGTATCTGTTCTTTTGTGACTGGCTTATTCCACTTGGCACGATGTCCCCAAGGTTTCATGTTGTAGAATGTGCCAGAATTTCTCCACCAGGTTTTGACAGCTGAAGAGGGAGAGAGCTGGGGGGAAAAAAGCCCCACAAAACTGTGAGCTTGTGCCTTGGAAAGAGGGCTCCTGAGGCTGTAAGAGCACAGGGAGACTTGTCACACGGAGACTCCCTGATTCAGAGATCAGTGACCCAGGGACACAAGACAGTAGCCCCAGTAACTGAGAGCTCAAAGCATGTTTAATGAGGCAGGATCATCCTGGGCACGTGGGTGGCTCAGTCTGTTAAGCCTCTGCCCTGGGCTCAGGTCATGATCTCAGGGTCCCGGGGTTGAGCCCGCATCGGGCTCCCCCATCGGCGGGGAGTCTGCTTCTCCCGCTCCCTCTACCCTTCCCCCCCCCCACTCATGGGCTCGCTCTCTCTCTCTCAAATAAATAAAATATTAATAAAAATAAAAATAAAAGGAGGCAGGGCAGATGACAAGGGGACCAATTATCCTGAAATCCAGCTGTCAGTGTATTTAAAGCCCCTGCTCCCCCCACCATGAATCTGTGACCCGGTAATGAGAGCTCTTGCATCAAGACACTAATTAGAAAGAGCTAGTGGTGGTCTCATCAGCGGCGAGTAAACAATCACTGGGAATCTCCAAAACAACCACGATGTGGTGAAAACTGCCACATTCCCTTCCATGGCAGTGATACAAGTCCCGCTGATGTCATTGTGCTTTGTTTAGTTCATGGTAGACGGAAACCGTGAAATCTCAGCAAAAGATCCAGATGTCATTTTTCTCTCCATGTCCAAGTTCATGGACCCTCCCAAAACTCATCTGAGGGCTTGCCTCTGAGGGGGAAGGGAGGTGCCCCGTGTGAAGGTTCTAGAAGAGGACCTTGCTCTTGGCTGTAATAACGTTAGTCACCACTATACTCAGGCCTGTTATTAAATATTTATAATATACATTCCGTTATGCATTAAATGTGATCGTGTACTGTAATTATATATTATAATTATGTACAAAATGTATTATTTTCATATACCTCTTTATGGAATACAGTTGACTCCTTTTTTTAAAAGATTTTATTTATTTATTTGACAGAGAGGTGGAGAGCGCAAGCAGGGGGAGTGACAGGCAGAGGGAGAGGGAGAAGCAGGCTCTGGGCTGAGCAGGGAGCCTGATGCGGGGCTCGATCCCAGGGCCCTGGGATCACGAACTGAGCCAGAAAGACAGATGCTTAATCAACTGAGCCACCGAGGCGCCCCCCTCCCCATTATGTACCTTATTGGATTCAGCCAATTAATATTTAACTGAGTGCATGCTGGGTGCTGGGCCCTGTTCTACGCATTGGGGTGACAATAGTAAACAAAACAGACCCAAGCCACTGCCCGTGAGAAGCCGACATTCCTGCAGGGAAAGATTCAAAATAAGTCACACTGAAAACAAATACATGAAAATAAAATCTCAGAAAGAAGTAAAAATAAAAGTAAAAATAAAGAACATCTCTCTTCTGGCTGATGGTGCTGAGTGCTAGGAAGGAAAAGGAAGTAGGAACTGGGGTGGGGGAGTTGGGGGAGGTCAGGGTAGGACTCACAAAGGAGGCACCATCTGAACAAAGACCCAAAGGAAATGGTCCTGTGTAGCAAGACAGATGTGGAAACTGAGGCTCAGAGAGGCAAAATCGCTTCTCTGAGGTTCTCTTGCAAGCAAGTAGCAGGGCTAGGATTTGACTCGAGGCTTTGTATGCTCTGACTCCCATGCTGAGAGAGAAAACTCAGCTCCAGACCTGGATTATAAGACCTGATTTTTTAAAAGCATCTGCTAGAGGCCAGGTGCAGCTCTAAGCCCTGAACGATCTCTCTGTGCTTTTTGATTTCACTTCTCCGGGACTCGTTTATCTCATCTCTAAAATGGGGATAACGATTGCCACTTCTCAGGGACATTCTAAGAACTCAATGAGCTAATGCTCTTAGCTAATAAGCCTGCATGTAAGGAGGCATTCAGTGATCGTGAAAGATTAAATCAACAAATATTTACTGAGTTCTTTTGGTGTGTCTGGCACGGTACTAGCCTGGGGACATGGCAGGAAACCACCCGGTTGGAAATCCCAGTCCTCGGAGGGCTTGTGCTCTTGCTAGGGAAACAGTCACTTAGGCAGAGAAATATGGAATAATCCGAACTCTGGAGAAAAATAAAACAGTGAAAATGGATGGATGGAGGGGAGGGGAAGCCTTAAATAGGGAGATCAGGGAGGGCTTCTGTGAAGAGGTGACATTTGAGCAGACACGAATGAGGGGAGGGAGTGAGCTGTTCGCATCCCTGGGGGAAGAGCCGTTTAGGTGGCAGGAACAGCAGGTGCAAAGGCCCTGAGGTTGGCGGGCTTGTTGGTGTGCTTGAGGAGCAGCAAAGAAGCCAGTGTGGTGGGAGGAGAGTGAACCGCGGGGAGAAGGAGGGAGGGGAGGGCAGAGGGAACAGGAGGATGCGCGTAGGGCCTTGTGGGCCCCATTGAGGGCTTTGGCTTTTACTTTGAGTTCTCAGGAAAGAAGCCAGGATGGGTTGTGAGAAGAGGAATTTCATGAAGTCAGGTAAGTTTTAAAATTATTATTATTATTATTATTATTATTATTACTGCTGCTGCTGTGGTTGATAGTCGTAGTATTAATATTAGCATTCCCAGGTTAAGAGGAGCGGCAGAGATCTGGATTTTGAACCGGGATTGAAAGCCCCGATCTCGCCCGTCTCGAGAAGCCGCCCTGCCACTGTCCACCAGGGGGCGCCAGAGGCCGGGTTCCCGGTTTAGGGAGGGGGGGCGCCTGGTCCCGCCCCCCCGCCCCTCCCTTCCCTCCTCCGGGCTCTGGGCCCCACCCGGCTCAGACGGCTCGGGACAGGACCTGGAGCACAGGCCGCTCCGCGGGCGCCTCGGATCCCCGCGGGACCCCCCCCCGTCCAGCCCGCCGCCCGGTGCAGCCGCCTGCGCGCCCATCGGTGAGTGGTCCCCGACCGCCACTGTCGCCTCCCAACCCCCGCCCGGCTCGCGGAGCCTAGAAGCCTGATTATTCCCCTGCCGCCCCCAAGACTCTCAGTCCCCACCCCCCGCAGTGTGTAGCGGTGTCCCCAGTGTCCCCAGCACCCCGCTCCGTGAAACCTCCTTGTCTCCCTCCAGCTCCTTCCAGCCTGTGACAGTGCCCCCTGCCCTCCTCGTTCCTTCCCGTCGTGCTCAGTTGCCCCCACTCCCAAGTCCCCTCCCCATCCTCTCAGCCAGAAGAGATCCCTTCCCTGGAGTCTCCCTCTACTGACCTCACCCATCTCTGTCCTATTTGGCCCCTCCTCCCACTCAAGAACTCCTCTGCTACTTCACCAACCCAAGGGCCTGTCCAGCTAACCCTAAAATGTCCCTCGGACCCATCCCTGCCCAGGACACCACCCAGGCCTGCCCCTCTCTGCCAACATCCCAGTTCCCAGCTCCCGCCTCTCCTTTACCTCTCCGACACTCTTTCCCCTCTACTCCTTTTCCTTTCTATATACTTATTTTTCTTTAAGTATCATTGTGATTTTATGGATTTTAACATTTTTGACATACAGTTAATTTTGATGCTCAAATCATCCCAACTTTGGCCAGTGGGAGCTCCTTTAGGCTGGCCCCTGTGTCCCCGTAGCATGTCCCTTACATCTTTGCCCACCTTCCCTCTACCTCATCAGGCTCATTTGTTCTCCTGCTCCAGCCCTGGAATCAGCCATTTCTACAAGAAGCTCAGTTTTTGTTTGTTTGTTTGTTTGTTTGTTTTTTAATGGAAAATGGTATTTGGAGACTCCAATCTGACCAAAGCCTGGTTCTGTGAAAAGATCAGTAAATTATAAGCATCTACTTAGACCGATCAAGGAAGAAAAAAAAAAAAAGAAAAAGACACAAATGACTGATATCCGGAATGAAAGAGGGGACATCACTACAGGTCCTACAGAGAATGAAAAGATAGTAAGGGAATATTGAAAACACAGTCCGGGTGGGGGTGCTTGTTGCTACTGAGTTGGTAATTCTCTCTTCCTAACACAGACCTATGATAGGAGTACATGTTCCGAGGTCAGGTTGCCTGGTGTCCCAGACTGAGCGTTTTCTAACCAAGTGATCTTGGGCAAGTTATTACTATCTTTGTGAGCCCCCTTCGTGCATCAGAAACATGGGGATAATAATAGCCCTACCTTACCACATTGTTAGGAAGATTAAATGAGTTAGAGCAGCATCTGGCCTGCGGTGATCAGAAATCTTCATATTTTGGGGATCACCTGAGACCCCTCAGGACCTGAGTGCACTCAGCCAACCCTTCAGCCTTATTTCTCACCCCTCCTGTGTCCCGCAACCCACTGCATGCAGTTCACAGCTCGGGGCCTTGGCACACACCATCCTCTCTGCCTGTCTTGCACGGGATCCTTGCTGTGCGTGGAAGGGAGCGGTTCAAAAGTCAGCTCGGCCACAGTTTGCTGATCCGTGGTCAGTTTACTATGTCCTCATCTGGTGCTCATCATCCCTTGGTCTCCCACCATCAGTCTTGCTACTTCCGTCATCCCCCCGTTCATCTCTTTCTCTTCCTCCAACTGAAATAATCACCGTCTTCCTCCGGGAACCCTCGCCTCCCGCCCTCCCGTGCTCTCTGCTGCCCCCACCCCTACCCAGTTCTCCCATCCTCCTCCACCCGGTCCACCGTCCGGCTCCCTTCCTTCTCCTCCCTCCTCCTCTGTGAGGCAGGCCCCAACAACACCCTGTCCCCCTCTCGCAGGCAGCTCTCCCCCAACCCGCGCCCATCTCCCTCAGCGAGCCCGGTGGGGAGCGCGAGCCACCATGTTCAGCTGGATGAAGCGGGGCGGTGCCCGGGGCCAGCAGCCCGAGGCCATCCGCACAGTGACCTCGTCCCTCAAGGAGCTCTACCGCACCAAGCTGCTGCCCCTGGAGGAGCACTACCGATTCGGCGCCTTCCACTCGCCGGCCCTGGAGGACGCCGATTTCGACGGCAAGCCCATGGTCCTGGTGGCCGGCCAGTACAGCACGGGCAAGACCAGCTTCATCCAGTACCTGCTGGAGCAGGAGGTGCCAGGCTCCCGCGTGGGGCCCGAGCCCACCACCGACTGCTTCGTGGCGGTCATGCATGGGGACACCGAGGGCACCGTGCCGGGGAACGCCCTTGTGGTTGACCCGGACAAGCCCTTCCGCAAGCTCAACCCTTTCGGGAACACCTTCCTCAACAGGTGTGCGCCTTGGGAAGCAGGGGTGCATCTCCCCGCCTCGGCCCCCTCACCCCTGCCTTCGTTTCTTTCTTTTCCACCCCAGTTCCCTCCTCTCCTCCCCGTTCCTGCCTCCTCCAGGGGAGCCGTGGAGCTGGTGGGGCCGGCCTGCCCCAGTCCACCTGCCCTCTACCTGGGCGGCCTTGGGCAGGTGACTTCACCTCTCTGTGCCTCTCTTATCCTCAACTGGAAAATGGGGATAACCATAGTCCCCACTTCCGTATAAGGTGCTTATTAGCACAGCACAAGGCGTAGAATAAGTGCTCAGTAAACATCAGCTCTGAATTAGTTAATTGATTGATTGATTGATTTTGGTTATGGTTCTTATTCTCTGTCCCGATTTTTCGAGATTCTTCCCTTCTCTGTACCTGAGGCCCCCACTGTGCCGTCCTGGTTTTCCCTTCTTATGGGTCCTCTCCTGCCTCTCCCTGCGCTGACCCTCTGCGCTCTCCCTCTGCCTCAGGTTCATGTGCGCCCAGCTCCCCAATCAGGTCCTGGAGAGCATCAGTATCATCGACACCCCGGGCATCCTGTCAGGCGCCAAACAGAGAGTGAGCCGGGGTGAGTGGGCCCGGACTCCTGGGTCTGAGGGAGGCGGCGGCTGGCTCTCTGCTCGGACATGGGCCTGCGTCAGCTGGCGCGGAGCTGGCTGGGTGGCAGGAGGGAGCCCGTGAAAGGCTGTGCTGTTCCGTGTCCGTGCATGCCAAGGGGACAGGGGAGGCATGGGCATGCACACGTGTGAGCCGGCCTCAGCTCCGTGTCTGGGCTGGTCTGGAGGATGAGGCAGGGAGAGATCAAGAGAGACGGAGGGAGGCACGCGAAGTCAGAGAGAGATCCCAAGTGTGGGCAGCCTTAGAGAGAGACCCAGGAGACCCAGGGAGGAGGCAGAGGCCGAGCAGGGAGGCCCTGGGCTCTGGGCATGTTCCTGGCTTCACCTCTGGGCCACAGATGGGGCTGAGCAGGGCTTGGGAGGGGGAATCTGGGCCCAGGCCAAGAGCGGGCCTGGAATTTATAAACAGCTGTGCAGGGGGAGCGGCCGAGGGTGAATTCCAGCGGGGGCCTCCGGGGGAGCCGGCCCCCACCCCTGCCCTAGCCCGCTCAGCATCTGCACCCCGCCCCCCCCCCACCAGCCACCCCGCAGTGTCTGCCTGGCCAGCCTGGGACTGGGGCAAAGGAGTCTGCCTTGTGGGGCAGAGGGGACAGGAGCCTGAGCCACCAGGCAGGGCGGGAGCGCGGAGGGTGACAGCGTCCCTGGCCGCTGCCCAGCAGGCGCGGGTCCCCCAGGGAGACAAGCAGGGGGCAGCTGCTGAAGCAGTGGGAGGGCGAGTGGCCAGTCCAAGGCGGGGAAGACAGGAGGGGGGGCGGGGAGTTCCTGGGGCACCGCCCCCAGAGCTGGGCCTGTGGGAACGGGAGGGGAGAGCAGTGAGGGGAGCCGGGTAGGGGCCCGAGGTTGTGGGAAGAGGAGAAAGAAGGGAACAGGGTCTCTTTCCCTGGCAGGTTGGGTAGAGGAAGAGGAGGAGAGTCTGTCGGTCTATGTGTGTGCAAGTGTGTGGGAGGTTGGAGAGAGCACAAGGGTGTGTATGGGAGTCTGCAGCTTGGAGCCTGTGGCTGTGATTGTGTCGGGATGTGTGCGCACATGTGTGTGCATTGGTGGGAGGCGTGGCTGGCTGCCTCTCCGTGTGTGATTGTAGCAAAGAGGGGGGGTCTCTAGCGGGGTTCAAGTCTGTGCTCTGCTATTTTTAAACCACGGGCTCTGGGCGAGCCACTCATCTCCCTGTTTCAGTCTCCTCTTTGGTAAAAGGGGGTAATAACGGCATCAGCCTTGTGGGTGGCACGGAGGGTTCACGTTCAATGTCAGACCTGTGAAGCACTTCGGTGTGCGACACACAGTAGGCGCTCTGGGTGTGCGGTCGACTGTGTCCCTGGTGAGTGTCGTAGCTGTGCACCCCGGGGACTCTGCCACGTCTCCCGCTCCCGCGCTGACTCAACCTCCCTCCCTTCCTCCCGCCTCGCATGAGACACACTTTCCAAATCCTGGCGTGTGTGTGTGTGTGTGTGTGTGTGTGTGTGTGTGTATACGCTGGGGAGGGAAGGAGCTCCTGGTTCCCTGGCCCTTCCTCCCCGCAAGCAGTTTCCCCCTCCCCCACCCCATCCAGTCCCCAGGGACCACAAGGACCCTGCTCCCGCCGGACGGGATGCCCCCAGCACCCACTCCTCAGTAGAGCATAGAGACCCATGCAGACTCCTGCTCCGCACCTCCCACCCGTGTGCCTTGAGTCAATCCGTCAACCTGTTAGTGCCTCAGTTTCGTCATCTGGAAAATGGGGATCACAAAAGCGCCTGTTTCCCGAGGGTGTTTTAGAGATCCAACTCCATGACTGAGGGAGAGAAAGTAGTGATGGCAGGGGAGTCAGCGGCGGCTTCCTGTTCTGCCAGGTAGCACCTTGTCCCCCAGGTCACCACCGTGTCCCCCGTTCTGAGAAGCCTTCCTTGACCCCCCCAAGGCGGGGTCAAGTGCCCCCCCCCGGGGCTCCTAAATCTCTCTGGGCTCCCCCTCCCTGGCCTGACCACTCTGGGGACTGGTCTGTGTCCTCGATGCCTGAGCTGAATGAGACAACAGGACCGGGATGGCTCTGGGGACAGTTCCTGAAGGGAGACCTTCCCTGCGTCCCACATGTGTCACAACTAAATCTTGTTGAGCATTTACCGAGTTCCCAGATTGTGTTTCCTTGTTTTAACGGTTTAATTTTTTATAGATTTTATTTATTTATTTTTATTTATTTAGTTATTTTTAGAGAGAGCGAGAGGGAGAGAGCAGGGGGAGGGAAAGAATCTCAAGCAGACTCCACACTGAGCTCAGAGCCTGATGGGGGGCTCGATCCCGCAACCCTGAGAGCACGACCCGAAAAGCCAAGAGTGGGCGGCTTAACCCACTGAGCCCACCCAGACCGCCCCTGTTTTAGCAGTTTAATTCAGGTATAAACTGACATGCCTAAAGCTTGCCCATTTTATTTATTTTTATTTATTTTATTTTAAAAAAGATTTTATTTATTTATTTGACAGAGAGACACAGTGAGAGAGGGAACATGAGCAGGGGGAGTGGGAGAGAGAGGAGCAGGCTTCCCGCTGGGCAGGGAGCCCAATGCAGGGCTCGATCCCAGAATCCTGGCATCATGACCCGAGCAGAAGGCAGACACTTAACGACTGAGACACCCCAGCGCCCCAAGCTCATGCAGTTTAAACAGGCACTGTTTTAGGCTCTTTACAGATAAGCTTTTTTGGTATATTATGTATTAGCTCATTTATACTCATTTAATCTCCACAGCAGCCCTCCAAGTCACATTCTGTTAGGACCTCCATTTTACAGAAGAGGAAACAAGTTCAGAGAGGTTTCCTACTTGCTTAAGTTCACACAGCTGGCGGGGGGGGGGATTGGGCAGAGGTGGAATTCAAACCCAGGACTTCCTGACCGGCGAGTCAGGTCCGCCCCCACCCCCTCCGCCCACCCCCACCGTGGCTCCTCTCTGCTCTCCTAAGCCTGGCTTGCTGAATGCATGAGTGAGCAGCAAAAGCTAAGGGTGTGAATGAATGAATGAATGAGGAACGAATGAATGAATGAATGAAGCCACTTGAGACAGGTACTCCATGAAGGCCAGGACTTGTCTCTGTGTCCTCTGTGGTATCTCTGGGTGCCCAGGGGAGGGCCTGGCACACATAAGACTCTCTGTAAATATTGTTAAATAAATTCAAAATATTTACCATCTCTGGGGAGAGCCGAACCAGAGCCAATGTGAACTCTTTAGTTGCTGGACTGTGGGGAGATCCAGAAGCCTTAGGGAGGGGCTGGGGTGATGAAAGCACTTGGAAGACCCCCGGGGTGGGGAGAGGTTCACAGGGGCACAGGGAGTCTGTTAAGAAACACTTCAGTATTTTAACAACCTGTACATGCAGACGGGGGCACGCCACTAATACCTGCCTAAGGAATAAATGAAAAGGGGGCAGGTGATGGCCCTCTGTAGCCAGATGTCCTGAGGGCCTGGGGCCAGAGGGATGGGGTAATTCTGGGGCCTGGGTGTGGGGGTGGGTGCAGAGCCGCAGGATATTCTTGGGGCCTTGGCTATTTCGCCCAGAGAAGGTTTTCGAAAGTTAACAACCTGAACATCCGTACAGTCCACTGTCCATCCAAAGGAATGAATGCTTGCGAAAGGCTGACCTCAGCCCTTCCCACCGCTTCCTCTGTGTACCTCCAGGCTACGACTTCCCCGCCGTGCTGCGCTGGTTCGCGGAGCGCGTGGACCTCATCATCCTGCTCTTCGATGCGCACAAGCTGGAGATCTCCGACGAGTTCTCCGAGGCCATCGGCGCCCTGCGGGGCCATGAGGACAAGATCCGCGTGGTGCTCAACAAGGCGGACATGGTGGAGACCCAGCAGCTGATGCGCGTCTACGGGGCGCTCATGTGGGCGCTGGGCAAGGTGGTGGGCACGCCCGAGGTGCTGCGCGTCTACATCGGCTCCTTCTGGTCCCAGCCCCTCCTGGTGCCGGACAACCGGCGCCTCTTTGAGCTGGAGGAGCAGGACCTCTTCCGCGACATCCAGGGCCTACCACGTCACGCCGCCCTGCGCAAGCTCAACGACCTGGTGAAGAGGGCCCGGCTGGTGCGGGTGAGCAGGGCATGGGCGGGCAGGGCTGCGGGTGGGGGGCAGAACCTGCCCTTCTCCTTGGCCGGGAGTCACTGGCTTATGGGCTCTCTGATGAGTGAGTCCAGGAGGGTCCTCCGGGCTGGGTCATTCTGGCGCAAGGTAGAGCAGGGGAAGCCAGATGGCATGGAGAGTCGTTCCCCTGCTGCTGGGCCTCTGTCATTCTGTTTCTGCATCTCCCTGTCTCCTTTGTGTCCTGTCATCTCTTCATCCACGTCCCGCCACCAGTCACACTGTAGCATGCATGGCCCACCTCTGCACACCAGCCACCTGGGCCTCCAGTGAGGCCCACAGCCGTCCCCTTCCCCCTCCACCTCCATGTTGCGTTTCCTCTCTTCCACTCCCTTCCCATCATCCATTGCACTCCACGCTGGCTTCCTCGCTTCTACCTCAGGGCCTTTGCACTTACTGTTCTCTCTTCCCGGAAACCACCCCTTCCTTGCCTCCCTCCCATTTGGCTCGCTCCCCATCTCCTTCAGGTCTTTGCTCAACAAGCTGGGTAAGGTTTCCCTGTCTGCCCTCCCTTCTTATGACTGTAACTCTCTCCCGGCTCCCATCATGTGAGTCTTGCTTTATCCTTTTTTTTTTTTTTTTCAAAGATTTATTTATTTATTTATTTATTTGACTGACAGAGATCACAAGTAGGCGGAGAGGCAGGCAGAGAGAGGGGGAAGCAGGCTATGCTCGATGCAATGCGATGCTCGATCCCAGGACCCCGAGATCATGACCTGAGCTGAAGGCAGAGGCTTTAACCCACTGAGCCACCCAGGCGCCCCTGAGTCTTGCTTTATCCTTGTTGTAGTTTCCGTCATAGCATTCATTGCTGCCTGGCCGGACATTGTCCATTCACTGGGCTTCTGGGTTTACTGCCTGTCTCCACTCGCCTGAAAGCTCCACTGAATCAGACGTCGGAATTTGTTCGCTGCTGTATCCCCAGCACCTGGAACAGAGTTTGTGCTCAGTGAATATGTATTGGATGAATGGCGTTGAACCAACGCTCTTCATTTGACAAAACCTCCCCTATGGCCCAGCCTGTGTTAGGTGGTACTGAGGACACAACAGTGACCAAGGAAATTCAGGGGAGGAGACAGACTCATCCCCAGACAGTGATGACCCAGCATGGGCCGGGCTGCTACTGGGGCGCCCAGGGGGGATGGGGGTGGGGGGCTACTTGGAGGAGATGGCATCTGAGCTGCAAAGTGGAGGAAAGGGAGGATGAGGAGGGGAAGAAATTCTAGACGGTGGGACCAACAAGAGCATGGGCCAGAGATGAGAAGGTGGCCAGTTCAAGGAAGAGGGAAAGTGTCAGTGTTGAGCCCTGTGTAGACAGTGCAAGTAACTGAATCTGAGCCCGGGGAGACGTGAGTCAGACCACCCAGGGCTGTGGCCTGGAACCTGCGTTTTGTCCCGAGGGTACTGGGGAGCCATGGAAGGGTTCGGATTACAGGAGGGACAGGGTCTCACTCAGGCTGCCTTCTGATAGGGGAATTTAAGGGCTGTTAGACTGAGGCCTGAGACCAAGGAGGAGGCTGGGGACCGAGGAACAGAGAGGAGCCTGGATCCAGAGCAGGGCCTTGGGAGGGGGAGGAGAGCACTGGTTTGAGAGCGATTTTGGAGGCCAAATGGAACATTCGCAGGGGAGGCTGCCAGGGTGGAGGTGGGGCAGGAAACCGGGCAGGCAGGGAGGCCTAGAAGGCTATGGGGGGTGGAGGAGCCCGAGGTGTTGGTTTAAGGAGCAGCAAAGAAGGGGTGAGTCAGGACCCCTACCCCCACCCCAGGAATCCTCCCTGGGAGGGAGCGGCCCAGCAGGGACAGCTCTGAGCCTCGGAATCCACCTTTCCCTCCTCCCCCAGCCAGGCTCTGCGCTGTCTCTGTGTCTGTCTCTGTGTGTGTTTCTCCTCGTTTCTACCTCTTTCCCAGCGGCCATCTCTTTCCCTCGTATTCGTTCTCTCTTTCGGGCTCTTCCTCTCTCCCCTTCCCTCATTCTCTGTCCCTCTCTCCTCGCTCTCTCCTTCTGTCTCTTCCCCTCTTCCTCTCTGTCTTCCTCCGTTTTCTCTCTGAGGCCCTACTCCGGTTTGCCCTGGTCCCCGGCCCCTCGGGGATGCAGACAGCGGCGGGAGCTGGGGCCCAGGGCCGTGGGATAGAGGGGCGGGGTCGGGCCGGACACCTGGTGCCCCCGCCGGGCAGGAGGCGGCTCCGGAAACCCGGACAAACCCCGGAGTCCGGGACCCGCGCCCCGGCCCAGCCCGCCCTCCCACCTTATCTCTTCCTGGCACCTTCCCCCGCTTCCTCTCTGGAAAAGCCATCAGCGCCCTCCCGCCTTCCCTCTTCTGGGTCCCCGAGGAGCCGCTTTAGGCCCCGCCCCTCACCCCAATTGGCCCGCGCTCAAGGCCCCGCCCACCAGCCTGACCACGCCCCTGCCCCATTGGCCCCTGACACCTAGGGACCATTCCCTCCACTCCCTCCCTCGGACCCGTCTGTGGCTCCCCAGTGCCCCTCACACAGGGTGTGAGCAACTATGACCAAGCCTCCGTGTGCCCCTCCGCTGCGTCGTGTCACCCACCCATTCCCCACGTGTGATTCCGCCACACTTGGTCTGGCCATCGAGCAACAGTTCACACCATTTACCTTCCCATACGCTCTGGACTCTGAGTAGCCACCCCTCGGTGCCTCGGTTTCCCCGTCTGTACGTATAGGGAGTGGATGAGTCACCCGGCTCTGCCCTTTGGTTGAAGTGATAGCTGCGAGAAGGGGCGATTTCACTGTTTTGCGATACTTGAGGCCAAGATCTTGCGGGTCTGATTCCAAAGAGGCCAAGATGCCATGAACCTTCATACCGAGCTTCTCTGAGGCAGCCCCGTGATATTCATTCAACAAACAGTTACTGAGCACCTACAACGTGCTTCTGCACTCTGTTGAGCCCTGGAGTTACAGCAGGGAACAAATGAGTTAATGCTGTTTTGTTTTGTTTTTTTTTTCTTGTAGAATTACTTTTTACTGGGGAAGTGGGTATTAAACAAATGAATCTATAATATCACACAGTATTGTATGTGATAAGAATCAGGAAGGAAAATGAAGCAGAGGAAAGGAGATTGGCGAGGGACTGTTTTAAGGAGGTCAGGGAGGGTCTCCCAGTAGAGACCTGAAGGAGGGAGAGTGGAGATCTGAGGGAGGCCCTACCAGGCAGAGGGAACAGTAAGTGCAAAGGCCCTGAGGCAGAACAGCCTTGAAGGAGGAGCCCAGGGTGGCTGGAGGAGGCAGAATGGTGGAGTTGGGAGGACATGAGGTTTGAGAACCAGCCAGGGACCGCCAAAATTTTTAGCATTCTAAACCTATGATTCATTAAGAGAACTTTCAAACGAATGTTTTCCATTGAACCTTTAAGACCATCTCATGGTAAAGCATTTAAGCTGGGTTAAACATGCTCCCTCCCAGCCTTGATCGCCCCCCACAGCCTCGCAGGGCCTCTTCCCTGGAGGCAGCCCCCATGAGGAGTTTCTTGTGTCTTTATTCAGATATAGTCTATTTTTATTTAAGCATGTGCAGTTAATTACTGAGCTTCCTGCTCAAAAATGCGAATGTTCATGATTCTGCCCTTCTTGTTTGTTTTTTGATAACTTTGGAGATTGGGGCTCAAAGGTTCCCAAGTTCATTGCTACCCTCCACAAGTATTTCTTGAGTGCTTTCTGTGCATATTTTGCCGGTACTGGGGACAGAGGGAACAGATAAGGTCCCAGCCCTCCTGGAACTTCCATTCTGATGAAAGGAGACAGAATAAGTAAGCCACCAGATAAGCAAAATAAGGATGGGTCGCAATAAACATCATGGGGGCCAGGGAAGTGACAGTAGAAAATAATTGGATGGCAGTGGTTGGGGCACATGCTTCTCAGAGGATGGCCTCTGTGAGGAGTTGACACCAAAAAGATACTGAGGGATGGGATGCCTGGGTGGCTCAATTGGTTAAGCCACTGCCTTCGGCTCAGGTCATGATCCCAGGGTCCTGGGATCGAGTCCCACATCGGGCTCCTTGCTCAAAAGAGAACCTGCTTCTCTCTTTGCCTCTCCCTGCTTGTTCTCTCTCTCTCTCTCTCTGACAAATAAGTAAATAAAATATTTAAAAAAAAAAAAAGATACTGAGGGAACCAGCTTGGGGAAATCAGAGCAGAGTTGTAGGCAGACAGTGGCATGTGCAAAGGCCCTGTGGCAAGAAAAAGATTAGCATGCTGGTACAAAGATGGCAGGTGAGGAAGCTGACATGGGGGCACAGGGAAGGGGGAAGGATGTGGGATAAAACACTAGGAGCCAAATCCTGGAGGGCAGCAGTTCTCAAAACTTCCAGTCACAGGAGCAGATAACACTCTTGAAAATGATTGAGTGCCCCAAAGACTGTATAGG
Source organism: Martes martes (assembly GCF_963455335.1). Lineage (NCBI taxonomy): Eukaryota > Metazoa > Chordata > Mammalia > Carnivora > Mustelidae > Martes > Martes martes. Next base: position 50,488,097 of record NC_137905.1, read on the forward strand.
TACATGGGTTGAATCTGTCTACATTGGCCATACCAGCAGTTAAAACTGAAGAAAATGTTTAATATTCATCTAGTATTTTTTTTTAAGATTTTATTTATTTATTTGACAGACAGAAATCACAAGCAGGCAGAGAGGCAGGCAGAGAGAGAGGAGGAAGCAGGCTCCCTGCTGAGCAGAGAGCCCGATGCGGGGCTCGATCCCAGGACCCTGGGATCATGACCCGAGCTGAAGGCAGAGGCTTTAACCCACTGAGCCACCCAGGTGCCCCAATATTCATCTAGTATTATCGCTGAACCAACAATAACCATTGACTATTAGTAAGTACCAGTTTGTGGATTATAAATGTAATGGATGAGTTATGATAGTTCAATTTATATTAATTAATAAGGATAGTAGATATTAGAAGATCAGTTTTTTTTTTTAATTTATTTATTTGACAGACAAAGATCACAAGTAGGCAGAGAGGAAGGCAGAGAGAGAGGAGGAAGCAGGCTCCCCGCTGAGCAGAGAGCCCGATGCGGGACTCGATCCCAGGACCCTGGGATCATGACCTGAGCCGAAAGCAGAGGCTTTAACCCACTGAGCCACCCAGGTTCCCAGAAGATCAGTTTTTAAATAACCATAAGCCCAGGACATGGGCTAAGTCCCATACATTTTATGAAAATTATCTCCAAACCAGAAAAAAAAAATTACAGAGGACGGTGGCCTGGTTTTACATTTTTGCAAGTCCCTTAAATGTCTGGCTTCTGAGAAGACCTCTGCATTTTCACATCTGTTCGTGCACTCAGTTGGTTACAGTATCACGAATTGTTGCCTTTAAAAACTCCACTGCCCCCCACCCAGGGAGGGTGAATGGGAGCACAAAAGACACATAGCACCTTGGTGTTGTTATTAAAATAGTTTTGACTATATGAACCCCTGAAAGAGGCTGGGGAGGGGAGGGAATCCCTGGGGTTCCCCGGGCCACACTTTGAGAATTGCTGCCGTAGGGACTTGTCAGCTATGGTCGGAATTTTGTACTTGGATAAAAAGCAGATGCAGACTTTGGAGCAGCGTCTCATGATCTGGTGTTTGTTCCTAAAAATCAGAAAGACCTCTGCAGCCGCTGCTGCCTGGAGAAGGCATGGTAGGGACAAGAGAAGCCAGAATACCAGTGGGGGGCCTGCTGTGTCTCCCCAGCCAGGCGGTGCTGCCAGGGGCCATGGGGTTGCTGGCCCCCGAGGTGGGAAGCAGTGAAAACAGATGGGGTCTGGGCCGGGATTCTGCTGGGCGTCAAAAGGCGGAGCTGTCCAGGAATGTGGACAAGGCAATCCAGGCAGAGGCTCGGGCTGGTATGTAGATGGCGGGTGGGGAGTGGATTGCCTGGGAGAGGGGGGGTCCTTCTGCCCCTGCAGCAGCTTCTCACCTGGAAGGGTCAGAATGCACATTTTCAGGCCCCACTCCAGGCCGGGCCACGCGGATCAGGAGCTCTGGGTGTGGGGCCCCGGGTGACGGCACTGTCCTCCCGCAGGTCCACGCGTACATCATCAGCTACCTGAAGAAGGAGATGCCCTCCGTGTTCGGGAAGGAGAACAAGAAGAAGCAGCTGATCCTCAAGCTGCCCGTCATCTTTGCCAAGATCCAGCTGGAGCATCACATATCCCCCGGCGACTTTCCGGACTGTCAGAAGATGCAGGTGGGAGGTTGTCCCCGGGAGCGGGGGGGGGGGGGAGGGGGTGGGGGGGCGGGGGGGCGTCGGAGGTGGGGGGAGGCGGAAGGGGTCAGCTTCTGTGGGCTTCAGGGTGGGACCTTGAAAACAGAAGGGATGCAGGGCAGGTTCTGTAAAGCACCTCCTGCAAATGGTTCCCTGAGGGCACGGTGTTGTGTGTTAGGACAAGGGAATGAAGACAAAACCCCAGGGAACTGCGGCTTCTTTAGGATGGAAGTTTGTTTCTCTCCATAAAGTCCTAGAAGGTGGTCGGGTTTGGTGCCTTCCAGCGCCAGGGACAGCGTCCCCTTGTATCTCGGTTCTCCTCCCATACCTGGCCTCCAGTTCCAAGATCCCTGCATGGTACAGAACGGCTGCCAAAACTCCAGCCATTCTGTATGCCTTCCAGCCAGCAAGAAGGGATGAGGGAGAAGGGGCGGAAAGCTACTGGTCTAGTCTCTCTAAGGACACTTTCTAGAATGGTGCTGTGCAATAGTACTTTCTGCCATGGTGGAAATGTTCTGTACTCTGCCTTCCAGTATGGTAGCCGCTAGCCCCATTAGGTTTTATTTAGTTTTAGCTCAGTTAAATTTAGATAACCACACGTAGCTCCTCTACTGGAAAGGACAATTCTAGAGACCCGTGTGTGGCACCGAGCTGGGGGGGCTAGGTCAAGGTTCTCAGCCTCAGCACTACTGACATTTGGGGTCAGAGCGTTCGTGGTCTGGGGTGTCCTGGGCATTGCGGGATGTTCATATCTTCCTGGCTTCTATGTGCTAGTAGCGTCCCCCAGCTGTGACAATCAAAAATGTCTCTAGATCTTGCCAAGCGTCCACTGGGGAAGGGCACCATCTCCTGTGGTTGGGAAGCACGGGGCTAGATAAACAGCAGCTAATATGATTACGCTGACAGTTCTGGAACGCTTTATCCAGATGAATTCATTTAGCCTTTCCTACCCCCCAAGGGAGGGGAGCACTAATGCTATTGAGCCGTTTCACACGTGTGGAAACCGAGGCCCAAAGAGGTGATGTCACTTGCCTGAGGACACACAGCTCCTAGGTGGCAGAACTGGGTTGGGACCTGGGCAGGCAGGCCCTGGAGTCCAGACCCCCCCACCCCCACCCCTTTATGTCCAGATCAGCGGGCTTCTCCGCCTTGGTGCTGGAAATCAGTGTGGTCCATGAAACGGATCGGTCTGTGCTGTGAGTCTCCTGGTGCAGGCGACTCAGAGGGGCCACGGGACAGAAGCAGCAGGACCACAGACCCAGCCGCGCGGCTGCTCTAGAAGTCATCTTCTGGGGGCAGGGTGTCCCCCAAGTTCCTGACGATCTCGCCATCCCAGGCTAAACCTCCAAACTTGGCAGCAAGCCACACTCCCCCGTTTCTGTGAAGTGGGGTGACGGAACTAACGGCAGGAATGGAATTTTCTGGATTTGCACCAGGGTGGGGGTGCTGGCCAGCTGCCTCCTGGGGCTCCACAGAGCCTGGGCGGACCCAGGGCTGTGCTCGGGAAAGCTGGGACCGATATCGGAATATTGAAATCCTTCTCTACCAGCTGGCAAGTCATCAGAGGGCCGCTCGTGTCCCCACCGTCCAGTGATTCTGGGGGCACGCCTGGCTCAGGGGGAGGGCCCCCGGGACCCCACTGCCCCAGTCTCTTCTGAGCGGTGGGTGTCCGAGTGGGACAGGCGGGTTGTACGGGTGCGCACCCCTCCATCAACACCTGCCGCCCACGATTCCGCAGCCTCCTGACTTCTCAGGGCTCCTCTCTCCTCCCCCCTCCCCCGCAACAGGAGATGCTGATGGCTCACGACTTCACCAAGTTCCACTCGCTGAAGCCGAAGCTGCTGGAATCCCTGGACGAGATGCTGACCCACGACATTGCCAAGCTCATGCCGCTGCTGCGGCAGGAAGAGCTGGAGAGCACCGAGGTGGGGGTGCAGGGCGGTGCCTTCGAGGGCACCCACATGGGCCCATTCGTGGAGCGGGGGCCCGATGAGGCCCTGGAGGACGGCGAGGAGGGCTCGGACGACGAGGCCGAGTGGGTGGTGACCAAGGACAAGTCCAAGTACGATGAGATTTTCTACAACCTGGCGCCGGCCGACGGCAAGCTGAGTGGCACCAAGGCCAAGACCTGGATGGTGGGCACCAAGCTCCCCAACTCGGTGCTGGGCCGAATCTGGAAGCTGAGCGACGTCGACCGGGACGGCATGCTGGATGACGAGGAGTTCGCCCTGGCCAGCCACCTCATCGAGGCCAAGCTCGAGGGCCACGGGCTGCCCGCCAACCTGCCCCGCCGCCTCGTGCCGCCCTCCAAGCGGCGCCACAAGGGCTCTGCGGAGTGAGCCAGTGGCCCTCCCTCCCTCCCTCCTGCCCTGCTGTGGCTCCCGAGTGCCAGCCGGCTGCACGCACATCCCCACCCCAGCCTGCACGCTTGCCACCTGCCCACCTTCTCAGTTGTACGGCTGGGCCTCTCTCCACTCCCCTCCGCCAGACCATGGGGATCAGGGGAGGGGCAAGGCTTCTCTGCCTGGCCCATGCCCCCTACCCTCACGTACACTTAGGCACATCACGGGGAAATTAACTCACACGTGCGTGCGCGCGTGCACATACACACAGAGGCATCGATTCAATCATTGTTCATTCAAGTATTTATTGAGTGCATACTACGTTTGGATGGGCAGGGATTGTTCTGGGCCACGGGCCTTACAGTAGACAGCAACCCAGACACATGCATCTGCCCTCAGGGGGCTGACATCCTCAGGAGAGAGCACCCACACCGTCACACAAACGCGCACACACACACACCCGGCCCTAACCAGTCTGAGCCCCAATTCTGGGTGGGACCCCTCACCTCTCCCCATAGTTCAGTGGCCATCCGGTTGCAATAACCAACACAAAGACCCCCTTCCCCACTTCTTGCCCATCCGGCCCCCAACTCCACCCTGTTCTCAGGCCTTGGGATTTGGGGGCTCAGAGGGGAGACACTACTTCCTCAAAGGGACCCCTCTTCAGCTCCTCTGCCCACTTCTGGGCACACCCCTTTTTTTAATAAGGATTCTCAGCAGACAGAAAAGCCCCTCGGAGCTTTGCTTCGCCCAGACTGTGTGCCCACTTTGAGGTATTTTTGGCCTCCGCCCACCGGCCCTGGTTTGAAAACCCAGCCTGGCCGCCTCCTCCCCCAGGCTCCCCACCACTGGTGGCCTGAATTGTAGACTGAGGCACAGCTCTGTCTGCCAACAGCCCATATTTAAGTAGAACCCCTATCAGATATAAAGGCGCCTGGGCTTTATTTTAGTCCCCTTTTTGGGGATGTGTTGGGGGGAGAGGCTCTTGGTGCTACAGCCCTCCCCTCTCCTCCCTAAAGGGACCCCTCCCGCCCCGCCCTCCACCCTTCCGTGCCTTCACCATATACTAGTGCTTGACCCTGGTGGGGGACGCCATGGAAAAGATGGGGAAGGGTGACATAGGTGGGGATGATGCCCCCCCCCATGCTCTTGGGGATTCCCACACCCATCAGCACGCCATCCCCCCCGCCCCGACCCCATGCCTAGGAGGGGCCTGTGAACCGAACAGCGAACAGCGTTCCCACAGAGCAAATAAAGCCAAGGCTTCTTTCCACGTGGAAGTCACGCTGTCTTGGGATGGGGGGGCGGGGATCGCTCTCCCCCTGACTCCCCGGGAAGGAGAGCCCTGGGCAGGGCTTGAGGTTGGTTGGGGGGGGGTCTCCCCTCCAACGTCCCAGGAGCGGGGCGGGGGGTTGGAGGCCATGACTCAATGCGGCAGAGTCTGATGACTCAGGCCTGGGCTGGGGGCCAGACCGACATATTTTCCGAAGAAAAGTTACTCTGGGGCCCTCCCTCCGGGACAGCCCTCTCTCCCGCCTCCCGCCGCGGGGGCCTGGGAACCAAGCCCTGGGGCGTGGGGTTGTGATCGCGCGGGCTCGGGCACATCGTGCCTCCGCCAACACCCCCCGCCCCCGCCCGGCCCGCCAGCGTGCGCCACCTGGGACGCCACCCCTGACACGTAACACCGGAGACAAGCTGGCTCCTGGAGGAGAGGTGACGCTGTCCACAGGGACCACCATGTGTGCGCACGCGCGCGCGCTCCCTCCCGGGGGCCTCGGCCTGCGGACCCCGCGGGCTGAGCCCCGGACCCACGCCCCGACCACACCCACCGCGGCCGGGGCACGCTGACCTCACGCTCCTGCCGCCCACGCGCGCTCTCCAGCTTTCGCGGCTCCCAGCGCCCCCTGGCGGGCACTCGGGAGCTGCACGGGCTGCGCGCTGAATCCCGGGTTTCAGTCCCGGCTGGGGGGCTCCAGGGCGGATCGCGAGGATCCCGCTGTGCGATCCCCGGCGTGGCCCCCTCCCTCTCTGTGCCTTCTTCCCTTAAGACTCCAGAAGGGCCTGTAGGAAGCCCTGGATCCCTATGAATGGTTGCCAGCGCCTAAGGGCCTCCAAGCTTCCTTCCTTATTTGTAAACAGCAAGGATTAGTTGATTCTAAGATGAAACCTCAGGGGGCGAGCCAGTAACAATAGCTAACATTTGGATACCAGGCACACTCTTTTCTTTTTTTTTTTAAAGACTTATTTATTTATCTGATAGAGAAAAAGAAAGCACAGAGGAAGAGGGAGAGTCCAACTTGGGGCTTGAACCCAGGACCCCAAGATCATGACCGCAGTGAAGGCAGACACTTAACCGACCGAGCTACTCAGGCACCCCCCCCCCGCCCCCCGCCCCCCGCCAGGTACAATCTTACACTGTTATGGGTTTATTATTTCGTTTCTTCTCCTGAAAAATTTTTAAGGCTGATGTACCATTATTGTCCCTATTTCACAGATGGGGAAAGTGAGGCACAGCTATGCAGCTTGTCCAGGATTCATGATTCCCAGACTGCACTGCCAACCCTGTATGTTTTTTTTTTTTTAACTTTATTTATTTATTTGACAGAGAGAAATCACAAGTAGGCAGAGAGGCAGGCAAAGAGAGGAGGAATCAGGCTTCCCTGCTGAGCAGAGAGCCCAATGCGGGGCTCCATCCCAGGATCCTGAGATCATGACCCAAGCCAAAGGCAGAGGCTTTAACCCACTGAGCCACCCAGGCGCCCCACCCTGTATGTTTCTAACACTCTTTGCATATGAGGTTCTGTGCTCCCAACTCGACACTCGGAGAGCCCTTGGATTTCCAAGATTCTAGGATCGGAACACTAAAAACCCAAATGTTCTGAGACTGGAGCGTGTCTTTCGCCGAATCCGCCACGGACCGTTCTGATTTTCCTTTTTAAGACAACTGGATTAAAAATAATAAATAGTAAGTTAAAGACTAAAAATATACGCAGATTTAAACAATTTTCCTAGGCGGCCGGAGAGGCGTTTGCTCAGGGCTGGAGCCGCCGACCCACGACCGGAGGCCCACGGGAATTTGCATAAGAGGGAGGAGACATTTACCCTTTATCCCCGCCCCTTGGCGGCTCCTGTCACTTTACCCAGATGGCGATTACCGGAAGTAGGTCACGGGAGGGGGCGGGAGATCTGCGCGCGCAGGCCAGAAACCGGCTTTCGGGGCGCCGGCGGCCGAAAGCTTCCTTTGGCAAGATGGCGCCGGGAGGCAGTGGCCGTGGCAGCACGCAGTGCTTGAAAAGCGAGGCCGATTCCGGCTTCCTGGGCTTTCGTCCCACTTCGGTGGACCCGGCGCTGAGGCGGCGTCGGCGAGGCCCAAGAAACAGGAAACGAGGCTGGCGGCGGCTCGCTCAGGAGCCGCTGGGGCTGGAAGTTGACCAGTTCCTGGAGGACGTGCGGCTGCAGGAGCGCACGAGCGGGTGCGTGGGGCGGGACTTCCGGGAGCTGGGCCACGTTCGGCGAGGCGGGGTGCGAGGCCGAGCGTGCTTGGGGGGACATCCGGGGTGCTGCGCGTGTCTGTATCGGGCACCTCTGCCCTCTGGGGTGAGGTTGGGGGTCTTGGTTGCGTTACCAGATACAGGACCCCCAGTGTTAAATTATAATTCAGGCAAGTGACTAGTAATTGTAGCCTAAGGACGTCCCGTGCACCCACCTTTGCGTAATGCTGAGAATTAATTATTAGGATATTTTAAGCGCTGTGATCTGTTAAGTACTGAGTTCTGTGATTTGAAGGGAGAGGCCTTAGCCTGGTGGAATCCTATGGCGGGAAGAAGGTGCTTGAATGAGCATAGTAGTAGAGGAAAGCCGGGCCCCCTGAAAGGTTAAGCCTCCCTCGCTAGCAGCTTGCAGCCTCCACATCTCTGGCTGACATTCTCCTTCCTGTCTCCCAGTGGCTTGATATCAGAGGCCCCGGATGAGAAACTCTTCTTCGTGGACACCGGCTCCAAGAAAAAGGGTGAGGAAGAGCTTTTGGTGGTGCCCGCTTGGTCCTTCTGTATAGTCCGTCTTGGTCTCTATGATTGACAGGGTTTGGGTGGCAGGCATCCGCTAGGAAAGGTCTTTACTATAAACAAGAGAATCTGGAATGAAAGACGAACAAGTCAGATTTTCTTTTTGCGGTATCCGAGCTCTCAGTCTTCAATCTGGCAATTCTCATCGAGTCTCCATCTGGCGCACGGAAGCCAGCAGGGGTCTGCCTGTGAGTAGATCAGACGGAAATGAGCAGACCTCTCGTTAACTTGCAGAAAAGCTGGAAGGGATGAGACCTGTTTTAGTAAGACATGCTTGAGTACGAGTAAGATCTAGTTTAACGAGTAGGTAAGAAGCTGGTCTTAATTTGGTTTCTTTTATTTGCTGAAAGGCGGGGCGGGGGCACTGCTGAAACAGTGCAGCAGAGGTGAGTTAGGGATGGTTTGAGTGAATAATGGGTTTTCCACTGGTAAGTAGAACAGACCAAAAATAGACGATCGCTTTAACCAGGGGTTAGAAAACAAGCTAAGGGTCTTCTTTAATGAGCAAATGGCAAGCTGCTTGAACAGCAGGGTGCCCTTAGGGAGCGTGTGTGGGTTCAGTCCAGGGGTCTGTTCCAACGAACATGAGAGGGTCTGTTTCCGTGAGCAGAAAAGGACCTGCTTTGAGGCGCAGGGGACTAAGCTAGCGAGTGAGAGACGATGATTGAAGAGGTCACCTTTCACAGGAGGGAGCCGATGGGCGTGTGAACAGCAAGGGGGAGGCAGGACCTGCCCCAGGGGACCGGTAGGGTAATCCCGAAGGCCTGCTTTGGCGAGTATGACGTCTCTTTGGGAACAGAGGAGAAGCAGTTGATAGATTCTGTTTTTGGCTTAAAAAAGAAAGAGGCACTGTTCGTGGCCTGTTAGTCTGGCCGTGGCTTACGGGCTCCATTCCGGTGCCAAAGCAGCTCCAGGGACACGTGACTGACCGACTCGTGGCTCTCAGTTTCAGGTCCTGGGGACACAGGGAGGAAAAAGAAAGGTAACAGTGACTGCGGGCTTTCCCAGGGGATCACGGTGCCTCATGCTGTTGCAGTCATGACCTTTCCAGACAACCCCGTGAGTTAGGCGTTTAAGGTTCTCATCTGGAAGCGCAGAGGAGTGAAGTCTTTAGGACGTAGCCTAGGAAATGGAAGGACGTGGGTTCTGTCCTAGCGCGTTTGGGCCTGGAGTTTGCTTTTCACTGTCAGGTGAAAGAAGGTGGAAAAGCATCGTGTTGAGAATCAGCCATTTTGGGTCCTGAGTCCAGCTCCCTGGGCCTCAGTGGCCCTTGGTGGCCTTCTTTCTCGTTAGCATTCTTGGTTTTCCTGCCTTGTCTGGAAGGCCTTCGAGGGCAGGGCTGTGGGTCTGACCCTCTCTCTGTTCCCAGTACAGGGCTGCTTCCAGGTGGCCCAGGAAATGGGTGTGGGGGGGAGGGGGGCTGGGCAGAGCTTGGACACCCTGGGCACCTCTTTCCCCAGGTGGAAGCCTGGGGCCAGCCCAGGGCCTCCTCGTCTGCCGTGGGATGCGGGTCTGATGGTTGTGTGGAGCCGAAACGCAGAGGGTGGGGAGTTGCTCTTGGGAAGTGAGGAGGCCCGAGCCCTCGACTGCTCTCCTTTCTCCCAGCCCCAGAGCCGAACAAGAGGACCAGAAGCCAGAAAAGATCACTTCTTCTCAAGAAACCCCTTCGTGTCGACCTCATCCTAGAGAACACATCCAAGGTCCCTGCCCCCAAAGAGTGAGTGTTCCCCTCCCCCCACCCCCAGACCCGTCTTTCCTGCTGGGCTCTGGCATCTTGTCCTCCTGTGCAACAGCCGCCACTCACTTCTGGGGGGTAGGGGGTCAGGTCAGGTGAGCGTCACTTGGAGGAGAGGGATGGGATCTGACAGGGGCTTTGGGGTGGGTTGGAGGAAATGAGGTGGGGGCCGGGGTGTTGTGGCCGAGGCAGACAAGTGCAGGGTCTTGGCCCAGCCAGGAGCTCTGGGGATGGAGAGGAGGGATGGCTGGGAGCCATCAGGAGTCCCAGCAGGCTGGCTTAGTGACAGCTGTGAAGGAGGGGAGGTTGGATGGGTGACGGGGTGGACTCCTGAGATGGGGTGATGGGAGGAGCGGCTGTGGGGGACCTGCAGGGAGACCTGCAGAGGCTCCTGTGTTGTTGGCTCTTGGGTCAGGGGAGAGGACCTGGCTGGATGGGCTCTGAGGCTGGGTGGGAGAGGCAGGAGGAGTGCAGAGGAGGTTTACCTTGTACGGAGTGCTTGGGAGAGGAGCTGCTGGGTAATGGGGGTGCAGAGCTCGACTGGGAGGAGCTGGGCCCTTTCTCAGGCCCCTGCTTCACTCCACGTGTGCTACTTCTCCTCCACCCAGCGTCCTTGCCCACCAGGTCCCCAACGCCAGGAAGCTCAAACGGAAGGAGCAGCTATGGGAGAAGCTGGCCAAGCAGGGCGAGCTGCCCCGGGAGGTGCGCAGGGCACAGGCCCGGCTTCTCAACCCTCCCGCTACCAAAGCCAAGCCCGGGCCCCAAGATACCGTCGAGCGGCCTTTCTATGATCTCTGGGCCAAAGACAGTGAGTGCCCCTGCTGTTACTTGTGGGTGGGGACAAGGCTGCCATGCACAGTTTTACAGGTTGTGTGTTGCACAAGAGCACAGGGTCTAAGGTGTTGGCAGGCGATTTGATGATCCTCAGCAGAGTTCAGTGTCTTGGGCTTCCCTTTCCTGAGGGCCACCCCCCGCCCCTTAGCCTTGGCTCCCTTCTGCTTTGGGACCTGTCCGTATGCTCTTTTGCCTGGCGTTCAAAACCTGTTGGGGTCTGAGAGTCTGTCCTTCCCTTGTCCATGTTTTGGTGCTGTCTTATTGGGGGGAGGGGTGGGAGGGAGCCCTTCAGGCCACACTGGCAGGCCCCCAGCAGCCACCCCGTACTGCCTCCACAGACCCTCTGGAGCGGCCCCTGGCTGGCCAGGACACCTTTTTCCTGGAGCAGACCAAGAAGAAAGGGGTGAAGGTGAGACTGCGGCACAGGGGGTCCTTGGCGACCGGTTGGGGCAGGGCTGGGGTGGTGGGCGCTGCACTAGGGCCCTAGGGCCTTGGTCTCTGCCAGGGGCCAAGACCGCGCATACAGGAGCCAGGCCTCGAGCTGGTGCCTCCGGAGGAGAGGGCCGCGTGCTGGAGGTCGGGGGTGCTTTGGGGGATGAGCAAAGCTTCCCCGAGAAGGGGCCTGTGCCGACAGGTCCTCCCCACGCGGGCTGGGAAAGGGAACTAGGGAATACAAGGGCGGGGCTGAGTAATGGCTCAGAGGAGGCTGGCCTGGTGGGAAGGAGCTTGGGTTTTGGAGTTTTCCCGTGAGTGGTTTGCGTAGGAGAAGAGTAGGGTCCCGGTGGCAGCTCTGAGGAGGCGGGATCCTGGTGGGGTGGGGTGGACGTGCCAGGATGGGCGGGGGCCCAAGACAATGCCCTGGGACAGAAGCACTGGGACCAGGTGGGCAGTTGGGTGTGGGGAGTGGGTGGGGGCTGGGGGCTTCCGGGGTTACCCCCAGGCTTCTGGGCAAAGGCCAGAGGGACAGCCACCACCGCCCCCCCCCCATCCCTGTCGTGGTCTTGTTGAGGCACAGGTCTTGATCGGATTCAGATTTGGGCCAGGTAGACCCGGGTTTCTGCATTTGTCACAAGCTCCCGGCAGGGGCCAGGACGCACCAGGGGTTTCTGCCAGCCCTCTGTCCCTTGTCCTTTGCTCTGAATGACAGAGACCTCCTCACACCCTCTGCCAAGGCTGCTGCAGGTGTCAGGATGACCGATGGGGACTAGAGTCAAGGTGCTCTGTACCCGTGTTTTTACCAGTGGTGCCCACCACGGGGGTCACGGGGACTTTTCTCAGGAAAGGCAGGCAAGGGCCCCCCCCCCCGCCCCCGCAGGGAGCTTTCTCGTCCTAGGGCTGTAGCTCCCTTGGGTAGCACAGCAGCTGGGTAGCAGGTGTCCGTTGTCCTAGATGCCAGACCCACTGGCACCTCCCAGTTGGAAGGCCGTGGGCCCTGCCGAGGCCTCTGCCACCTGCCCCGCCTGGAGAACCGGCTCCAGAGCGTGTGTGGTCTCGAGTCATGGGGCTGCCAGGCTTCATGAGTCCTGTCCTCCTCCAGCGGCCGCCGCATCTGCACACCAAGCCTTCCCAGGTCCCTGCCGTGGAGGTGACACCAGCCGGAGCCTCCTACAACCCGTCCTTCGAGGACCACCAGGTATGCAGCCTTTCTTCAGCTGTGGCCTGGCCACCTGGTTGGCTTGGCCTCACTGGGCTCCTATGTCCGCCGGCTGCTGGGGGGTCGGCAGTGACTAAGGCGGCCCCCCACTTCCTCTCTTGGGGCTCATGGTCCAGCAGAGGAGACAGACCTGTTCCCAGACAGTGATGACCCAGGGGGCTGGGATGAGGGTACCCACAGGAGTTGCCACGCCTAGCCTTAGGGGTCAGGGAGGGCTTCCTGGAAGAAGGGGATATCAGAGCTTAGACCAGAGGTCTGAGGAGGGGTTTGCTGTGGGGAGAGGGGAATGGGTGTTTTCAGGCGTGTGCCAGAGACAGTGTGTACAAAGGCCCGGGGGTGTATGAGACCATGCCATGCCACTTTGCAGGGAGTCCACGGGCTTAGATGCAAAAGGTCTCAAAGAAATGCTAGTAGTCTGAGCCGGTGAGATTTCTCTAAGGTCTAGGCTAGGTCGGCAGTGGCACCTGGCCGTGAGAGTCACTGTACGCCGGTGATGTCTGTTGAGCGCGGGTATAGTGAACAGAGGGGACACTCTTTGGCCTCGGGGAGCACAGGTTCCCAGAGACAGATTGAGATCGTGGAGCAGATGCGGGACGCTCGAGCGAGTGCCCTTCCGCCTCGTTCATGACGAATGGGCCCCTTAGCCGACCTGGAGCGGAGCGAGCAGTTTTCCGCGCCCGATACACGGTGTGGGCAAAGCCAGCGCCACGACCCCGAGCGGGAGCGGGAGGAGGCCGGTCACAGGCAGAGGCCGTCCCCCGCGGGCTGGCTTGGCTGTGTGGGGAGAACGTGGGAAAATCGGTCTGTGTCTCTTGTTCTTTGAACCGTGTCACAGAGAGCGCTCCCACGCCTTAAGACTCTCCCGCTCGCCACGCGCGATGTCATGGTTTTTAGCATATCTGCAGAGTTGTGCGGCCTGTGTGGCCCTCCCCAGTATGTTAGAATGCCTTTATCCCCTCAAAAGAAACTTGGCGCGCATCAGCCATCAGAGATCAGGGATCAGGCCGTCCTCTAAGAGAACTGGCAGAGCAGATGAGCGCGGGAGGAGGGAGCACCCCCAACAGCGCGGGGGTGGGGTGGGGTGGAGGAGGGCCTGGGGCACAGTGCTGGGAGGCTGGGTCTGTCTGTAAGTCCCTGGGTCCTCAGCCCTGACCCCTTCCCCTCCCAGACCCTGCTGCGGGCGGCCCACGAGGTCGAACTGCAGCGGCAGAAGGCAGCGGAGAAGCTGGAAAGGCAGCTGGCGCTGCCCGCCTCGGAGCAGCCTGCCACCCAGGTGAGCCCACACCTGCCCGCCCCCGCCCTGCCCCTGCCTGCCCTGTGCCCCCCACCCTGCCCCTGACACGCCGCTACCCCCCACCCCAGGAGTCTGCGTTCCAGGAGCTGTGCCAGGGGCTGCTGGAGGAGTCAGACGGGGAGGGGGAGCCAGGCGAGGGCCAGGACAGGGGGCCCGAGGCAGGAGGGGAGCCGGCCGAAGGAGCGGAGGCCTCCCCGGCGCCCATGCGCCTGGCTGCCGCGGAGAAGAAGACGGAGCAACAGCGGCGGCGGGAGAAGGCGGCGCGGAAGATGGTGAGCGCCGTGGGCTCTAGCCTGCTGCTTTTCCGGCAGCATGTGGGCTCAGGATGCGACCGGGCATGTTCTAGATCGAGTCTCTGCTGCCCTGATGCTTATATTGGGGGTGTGGGATTTACAGACCACCAGTAGGTGAGGAAGGTGATTTTGGGAAACTGCTGGGGAGTCGGAGGTGGCATTGGAAGGGCCTCAGCAGGGGGGAGGTCTCCCAGGGGATGGTGCTCGGCCGGGCCCCTGACTCCACCTGGTCCTGCTGCAGCGGGTACAGCAGGCCGAGGTGCGGGCCGCCCGGCTCCGGCACCAGGAGCTCTTCAGGCTACGCGGGATCAAGTCCCAGGTGGCGCGGCGGCTGGCGGAGCTGGTGCGGCGACGGGAGCAGCGGCGGGCGCGGCGGCTGGCCGAGGCGGACAGGCCCCGCAGGCTGGGGCGGCTCAAGTGAGGCCTGGGGTGGGGAGTGGGGATCTGGGGTCCCGGTTCCCTCCTGGCCGCCTCCTGGAAGATCATCTCCCCACAGAGCCCCCTGTTCTGGAAGGCCTGCTGCCCTGGGCGAGGCCGACCCCCTGAACACCCCTGTCCGTTTTCTCTAGGTACCAGGCCCCCGACATCGACGTGCAGCTCAGCTCAGAGCTGTCTGACTCGCTCAGGACCCTGAAGGTATTTGCCCGCCTGGGGTGTTGTGCCGTAGGGGAGACCCCCGTGCCCGGTGATGATACCCATCCTTGCTCCCCGTGCCCGCAGGGGCTGTGGGCGACATCATGGCTGCCCCCGGGTTGGGCCGGTTGGGCTGACGCCTGGGGGCTGAGGGCACGGGGTCTTCGGGGGTGAGGGGCCCGCTGGTATGATTGGAGCCTATGGCCTGTGGAAGGCCCTTCCTCCCAGCTGGGTCCCAAAGCAGCCACTGGGGTCCCGGCCCCACCTTTCTCCCCTTTGATGCTAGGCAGGTCTCCCTAAAGCTCAGCATGGGTCTTGCCCCATGCGCACTTAGAACCTGCTCGGTGGCCCTGGGCGCCTTGCCACGGCTGTGGGCCTTGCGGTTTGGGCCCGGCTCCCGGGCTGCAGCCAACTCTACTTCATCTGTGGGCCGGCCGGGCGCCCTGTTGGTCTGAGCCCAGCCCGTGCCGCTGCTGCCCCACGCCCAGCAAGCTCTCCGCCTCTTCAGCCTCCATCCCGCTGGTGCTGCGGACCTAGTCCAGGGGTCCCTCCACATCACCCCACCAGCCCAGGGCTGGGTCCCCCCAACTGAGGCCTCCCTTTCTGTGTCCCGCAGCCGGAAGGCAACATTCTCCGCGACCGTTTCAAGAGCTTCCAGAAGAGAAACATGATCGAGCCTCGGGAGAGAGCCAAGTGAGGGTCCCCGGGGCTGCTGCGGGGAGTGAGGGCTTCGGGAAACCTCCCACCCCTGTGCTTGGTGGGCTTGCTGGCCACTGACCGCTCCCTTCCCTTCTGCAGGTTCAAGCGCAAGTACAAAGTGAAGCTCGTGGAGAAGCGCGCGTTCCGCGAGATCCAGTGAGTGGCGCCCCCTTCCCTGCCCGGCCGACGGGGCTCCGGGCTGTGGCAGGAACCCCTCTAAGCTGCCTGAGGAGGAGCCCTTGTCTGCCCCTCCTTCCTGGTGGGACCCCTGGTCCGACCTGGGAGGGGGCACCACGCTAGCTGCCTTTGAACCCAGAGTCCGGGCGGGGGAGGGTCCCCAGAGGGAAATGGAAAGGCCCGAACCGGAGGTGGCCGGTGTGTAGGGGGTGAGGCTGTGGGGCCCTTCCTCCGCCCCCGCACCCTCAGCCCCCTCTCCTCTGTCCCCAGGTTGTAGCCACCACGGATGCCGGAGCCCCTACCCCACAATAAATCACTGCTGGCTGACCCCTCGGGCTCACGTGTGACTTGTCCCCCTCCTGGGGGCAGCGTCTCTCTGTCCCTCCCTAGCACTTTGGGGGTGCCGGTACCAGAACATTTGTCTCCACCAAAGCCTGGAGCGGCAAGATTTTCGGGGAAGGGAGCAGAGGAGATGGGGCTCGCCGGCTGGTGGGGAGCCGAGGAGGGGGAGTGGGGATCACAGCTGGGGGTGAGGGAAATGGCCCACGTCTCTGCCCGGGTGACTGAGAGGCAGATCTCGGTTGCCGTCCTGCTGCACAGGCGACGGGCGGTTCTGATGGTCGCCGAGCACTTGCTGTCCTTTTTTTTTTTTTTTTTTTTTAATTTATTTATTTGACAGAGATCGTGGAGAGAGAGGAGGAAGCAGGCTCCCTGCTGAGCAGAGAGCCCGATGCGGGGCTCGATCCCAGGACCCCGGGATCATGACCTGAGCTGAAGGCAGAGGCTCAACCCTCTGAGCCACCCAGGCGCCCCATTGCTGTCCTTTTTTTAGAGATTTTATTTATTCATTAGAGAGAGGGCAAGCACAGGCAGGGAGAGAAGCAGGCTGTCCACTGAGCAAGGAGCCCCATGCGGGACCTGATCCCAGGACCCCGGGGTCATGACCTGAGCCAAAGACAAATGCTTCAGCTTCAGACCAGGTGCCCCAAACCTATAGTACTTTCAAGTGGATGGATTCCCCCCCAAGAGGGGGCCAGTTCCTCTCTGTCCGAAAGGTGAGAGACCTGAGGCACATCGGAAGGAACTGATCCCTCCTCCCCACACCAATTTAAAAAGGATTTTTTTGTTTTAAGATTTTATTTGACAGACACAAGTAGGCAGAGAGGCAGGCAGAGAGAGGAGGAAGCAGGCTCCCTGCTGAGCAGAGAGCCTGATGCGGGGCTCAATCCCAGGACCCTGAGATCATGACCTGAGCCGAAGGTAGAGGTTCAACCCACTGGGCCACCCAGGCGCCCCTAAAAGGGAGTTTTTTAAAAACCTTTTTTCTTCAAGTAACAAAGGCCCACATTCCCGCTGTGTCACTGACGCCATGTGTGAAGGTACCGCGGCACCGTGTTGCCCGGAGCCTTAGTGTGCCAGTCCAGCCCGTCCCCTCTTCTGCGGAAGTAACTGTCCCTGCAGTTCAGGCTGAACGATTCTGGTATGTTCCGTGTGCGAGTCCATAGAACTCCATACATGTACATGGAAAAATCGAACAAACGGCTCTTTAATCTTTCTGTGTCTTGGAAACGATCACACTGTAAGTGGGTCTGTATTCAGCTTTTTTCAGCGTGCCTGGGAGAACTTCTGTGTCTGTGCAGGGCGCTCCTCTATCTTACTTCCTTACAGCTGCTTAGAACTGGAGGGTGTGAGTGTGTCACGACATGACTCTGGCTCCCACTGGCCCATCTAAGGAAACGGGAAGGAGGGTCGTACCGGGCCGCGCCACATGTATCCGGAGGACGGGAACCTGGGAGCGGATGTCTGGGCTGTGAGGGAGAGTACGTGGCAAAGCTCATGTGACAGGTTCCGTGAAATCCTCTCCGCGTACGACGGGCTGGTTTTTACCCGCCAGCAGCGCAACAGCCCACTTGTCGGCTCGGAGCTCTCCAGCTGTTGGGTCTCCCGGTTCTCTTTTTACCCCGTCTGGCTGTCCGTGAGGTTGAGTCTGTGTGTCCGGATCCCTCACCGGCACTCCCTGCTGGCGCGAACCTTCGGACCATTTTCCTCCTAGACCGTCCTTTCCTTGTTGACTTGGAGGAGCTCTGTGTGTTACAGCTCTTGAGTCTGTCCTGCACGTTCCAGACGTTTCCCCCAGGCCGTTGCCTTTTTACTTTGCATCCGGTTATCACCTGTCAGAAGACAGTGTCGTGTTCTGTTTGCCTTTCCCTGTTTTTTGTTGTGGCCCTTGGAGACGTTTCACGGGGACACGATGTTTATAAAAGTCGAGCAAGCGGTTTATGAAAGAAGTGGGTGGAAGGGAGAGACCAAAGCCAGGGCCCCCACCTCCCCACTTCCTCCCACATCCCGGGGAACCTCACGGCTTCAAGGAGCAGCTACTCCCCTGCATCCCCTCGTAAAAATAAGGAATGTGCAGACAGGAGAGTGGTTGTCCGCGCGCCTGGCTGGGGAGGGCGCCGGGGACGGTCCGCTGCGGGGAGCACGAGAGCCACTCTGCGAAGGGAGCCTTAAGCCTCAGCCTCTGACCCCGAAATCCCAGAAACCCATTCTGGGGAGGAAACTCTTAATGCCCAGAGCCGGCCACCAGCTCCTGTGTCAAATAGAGGGAACTTGGGGGTGGGCTGGTCACCGCTGTTCCAGGACGCGCCCCGCAGCCCTGACTAGGCAGAGCCCTCCGGAAGCTCGCGCCCCTCCATCGCCTGGGGAAATGCGTCTGTTCCCCTGCGGACGGAACACGGGTCTGTGGCAAAGGTACATGGGGGCGGTTTTCTGCACGTAAATTACACTCCGCATCTGAATTTTACATCAAAGGTGGAAAAAATGCTGAACTCTGAGCTCCTGAAGATTTGCAAGCTGAAGGCCACGCTCAGGTCTGCCACTTCCTTCGAAACACGTAGAACAATAGGGGGCTTAAGTGGACAGACGCCTGGATGCCTCATAAAACAAAGACAGTGACATGTTTTGAAAAGGGCATAGTTGGGCGGGGAGGGGGGGGCACCTCAGCGCGATGCTGGAGCTCAAGTGTCAGGGCCACGGATTCGCCCCCGGGGTTCCTCCCACGGCCCTGCACCTGCATTTCAGCCTGCAACATCCTTTTCCCTGCAGCGGGTTCCCCCAAATGGTGAAAGCTCCAGGCACTGCAAAATCTCCATCTGCCCCTGACCGTCCCGACACCAACAAATGGGAGAGCGATCAGGAACCTGGATGTGGGAGCTGGTTTCCTGGCTGCGTGACCTTGTGAAGGTTACTCAACCTCTCTGTGCCTCCGAGGCCCCATCTGCAAAACGGGCATAATGATACCTCACTGTGCCTTACGACATGGATTGAGGGAGTCCGCCCGGGGAAAGTTCGGAGCACAGAGTTAGCACTCCCTGAGTGTTTGCTCTTGTAACAATGTTAGGGAAAAAACAACAAAAACATTTTTTGTTTAAAGTGGAAACTTGCAGTCCGTGCCAAAGACTCCTCACAAATGCTCTTACCTTTTGACCGACTAATTGCTCTCTCGGGAAGGGCCCTAAGGAAGCAGCCGGAAGCTGGGGGAGAGGCACGGTGTGCAGGGGTGGGGGGAGCAGAGCGCGGTGCAGAATGGAAGGAAGCGGCTCATGGCTCCGGGCGGGCCCCGCCATGGGCCAAGGGAATGGAGGGGGCAGACGCGCAGGTGATAAGCAGCCCCTGTGTCTGTGCAGATGCTCTGTGCAAAGAAGCCGACAGGATCCAAACCCCCTGGTTTGGATTCTTTCCCCTTCTATTTCCAGCCTCCCCGAATTTTCCATAATAGCGAAAGCCTTTTTAAAAGCGGGAATTCAGAAGCAGACAGAGAGACCCTGATGCAAACAAAGGTGTTTGCTGTCGCGCTATTTGGGAAATTAAAAACAGAAACAGTCCAGACAAGCAAGGGCAGGACACGGGTATTTACGAGTGGGGTGTCTACACTCGGGCCATTGCTCTGCCATTCGTGAGGAGTTCGCTTTCAGACGGAAGTGCAATGAGCCGGGGAAGAACACTTAGGATCTGTCTCCCAGAACCGTCCAAGGGGCCAAGGGCACTGCAGGACCTTGACCAGTTTGTAGCTGTCTGGAAACGCACGTGCGGAGGACGCTGGAGGCTGTGCCCCCACAGGTGGATCGCGGGGGGTTCTTCCTCCTTCCGTCATGTTCCTGCACCTCCTCGGCTTCCTCCTATGTTGTCAGAAGACACCCTGAGGTCACGACTGGGGCCGGGCATGTTTGCACCCAGCGCTCCCGGCAGCGGTGGCCTCGGGGTTCCGTGCTGTCGTCCAGGGGGTCGTTCCTGAGGGCCGGGCCCAGGCTCTGATCCCCGCCCCACGCAACCATGTGTTGTTCTCACACTCGGGGAAATCATGTTTAAAATTCTAAGAGCTTTCTAAGGTCTGTGTGAGTGTAAACTACTGTGAAGAGCTGACATTTTTGCTGTGTTCATTTGCCAGCAAATGAGATGGTGGCCCAGAGAGGGCAAGAGGTTTACCCAGGGCCACACAGACTTGCTGAGAGTCTGGGTCCAGCCAGGAATTTCTCCATTCCCCTTGGAGAGCCCAGCCTTTCATGAATGAGGCAGCAGCACAGACAGCTGAGTATCACCACTCTGTGCCTTACCTTTTCTACATGTCCACGGCATCTGGGGCGTCGGGTGCGGGGAATGTTTAATGATGACTGAAAGTCCCATGACCTGAACTCTAGAATGACACATGAGCCCCCCCAGGTCAGAAACCTGGCACCATGATGGATTCCTCCCTTTACTTCAACAGCAATAATACCATTTATAAAAGTCCCCAGGCCCATTTAGCCACCTGAGTACTAAGCCAAAATACTGAGTCTTCTCCTGGTAGCTGACATTTGAGCAGAGACTGGAATAAAAGAGGCCGGGGGGAAGCCTTGTGGACATCGCAGGGAAAAATTTTCAGGGGCCTGGGACAGTCATTGCAAGGGCCCTGAGGTTGGGAACTTCACGAAGGACAAGGGAGACTCATCTACCTGCAACCAAGTGAACCGAGGAGAGAGCGTGGAAGGTGAGCTCCCTGATGCACCCTGGGGCCGGATTGTGCTGGGTCATAGGGACCGCGTGAGAAGAGATCCCTCTGATTGTGGGTGGGGAACAGATTCTAGGGGGCCAGAGACGCAGTAGGGAACCCAGTGAGAAAGCAACCGCTGTAATCCAGGCGGGAGACGCTGCTGCCGGACAGGTGTGGAATCGGTGAAGGTAGAAGTTGCCAGAATCCTGATAGGTTTTGAAGGTGGCGTGCACAGGTGGTGTGAGAGGCTGGTGTGGGTGGGAAGGCCAGAGGGAGATCAAGGATAACACCAAGGATATTCCAGGCAGAACTTTTGGATGGATGGCGGTGCCCTGCAGAGGTGGGAGGGAAGGGTTCGGGAGGCTGGATTTGCTGAGACCTGCCCGGGGATCCAGGGCAGGGGGTGGATGCCCCTGGTGACCGCGCCGGGAGGGGTCTCGTGGCGCCGCCAGTGATTCTGAGTGAAAGTTAACGTCTTCCTCTGAGTGACTGATAAGGACCCTCCGAAATGCAGCATCTCCCAAGTTCAAAGGGGAAGCGCGCCGAGATGCGACAGAGACGGTGGCCGCCAGGGGGCGCCAAGAGCCTGCGCCTGGAACCAGCCGTGGGTTTCCTCGTGACCCTAACTCCTGCATCACCCCCACTCAGGACCCCTCAAAGAGCCACACTGCAACAAGTGGGATAAAAGCTAGACCCGAGTGGGAGAAAGCTGCTGCTTTCCGAATGAGAAGGAGCCGATTCGAGAAGTCTCTGTAAGTCCGCCCAGAGGGGCTCCCGGGGGTCTGCGGGTCCCCGAGCGGAGGTTGGAGGCTCGAAGGTCTGTGTCAGCCGATGAAATTTGATTAACATGTCCACACTGGTCACTAACCCCCACTTGGGCCTGGACCAGGTGGAGAGAGGGAGTGGGGTGAGCAGGGGTCCCAGACCTGGAGGGGGCGGCCGGGCGAGCAGGGTTAAAGCGTGAGAGCCAGCGGGAGGATAGGACGGCCGCCGATCCGTGTGTAGGTCACACTGGGGATGAGGCCAGAAGCTCGCAGACAGTTGCTCTAGAGGTCCCTGTCACTTTGCTGTGGGCAAGGGGCGTCAAGCCTCACGCCTGACTATCCCACGCGGTTCCCCTGCCCTTTGTCTTCCCCTATTGCCAGGTGGAGACCTTACCCGGAACCCCCAGTGGCCGGCGGTCGTCAGTTCACCCCTCCATTAGTGGGTCTCTCTCTCCATCTGTTGACGCATCCACCCGTCCCCTTCCCCACCCATCAGGGCATCATCCCTGTGCGTCCGGATATAAAGAGCGCGGGCCCTCCGATTCCATTTACCTGAAGCCCCAGGACGCGCCAGACTGATGTGTGGTGATGTGGGTCAGGCTACTGGGAACTGACAAGGAAGATGCATGAGCGAACTTCTTGGAAAATGGAAATGATCTGTATCTTGATCCAGGTGGGAAGCCTGCTTCTCCCTCTCCCACTCCCCCTCTTGTGTTCCCTCTCTCTCTGTCTCTCTCTCTGTTAAATAAGTAAATAAAATCCGCCCCCCCCAAAGACATACACACACCTCCCATCCCTCATCACTGTCGTTTTCTAGAAGAAATAATGACTTGGGATCATTTTTTGTTTTTTCATTTTTTAAAAAGATTTATTTATTTATGAGTGAGAGAGAGAGAGAACGTGCTCATGGTGGGAGGGGAACAGGGAGAGAGAGCCCCTGAAGTGGACTCCCCGCGGAGTGTGGAGCCTGATGTGGGGCTTGATCTCACGACCCGGAGATCATGACCTGAGCTGAAATCAAGAGTTGGGTGCTCAGCTGACTGAGCCACCCAGGCGCCCTTAAGGATCTTTTAAACTTAAGAATCTTAAGGATCATTTTAAAAATTAGGGAAAAGCTCTGAAGAGCTTTAAAAGTCTCTGAATTGCACGCTCTAAAATGATTAATTGAGAACAAAAAGCTCGGGTTAAGCCTCTGTCTTCCGCTCAGGTCATGGTCTCAGGGTTGTGGGATCGAGCCCCGCATAGGGCTCTCTGTTCAGCGGGGAGCCTGCTTCCCCCTTGCTCTCTCTGCCTGCCTCTGTGCCTGCTTGTGATCTCATCTGTCAGATAAATAAATAAAATATTCTAAAAATTAAAAAAACAACCAAAAAACTCTGTAAGGAGGGGGTAAGTCTGGAGATGCCAGAGGGGGTCAGAGCATGTGCACCTTTGTGGTCCCCAGTGAGGACTCTGGTTAGATCAGGTAATGTGGGAGCCATGGAGGGTTCTGAGCTGCCAGACGTGGGTCTGGCGCCCCCTGGTGGCCTTTAGGGGGACAGGCTGCAGGGGACAGAGGAAGAGTGGGAGGACCCGCGTTGCCCTCCAGCAGGAGGTGGGCAGGCAGGTGGCGGTGGGGAGAGGGTGGGTGCTTCCGGGATCCGCTTGGAAACCAAATCCACCATAAGTAGCTGATGTACGAAGACAAGGAGAAAGCCAAGGTTTATGCCCTGTGTGGAGCTGTCGATCTGAGATGGGAAGGGGGTGTCCAGAGGTAGGGGTGGGGGAATCCGGAGTCGCGGTTTCAGGTGCCAGTTAGACACCCAATTGTAGGTGCCAAGTGGACAGTTGGTTGTAAAAATCTGGAAATGAGGGGCTGGAGATAGGCATTTGGAATTTGCATTAGATCCCAACTCTGTGCAAACGGCCCCTTGTCTCCCTACCTAGCGTAGTTAGAATTTTCATTTCCTAGAGTGATTCCGGTCAGGTCCCTCAAGCCCAAACACAGTCAAACAACGTGTCAAATTCTGGGTCTTACCGACTTTTTCTTCCACATTCTTTCCTCTCCATCAGCGTCCGGCCAGGGACCCCAGTGGGGATGGGGGCCCCAAACCCCCACACCCCTGCGCCGCATTCTCAAGATCACTAGAAGGACCCGTAGGAGTCCATATCTAGTTGATCGATTACAGCGACATAGTAAGGACACACGGTGCATCAGACAGTTGCGGTCGGAGGGATCCACCTGCCTGCTCCCTCCCAGCGGCGAACATGACGCCACCTGCGTGCAATGCTTTTGCCCACGGAAGCCCACTAGATCCTCGGAGCTGCAGGCTTTGGGGGAGGACTGGTACATAGGCACCATCTGCCTGGCCTGTACCCCAACTCCAGGCTTCCAGAAGGACAGCAGGTGTCAGCTTGAACCATATTGTTTTGTACAAGGGCTGAGGCTCAGTGAGCCCACTTATCATTTAGGGAAGTTTTATATCACCGGAGGGAAATGTTTATCAGGCAATTTCCCAGATGCAAGGCAAGGGCCAAGCTCCCCAGCTCAAAACTCCGGAAGGTTAGCACCGGCGGTCCGGCCCCCCCCGCCCGCCCCCCCCCCCCCCCCCCGCCTCATACTACTCAGAGGCTTGGTGGCAGTGATTGGTTTGGACAAGATAAAACGCCAGGCAAGGGATGGACACCTGGGTGGCTCAGTCAGTTAAGCGTCCGCCATCGCTCAGGTCATGATCCCAGGGTGCGGGCATCAAGCCCCCCATCCGGCTCCTTGCTCAGCAGGGATCCTGCTTCTCCCTCTGCCCTCCCCTCCCCCTGCTTGTGCTCTTTTCTCTATCTCTGACAAATAAATTAAGATCTTAAAAAAAAAAAAAAAAGCCAGGCGAGGGAAAGAAAACACAAGATCTAAAAGAAGAGAAAAAAACCACAAACACTTCCAGAAGAAAACATCGGAGGAAATCTTAGTGGCCCTAGGTTTGACAGAGATACCCTAGATGTGACACCAAAAAGGGACAAAGCATGATTAAAGCAAAACCAAATGGGACTTCATCAAAATTAAAATCCTTTGCTCTCCAAAAGATGCCACCGTGAGACCGGGAGGGCATGCCGCCGACTGGGAAAGTGTCTGCAAAACGTTATCTCCAGCAAAGGACTCGGAGCTAGAATATGTAAAGAACTCTTACAAACTAATAACCTAGAAGATCAATAACCCCAATAAAAAGGGGGCCTTGGCTCATGTGGGTCCCAAGAATGGAGGAGACGGGGTCCTCCCATTCTGGGGCACAGTCTGCTCGGGGCTCAGGGGTTCTCCCTGGATGGAGGTAGGGGAATGAAAAGGAGCCCCAGGGAGGCCCTGACCCCTTGCAGAACGACAGACAGACAGACAGAGGTGGCCCGGCCGCTGGCCTCGCCTGCACCCGGTGTTGAAGACATCGAAGAACAGGCAGGGGTTGGCGTGTCACACTCCAGGAACACATCAGACACAAAGCCTTGAGCAACATCTTCCCTGGGGCCGGGATAGGCAGAGGCTGGGCATCCTGGACCCTCAGAAGTTCAGGCCTCATTTACCCCCGGGGCTTTCGGGGTCCCTGAGAACACCCCTGGGCCCCGCTCCACCTGACCCCACCTTTCTCATCTTGCCCACAGGAAGCTGGTTCCGCAGCCTGACGCTGGGCTCACCCGGCCTCAGGTGAGTGCCTTTAGTGTGTCCATCTGTGAAATGGGACCATCACCGTTCCTGCCTCTTCCAGGGCAGGATGCTCTCATGAAGGATGTAGCCGCTTCCTCGCTCTGTTTATAAAACTTGCTGCCCCAGCCCTGCCCGCCCCCCTTCCTGGCTTGATTTTCTTTCCCAGCGCTCACGATACCCCTCACGTAGTACATATTTGTTTCTGTCCCCCAGGCGGGTGGAGTTGTGTGTTGCTGGGGGTGGGGAGGCCATGCCAGCCGGCCTCAGTGACCCTGCGATGTGTGTCAGATCCTGGGGCCTCATTCTGCAGGCGGTGCCTTGTCTGCGGTCATACGTCCCCAGTGAGCTGGATCTGGGGCTGAGCTGCTGAGTCACTGGCTGGAGCGCGTTGTGTTGCGCTCTTGTGTGTCTGGAATGTGGCTGTGTGTCCCCTGTGTGTGTGTGGAGGTGGCTGCCCTTGGGTCTGGCACATTTGGTGGCCCGGGCTCGGCTGTGGTCTACAGAGGTCCTGGTGTGCCTTTGGTGTCATTGTGTGGCCGACTAGAGAGGTGTAGGCTGTTGTGTTATTGTGTTTCTGGCTGGGTTGCCGTTTGGTTGGCTGTGCAGTTGTGTACCAGGGTGGGGGGGTGATTCCTTGTGTTACCATTGGTCTATGTGCATGTGTGTGTGAGAGAGAGAGGGAAAGTCCCAGCCCCCCAAAACCACCACTAATTCTTCCAGCCTCCCCAACTTCTGGACAAGAGACCCCTTTGTTCTCAGGGCAAAAGAGGGGGGCTGGTGTTCCTTTTCTCTGAAGCTCCTGGCAAGGTCTCAGCCCCGAGCCTGGCCAACAAAACACTCTCAGAGCTTCTGTGCTGTGCCTGGCCACTGGCTGGGTGCGCTGGGAAAGCTGGCGGGGTGGGGTGGGGGGGTCACCAGACCTGTGAGAACCAGAGCGGCAGCGGCAGCAGAGAAGGGGGAGAGTCAAGGGGACCCTGACCCTGACCCAGGCTCAGGAGACCTTGCTGGAGGACAGTTGTTACAAAACGGGTTTTGGGAAAATCATGATGCATGCAGATCTAAAACTGAACGTGAGTTCGAGGCTGGGCTCCCCCTGTTCAGAGGACGCTCGAAGAACAGACACATTTACAGATCAGGAAGGTTAAGTCAATATTGGAGGCAGAACACTTGGGGAGGTGCTATGGCCTGAATATTTGTGTCCCCCCTCCCCCCACTAATGTTTGTCGTTTGTAAGCCACACGGAGAATTACTGTGTATTGCTTCCACGTATCCGCAATGGACAGGATTATTTTTTTTTTTAATTTTAATTTTTTATTTATTTGACAGACAGAGATCACAAGTAGGCAGAGAGGCGGGCAGAGAGAGAGAGAGAGAGAGAGAGAGGAGGAAGCAGGCTCCCTGCTGAGCAGAGAGCCCGACTTGGGGCTCGGTCCCAGGACCCTGGGATCATGACCTGAGCCGAAAACAGAGGCTTTAACCCACTGAGCCACCCAAATGCCCCAGTGGACAGGCTTATAAAACAGCCCACAGCTTGGAAGGATTTGTTCTGGGCTGAATGGTGTCCTGCCCCAGATTCATGTATGCTGAGGTCCTAGCCCCCAGGACCTCAGGATGTGATCTTATTTGGAAATAAGTTCTTTGTGGATGTAAGTAGGTACGATGAGGTCCTACTGGACCGGGGGGGGGGGGGTGGGGGGGGGTGGGGTTGTATCTCTAATCCGACATGATTTATGTCCTTATAAAATGGGGAAATTTGGAGACACACACACACACACACACAATGCTATGTAAAGATGAAGGCAGAGAGCCAAGTGACGCTTTTACAAGGAACACCAAGATGGCCAGCAAAACACCACAAGCAAGGAAAAAAGCATTAAGTTTCTCTCCCAGCCCTCAGAGGGAATCAACTGTATGGACACCTTGATCTCCAACTTCTTTCTTTCTTTTTTTTTAGATTTTCATTTTATTTATTTTGATTTTTAATTTTTAAAATGTTTAAAGTTTTTAAAAGATTTTATTTATTTATTTGTCAGCGAGAGAGGGAGAGAGCGCAAGCAGGGGAAGCAGCAGGCTGAGGGAGAAGCAGGCGCTCTGCTGAGCGAGGAGCCTGTTGCGGGGTTCGATCTCAGGACCCTGGGACACGACCTGAGTCTAAAGCAGTTGCTCAGTGACTGAACCACCCAGGCGCCTGGAGATTTTATTTTATTTCATTATTATTATTTTTTGGGGCGGGAGATTTTATTTTTAAGTAACCTGTACACCCAGCATTGGGCTCAAACTCACAACCCCGAGATCAAGAGTCCCACGCTCCACAAACTGAGTTAGACAGACGCCCCTGGATCTCCCAGCTTCCGACCTCTAGAACCGGGAACCAACTCTCAGTGGCTTAAGCCACGTGCGTTGTGATGACAGACAAACAAATACAGATGTACTATGGAGAAGGCACAGTTTTCCACGGAAGCACAACGTTTTCCTTTTGATATTGTAACAGAACCAACCTGAGTTCTCTCCTCGGTGAGTCAGAAACGATACTAGGACAAGGACAAGTCTATTTGCAGCAAATAAGAGACGATCACGGAGAAGGGCTTCCAAAAGGGACTCCCAGGCAAGGCTGGGTGGGTTCCTTTTATGTAGGGTTAGGATGAGCAGTTCATCCTACTAGAGGCGGGCACAAGGTCGCGCATGCGCTTTAAGGCAACATTGCCGGAACACGCATTGGCTGTTCTGTAAATGAGGCTTGTGCTCCTCCTTGCGCGTAGATTTCAGTATTATAATGACATAAAGGTACTTGCCATTTTAGGGATCATTCCATCCTCCGACCGTCTGCTCAGGTGTGAGTCTGGGGAGCTTAACCCCACCCCAGGTGGTCTGGGGGGTCTGGAGGTCTTTTTAGGGCAGTTGCTATGGCTGGTGGAGGGGCTTTGCTTTCCATCTGCCTGAGTTAAGAGACAAGCTGAAAAGAGGAGCTTAGGAAAAAATGTGGAACAAAGGTCCATGATGAGTACCAGCAGGTGGGCAGTCAAGGTCAGGTCCTGGGTTCTAGTTGTCGACAGTACATTGGAGCTGATACCTGTCGATGAGCACGACTCTGGCAGCAGGAGAGGGTAGAAACAGCCCGTGCCAAGGCCGAGAGGCAGGAAAGCAGGTGAGGTCTGAGATGGTGTAAGGACCTATTTAGCCAGAGCGGCCCCACCTTGGTTGAACGGCCATTTTGTTGTTTATGCAGTAAAACTTAATCTGACCCTGCCCCCCACCCCCCAACTTACTTAAAAGCAAGTCCAGGAAACCAGTCCCAGGTAACAAAGCCCAAATACACCAAATACAAGGGTGGGTCAGGTCAGGTGGAGATAACAGCCAGAATGCAGGGATGAGTGGGGTCAGGTGGAGACATCCAATCAGTAAAGCGTGCATACCGTCTCCCTAGCTACCAAGGAGTGTGGGCCCCGCCTTTTGGGCGCCAATTCTGACTAAGGTGATAGGCTAGTTCAAATAGCTACTATGGGGCGAATTGTAATTCAATTGGTCACTTATGTGTGACCTAGCATGACTGTGCATCTTTCTCTGTGTGTTACAGTTTCATTGGCCACCTGTGTGTGGTCAGGCCCAACCACATGGCTTTTGCCCTTAAAAGCTAGTTTGTGAAACAGGGAGAGGTCGCCCTCTTTGTAAGGGGCGGCCCCCACCGGTCTGTTTGACGGTCGGTTTGATTCTTGATGCTTGGTGCAAAATAAAGCTTTTCTTGACCTTCCGCTTTGTATCAGTTTCGCTCCTTTGACCATGGACCCATTATTGGGGGACCCAACATTGGGGACCCAACAATGGGATTGCGGTGATTTGGTGTGGCTAGGGCACTGGGAGATGGGGCAAGGAGGGAAGGATGGGACCAGACAGGGGGCAGACGGTGCCAAGATTTGGGTTTTTGTTCTGACGGCTCTGGAAGAGCTCTGTTTAGGGGCCATTGATTGCACCCGCCCTGTTGGGTGCTTTGTATCCCAGGCTCATTATTATCCTTCCAAGACCAGGGGGATCAGAAGTCACACAACAGAGGGGGGGTGGAACTTGAACCTCGTCTGCCATCCTCCCTGAGCCAGGGTTATAGCAAGCGAGGACCAAAGACCAAGAGGCAGAGACAGAAGTGGGGGCAGGAAGATCGCAGCCGAGTTGGTCTTTACTGAGCCTTCTGCACGTGCCAGACACTCGCACATCAACCCCCTTATCTCCTCCAGCCCGCAGGCTAAATCACTCCCAGTAGGCAAGGGATTTTGTCTATATTTTCGTCGCGGACTGCAGGTGGGTCCGCACTACATATTTGGCAAATGAATGAGTCGTCCCTGAAGGCGATTACGCCCATCTTCCGGACAGAGAAACTGAGGCTCGGAGAGGTGCCCACGCTCTAATTAATCCCTTAACTAGCTGCCCGCTTCCAGCACTTTCCTGAACTCCCCGCCTCGCCGCTCAGGCGGGCCCGGGTCCAGCGGCCCGGCCGGAATCAGGCAGCGGCGGCCCTTCTGCGCTCGCAGGAAATCTGGGCCTCCCGGGCGGGTCCCTGCGCACCCCCAGTGCTTTCGGGCTCGGCCCTCCCACCCTCTCCCAGGGAGAAAAGGGGCCCGAGAGCCGCCCCCTCCCGGCCCACACTGGAAAACCACCACCCGCCTTTCCAATTCAGTTTTCTTGGCGGATCCGCTGGTCCCCAACCCCGCCCCGCGGGGCCGTACCATCCCGGCCCGGAGGGGGGACCGGGAGGGGTCGCGCAGAGGCATCCCCGGCGGCTTCTGTCGGACGCGGCCTGACCCCAGTGGGGGAAGGGAAGGGACTGCGTGGGGGCTCAGGGTGGCGGGCCACAGGGTCCCTGCACTCCCGCCGTGGGGTCCCGCCGGCCCCCGCCGGCCCCGCTCCCCCCCCCCGCGTTGGTTCGCGCCGTGGAAAGCGAAGTAACAACCTTTGTGCGGCGGTCCCCGAGCCGCGGAGTGCGTCCGTCGCAGCCGCAGGTGGGTCGCCGTCCGCGTCCCGCCCATGCTGCGGTCCCCAGCCATGGCCCTCGCCATCCGAGTCGTTTATTGGTAAGCACGACGGCCGGGGGCCCCCTCCGCGACCCCCGCCCGGACCCCTCCTCGGCCCGACGGTGCTGGGCCCTGGGGACTGGGGGCTGGACCCACGGGGCTCCCTGCCCGAGAAAAGGGGTTCCTTGCGGGTGGGGTGGGCGTGAGGGGACTGGCGCGAAGGAAGGGCGTTGGTCCACCTCCCGGGTGCGTGGCATTCAGGACAGCTCAGGTGTCCGAAGGTGGAACCGAGACACGTGTGAGGCCATTTAAGACACCCGACTCTGGGGGGCTCCGTTTGCGGAGCCGGGGGGTGGCGGTCACTTTTGTAACGGGAGCGGAACCTCTCTGAACGTTTAGGCTTCCCCTCCCCCAGTACCATGAACAGTCATGGGGTGGGGACGGCGAGAGTCGGGAAGGTTCGAGAAGGTTCCAGCGTGGGTTTGAAAGGAATGAAGACTGTGGGTGCCCATCGTTAGTGATCCTCCTCCCTTTCGGGCCTGGGTTTCCCCATCTGCGGAGGGAGAGAGAGTGATCTCGGTAGGGACCGCGGAGGGAGTGCATGTTTCGATCCAGCTTCCCCGCTAGCGTGGAAACGTCCCGAGTGGACAGGGGATTTTCTCGTTGGCTGCTCCATACACCTCCCCACCCCCCGCCCGAATTGCATAGGCAGGCCTGCCTGTGGGCGCCTTTCTCCTCCCAGAAAGTGCTTGCTGGAGAATATTAGCTCCGTCTTCGCTGTAGGGGAGGGTGGGGGGTGGGTCACGTCCCAGCGTGAGTCAAATGCCCTGGGGCAGCGGCTGGTTTTGAAAGGCTCAGATCTGCTGGCGCGTTAGAAATGTCCCCTCACCCTCCGCAAAACGGAGAGAGGAGTGATATTTTGAGGCCCCCGGGAGGCCTGTGCCAGACTCCACTCCTGAAATAGCCTGCTGTGGGGGTTGGGGAGGCGTTTGGATTCTGGCCTCAGGGCTGGGAGGACCTGGGGATCCAGGAGTAAAGGTTTTCAGGACACCTTCTCCGCGGGCTGTGGGTGGGGATGCTGTTTCTCTGGTTCTCATCCTAACCCCGTTTTCTGTTTCTCTTCCTCCCGCCTGCGTCTCATGCTTGTGGTCTCTCCTTGTCACCCCCTTGCTCTGCGCCCCCTCTCTGTCTTTTGGCTCCTCTGTTCGGTGTCGGTTTTCTGTGTGTGTGGGTGTCCGCCTCCTGTTCCCTGTCCCCGTGCCACTTCCAACATTCTCTGTGCGTCTGTCCTCTCCTCTGTCTGTCCCCTCTTTGGCTTTGTTGTCTGTCTGGGCCCCCTTCCATTTCCCTTTGTGTCTCCCCCCGCCACCCACCTGCCTCTTCCCCCCACTTCCTTCTTCCTGGATCCCCACCATCTCCCTCTCTCCTCTGGAACTCTCTTGGACTCCCTCTCTTGGACTCCCTTGGACTCCCTCCCACCAGTGGCGCTTGAGGCTACAAGTCCAAGGTAAGCAGACTGGCCAGCCCCAGGGTGTCCCTTGGAGATAAGGGAGGAGGGCGAGCCAGCGTGGCCCCTCTTGACCCCTGTTGTGACCCCCGCACCTCCTTCCCAGTATCTTCAGCTCAAGAAGAAGTTAGAAGATGAGTTCCCGGGATGCCTGGACATCGTGAGTCTTGGTGGTGGGGACGAGAATCAGAGATGGGTCTCCTTGTGTGTCCCTCAGCCCAGAGGGGGCGGGATCCCAGGATCTCAGGTGGTTCGGGCTGGCCCCACCCTTCACCCCATAGGTGCAGGTGTCCCCGGGTGGGCCGCTCCACCCCTCCAACATCATCTCTCTCCCCAGTGTGGCGAGGGGACTCCCCAGGCCACCGGCTTCTTTGAAGTGATGGTAGCCGGGAAGTTGGTTCACTCCAAGAAGGTATGGCTGTCTGTCTGTCTGTCTGTCCGTCCGTCCATCCATCCATCCTTCTCGTCTTACTCTCAGGCTGGCTGGGCACTGGGATCTCACCTCTTCCTTCTTCTTCACTCCCCAGAGAGGTGATGGCTACGTGGACACGGAGAGCAAGTTTCTGAAGCTGGTGGCCGCCGTCAAGGCCGCCTTGGCTCAGGGCTAATGTGCCCTGAAGGCAGAGGTGAGGGGGTCCCGGCTCGTACACAATGTGGTCCGCGTATACCCCGAACCTAAGACTCATTTCCAACCCGATACCATCCAGAATGGGTAGCGTTGTCCGTATTATTCTCTAGATCACGGAATTGCTTTTCAGAACTTCCTGAGTCTGGTTTCCCATTTCCAAGCCAGTGTGTTCCAGATGAGCCCCCCACGCCCCGCCCCGCTTAACTGGGCACCCCATGCTAGCCCGCTCCAGAACCAGGTTCTGGCTCCCGACGCCCCAGAGCCTGGAAGCACTCTCCCTTCTCTATCTTTGAGCATCAATCCCTACTCCCCGCCTTCTGTCAGTATATAGTGGACCCAATTTCCTGTCCCCAGGAGACTTGGATCCAGAAAACTGGTTTTCAAATGCTTGAAACTCAAGTTCCGTTCCTCGCAGAGCGAGGTCACCTTTGCTGTGAACTTGAACATGAAGATTGAATTCATGCGATACAGAGCAGCATCTTGCCTCCCGTGCAGCTCTGAAACGGAGGGCTCCCCTAAGCAGAGAAAGTCAAGAATTATGTAATTCCAAAGCGGCTTGAGCTGACTCAGTTTCGTGCTGGCGGCTGTGAGGGTGGGGGTGGGGCTTTCAGTTCTTCAAGCTGGAAATGAGAACTGGCAGGTGGCTCCCGGCGTCACCCCGCCGTTGTCTGGGGTTCCGGAGAGGGCCGACAGTGGATGCTTTCCTCCCACATGAGCAAACATGGGACTTAACATTAGGGAAAGGAGAGAGGGAGCAGTGGGTCTTGTTCACGTGTTTTGTGGGTGCAGTTTCCGGGGTCCCTGAGACCACCCTCGGGTTCAGGGATTCGCTAGAAGGACACTTGGGACTCACCAAGTTATAAGGGTGGTATGGATGATCATAGCAGCAGGGTAGCCTTGAAAGTGAGTGAAGAGGAGAGGTATGGGGCGGGACCAGGACACCTCATTGTCCCTGTGGTTGGGAGTATCACCACAGGGAAGCTCACCCTCCCTGGTTGACCTTGGCCTCTGGCCCCACCAGAAGCTGGAGCTGCTATCTTGTGGTCCAAGGCCCCCCACTGTAAATCATGTCCTTAGCGTAGCTGGGCACCACAGCCCAGGGCCCCAGGTGAACCGGGATGTCACCCAGGCAGGACATTCGATTCCCGGTGCTTTGAGATCCCCCCTCTCAGGAGCTTGCGGCCAGGTGGATCCTCCTTGTGGGTCGGGGGCCATGAAGAGGTCTTTCTGGGGCTTGCAGCTGGCGCGGGCATCCCAAAACCCCATTTTAGTGGGCAGCTTGTCTGGAGAGCTGTGTCCCCATGGGGCACAGGTGACACGTGTACTCTCACCTCTGCTAGTGGCTGCCCAGAAGCACATCCCTACCCCCAGATTTATTAAGGTCAAAATCTTGGTCCACCTTGCCCGTTGGATTACAGCTTCTCTCTCACGGGCATCCCGTTGTCCTTGTGCCTCAGTTTCTCCCTGGGACTGCATTTTGCCTCTCACTTGTTTCTCTTTATCTTGGGGTCCCCACTGGTCTTGGTCCCTGTCAACTCACCCCTCCCCCACCTCTTCTCTGCACAGTCCAGTGACCTTGGCCCAGCCCCTGGTGGCAGACGCTTTATGATGGGAAGGACTGAAATGTCTCGTGGACGCCTGGTCTTTCCCTGATGTCCCTGCGGCCGCTGAGTGGGGGCCGAGACTGATGCCCCTGGTCCTTGCCTGTGTGTGTGTGTGTGTGTGTGTGTGCGCGCGCGCGTGTACCTCCCCCGGGAGTGTAACTTCGAACCCTGTCTTGCTCCTTCCTCTCCCTACCCATTCCCCGCATCCCCCAGCCCCCTGGCTACTCTGGCGTTTGGGGTGGTCCTGCTCCTGGCTTCCTTCTTGGGGTGGGGAGGGGTGGCGAGAGAGAGATCCGGGTGAGTGAGTTGCAGATTTCGGCAGACTTGTTAACGGTTCACTATTCATTAAACGTGGGGTGAGTTTAATGGAACGTGTCTGCGAGTTTCCATTTTGCTCTTGGAACCTGGGCGTCAGCGTGTGAGCTTGAGGCAGGGGGTGGGGGGCACTGATTTCAGCCCATGATGAAGGGGCTCCCATGAGAGCCAGGGCTCCCCCCCCCCCATCTGGGTGTGTTGGTGACTCCGGCAGCGATGGGACAGAAAGCAGGGGAGTCCTGGGACAGCAGAGCCCAGAGAGCTCTGTTCTGTTGGCTCTTAGAGCAAGTCACAGGGCTGAGCCCACTGGCCAGGGGACTGGGATCCTAAGTGGGCTCTCGCCCTTGATGGTGGAATTAGGAATTGGTTGAGTTGGATTAGCCCCTGGTAGAGAGAGGTGAGCGGATGTCGGCGGCGGACGAAGCTTGCTGAGGACCCCATGGGCAGCCGTCATGCTGTCTGTGTGCTGGGTTGGGTGTTAGGGCCACTTGGGGAGGTTGGAGACTCGGGTGCCCCTCGGACCACGGCATTGGGACCGTCGGGGTCGGGGTGGGGGGGGAGGGGGAGGGATCAGGAGTCTCAGAAGCCCACTTGGGAACTCCTCCTGGGACTGGACCATTTATAAGACCCACAGGGAGGCTGGCTCTCCAGTCTTGCTTCAAACAGACCACCCACTTGATATGTTGGAACCCCTTTCATGGAGGCCCATTTCTACCATAAATGTTTGTACGTGTCCTGGAAAAGTGAAATCACCAAAACACGCGAACAAAATTTCATTTGTGTACAATGCACCAGAATCTTTACAAAAGCCCCCAAACAAGGATGTTGCTCGACCCCTCGTTGTGGGCTGACAGCGGGAGCTCTGGCAATCCTGTGAGCCCAACTCTGGATCGTGATGAAACAGACGGGGTCACGCCGAATTACGCTCAATTCCTCTCTCAGGTCATCTGAGCCGGGCCATGGGGTGGCACGGGCGAGGTGAGGACACCCACCCCACTAGATGCCACAAAGAAGCATCTAGATGCAAAGGTCCCAGTCTCTGAGGCTGTTGAGTTGGAGACACCCACAAAACCATGTTAGGGACTGGTCAGGGGGTGGAGACAAGAGGAAAAGAGCCGGAGAAACAGAAGAGATCACAGCCCAACGAATGTTACTCTTTCCCTTTAAAAATAGCTTAATTTGAAAAATAAAAAATAAAAAAATAAAAAAATAGCTTAATTTGTTAACTTGTTCCCCCTTCTTTTTAAAAAAGATTTTATTAGAGCGCGCGCGCGTGCACAAGCGGGGGGGGGGGGAGGGGCAGACTCCCTGCTGAGCAAGGAGTCCAATGTGGGACTCGATGCCAGGACCCCGAGATCACAACCTGGGCTGAGGGCAGAGGCTTAACCCACTGAGCCACCCAGGCACCCCCAGCTCACCCCTTTAAAGTGTCCTAATTTGACGGCTTTACTATATTCACAGATACAAGCAATCAGCACCCACCATCTGAGAATATGGACACCCCGGAGGGAAGCCCCTCCCCTCCCCGCTCCGAGCATCCAGTAATTTGCTTTCTGTTTCTCAAGGCGTTGCCTTTTGTGTCTTGCTGCTTTCGCTTTAGTGTAACGTTGTCGAGGCTCATGCCCTTAGTAGCATGGATCAGCATTTCTTTCTTTTCGCGGCTGAATAATATTCCACGGTAGGGACCCGCCCCCTTTTGTTTGTCGGCTCCTCCGCCGCTGGGCACTTAGGTGATTTCTAGACTTTGGCCCCTGTGAATGAATCCTGCCCCCCCCCCCCCCAACTCACAGCGGTGTGTCTGAACTCCTGCTGTCGGTTCCTTTGTGCGGACGCCTAGAAGTGAGATTGTGGGTGAATGGCAACGGTATTTTACAACCTCCGTGGCGGCGGGTCACACACAGACCCTTAGATTCCCTCGGGACTGGGGAGCTCTTAATGCCTTTGGAAGGATGGAGAGCACTTGCCTCAACTCAGATACAGTTCTCAGCGGGTGAACTCTCAGACCTGAGCCTCTCGTTCCAGAGACGCCGTGGTTCTTGCCCGAAGTCAATGCTGATGGCTCTTGAGGCTGCGCCTGTGTTGCGCGGGTCTGTATGCCGCGGTATCCGGGAGAAGTCACAAGACAACCGCCAACAATAGCGATGAGAAAGAGAGCTCCCCGCCCCCAAGCAGGTCTTCATTTCTAACGATCCTGATGCTTTTCTTAGGAAAACAATTCTTGGTGGTTGAGGTCTCAGCCAGGTCAAGACAGATCACAGAAAGTGGGCAGCTAAGACTTGTTGGAGCCTGACCTTGACCCCGTCTGCCTGCTCGGCTCCTATTGGGGGCTGCCTGGTGACACCACCCGCAGCTCTCACTTCTCCATTTGGCTTAGTGTTGTGCTGCCAACCGGCAATTGGTCTTTTAAGCAAGACATCCGATGGGTCAGGCTAGGTTGGGTTATGCTTCAGCGGAAACATATCAAACCCAGACCTCAGCAGATGAACACAACCGAGGCAAAGTCCTCTCCAGGGCAGCTGTCCTCTGTGCGTGCAGAATTTTCTGTGAGGATGGATCTTTCTGTGCAACACTTCGCCGCAGGCCGCAGGGTGCTCTCGAGCACGTGAGATGTGGCGAGTGTCACTGAGGAGCTGAATGTGTTATTTTATTTACTTAAATTTACTCAGGGGCGCCTGGGTGGCGCAGTCCGTTGAGCATCCCCCTCTTGGTTTCGGCTGGGGTGGTGGTCTTGGGGTAGTGGGGTCGAGCCCCTCATCTGGCTCTGTGCTGAGCGTGGAACCCGCTTAAGGTCTCTCTCTCCTTCTTCCTCTGCCCCTCTCCCTTGTGCATGCTCTCGCTCTAATAAGTAAATCTTTTTAAAAAATAAAAAATAAATTTACAATCAAATATGCATGGAATCTGCCAGTGGTTGCCTTATAAAAAAAAAAAAGATTTTATTTATTTATTTGAGAGCGAGAGACAGCGCGCACAGAGGGAGAGGGAGAAGCTGACTCCCCACCGGGCAGAGACCCCTGAGGTAGGGCTCGATCCCAAGACCCTGAGATCATGACCTGAGCTGAAGGCAGATGCTTAATGGACTGAGCCACCCAGGTTGGTTTCCTTGTAGAGCAGTTGCAGATCTAAACTTTTGGAGACCCCTGTCGCTGCCTCTAGTCCCACAGCATCCTCAGCGCACCTGCCTGGGAAAAAGTGAAGAGGCCCCATGCACCGGCTCTTAAAGGCGTCAGCCAGGAAGTGACGCACATCCTCTCTCCTCGCAGCCCATTGGCCAGAACAGGCGCACGGCCCCGCCCACCTGCCCAGCCGGGCTGAGGACTGCAGTCTTCTTGTATTCAGGAAGGGGAGGTGAGCCTGAATAATCGGTGAGCGCTAGAAATATCTACCCCGGTCCTTTTATTTTAAGTTTACCTTGTGCCTGGGAGAGAAAGTGCCATGGTCCTATTTTTGCTTAACTGGGACGATTCACACCTTCAAGAAAATAAAAGGAGGCAGCTGGGAAGGTCCCGCCTATCCTGAACGGGGAGACACGGTGACTTCTTGTCCAACACCGTCCCCGTGTGGCCATCTTGAGAACTGCACCCCCATCCTTCCGGGTAACCAGAGCATCATCTCCATGGAATCCCTTCTGGTCTTTCGGATTTAGTCTAGTGGAGGGAGTCACCATTTTTGGCGTAGTGACTCTACCCTTTTCAAATAAATACGGAAGAGGGAAAAAATCTCTTCTCTTCTCTCTCTGGCCCCTTCCATTTAGTCTACGACCAAGCCCAGCTTCAGTACTTGCTGGCTGTGGGACCTCAGACGAGTGTCTTCACCTCTCAGGGTGATGATTTAGTGGAAGGAGGAAGCAAGGGAAATGGGGGTGAGGGATCCAAGCAACCCCAGGGGGAGGCGGGGCGTCACCAGGGTCAAATGCAAAATGGGAGATTCTGCCCTCCATGCTTCTGTAGGATCTTCCCGCTGACTCAGAGAACTGCTTGTCTTGCCTCCCTGCCCTTCCTGACTTTTCTCCATCTGGGGCAAAGACAGAACTCTCCTCTCCCCTCAGCCCTACCTCCACGTGGCTCCACGTTGCAGTGCCTCATGCCAGGCAGTTCCTCCCACCTTTAAAAAAAATATATATATATATATATACACACACACACACACACATTTATTTTATTAATTTATTAATTTATTAATATTATTATTTATATTTATTATATTATTATATATTTATTTATTTTAACTTCAAGGACATTTACTGGGGCACCTGGCTGGCTCAGCCCATAGAGCCTGCGACTCTTGATCTCAGGGTGGTGAGTTCAAACCCCATGTTGGGGGTGGAGCCTACTTAAAAGAAATTCAAGGCCATGTATTTTTTTTTTTAAAGATTTTATTTATTTGACAGACAGAGATCACAAGTAGGCAGAGAGGCAGGCAGAGAGAGGGGGGGAAGCAGGCTTCCTGCTGAGCGCGGGGCTCGATCCCAGGACCCTGAGATCATGACCTGAGCCGAAGGCAGAGGCTTTAACCCACTGAGCCACCCAGGCACCCCAAGGCCATGTATTGTTAAGAAGTCTTGAGGTTTCAGAATTGTTCTCTCTATTCTCTTTTCTTTATCTTGTTGGGTTTTTATGTGCTTGCTGTTTTGCCTTATGATGGCAAGATGGCCATTGCGGCTCCGGGCATCACATCTGTGTCCAAAACAGGAAGGAAGAGGGAGACATCCTGCCAGTACACTTTCTTTTTGTACCTGTCCCCGCCTCAATTTTTTGAATCAAGGTAAAGTACACATAACCTAAAATTTACCATTTTGACCATCTTAAGGTACGCGGTCGATTGGGTAACATTTAATATATTTCCAATCATGAGCAAATATCACTAATTTCCAGTTCCAGAACATTTCTTCACTC
Organism: Martes martes; assembly: GCF_963455335.1. Classification (NCBI taxonomy): domain Eukaryota; kingdom Metazoa; phylum Chordata; class Mammalia; order Carnivora; family Mustelidae; genus Martes; species Martes martes. Next base: position 50,526,918 of record NC_137905.1, read on the forward strand.
CAAAAAGAAACTGAACCCGGTAAGCACCCACCCCTCAATCCTCCCTCCCTCCATTCATTGGCACCCACCAATCTGCTTTATAGATGTGCCTATTCTGGGGGCCCCTGGGTGGCTCATTCAGTTGAGCATCTGCGTTCATACAAGTTAAATGCATATTCCTAATTGAAACAAGCCAATCTGGGGCACCTGGGTGGCTCAGTGGGTTAAAGCCTCTGCCTTCAGCTCAGGTCATGATCCCAGAGTCCTGGGATCGAGTCCCACATCGGGCTCCCTGCTCAGCAGGGAGCCTGCTTCCCCTCCTCTCTCTCTGCCTGCCTCTCTGCCTACTTGTGATCTCTCCCTGTCAAATAAATAAATAAAGCCTTTAAAAAAAAAAGAAAGAAACAAGCCAATCTGAAAAGGCTACATGCTGTATATGATTCCAACTCTAAACCTTCTGGGAGAGGCAGAACCATGGACACAGTAAAGTGATCAGAGTTTTCCAGGAATTTAAGGGGGAGGGATAAACCAGTGGAGACCAGAGGACTTCAAGGGCAGTGGCGGCATTGCAGTGGGGAATATGTGTAGGGTGTTGTAGGGTACTGTAATGGTGGATACTTGTCATTATTTGTCAAAATCCACAGAATGCACGACACCAAGAATGAACGCTAATGTAAGTATGCACTCTGGGTGACAATGTGTCAATAGAATTTCACCGAGTGCCACAGAAGTACCACTATCGTGGCTGTTGATTTGGGGGAGACTGTGCGTACATGAAGGCAGGTGGTATACAGGAACTCCCTGAATTTTCTGCTCTCCTTTGCTGTGAACCTACAACTGCTCTGAAAAAATAAGGTCTTTTTAAAAGATTTTATTTATTTGTCAGAGAGAGCGAACGCAAACAGCAGGCAGAGGGAGAAGCAGGCTCCCCACTGAGCCGAGAGCCCGACTCAGGGCTCGATCCCAGGACCCCAGGATCATGACCTGAGCCAAAGGCTGAGCCACCCAGTCACCCCCAAGATAACCTAATTCTAACATGCCTTCTTTAGCTATTTGTTTACACTGAATTTGCAGTTTCCACAAGAAAGGCGGGAGGAATACATGATTCTTCCTAATGTTTGGAATAGTACACCGGAGACTCAACAACTTTCTCCAGTTTTTTTTTCTTTCTTTCTTTTTTGAGGGCCCCTGTGAACCCATCTGTGTCTACGTTTCTGGTGTGTTTCAACTTGTGCCAGATGGACTTCTTTTGAAGCTCAGACTGAACTTCTTGGAGGTGGCCCCTGGACCTTTGGACATAGAACCCCAGCAATCTCTGCCGGGGGCGGGGGGTGTCAAGGTGTTGCAGGCTTGTTTTAGTTTTTCCCGCCTCAGACCTGGGGTCAGCCTTGTCCCTGAAAAAACTTGGGTCACCCTCGGAGGGAGATGCTATTTGAAGGCAATAGCCCGTCCCCCTAGAAATCTAGAGGAGAGGTAGCGAAATCTGCAGGCATTCAGCGGGTCAAGACGCCAGATGCTGCCCACCCCAGTGCTTCTGTGCTGGTCTTCCCACCCTCTGCACCTGTCTCCCCTGTGCCCTTCTGTGTCTGTCCAGCGGCTGTTGGATAAGCAGGAGGAGTTTCATTAAGCCCAGGCAGCCCCGGGGCCTGTCCACTCTGTTATATCTGTCCGCCCCCCCCCCCCCAGCCTGTCACGTGTCCTCCCCCACCTGATCTAATTCTCTCTCTGCTCTGCGGAGGCTGTCCTGACCTAAGAGGATTGGAACATTTGCTAAATGGAACCGGTCAGGGTCAGAGCTGCTTGCGGCGGATGGCCACAGGGGGGCAGCAGAGGGAAGGGGGCGCCGGGCTGACAGCGCCCCAGGAGAGGGGGCCAGCGGGACCCCCACCAGAGAGGACAGAGGGAGGGGGAAGGTCTGGAAAGGAGGACTGGGGATGGAGGGTGATTTCAGATTTACAGAAAAATCGAGAAAATACGTATCCAGCGCTCCATTCACATCTTACCTTAGCAGGTGCATTTATTACAATGAGTGAACCAATAGTGATAAACTCTCGTTGACTGAAGCCCTTAGTTGATTCGGTTTTGGTTAGTTTTCCCCGAATGCCCTTTTTCTGTTCCAGGATCCCGTCCTGGGCACTACATGACGCGTTTCCTGTGACAGTTTCTCAAGACTGTCCTCGTTTTGATGACCTGGATGGTGTTGAGGAGTACGGGTCGGATATTTTGGAGAATGTCCCTCTTTGGGAATTTTCTGAAGGTTTTCTCATGACCAGATTGGGGTCATGGGTCTGGGGAGGAAGACCGTGGAGGTCACATCAGATCAAGGCTACACGATCATCTGGCCATGGTAGGGTCTGTCTGGGTTCTCTCCTTCCCCGCCTGTGCTCGTTGGAAGGAAGTCAGTTCGGCAGCCCTGTTGTGTGTCTGGCTGCCCCTGCTGAGGCTCAGAGAGGTGTTGTCACCTTCCCCAAGTCACACAGCAGATACCTGGTGCTGCCGGTCTCGTCCGGCCCTGCGTCACTCTACGCTACAGAGACGCGGGGTGAGAGAGATACAGAGAAGGAGAGAAGAGAGCCCAGAATGCAGGAGGGGAAAGAGAAGGGAGGAGGTCAGGAGGCAGGAAGAAGATGGGAGGCTGGGAGGAGTTGAGTGAGCCATGGAGACTGGGGACCCAGAAAAGAAGGGCATGAAGGGACGCACCAGGCGAGGGGTGAAGAGAGACAGAGGCAGAGAAAGACACTGCGAAAATTCTTTACGTGATGCTATCCTTAACCATTGTGATGGCGGATTCTATTTGCTGAGCACTTAGGATGCTCCGGCTCAGTTAAGATTTATATGATTTGGGGGTCTGGGGGGCCCAGTTGGTTAAGCATCCGACTCTTGATTTGAGCTCAGGTCGTGAGCTCAGGGTCATGAGATCGAGCCCCATGTCTGGCTCCGTGCTGGGTGTGGAGCCTGCTTGGGATTCTCCCCCTCTGCCCCGCCCCCACTCTTTCTCTAAAAAATAAAATAAAATAAAAATTATATGATTTGACTCATTTAATCCTTCTCAAATCCCTCCTTCTCACCAAGAAACCCTCACATGAAAAGCTTACACTCTTCTAAAAAAATCTTTCTTTAAACCTTTGAAATTGTTATTTAATTTGCATTCACTAAAGTACGCAGGTCTGACGCGTTAGGTGTAACTGACTCAATAGCAGCCCCACTTCCCCCAAATATCCCTGGGGCATACTTGTGTTTCCCTCCAAGCTTCCAACCTCAGCGACCACCAACTTGCTTTCTGTAACAACAGATGCGTCTTTGCCTCCTTTAGAGTGTCACAGAAACGAAATCGCAGTATATCGTCTCTCGTGCCTGTTTTCTTTCCCACTCAGTATAAGGATTCTGAGATTCTCCCCTGTTGCTGTGTGTATCCGTAGTTTGTTCTTTCCATTGCCAAGTGGCACCTGCTGTATGGATAGACCATAATATTTGGATCCATCCCCTCGGGCTGTCTGCATTTTTGTCCACCATGAATAAAGCTGCTATGAACATTCTCGGATTCTGTAGACGCTGACCTGGCCTAAGAGGGTGGGGGCATGTGGTAAGTCGGGTCAAGGCCAAGGAAACCTCCTGGGGAGAAGCCTGGGGATGGAGGGGGAGGATTGGATGGGTGTGGGCAGGAACCAGAGAAGGAGAAGGAAGGGGAAACATGGGGGCGGGCAGCGCAGAGAGGTGGGGGAAGAGGGAAGAATTGTGGGGGTGGGGGGTGTCTGGTGGCAGAAGGGTAAGACCACCCATTTGCTCAGCGCTTCCTGGAAATCGGGCTCTGTGTGGAGCAAATAAACGGCACACTCCATCTGACTCCCGCCCGTGCACGTGGAGAGGGTGTGGTTGGTACCCAGAGTCTCATGGACGTCCAGCTGTCCACATGTCCTATTCCAAAGAGTCCAAGAAGCAGATGGGCTTGGCACAATTTGCTGGCGCAGGTTAAGGGCTGTCCTCTCCAGCTGGGCTGTCTGGTGCTGCCTCATGCAGCTCGGGCGCTTGCTGTCTTCTCGGAAAGACACTCGGATGTTCTGATGTTTGGTGTGACCTCCAGGAGGCAAGGGATTAAGCTGCCTGCCTTAAAGGACCTTTCTGTAAGGGTATTAGAGCATACAGGACAGCTGCTGTCACATGGGAAGTGACACATGTTGGGGGAAGGGGGCTGTATGTTCTGGTTTTGAGAACAAGAAATTCCAGTGCCTCAGTTTCCCCTTCTTTCTGCCACCCCCCCCATCTCTACCCTCTCTCTACCTGTTACTCTGCCCCTCAGTCTCTTGTGGGGTCTCAGGGTGTTTTTCTGTGTACATTCCTACTGGGGGCTCTCTCATAAGCAGGAGGGGTTTCATTATATCCTGGCAGTTGTTCACGCCACCCCAAGTCTGTCACATGTCCCTCTAAATCCCTGCTAATTCTCCCTATATTTTGCTGAGGCTGGCCTGCCCTAAGAGGATTGGGGCATTTGCTAAATAGGAACAGGACGAGGTCAGAGAACCTGCTGTGGGGAGGCCCAGGGGCCAGGATGGCCACAGGGGGGCAGCAGAGAAACTTGAGGCAGGAGCCAAGAGGGAGCACGGCATGGCATCGGGGGAAGGATGGAGAGATCATGGACCCCAAATATAGACTTTGTAGATACTGACCCATAGGTGAAAGGATCCCTCACGTATGATAAATTACCAGGCTCTTCATCAACTGACCACTGAAAATCCCTGAGGGATAAGAAGAAAAATCCCTGAATCCCTACCTACCCTGAATCCCTACCTCACACCATACAGATCCAATTCTAGATGTATTCAAGACCTCCTAAACACGAGATAAAATGATAAGATAAAGAGTTTAGAGAACAAAACAGAATATCTTTACAACCAAGTGCTAATGAAAGACCCCCCCCACCACCACTGGAAAACTTTCTTAAGCAAGAAAGCAAAAGCAAAAAGCATTAACTTAGAGCAGGAAAAGCAAATGAAACCAAATCACACCCAAGCTATAGTCAAAGCGGTACCCTGGGTTCTCAACCCTGCACCCTCTGTGCACAGATTCTACAGTTTTCCACAAGGCACGTAGACCCAGGGATGTCAGCTTTTGTAAACTTTTATGTCGACTTGAAAATGGGGTTTATCTTGTGAAAGTCATTTTTCCTTTTTGTTAATAACTGCAGTTTGCTTTCCAGCATATCACCATGCCAGGGATGGTAAGGAAAAAGGAAGAAACTGGTCCACAACAACAGATAATGAGAAGCACTGAACTCGACAACATTCAAATAGCGGAATTTTATTTATGAAAAAAATACAAATAGGAAAAAAATTTTCAATACATTATAATCAAGAAGGAGGTAAAGATAAATGGGTTAAAGATAAAAATGGGGCCCCTGTCTGGCTCTGGGCGGTAGAGCATGTGACTCTTGACCTCAGGGTCCTAAGTTCATGCCCCACACTAGGAGTAAAGCTTACTTTTAAAAAAATGGGATAAAGGGACGCCTGGGTGGCTCAGTTGGTTAAGCGGCTGCCTTTGGCTCAGGTCATGATCCCAGTGTCCTGGGATCAAGTCCCATATCGGGCTCCTTGCTTGGCAGGGAGCCTGCTTCTCCCTCTGCCTCTGCCTGCCACTCTGTCTGCCTGTGCTTGATCTCTCTCTCTCTGACAAATAAATAAAATCTTTAAAAAAAATGGGATAAAAAAGCCAAACCCCTTGTGAATGTTCCTGAAGTCCGAGGACGTGTGAGAGGGCGTAACTTCTTGATCAGCAGTACATGAATATTAAAACCACAGTGAAGGCTCAAACCAGCTGACTGGCAAGCATTGAAAGGTCCCACATCCTAAATGTTTCTGAGGGCCCCCACCAGAGGAGAGCTGGGCGAACCCGACTGGTGAAGGCCGGTAGAAAGCTCTCGAAGCGTTGGTGAAGCAAACAGAGGTGGCAAGCAGAGGCTCCACCACGTGACCCCTGGGATCCCACACAGATGCCCACATGCGCCCTATATAATGCTGGGGGACACTCACAGAGGGGGTGGGTTTGCTGTGAACATGAGAGGCCACCTCTGCGGGCAGGGGCGGGACAAAGGGAGGTGTGTTCCTGACCGTGACCCCTGTCCCCACTCACACGAGGCCATCTGCAGGCCGATCAAGTTGTCCCCTCTGACCCCATGGGAGCTGCCGGACTCCGTGAGGACAGATTCCACTATAAATCCAGTAACCTCCTGAGGTCCAAGTCACCGTCCTCGGCGGATCCGGACATCAAGGGGAAAGAGGGTTCCTCCAAGGGGTCTTGGGGCAAGAGGAGTGCTGTGATATTGGGGGCCAGCATGGGATGTGGCGAGAAGTCTGAGGAGAAGGAGTTCTGAGGCCAGGCCGGGTCTGGGGCTGGGACAAGGGCCTGGGCAGCCCAGACATGGTCCTGGGAGCCCACCTCTGGGTCCCACCAGTTCTGGCGGAGGCTGTAGACACTGACGCTCCCTGGGAACGTGAGTCTCCCAGGAACCAGGACTGGGGCGGGAACAGGGGTGGGGACAGGGAACGGAGAAGGGAAGGCAAAAGGGACTGGGAAGGGGTCAGGCCCAGGGATACAATCAGAGGCAGGCGTTCCAGGGCCCTGGGATGCAGAGCGGGCTCCCCGACCTCGCCCTATGGGCAGTCCCAGCAGCCTGGCCTGATGGTTCTTGAACCACACCTGGAGGGAGGGACAGGGGGACAAAGAAGAGGTGTGAAGGGGCTTGCCTCTGTCCCAGGGTTGGGGCAACTGGGAGGACAAAAGCCCCGTCTCATCAAGGAAATGCAGATCAAAACCACAGTGAGATCCCACCTCACACCAGTCGGAAGGGCTCAAATTAACAAGTCAGGAAATGACAGATGTTGGTGAGGATGTGAGGAAGGGGAACCTTCCTGCACTGTTGGTGGGAAGGCAAGCTGGTGCAGCCGCTCTGGAAAACAGCATGCAGGTTCCTCAAATATTGAAAATAGAGCTACCCTATGACCAGCAATCGCACTACTGGGGATCTACCCAAAGATACAAACGTAGTGATCTGAGGGGCACCTTCCCCCCAATGTTTATAGCAGCAATGGCCACAATAGCTAAACTATGGAAAGACCCCAGATGTCCACCGACAGATGAATGGATAAAGAAGATGTGGTAGAGATATACAATGGAATACTATGCAGCCATCAAAAAGGAAATCTTGCCATTTGCAGTGACCTGGATGGAACTAGTCAATCAGAGAAAGAGAATTATCATATAATTTCACTCCTATGTGAAATTTAAGAAACAAAACAGAGGAGCATGGGGAAGGGAGGGAAAAAATAAAACAAGACGAAATCGGGGAGGGAGACAAAGCAAGGGTCGCTGGAGGGAGGTGGGGTAACTAGGTGACAGGCATTAAGGAGGCACATGATGTGATGAGCACTGGGTGTTATATAAGACTGCTGACTCACTGACTTCTACCTCGGAAACCAGTAATACCTTATATATTAATTAAATAAATAAAATTAATTGAATTTAAATAAATTTTTAAAAAAGCTGGCCTCATACCACTGTCCTATGACCCCAGGTCCAAATCGAGGCCCCTGGGATGTGGGGTAGAGGAAGCTACAGGGGCAGGTGCAGACGGCAGCAGGGGGTGGGCACCCCTCACCCCAGGGGCGGGGCTTCACGGAGACCCTGAACGCTAGTGCCTGGAGGCCCAGCCCCGCGGCTTCAATCCCGGCGGGATCGCGTTGGCGGGTTTGGACAGCACAGGGGTTGAGCTGAACTTGGGGTCCGGCCCCGCGTCTCCACGGGGGCCCCTTGTTAGCCGCGTGGGAGCCTCTGGCCTCAGTCTGCTCAGCGGGCGCGGGGGAGGGCCCAGCCCCCACGAAGCGCCACCTTCCCAGTAGATCTCGTGGACACTGGGGACCCGGGGGCGCGGGGGTCCTACCTGAATTTGCTGTTCGTCCAGGCGGCGCCTGGCGGCCAGGGCGAGGCGCTCCTCGCGGCCGGGGTAGCGGCTCCTCGGGAAATGCTTCCTCAGCTCCCGCCGCTGCGCCTTGAGGTACACCGTGCGCTTCTTCCGGGGCCTCGGGAGCCTTTGGGGTGCTGGGGGCCCTGAGCAAAGGACCCAGGGTCAGACGAGCCCCGGAGAGAGCCCCCAGCCCGCCGCCGCCCCTCCCCCGCCGCCGCCTGGGCCGGGCCCCGCGAGCAGGTGGGAGGCTCCGGCGGGGGCGGGGGCACAGGTGCGCGTGAGCGGCGGCGCGGGGAGCGGACGCCCTGCGGGCTCGGGCCCAGGCTCTCCCGCTGCCGGCCCAGTCCCTGCGCGTGTCCGGGCCTCAGGGTCCCCGTCCTTGAAACGGGCCCGATGACGGGGCCCGCAGCCATGGAAGGCGGGCAGGGCGGGCGTCCCAGGCTCAGGCGGGCCCCACCACCCCCACCTGCCCCCCAGCTCCTCCCTCGAAGGGCCAGAGCCTCGCTCACACTTGTGAGGGGGCGACTGCGCCCCGGGCCCTCTGCTCAGCCCACCCCCAAGGACTTAAGTCCAGCGCCAGCGCCACAGAAGTCCCCACAGCACAGCGTGGGACCCCCTTCCCGGACGGGGGGCTCCCCAGCCTCGGTCCCCGCTCTGGCCCCTCAGGCCCAGGCGCACCTAGAGGAGGGCCTGGCGCCCTCGTCCTCCGCTCTCCTCGCTCCGCGGCGGCCTGGGTGCGAGGCTCTGCCCCCAGGACCCGGGGCTTAAATCCCAGCGGCCAGCGGTGCCCACCCACACCCAGCCTGAGGGTCCCGGGACTCTCCCTTTCTCAACCCCCCTCGGCCCCGCCCCGGCCGGACTCACAGGCAGTGAGTGAGCCTTTCCACCCTGTGGGTGGGGGCGGGGCTGGGGGCTGGGACCTCCGAGAACACCCGGCCTGGGTCCCACCCTCGGGGGCTCCTGCCCAGGGGAACCCCACGTTGCCCATCATGTGGGGTCCCCGTCGCAGGAAAGGGCCCCTCCAGCCAGCCCCCTGGGGTCATCCCATCCCTTCCCAGTCCTGGGAGCCCCAGTCACCCGCTTCCCTGTCCAGTCTCCATCCTGTCCTGCCTGGTCGGTCCAGCGGCCTCTCTCCTTGCCCCCCAACACCACTCTCGCCGTCTGGTCCCTTCTCTAAGTGGCCCCTGAGTCCTGGACAGAGGGGTGCTCAGACACGCTGGCCCCGATGCCGGTTTGGGGTCCGGTGCTGGTTTTCCTATGGGATGGAGGCCGCCCCCTCCTCTTAGTGAATGAGTGAACAGGGTTGCTCCGTGTGGGGACTCGGGAGCTCGGGCGGGGACCAGCCCCTCAAACGGCACAGACCCACCTCTCGGCACCAGACGAGCTCCTCCCTGGTGCTGGGTCTGCTCAGGACTGGAGTCCGGGGAGAACACAGCTTACAAGGCTCGGGTCTGGGGGAGGGCTGTTATTTTCAAGAGGGGGAGATGAGGGGTACGTAGGATGGGGGATCGGACACAAAATGAGGGAAAACAAAACGTTCTTATTTGAGGTTTGCTTGAGTGTCTCAGGAGACATTCTACCGTAAGCGGACATTCGTGCCCCTTGCTTTCTGGCAAGATTTTGCTTAATTGGACATCTTCTTCTCCTTGGGCAGGTAGGAACCCACGGGTCACCAAGTCAATGGCTCTGCTGTCCACAGTGGGCATCTAGCAATTTCCTTGGTGTAGAAGATGTGACCAGAGGCCAACTTCTCTCTCATTTTTAAAAGAAATGAAGGAGGGATGCCTGGGTGGCTCAGTGGATTAAGCCTCTGCCTTTGGCTCAGGTCATGATCTCTGAGTTCTGGGATCGGCCGGCATTGGGCTCTCTGCTAGGTGGGAAGCCTGCTTCCTCCTCTCTCTCGGCCTGCCTCTCTGCCTACTTGTGATCTCTGTCTGTCAAATAAATAAATAAAATCTTTAAAAAAATAAATAAAATAAATGAAGAATGCCTGAGTGGCTCAGTGAGTTAAGCATTTGCCTTTGGCTCAGAGCGTGATCCCAGGGTCCCGGGATGGAGTCCCTGCTCAGCAGGGAGCATGCTTCTTCCTCTCCGGCTCCCTGGGGTTGTGCTCTCTCTCTCTCTCTCTCAATCTCTCTCTGTAAAATAAATAAATAAAATATTTTTAAAAATTTAAACAAGGAAATGAAATGTAACATTTTGCTGGTAGATTGGCGCAGGCGGAGAAGAAGTGTCACGCCTGGGTTGGCGGATGGGAGGATGGCGAATCTGACCTTCTCATGCTTTTGGACTGTATCACACAGAAGATCAAGTTCAAAATTAAATAAAGCATACGAACATCGTTATTGTAGGTTCAGCTCATCACTATTGTAGGTCTGGCTCCCCTGGGCTAAAGACCCCTGAGGGTGGGACCAAGGTTGTCTTGCCACTGAGGTCCCAGCCCCCGCCCCCTTATCACAGTGAGGAAAGGACTAATCACTCACGGTGACTCTTCCAGGGGCCAGGTGATGTGGGTGAGAGAGTGGGGGTCAATGTCGATCCCCTACTTAGCGTTCCTTGGTGGAAAGTACCATAATCCATCAACTCTTCCTCATCAGACAGGCAGGACACTTCAGAAATACTCTGGGAACAAACACAGTGGTCGTCAGGGACGTAATGTCCCTGCCCTCCTAGGTTTCTCTGTGTAGCAATGCATTTGTCCAACAGAGGCATCAATGGACGGACAAACTCAGCCAGGCTGTGCAAATATACATGAAATATAGGAAAGTCATGGCAGCACCATTCAGAAGAGCAAAAGGGTAGAATCAAACCGAGGTGTCTGTCAACTGGTGACAGGACACAATGCATATGTTCATACAATGGAATATTATTTAATTTAAATTATTAAATTATTAATAATTATTAATTAAATTATTAAATTATTAAATTAAATTATTTAATATTATTTAACTCCAGTACAACGGAGTGCTCATGCACCTTGCAGATGTCATGTGAAGGGAAAGAAGCCAAACACAAGAGGTCACCTATGTACGGTTCCATTTACATGAACTGTGGACAATAGAGAAATTCACGGACACGGCAGCTGGATTCGTGGTGGCCAGGAGTGGCGGCGGGGGAAAGCTGGGACTACCTTGAACGGTTACAGGGTTTCGATTTGGGGCGATGTCATGGTCTATGGTTGATCGTGGTCATGGATGCACAGTAAAAAAAAAAAAAGACAAGGGGCACCTGGGTGGCTCAGTGGGTTAGGGCCTCTGCCTTCGGCTCGGGTCATGATCCCAGGGTTCTGGGATCGAGCCCCACATCGGGCTCTCTGCTCAGCGGGGAGCCTGCTTCCTCCTCTCTCTCTGCCTGCCTCTCTGCCTACTTGCAATCTCTATCTGTCAAATAAATAAATAAAATCTTTAAAAAAAGACAAAATATTGAATTGTACACCTTAAATGGGAGGGTTTTATATTATGTGGATAGAGATCAATAAAAAATACATGAATGCAGTGCTTATTATGTTGTGCATGGGATTGATGAAGATCTGAGGGACGGGTTACATCTAGAGCCGGGGGAGGGGGGACAGAGGATGGGAACGTGGCCTTCTGTTGCCATTGGTGGGTCGAGGTTGGTAACAGAGAATTTTTGGAGATCTTCGAGTTGGTGCCAGTGAGGATCTGATAAAAGAATCAAATGAGCACAGTGCCCTCTGACTCAGCGGTCTTATCATAAGAGGTTTATCCCAGGAGCTGTTTGCCTACTGTAAATAGGCACCAACGTATCTATTTGAAATTTTAGGGAACGGAGTTCATTACAGGAGCTCATGTTCACCAAGAAGAGGATGATTAAATACTATTTGGCCATCCCAGACTGTGGAAAGCTCATTAACAGCAAAAAAGGAATCAGAGATAGAACTTTAAGTAACAGTTGATGATTTGTAATGTATCTTTTATTTTGTTTTGAGTGGCGGAGGTCTGTCTTTGCAAAATAAGTGTGTCCTGAACACAGGGTTCTTGTTGGGTTTTTGCTTTTTTTTTTTTTTGTTGTTGTTGTTGTTTTTTTGCCAAACAACATCTAGAATCAGATTTAGAATCTGATTCTAGAATTAGAAAGGTACAAAGTGAATGACTATTGTGTTAAATGATTGAACGAGCTGCAGTTTCCCACACCCAGTAATGTCTCGGACACACTGTTCACTTCTGAGACTTATGGATTTAATAAGCGCACTCAAAAGATAAGTATACATATACACATGCATATATAATATATTTAACAACAGCAGCAAAATGCCCATAATCCCTGGGTAATTACCCAGGGTAATTACCTGGGATGTCGGATGTGCATTTTCTCTCTTTCCTACCACTTATTGTTATGATTAATTATTTGTTTGATTTGCAAGCAGGAAAACAAGGACAGTTTCTGGCTTTGGGTGCCGCGTGGAGCACATGGTTGCTGGGCTGTTGGTTCTTCCGACCTGACTCCTTCCAGGGCTGGATGGAAACCAGCTGGGGGAGCAGGAGCTCCTCATTGGGCTTCCCAGATTCAGATGGACCGGGAAGTTGTCGGTAGCCCAAAATCTACCTGCACAAACAAAGAGGGAGGTGGGGAGGGAGTGGGTGGAAACGTGTGCTAGGAAGAAGAAATTAATCCATTGATTTTTTAAATTCAATCAGAATGGAAACAATGGCTCCCTCCCCATCAGCCAGTTCCTTACCTCCTCTGCAACCCCTCCCAGGCAAGCCCTGATTTGGGTCCTCTAAGGAAGGTTGGCTCCTCTCCGCTTTCTGCCCGGGAGATGCTCACAGACCATCAGACGGCTCCCTGCTCTCCATGTGACTAAGAGGCATCATTTCCCAAGCGAGAGGGGGCCCCAGGCAGGGTGGTCAAAGACAAGCAAGCAGAACTTTGAAGGCAACCTTGGAGAGGTGGACAGATGGGGGCGGGGGGGAGTTGCTCTCTGCCTTCTAGAACCTTCTGGGCTTTCTGTGATTGCCATTTCTCCCCGTGTCTCCGGACTTTGCTCTCTCCGCTTCGTCTTTCATTTTTTGAAATACACCCCCCTCCTCACTGTTCATGCATTCTGTATTGGCGAATCTGCCTACTCGCTAAAATTTCTTTGTCACCCCCAAAACGAATGCTCCCCGCATTTTCTCGGGGTCCTTCACAGGTGCGTGCAGAGCGGTGAAAAATTCGAGCAATCGACTTCACGCTGTTTCCAGCAGCCATTTCATTTCAGCTCTTACACTGTAAACAAGTGTCCTTTGGAGGAATATTTAAAGCTTTTAATATGTTTTAGTATTTTTGTGCTTTTAAAAATTGTGGTTATATAGGGGTGCCTGGGTGGCTCAGGGGGTTAAAGCCTCTGCCTTCAGCTCAGGTCGTGATCCCGGGGTCCTGGGATCGAGCCCCACATCGGGCTCTCTGCTCTGCGGGGAGCCTGCTTCCTCCCTCTCCCTCTGCCTGCCTCTCTGCCTACTTGTGATCTCTGTCTGTCAAATAAATAAATAAAATCTTTAAAAAAATTGTGGTTATATATATATATTATACGTGATATTTGTCATTTTAACCATTGGTAAGTATACAATTTAGTGGCATTAAATACAATCACAATATTAAAATGGTTACAATATTGTGTAACCATCACCACTGCCCATACTTAAAACATTTTCGTCCTCCCGGGGGCAGAAACAAGAACTCCTCCTTCTGCCCTCCCTTCGCCCCTGGTAATGTCCAATCCATTCTCCGTCCCTATGAATTTGACTAAGTAAATCATGTAAGTAGGATCGTGTGATATTTGTCCTTCTGTGTCTGGCTTATTCACTAAGCATAATGTCTTTATTCTTAAAAAATCTTAAGATTTTATTTTTAAGTAATCTTTACACCCAACATGGGAGTCGTACTCACAACCCTGAGATCAAGAGCCACATCTGGGGTGCCTGGGTGGCTCAGTTGGTTAGGTGTCTGACTCTTGATCTCAGCTCGGGTCATAATCTCAGGGTGGTGAGTTCAAGCCCCCTGTTGGGTTCCTTAAAAAAAAAAAAAGTCACCTTGAATCTGAGCTTTACAGGGAGGGGCTGTGATAAGGGTCCTCATCTATTCAGGTGGGAGAAGAGTTCCAAAACTTCCCCGCCAGGTGCTAGGTATGTGGGAAGAGGAATGTAGTGCTGGTTCCCTGACCAGACAGCCGTCTGCCTCCACAAGTTCTTGATGTCTTGCCCTTCCTTGTTCAGAAGGTTCTGGAAAAAATGTGGTTCATGAGTTCCTGGGGCGGGGGGTGTCTCTACAGAATGGTGTCTTTGGGAGGAGGACCAGAACCTTCATCAGATGCTTAGAGGAACTGACTGTCCTGGGGGGCGACTTGCTCCTCTGCTCTGAAAACCCTTCCCTAGTCTAACCGTGGTCCGTGCTGCTGTGTATGAAAGGACGGAGGGGATGCGGCGGCTGAGGGCGGCCAACTTCTGTCCCCTAAAAACACACATGCCAGGAATTAATAATTCTGGCGGAGAAAATAGGATCTCTATGGGTAGGCGAGATCTGGAAATGTAGACGGAAGCCTTAGGCTGCACGCTGACCGTGAAGGTGAGAGCCAAGGGTGGGGAAAACACTTTCCAGGCACGGGCAGCTCAGTGTGTGCGAGGTCTCAGCCCTCGTGGGGTTTCAGAGAAGCAGAAGGAGTTCTCATTCTGTCTGGACGGGCTGTCCGGCCTCCCCCCACAGCCTGTCACGTGTCCCCCCTTCCCTCCCCCAAATCTGATCTAATTCTCTCTCTGCTCTGCTGAGACCCGCCCGGCCTAAGAGGATTGGAGCATTTGCTAAATGGGGACCCGGACAGGGTCAGAGAGCCTGCTGCTGGGGAGACCCAGGGATCAGGATGGCCACAGGGGGGCGGCAGAGGAGATGAGGAGCTGAGAGGTGGACAGAGCAGGGAGAGGAGAACAGAGAGAGGCACCTGCGGTGTTTAGGAAACTGTATTAAAAGGGTTAGGAGGAGGCCCACCTTGTTGATTTTAAACATTTATCATGAACCTATTTCCTGATCTCCTCCTATCCACTCTCCCTTTTCGGTCCCTTTGGAAGTAACAGGGGGTTCTGAAGACCAGGAAAGGGGGTATAGGTGTGGGGGTCTAGGGACATCAGACTAGGGCCCTGAGAGATGACCTGGGAATGTTCTGGAAGGCTCCGACCTGTCAGGAATCTACGTAGAGCCCTGAGGTCTGCCTCTGACACGGGGCATCACGCAGCTTCGCAGTGTCCAAGGAAATCATCAAAAAAAAATTTAACATAGAATTTTAAATACATT
Organism: Martes martes; assembly: GCF_963455335.1. Classification (NCBI taxonomy): domain Eukaryota; kingdom Metazoa; phylum Chordata; class Mammalia; order Carnivora; family Mustelidae; genus Martes; species Martes martes. The sequence continues at coordinate 50,542,135 of NC_137905.1, forward strand.
TTATTTATTTATTTATTTAAGATTTTATTTATTTATTTGACAGAGATCACAAGTAGGCAGAGAGACAGAGAGAGGAGGAAGTAGGCTCCCCGCTGAGCAGAGAGCCCAATGCAGGGCTTGATCCCAGGACCCTGGGATCATGACCTGAGCTGAAGGCAGAGGCTTTAACCCACCGAGCCACCCAGGCGCCCCTATTTTATTTATTTTTTAAAAAATACATCTTAAGTAAATTGAAAAGCATTTAAAATATTTTTTAAAAATTCCTCAGTTTTAATGCCTAATACAGTAAAAGAGCAACTGACATAACCAGTATCTTTGGTAACTTTCGGAAGCCGGACAGGATCCTGGGGTATGTCCATCCTCCGTGAAAACCCCATTCAGACCCAGGGACAGCTTTTTGTTTTTAAAGATTTTGTTTATTTGATACACACACAGAGAAATCACAAGTAGGCAGAGAGACAGGCAGAGAGAGGGGGGAAGCAGGCTCTCCACTGTGGAGAGAGACCAACTCAGGGCTCGATCTCAGGACCTTGAGATCATAACCCGAGCTGAAGGCAGACGCTTAACCCTCTGAGCCATTCAGGCACCCCAGGCATAGTTTTGATGGCAAACCAGCCAAAGCCCAGATATTGTGTCTCTTCACTGTTAGCTGAGTATCTCTGGGCCAGGCACTCCTCTCTCTCAGTCTCCGTGTTCCTCCCAGGAAGGCTGGCGTTGAGAACCCTCACCTCCAGAGCTGTCCATGCATCCAGCAGGTACACCACCCCTTCAGGTCCAGCCGGCATATCGAAATCTACCCCTGAGCTTGGTCAACATCCCCTCTGCAAAGTATGGGGGCAACTCACCCCATTTCCCTGGGTTCAGGGATCTCTGGGATATGGAACTTCCAGGGCTAACCCAGGACAGTCCCAAGAAAACTGGGTTCGTTGGTCACGTTACCCCTACATCCCTCAAGGACCCCATCTTTTGAGAACCCTGTGTGTCCCTGTGGTCCAGTTGCTACAAGGCTTGTGTCCCTAGGACCTGGCATCGCTGTTGGGGCCCAAGGTGTGTTCTGTGCATGCATGTATACACACACAGATAAATGTAATATGTGATGTGCCTATAACATATAATGTCATGTGATCTATGATACATAATATAATACATGCAACACACATATGCATGTCTGTCTACGTCTCTTTTATGTGTGAAGGAGAGTACATCTTTATAAATCTTCACAAAGTGAACACGCTCAGTTAGCAACACCCAGATCAAGAAATGGTTCCAACCAGGGGCACATCTCACTCTTTTTTTTTTTTTTTCTTTTTTTTTTTCACATCTCACTCTTGATGTTAGCTCAGGTCATGATCTCAGGGGCTTGAGATTGAGCTCTGCACACAGCGGGGGTCTGCGTGAGATTCTCTCTCTCTCCCTCTCCCTCTGCCTCTCCCCTTCCCAATAAATAAATCTTTAAAAAAAAGAACAAGAAATGGATACCACCAGGGCCCCCCAAGAAAGTTTTCTTGTATCTCCCCACCTGCTCCCTCTCCCCTCATCAATGGCAACCATCACCTTGACTTTAACCTCACAGAGCTGGGGTGTCAGATGTAAATTGTGTCAGTGGGACGATACCGTAATCTCTGAGTATGCTTCCTGTGTGGGGCTATTGTGACAATGTCCTCTGAACGTTCTCATCTTCTTCATGACATAAGCCTGTGTTCCTGTTGGGTACAGACCAAGGAATGGAAATGGCTGAGTTATATAATAGGCACACATTCACCTTTTAACAGTATGGCCACATGGTTTCCTAGAGGGGCTGGAGTACCTCACTCCACCAGTGCTCACCAGCCGTGTGCAAGTCAACACTTAGAATTGTCAGGCATTCATTTTAGCCATCTGGTGGGACACAGAGGTATCGCTGTGAGGTTTTCACTTACATTTGTCTGGCGACTGATGAAACCGAGCTTTGCGTCATGTATGGATGGGCCATTTACTATCTTCCCTTCTGAAATGCCTAAGTCTTCTGCAACCTGGGCAAATTTCAAAGCAATGTGATGCTTCATAATCCCAAAGGATGGGCTAAGGGGGACCACTCTCTCTGCCCTGGAGACCAACCCCTGGGACCCGAGACTGGTGCTCTGGGTTCCCAATGATCAACAGCCACTGGGCCCAGCCTCCCATCTGAGCAGGTGCTCTGACAGGTGAGGCCTGGAGGCTCCTACCCACTTTGGGGGTGGTCAAGGAGATAAGCCTATTTTATAGAGGGGGAGACTGAGCCTCAGGGGTGGAGATGAAAGTGCCCGCCCTAGTCAGACAGCTGACAAGCCTGAGGACCTCCAGTCCCCACTGCTCAGACCCTGCACTGAGTGAAAGACAGGCTTTCAACCCAGACCCAAGTGAATCCGCACATCAGTTCCATGTTCCATTGAGTTCATTGAGTTCCATGGGGTTCACCCTTGCTCTGCAGACCGGAAGTCTCCCCTGTCCAGTGGGAACAAGGAGCTGGGATGGATGCCACCTTGCCCAACATGGGACTTGGGGAAAACCTGGGTTTCAAGGACAGTTAGATCCTGAACTAACCAATTCAGCAATAATGTGATGCGTGAAGCATGCGCAAGCATTGTTGGGCACTCCCAGGTCGGACCTCACTGACTCCTGCGGCAATCCCAGGTCTTTCTCCTTTCCGTAAAACCAGACCCCACCTCTGCCCTGTGTGTGCGTGTCTCCGCCCCTTTGCCATTCACTCGGCCCTTCATCCATTCCTTTATTGAGCACCTGCTGTGTACTGGGACTGTCCCAGACAGACAAGGTCCCAAGCCTTCTGGAGCTAATGTCCTTTGAGAGGGGCGGAGGAGAGACCAGAGGGTGATAAGAGTTTTGCAGAAAACAAAGCCGCGTGAGTGTGCTAGGGAGCTACGGGGTGCAGGGGGAGGCCCCCCCCCCCCCAGTCTAACCCACTCCTTCCTGCTGCAGTCCTGAGGGCCTGGGCAGTCCTGGAAGAACACCGAGATTCTTTCCTTTTATACATCTCCCCGGGCATTTAATCATTGAACAAATGACTACCGATTTGCTCTGTGCAGCCCTCCTCTCTCTCCCTTTGTCTCCGGGGCCCTCTGACCTCCGCTAGGGTCTGTCAACCCCGGCTGCCCCACGACCCTGGACCCTGTCAGGGCCTCGTGACCTCCAGTCTCCTCTGGGCTCCTTTCCTGCGCTTGACTTGTTTGGGGACAGGAGGAGGCCGGCGGGACAGAAGGGGACTGAGGGGGTAGAAGCCAGATCGCACAGAGTTGGACACAGGGTGGGTTTTCTTCTAGCGTTGGCCCGAGTTGAGGCTTTGATCTTCCCAAGCTGAGCCGAGGCCCGCGGGCTCTGTGGGGGGGGGGGGCGGGGGGGGCGGATGGGGCGGGGCCGAAGAGGGGCGGAGCTTCCGCGTTGGGGCGGGGCCTCCTGCTGCAACCCGCTCCTGCTTCCTGTGGTCCAGGTAATGAGAACAGGTTACATCGGGGATAGTGATACTTCCCTCATCCTCTTTTTTTTTTTTTTTTTTTTTTTAAATTGAGGCACGATTTACGTCGATAAAATGCACCCATTTTAAATGATCAGTTTGTCGCATTTGGACAAACTGGTGCTCTCACGATCATCGCTGTGCCTCTCGAGATAACACAATGTTGCCCTGCCTGGAAAGTTTCCCTCAGGCCACTTCGCAGTCCGTACCCCCTCTCCGCTCCGGGTCTTATCATCTTGACCGTTTTGGTGGGCGTGTTGTGGCATGCCATTGTGCTTTTAATTTGTGTTTCCCTGATGACAATGTTGAGAATTCGTGTTTGTGTGTGTGCTCATCGGCTCTCAGGGTATCTTTTATGAAGTGCTTCTTCCCCTGGTCTGATTACGGAGTTGAAGGAGTCTTCTGTATTCTGGACGTAAGGTCTTTGCCAGCCTGTGTGTTTCCCAAATGCTTCCTAACAGACTGTGCCTAGCATTTTCTTATACCTAATGACATTTTTTTGAAGAGTAGAATTTTTCAGGTTTGATCATCTCGAACTTATCAATTTTCTGTTTCATGGTGATCGCTTTCTGTGGCCTGGTTAAGAGACTTTTGCCTATCGTCAGGTCAAGAAACGCATTTCTCTGTTTTTATGTATTTATTTGTTTTCCACCCCTAGGAACATTTTATTTTCACTTTTCACGTTCAGGACTGTGATGGCTCTCAAATTAGTTTTTGTGTCTTGTGATTGAGGTTCTGTCTTCTCTTTTTTCTTATGCGGATAGTCCCTGGCTCAAACATGATGTCTTGAAAGGACTTTCCTGCCGATTTGCTTTGGCATTTTTGTCAAAAATCAGTTGACCACGAAGTTTTGTCCAATTTCTGAAGTGTGTTTTCTGTCCCATTAATTGACTTGCTTGTCCTTACGCGATATCATGCTGTCTTGTTTGGGGTAGCATTGCAGCAAGTCCTAAAGTCAGGTAATAGAAGTTTTCAGCTTTTTTTTTTTTTCCCAGATTGTTTTGATAGTCTAGATTCTTTACATTTTCATAGAGATTTTTTTTTAAGGATTTTATTTATTTATTTGACAGACAGAGATCACAAGTAGGCAGAGAGGCAGGCAGAGAGAGAGAGGAGGAAGCAGGCTTTTTGCTCAGCAGAGAGCCTGATATGGGGTTCGATCCCAGGACCCTGGGATCATGACCTGAGCCGAAGACAGAGGCTTTAACCCACTGAGCCACCCAGAAGCCGCTTTCATAGAGATTTTTGAATCGGGTTGTCGGTTTCTACAAAAACACACTTTTGAGAGGTTTTGGTTGGGATTGCAGTGACTCGAACGATTAGTCTGAAAAGCATTGACAGATCTTAACAATATAGAGTCTCCCAGTCCCTGGTTTATTTCACTCCTGACTTGGGTCTCCTTGAATGTCTCCCCGCAGAGCTTTGATGTTTGCAGAGGGGCAATTAGCTGAAAGAAGAGATGACAGGATTTAGGGATGGATTGGCTGTGAGAGATGAGGAAAAAGGGAGTAGGCAAGGGTAAATGTCAAAATCTCTTCCTGGACGGCTGGGTGGGGAGACTCCTAGTAGGGATCCAGCTCAGAAGAAGAAAGGCCTGAATCTGGACTCAGTTGCCCCCAGGGCCATGTGCATGACCTTCTGAGACACACCTCTGCACACCCTCCCACCCTGGGGGGGGGTGCTCCCATGGGTAGATGGGTGCTCAGACCCAGGAGGAGGTGATGTGGAGAAGCTGATACTCTTCTCCCGTGGGGCCGTAAGGACTCTCTCCCTGTCCCTGCTGGGTGTCCTTTCCTTCCCTGCTCCGGTGGGCCAGGGTGGTCTGTTAACAGCACTGGATTGTCCCATCAGTAGCCTCCTGACTGGTCACTGAGGGTCAGACAGCCCCTCCCTCTCTCCCTGTCATCCCCACCCCCCACTTCAAGCTAATGAGACCTGCCCTGATTCCCCAGCCGGGCTGCTGGCCTTAATCTCCCGCCGGCAGGGGGTTCTTGGGGGTGGAGAAAGAAAGAGCCCCTTATGGTGAGACACAATGACCCAGCCACAAGGCAGGATTACCACCATCTCTCGTGTGCATGTACTGTGCGAGGTTGTGTGCATGCCTGTGTGCACGCTCGGGTGTATGGCGAAATAGAACAGACCCAGGGAGGATGACGGAGACAAAGACAACCAGAAGTACAGAGCAAGAGAGGCTCCCAAGATAGGAGAAAGCAGAATTGGAGGGAAGGTTGGGAGAAAGAAAACTAGAATCCGAGCATCAGATGAGGTGTTGGAGAAAAAGAGAGAGAAACAGGACCAGAGCTTGGAACTTGGGAGGTTGGATAAAGAAGCCCAGAGGACCGGGTAGGCTGGAGTTGCAGGGACAGGTGGACAGACAGGGAGACAGGGACCGAGAGACCCAGAGCTGGAGGATGAGGTAGGGGGCACACATGCAAAGGGGCAGGAGTGGCATAGCCGGAGGCCCAAGAAAGAGAGAAACTGAGGCACACACAGAGCTCCCACACAAAGACCAGTGGTGTGGAGGGAGGCAGAGAGAGAGGGAGGAGAAGAAGCTGATGTCCAGCAGAGACAGAAAGTTCAGAGACCAGAGTGATAGAGGCCGAGGCCAAAAGAGAGAAATGGGGAAACTGAGGCAGAAGCCACAAACAATGGGGCCAGACAGGTTTGAATTAGTCCGCAGACAGAATGTTGGGGAGACAAAGGGTGGCCCAGGAGGGGAGGCAGAAGGCTCTGTACCCCTTATTTTTCAAATGATCTCTCAGGAACACCCAGCACTTCTCTCCTTCCTCTTTGATCGGACGCCAAAGTGGGAGGGATACCAGTTAGACCTTAGGAAGAACTTCCCTGAAGAGTGGAGGAGGCTCCTGGTCTCAGGCAGGAGCTGGGGCTTTCCGTCCCCATCGGCCCTAATTGCCAAGATGTTGCAGGGAGGAGAGGAGGGGATTAGGCAGACGGGTGCCCCTCCCCCTCCCAGCCAATGTCACCTCCTGGCGTCCAGTCAAGTCCCCCACCAGGGGCCAGGATTACCCTCTGAGATCCAGGCCACCGCAAATGACATCACTCCCAGCCGGGGCTTAAAATCTCCCCATGTGAGGGGACCCGCTTCCTTCAGCTTCTGCTACCTGCTGACTCTGTCCAGGACCTGGGCCACCAGGAGAGCCCTGTCCCGTTTCTGGAAGGTGAGTGTCTGCATCTCAGCGCCCAGGCATAGGGGCCGAGAGGAGGGGGTGTGCGATGTTTGCTGCAGGTTTCTCTAGGGAGTGGAGGTCCCATCCTGGTGTTTGGAGGTACAGGGCACCCGTGAGCGCAGCAGGAGGGCACGACAGTGTCCGCGTGGGAGGGGGGCAGCTCGGACAAGGCAAAGGAGGACCTTGAATGCGGCTGAGCTGGGGGAGTCTTGTTACGGCTGATGTGGGGCTCCCTGGGTCTGGACTTAAAGCCTGCCTTTTACTCACTGTGTGTCCTTGGGTCATTCACATGACCTGCCTGGGCCTCAGTTTCCTGGTCTGCTAAGTGGTGACAATGACAAGTTGCCATGAAGAGCCACGGGGAGCCCGTCACAGGCCTGGCTTGCAATGAGCCCAGGAGAGACAGCTGGCTTCATCCTGCTTTGGGGGTCTTGGGGGCAGATCTGGGGGTCGAGAGCAGGGGACTCTACTCTCTGAGACTCGGTTTCTGCCTCTGTGAGGCGAGGATCATAGTAGGACCTACACTGGAGGGAGTTTTATCGGGATGATTGTTCCCTGAGATCTTGTTCCCAAGGCCCTCGGTGCGTCTCTGAGAAGTCGGGGGATGGTGACTGGAGGTCCCCATGGTTGTCAGCTGCCTGACTGGGGGTGGGTACCTTCCTCTGCACCCCTCAGGCTCAGTTTCCCCACCTGTAGAATGGGATCATCTCCTTGGCGACCCACGAGGCTGGGCATGAGCCTTCAGGCCTTACCTGTCAGAGCACCTGCTCAGGTGGGAGCCTGTGAACCCCAGGAGCACCAGCCTCGGGTCCCGAAGCTTGGTCCCCGGGGTAGGGAGATGGGTGTCCCTCAGCCCACCTTTGAGACAAGGACGTATCATCGCCTTGAACTTTGCCCGGCAGGGCGAAGATGGGGTTGTTGTCAGGCTGATTGGAAATTCTCAACAAAAGATAGACATCGTCACCGTTGCCGTCTGGGCTTCCTGGGATGGGTCATCCAAAGCCTGTACGGAGCGGAGCGGGGAAGTCCCGAGGCCATGATGTCGCTCGCTATCTGTCTCATCTTGTTGCCAGAGAAAAATTTTAGTGGTTGTCCGATGATATTTTTGTTTATTATTCTCTGAGGATGTCTTGTCCACAAAGCACTCGTGGGTTGTCTGACGAGCCAGCAGATGCTCAGTCCTGGAGGTCACTGTCATGACCACCTGCCTGGTCTTGGCGCAGCACCTTCCCTGTCCCAGGCTCAGAGTTCCTGTCTGTAGGTGGCTCAGCCCAGTGCAAGACGGCCGGGCTTTCCTGGAAAGCTCACTATTTAGCCTGGTTAGCCCCTAGCACCGTCAATGGGGAAGATGATGAACTTGGATGTTCTCATTCCGGGCCATGCCCTTGGACCCTAGCAGGGCAGTGCCACCCGTCTCCCTGTTTCCGTGCCCTCCAGAAGCTCCAATGAAGCATCATCGCCCCCTTGGGGAAAAGGGAGAGGACAGAGGGAATCCACGCTGGTGCTGGGAGAACAGCCTTCCGGAGCCTCCACCCCAGGGTTGGGATCCCGGGTCCCCACTGACAGTCTGTGTGTGATCCTGGGCAAGTGACCCGGCCTGAGGCTGAAGATGTTCCCGTCTGTGAAATGGGAGCATAGGAATGCCACGTCAGCCTCCCCAGGCTCTGCTGACGACAGAAGGGTGTAGAAGGGTGTCTAGCGTAGAGAAGGCTGGTGTGTGAGTTGGCCCTAGCCGTGTGCCGAGTTACACTAAAACTTAGCCACTTAGCGCAACAAACACTTCTGGTCCCATACAGTGTCTAAGGGACAGGGATCCTGGGGTGGCCCGACTGGATAATGCTGGCCCAGGTCTCTTTGTGCTGCTGTATGTAGTCTGATGCCGGCCAGGGCTGAGTCCTTGGCGGGCTTGCCTGATGCTTTGGAATTGACTTTCCCCAGGGGGCTTGGTCCCATGGCCTCAGTTCTTGGTCTTGGCGTGTCCGCACGACCCTGGCTGGCTACCCCCAGAGCAGCGCCAGCCTCGGAGGTCCCTCTGTCATTTCTGCAGAGCAGAGCCCACGGCAGCCCTGCTCCGTAGGAGGGGACAACACAAGGGGCTGAATCCCCGGCGTGGGGTGGGGGGGATTATTGGGGGCTTCCTAGAATGCCCACCAGTTCTTGGGATTTAAAGCGGCTTTTTGCTTTAATTGTAACCACCAGCACTGAGCTTCCCCGTGACCTTCCTGGCCAGGCCCTACGACATCTGGTTCGCTCTGCTCCAGCCACCCTGGGCACCTTGGTTTCTTCCTCCAGGGAGACAAAAGGAGCCCAGCCTCCGGGCTTCGCAGCTGCCTGCTGGTGTCTCCCCACGGGGAGGAGCCCATTGCTTTTCAGCCCCCAGGGTCCTCTTCCCACAGAGAGGTCTTCCCAGACCATCCATCTAGGTGAGCTTCTTCCCCGCGCCCCAAACCCCGTCATTACGCCGTTACCCCCTTTCGTTTTCCTCCGGGAGTTCAATCCCATGAGAACACAGATGCCGCGTGCCTCATTTCTTGCTACCCGCCCACCTCCTACAGCAAGGTGGAATCTTAAAACTATTTCCTGGAGGGGCAGTAGGACCCCAGTTTATGGTAAATAGAACACCATCCCCCAAGTTGGGGGGGCGGTGAGAAGGACACACTCATGGGAGCAGAAAGGGGGAAGGAGCTAAGGTAAAGGTCTTCTGTTTTTCACTTTTACTTATTTCTGAAATATTGGGGTGTGTGTGTGAGAGAGAGAGAGAGAGAGAGACAGAGAGACGGAAAGAGGGAGCGAGAGAAATCCAGGTTAGCGTGTGGGATGTGGAGTTGGAGGCTGCAGGAAGAGACGGGGTTGGCTGTGACAGGGACCGGACAAGAGGCATTCGTGGCCCAGGGGAAGGCTTATGCACACACCCAGAGAGACTGGGAGCCTCCCTGAGGCCATCTTAGTGGGGGTCATAGAGAGCCCTGGAAAGGGCCTTATGGTTTTTTGTTTTGTTTAAACTTTATGGTTGCTTTTGCTTTTGAAAAGCTTAAATGTCTGTATGGTTATAAGGCAATGCAAATTGAAGAAATGAGGCTTGGATCTAGCACATTTCTCCAGAGAGCCTCACTTCTAGCGGTATCCTGTGTCCTTCCTGGCAATTTTCTGAGCATACATATGCTTATATATATATATACAATATATTATATATAATTGCTGCCTTGTTTCAAAAGTCACGGATGGTAGCCTGCTATCCGCACTGTTCAGCACCGTATCTTTTCCTTTGACAATATATATGTCGCATATGTATATATCATCTAATACGTATTAAATTAAATATCTTTTTTAAAAAAGATTTTATTTATTTATTTATTTGACAGACAGAGATCACAAGTAGGCAGAGAGGCAGGCAGAGAGAGAGGAGGAAGCAGGCTCCCCACTGAGCAGAGAGCCCGATGCGGGGCTCGATCCCAGGACCCCGGGATCATGACCTGAGCTGAAGGCAGAGGCTTAACCCACTGAGCCACCCAGGTGCCCCTAAATATCTTTTTTAAAAAGATTTTATTTATTTATTTGACAGAGATCACAAGTAGGCAGAGAGGCAGGCAGAGAGAGAGGAGGAAGCAGGCTTCCTGCCGAGCAGAAAGCCCGATGTGGGGCTCGATCCCAGGACCCCAGGATCATGACCTGAGCCGAAGGCAGAGGCTTTAACCCACTGAGCCATCCAGGCACCCCCAAATTAAATATCTATTTAGGTGATAAAGGATATGTAACACACACACACACACACACACACGCTCATTTTGTCAAAGTATAATTTTAATAAAACATTTTTTTGAGATTTTATTTATTTATTAGAGAGAGAGCACAAGCAGGAGGGGTGGCAGGCAGAGAGAGAAGCAGACTCCCCGCCCAGCAGGGAGCCCAATGCGGGGCAGGATCCCAGGACCCTGGGATCATGACCTGAGCCGAAGCAGACGCTTAACTAACTGAGCACCCCAGGTGCTTCTAATTTTAACAAAATTGAAAAACCTGATCAAAGATTTATTTAAGTTATCAAATGAGGAGACCAGCTGTTTCCAAGGGGGAAGTCAAGGAACAGAGGCTAACACTGTTCTTCAGGGAACGTGCGGAAAACAGAAAGGAAACTGGACAGCAGGAGAGCGAATCCTCTGGAACCCTAAGGTCATCCTTTCTGCTGGAGACAAATCCTTTGCAACCAAACTTCTTGCAAGTTACCGTTTACCTTATCAGACTCCCCATGCTGATCCGTAGCAAATAGCAACCTGAACAGAGATCTGGTCCCTCAGAAGATGAAATAATCCTGGGGCAGGGAGGGGTTCTGTGAAACAGGCTCCCAGGATGATCTAGAAATGACACCGTGTCCCCTCTTATTGCCAAATTTGGGATCATTTCTCGTAACTATTTGCTAGAGAACTTTAAGAATCAGTTCGCTCCAGCCTTACGCTTTTTAAGATTTTATTTATTTATTTGACAGAGAGAGATCACAAGTAGGCATAGACACAGGCAGAGAGAGAGAGAGGGGAAGCAGGCTCGCCGCTGAGCAGAGAGCCGGATGCGGGGCTTGATCCCAGGACCCTGAGATCATGACCTGAGCCGGAGGCAGAGGCTTTAACCCACTGAGCCACCCAGGCGCCCCAGCTTTACACTTTTTAGTGACGTCATGGAATTCCCTTGAATACATGTGCCATCATCTACTTGCATCATTTACTTCCTACCTCCTATTTGGTGGGCATAGCGGCTGTTTCCACATTTGGGCGACTGGACACTGGCAGTCCCCGCTTGGAGCCTGTGCAAACATTCGCTTGCAAGTGGGTAGGGGCGCCCCCTGCTGCTCGCTGCGAGGCACTGACCGCGGTGTCAGGGGCTCGTTTAAGGAGCTGGTACGAGTCGTGCATTTACCCTCCCAGCCGCCTAAGGATGTAAACGCTGTTTGCATTCCCATTTTCCCTGGAGGGGACGGAGTTGCCCTGAAGGCAAACAGCCCCGGGGAGGGGTGTATGGCGGGGAGAGGAAAGACGGTATTTCACTTTGATCAGTGCTTCCAGTATATTCCGACGCTGCTCCTGACCGGACACGGGAGCACCTGCTTCTCTGCACCCAGGCCGGCACTGGGGCTAAAGGACCTCTTTTTTCCCTTTGCCCACCTGATGGGTCACACGTGGTCGTGGAAGACCGCCTTTCACTTGTCTGCATGCTGTTCTGCCATCCCAGTTTGTGCGGGACGCTTCCGGTGTTTATGGGGGAAATGCCCACGTCTCTAGAAACCTCCCGGTCCCAAGCAAGGAAGGGGTCGTCCTGCTGTCCGTGATTCTCTGCGGGGCTGGACATCTTTTCTGGGGGCCTAGGATGGGCATTCCAGTTTCAGCTGCTGAGGCGGACGGGGTTTGGGGGAAGCTTTGCCCATCTTAAGTGGAGGGCCATTTTTATAGGCGGGGAAACTGAGGCACGGAGAGATACGTGCCCACGGGCACACACCTAAGAAGAGTCTGAAGCAGGACTTGGACCTGAGCCTGTCGGGCACCAGGTGGTACCTGGGAATTGCCTGAGCGCCTCCTCCCCTCTTGCAGGGCCGTGGACCTGGGCCGCGGTGTCCCCAAAGATCATGATGGCGTATATGAACCCGGGGCCCCACTACTCGGTCAACGCCTTGGCCTTGAGTGGTCCCAGCGTGGATCTGATGCACCAAGCTGTGTCCTATCCAAGTGAGTACCATCCTTCTCCCGATGCCACCTCCCTCCAGCTCTCGGTGGCCCCTGGGGTCCCTTATCCTCAGGGAGAAGCTGGGAATTTGCCAGCGTAGTATTGGAGTCACATACTGACTGTATGTAGTCATTTGCAATTTGCCAAACGCTTCTCCATGTCCCTTAGGGGTGCACTTTTCCTTGACAGGAAAGTGTAGGGGCATTCATAACAATTTAGGAAGGGTTCCCTCTAGGTGGACCTGTCACTCTTCTACACTAGGAGGAGTTGCATATTCTCAATTGTGTGTTTCAAGTGGACATGTCTTCGTGCATGAGAAATATTAGAAAGGGTATAAAAACCAAACTCATACACCTCCTTACAGGGCTAATGCCTGTTCTTGGGGTGAGACATGAGCCCCAAGATGACGGGCAAAGAGGGGCCCCATTTCGCAGGGGGACAGAGTGAGGTCTACAAGGTCAGGAAGTAGGTGGGCAGATGAATGCCCAGAGAGGGCTTGTCGGCATTCCACAGGACCTCAGGACCTCCCACCAGCGGACAAAGAGACTGGGAGGTCCAGGTCCTGCGATGGTCCTATTGTCCTGTCCCTGCTTCAGGTGCCCCGAGAAAGCAGCGGCGGGAGCGGACCACCTTCACCCGGAGCCAGCTGGAGGAGCTGGAGGCCCTGTTCGCCAAGACTCAGTACCCGGATGTGTACGCTCGCGAGGAGGTGGCTCTGAAGATCAACCTGCCCGAGTCCCGGGTTCAGGTGGGGGTGGTCCGAGCCCTGGGCGCCTTCCAGCCCTTCCTGGGACCCAGAGTGAAGGGAGGGAGAGTGGTCCTAGAGTAACACCCAAAGTCATGTATGGCCCAAATATGACCCCTCGCCCCGGTTACTGCCCCTCACCCCTCCCTCCACCCTCTTTGCCAGCCACAGCTGCCGGTTCTTCCCCTAACACGCCTGCTGAGCACACTCTGGCCCCAGGCCCTTTGCACTGGCTGTTCCTTCTACCTGGAGGAGCTTATTCCATCACTTTGCTCAAGTCTTTGTTTATTGACCCATCGGGTCACCGTGTCCATCAATGAGACCTAGACGTACCCTTGCACTTAAAGGCTCAATGTACCCGGGGGCCCTACCCTGCTGCTCCCTCCTCCCGCTCTGCTGGGTCTTCCCAAGTATTGATCTTCTAAAATACTATGCAGCGTACTTACTGTCGACATATATAATCTGTTGCCCTTGACAAGAAGGTCTGTCCATGGAGGCATCCCCAAAGTCGTAGTTCGTGCGTGGTGATTGATTGTGCGGAAGGATGGATAAGTGTACATACGTGTGTACGTGTGATTGCGTGTGTGTGTGCATGATTACCTGCACACGTGTTTGTGTGATGATATGTGTGTGCATATGACTGCGCGTGTGTGGATGACTGCAGATACGAATGGTAGGTTGGATGGACAGACGGGGTGCCCCATAACCGACGGCAAGGTGCGGAGGTGTGATTGGGGCGTGCCTCCCCCATAAACACCATCATTCAGGGCACCGTGGGGGCTCTCCGGGCTCCCTCCCCACTCACCCACCCCATCTCCCCTTGCCCCCCCAGGTTTGGTTCAAGAACCGCAGAGCGAAATGCCGCCAGCAGCGCCAGCAGCAGAAGCAGCAGCCGCAGCCCCCGGGCGCACAGACCAAGGCCCGTCCCGCCAAGAGGAAGGCAGGAATGTCACCGAGATCTTCCTCGGACGTCTGTCCAGACCCCCTGGGCATCTCGGACTCCTACAGCCCCCCTCTCCCCGGCCCCTCGGGCTCCCCCACCACGGCCGTGGCCACAGTGTCCATCTGGAGCCCGGCCTCAGAGTCCCCGCTGCCCGACGCCCAGCGGGCGGGCCTGGTGGCCTCGGGGCCGCCTCTGACCTCCGCGCCCTACGCCATGACCTACGCCCCAGCCTCTGCGTTCTGCTCTTCCCCCTCGGCCTACGGGTCTCCGAGCTCCTATTTCAGCAGTCTGGATCCCTACCTTTCCCCTATGGTGCCCCAGTTGGGGGGCCCGGCTCTCAGCCCCCTTTCTGGCCCCTCCGTGGGGCCCTCCCTGGCTCAGTCCCCCACCTCCCTGTCTGGCCAGAGCTACGGCACCTACAGCCCCGTGGACAGCTTGGAGTTCAAGGACCCCACAGGCACCTGGAAGTTCACCTACAACCCCATGGATTCTTTGGACTATAAGGACCAGAGTGCCTGGAAGTTTCAGATCTTGTAGAAAACCCTCTCCGGCGTCTGCGGGGTCGGGCCTCCCTCCAAAGGCAGTGGCCCCTCTGGGCTCACGGGCGGAGCAGCCTACCTGCATCCCTGCCTCTCCCTGCCCCGAGGAGGGTCCCCTCGCTCTCTGGGGGCCAGTTCAGTAGATCTTAGTAACCCTCAACCCAGCTGCCGTTTTAAACCACGAGCCCCAGACTCCAGACACGGGTGCCGAGAGGGTACCCCGGGACGGAATTACGGAATTAAACCACCCTTGGCGGTTGACCTGGGGGGTTCTGGTGAGGTCGGCCTCGAGGTGCCCTTGAACAGACACAGGTGGGAAGGCTCAATTCCATACCTTCCGTTTGGGACACTTGCTAGCGTATGTCTAGAGATCCTTCTAGAAAATCCAAAGACAGTCTTTTACGCAGCCCCACTGTGGAAGCTTAGGCCAACTGTCCAGGTCAATGAAAACAATCCACTTGGCATGTTACAGATGTCACAGGTCAGGTTTTGTATGATAGGTTAGGGGGCTCTTTGATACATATACATATATATATATTTTTTTTTTCTTCATCTTCTTCTCTTCTTAGTTTCTTCTTAAAGACATTTCATCACTCATACATTCTTCCGGACAGTGAGAATGGGCGGATCTGGTGCGCGAGCGGAAGGCAAGCTGCCTGTTTCATGCCTCCTTTTCCCCTCCTTTGGTTGTAGCATTTTCTAAAGGTGAATTTCATCCGAGCTTTGGAGGAACCGTGGTGGTTAGGACTGCGGCCAACTGTGAGCCCCCACGCTAGCTGTGGGTATTTCAAAAAGGAAGAGGAGGTGGCCAGCTTCCCAACTGTAAATGGGCAAGAGATGGGGATGGGGTGGGGGGAGAGACGTGGATTTGGAGGAAGCCTGCGTTTCAAATACACAGTCTCTCTCTTAGATTCCGTTTCCTGTTCCCATTAAGGGGAACAGACCAGAGAGCCCGGCCCCAGGGAGTGCCCCTGGGGTGGGGGGAATCTTTCTTCCCCTGCGGACTTGATCCCCAGCAACAGAGACAAGCACCAAGAGAATTTTAAGGAGTCAAGCATGTTGACGCTCTTGGGGGTGTGGTGGTTTGCATTTGCTTCCTCAGTCTGAATTTTTCTTTCATTTTCGGCCCTGGGGGAGACAGCAGCTATGGGTCTTTCCCTGGGGGACTTCACAAGGCAGCTAGAGGTAGGGCGGGAAGATGGTGTTCTGGTACGTGGTGACCACGAGCCACCCCCCAGCCCCCCCGCAAAGAAGAGGAAAAGCTCTGATTTGTAGACTTTGCCCATTTCTGTGGTGTCAATTCTCCCATTGTGGCTGATTTCTAGGGTCTGATCTGAGGTCAGGGACGCAGAGCCTGCCGTCTGCCTTCATGGGCTGGTAGGAGCTGGCTTCAGGCCCTCGGTGCAGGAAGGAAGGTCAGGAGGCCTCAGATGGGTTTTCTGGGTCCAGGCCGGGAGAGGTCCACATGGCCCAGACACCTGAGCCCCCTGACAGGCATGTTGAGATCACTAGAACCCACAAGGATAGGTTCCTCAGCACACCACGGGACCATCCCTCATGGGCCTGAGTCATGCAGGCTTCTGGGACATTAGACCTGGGAGTGACTCAGAGTCCAGTGTGGGACACAAAGGACAAACAGACAAGGACAATGCCAGCTGGGGTGGGGGATGGGCGGTCCAGGCAGAATTCGTAGGGGTGAATCTGTTAGGAAAGTCCGGTTTCCTTTCCGGGGTCCAGCTTCCTGAACTCTGGGGATGGCAAAGGTGCCACTTCCTAAAGCCGATGAGTGACAAGGGGGAGCAGGAAGCGGCGGGGAGCCCCCCTCATTCTGGGTCCCCTTTCCCACTCATTGGGACTCCGGTCTTCTTCCCTCCAGGCCACCCACAGAGTGACAATGATTAAAATGCTGAATCCCGCTTAAAGTCTGGGTGATTTTTATTTTTTCAAATTTCGGAGGAGGGGCAGACCAGGGGAGGTAGAAAAAGGGGTCATTCCATCCCTCTCCTTCTGCCCCCACCCCCCATCTCTGGGGACATGGGTCCGTCCATGTGCTTTCTCTGTCTGGTCACTGTCTTTCCTTGGTATCTCCCTAAAGCCAATTAATCAGGGACACGGGCTCCAGATGCCAGCTTCCACCTGCTGTGACATCGTTGGGTCCCTGAGTTTCCCTCTGCAAGGAGTGGGGGAGGGGGTGGCCACGCGTCCTGCCTCAGTGGCCCATGTGAGGACACAGGCCCTCCCTGTCGGCCAGCCTCGGGTCCCTGCCACGTCCCTCTCACCTCTGCTTCTCTCTTTCTTTTCCTTCTGACTGTCCCTCAGACTCCCAGGTCCCCATTCCTCTTTGCTGGATTTGTACCTTTTCCGTTTTCTCTTTTCTTTGCCCCTTATTCTGTTTCTCCAAATGTTAAGTCATCATTGTCTGCTTCTGTCCCTCTCGGTCCTAGAGGAGCCCCAGGTTAAGATCTATGTATGCGTGTGTTGTGGGGTGTGCGGAGGGGGACACGGCGTTGGTGAGGTCAGACACACTTGCTATCGGAGTCTGGGTTGGCCACTTCTGATCCCAGGATCCCAGGTGATTCATTTCTCCCAGCTTCAGCTTCCTCTCCTGTAACACTGAGAAAACCTACCTCAAGGGAATGAAATGAGATCATTTTCTTTTCTTTTCTTTTCTTTTTTTAAAGATTTTATTTATGTATTTGACAGACAGAGATCACAAGTAGGCAGAGAGGCAGGCAGAGAGAGAGGAGGAAGCAGGCTCTCCACGGAGCAGAGAGCCCGATGCGGGGCTCGATCCCAGGACCCCGAGATCATGACCTGAGCCGAAGGTAGATGCTTAACCGACTGAGCCACCCAGGTGCCCCATCTGATGGACTCTTACTTGGCCACAAAAAAGAAGAGTTTATTTATATTTTCTTAGTAGTCTTTACACCCAACATGGGGCTCGAACTCATAACCCCGAGATCAAGAGTCACATGCTTTTCCAACCGAGCCAGCCAGGCACCCCGGGTGTGTTCTAGATCTCGATTACAGTGGTGGCTCCATGGCCATATAGGATGGTTCAAACTCCTCAAATTATACCGTTACAATGGGTAGATTTTGCAGGATATAAATTATACCTCAATACACTGGAAGGAAAAAAGAAAAACCCACAGAGCATGTACTGTTTGCCAGACACTGGAGAACGCCAGTCCAAAGACTGCTGATTCTCAGAACATCCAGCAGAGCGATGCTATGTGTATCAGATAGACGCTCTTAACGCTCCCCATTTCACAGATGAGAAAACCGAGGCCATGGGAGGTCAGGGGACCTGCCCAAGATCCCACCACTAGGAAGAGGTACTTGGGTTTTGTACTCTTCTTGCTGGGGCCTCCAGACCCCCCTGGCATTTCTCCCCTCCCCTCCGACTTTGGTCCTCCCTCATTCTTCCTTCCTCCGAGGTGTGCGTTTGTCTCTCCCCCACCCCCATATGTCTGGGTCCTCCCCCCACTCCACCCCTCCTGCTCTCTGAGCCCCTCCCTGCGTGTCTCCTCTGTCCCTGAACAGGACTAATTTAGCAAATGCTCCAATCTTCTTATGACTGGAAGAATGGTCTCAGCAGAATGGCCGGGAATTAGCAGGGATTAGGTTCGGACACATGACCCTCCTCCCCGGGGGGGGGGGGGGGGAGGGGCTCTGGGGAGACAGATGAGCTTTATTTATTTATTTTTCGAAAATATTTTATTTATTTAAGAGAGAGAGAGCACTTGAGTGGCGGCGGGGGGTGGGGGCGATGAGGACCAGAAGGAGAGGCAGACTCCCCACTGAGCAGGGAGCCCAGGCCGGGACTCGATCCCAGGACGCTGAGATCATGATCTGAGCCAAAGGCAGGCGCTTAACCCATTGAGCCACTCAGACGCCCCTGCCAAGTGAATTTTAACTAAGTGATGCCCTCCTCCACAGCAAGTCATGCCCGGGACTCGCAGTAATCGTAAAAATCACAGCCAAACTCTTCATGGGGTGCTTATGACGTGCTAGGGACAGTTAGGCACTTCCCTTGACTTTCTCTTACCGCTCCCCCTATCTTCATTACAGCCTCGCGTGGTGGGGGCCATCCCCCAGCTCCCCTATTTCATGGGCCAGGAGGGGGTGAGGAACCTTCCCAAGGCAAACGGGGTCCAGCCCCAGCCTTCCCGGTGCTTCTCAGTGTGAAGATGGAACAGAGGCTGCGCGGTGGGGAGGATGGTGTGGCTGGGGCCACGGCTTGCGGCAGTGTGACCTCGGGGATCCTGGTTTCAGCCCCCTCAGAGTAGGGAGGAGATGGGGGGCAGCAAGAGGGGGTGGAAACGGAGAGGAAAGTGTGCTCCGGGAGGGAGGCCCAGAAGGAGCAGTAGAGGAAGGGATTAGGTAGGGGAAAAAGCCAAGACAGATGCCAGGAGGGGACTTTCGTGCAAGGTAAGTAGGAGATAGACTTCTCCAGTGAAGCATGTGGGCCTGGAGTTTTTTTGTAGGAAGGCAATTTTGTGCTTAATTTACTTAACAGATATATCATTGCTCGTATTTTAAGATCTCTTCTTGGGTCGGCTTCAGAAAGTTGCATTTCTCAAGGAATCTGTCCATCTTTCTCTAAGTTGTCAGATTTGTGGGCATACATTTGCTCACGATCTCCTAATTTCCGTTTGATTTGGCCGTAGCACTAAATGACATAGCAGATCCAGATAAGAAGAAAGCTTAAAATCAACCATCTTTAAGGTCATTTCAAGAAGTCGGAAATGAGGGAAGAAATAACAAAGATGAGAGCAGAAATTAATAAAATGAAAAATGTAAAATCGAAGAAAAAAAAAGACATGAGCTGTTTTGTGAAAGGCTGTGGAAATCAGTAGCTCCCAAAAACACTAACAAAGAGAAAAAGAAATTACTACTATCAAGAATGAACATGAGAGGGCGCCTGGGTGGCTCAGTCATTAAGCCTCTGTTTTCAGCTCAGGTCATGATATTGGGGGGGTGGTGGGATTGAGCCCCGCATCGGGCTCCCTGCTCAGTGGGAAGCCTGCTTCTCCCTCTCCCACTCCCCCTGCTTGTGTTCCCTCTCTCGCTATCTCTCTGTCAAATAAATAAATAAAATCTTGGAAAAAAGAAAAGAAAAGAAGATCCAGTCTCTTTTTAGAAAATTGGTTCCTTTTGTTCTTATCTCTCCGGACCACACTTCTGGGAATGATGTTTCTTTCTTCCAAATTCTTCTGAGACTCCCACGGATTCATGGAAGGTACCCCCTTTCCCACTCACTGCTTTTTCTCTAGGTTTTCACTGAAAAACATCTTCCGTTTGAACCAGAAAATGGGCTTTAGCTGTATCACCCTGGGGAACCATTAAAAAAAAAATTAAAAGGGGGCGCCTGGGTGGCTTGGTGGGTTAAGCCTCTGCCTTCAGCTCAGGTCATGATCCCAGGGTCCTGGGATCGAGCCCCGCATCGGGCTCTCTGCTCAGCAGGGAGCCTGTTTCCTCCTCTCTCTCTCTGCCTGCCTCTCTGCCTACTTGTGATCTCTCTGTGTCAAATAAATAAATAAAATCTTAAAAAAAAATTAAAGGGAAAATTTCACTAAGTATCCCATGAAGGAAAATGCAACAAGTTATCACGTAGATGGGGGAATGGGTATTGATTAGTAAATCTTTAAAAAATAAAAAAATAAAAGTTTCTTGTTTTTCATTAAAAATTGGATTTTGAGTTTTATCAACTGTTCTTCCTACCTATATTGGGATGATGTGGTCTTCTTGTTACTATATTAATGTAACAAATTACCTCCCTTGGTATTTAAGTATTAAATCTGTCTTGCGTTCCTGGAATAAACTCAACTTGGTCAGGATGTAATTATCCTTCATATAAGCGGGGTTCCTTCTGATTTTGTCTAGGACTTTGATTCCACGATCTATAATTTTCCTTTATCTCAGCGTTCTTGCCAGGTTTGGGATATCAAGGCCTCGTGAAACACAATGGAAAATGTTTCCTCTCTTTCAGTTCCCTGGAAGCTTACGTAAGACTGATGTCGTTTCCTTCTCAACTGTTCTGGGAAATGCCTGGGCAAAACCAAATGGTCAAGGCGTGTTCTTTGTATGAAAAATGTTAATTATGGACTACTCTTCCTTTAAAAAAATAATGTGCTTGTGTTTTTATTTACTTATTTATTTTTCAGTAATCTCTACCCCCAACAGGGGACTCGAACTCACAACCCCGAGATCAAGAGTCACACTCTCCACCACCTGAGCCAGCCAGGTGCCCCTGGATTCTTCTTCTTTAATAGGACTATTTGGACTTTTAATTTGTATATGTGCTTGCTTGGGTAAGTTGTGTTTAGCTTGGAGTTTGTCATCTAAATTTTCAAATTTCTACACATACAATTGTTCACAATATCCTTTTGTGATCATTAATATCTTAATGTAGGATTTTTCATAATGCCCTCTCTCGTGTTCATTCTTTTTTTTTTTTAAGATTTTATTTATTTATTTGACATAAAGAGACACAGTGAGAGAGGGAACACAAGCAGGGGGAATGGAAGAGGGAGAAGCAGGCTCCCCACTGAGCAGGGAGCCCCATGCGGGGCTTGATCCCAGGACCCTGGGATGGTGACCTGAACCGAAGGCAGACGCTTAATGACTGAGCCAGCCAGGCTTCCCTCTTACATTATTATACCGTCACAGTGATCCTAACTGGGCTGTGGGGAATTTGCAGGGAGTGCCAGGAAAGTTCTCCCAGCCCCTAAGTCCTGTTAATTAAACATTAAACATTAAACATAATGTTTTCTATAGGATTCTTTTGCACATACCCTTTATCGGATTTTTCTGGGTTCGCAGACACTGCAGCTCCTCCGTTGTCCTCCTGATGCAGTGTTTGGATGCGGGTAAGGTCTGGAGCCCACAGTCAAGAAAGAATTCCTGAGACATCTTTGGTGCAAAAAGGTCATTTTATCAAAGCACGGGGATAGGACCCCAGCTTCCCCCGGGGTTGTGAGGGGAGATGGATTATATACTTGGCAATTGGGGAGGCAAGGAAGAAGGGAGGTTTGCCAAAGAACTTTCCTAGGCTAAAGGGGACCTACAAGATACTGGAAGCCTTGCCCTTGTCAAGCTAAGGTTGCTTTTCCCTCTAGCAAAGCCTTAACATTGAGACAGTTGGGAGTTTCCTGGAGGAAGGTTATACTTTGCCTCAAGTATCCATCACTGGGCTGCAGGTTAGAAGGAAATTTAATTTGACCTGCATTTCCTTTGACCTTGGTTTTCTTTCTTTCTTTTTTTTTTTTTAAGATTTTATTTATTTATTTGACAGACAGAGATCACAGGTAGGCAGAGAGGCAGGCAGAGATAGAGGAAGGGAAGCAGGCTCCCCATGGAGCAGAGAGCCCAATGTGCGGCTCGATCCCAGGACCCTGGGATCAGGACCTGAGCCGAAGGCAGAGGCTTTAACCCACTGAGCCACCTGGACACCCCTGACCTTGGTTTTCTACATCACTGTGGAGGGTGGGAGGTGATGTTAGAGCCCCAGGAAATGGTGTCTATGGACGGTCTAGCAATAAACTAACTTCCAGGTTTTCTTGAAATTTCTTTCACAAAGACATTTGCAAACTGTTGGGGACTCCTGTCTTCCAGGACTGTGATCTTTATAAGTAACCTTTTGTTTTTCCCTTCCCTTTCTTTACAGGCAGCCAGAAGTGCCTGAGGAATGTCACGCAGACCCTTACTCTGCCCCCCGCGGAGTGGGGTGGCGGGGACCGGTTGTGGGGTGTCAGCTCCATCACTCCCAGCTGTGGGCAAAATTATACCCGTGTCCTCTTGCCCAGATGTCCGCACTTTCTGGGCTCTCTGGTTTGCTTCTCAAGTTTGGTTCCAGAAATCTCTGTTCTCAGAACCAGTGGGGCTATAGATAGGCAGAGGGGGGAATGATGGAAAGATAGTGGACAGATGGACGGAGGGGAGGAAACGGTCTTAAAAACTGGACTGGAGTTGGGCAGCTGGATATCTGGGGCATGAGGGAAGATTCTGGAGGGCACAAAAGCACAAAGAATGTATGTGGAAGGGAGTGGCAAGCCACTAGAGGGTTTTGAGGAATGGAGGGTGGTGTCCTGTCCACCCAGCTGAAGGGAGAGGGTGCAGGACAGACGGACAGAGGGAGAGACTAAGGCTGGGGGTACAACCATCTGAGACCCCAGTTAAAGATTATAAAGTACTTAGAATAGTGCCTGGCATTTAAGAAAAATGCATTTGAATTTCTCTCTCTCTCTCTTGTATTTTCTGTTTGCCTTTGTTGCTCCTGTATGGCTGTCTTACCTCTTACCACTCTCCTCTGTTTTCTGATAACCTCAGAGCTCCCCCAAGGTCAGGCAAGTCTCTGCGGTGGCTTGCCTCTCCATCTACCTCTTTCTGCCTGGCTGGCCTCTTGGTGCCTCTACGAGAAGCTAAGCTCTGGGACCAAGGCCAGGGGTTAGGGGCCCAGGTGGACGAGGGAGGCATGCCCGCCCCTACAGAGCTGGTTCTCAAAGTAGGGTCCCTGGGTCCCTGATTCATCTCCGATTCCGACCAGCACCATCTGCCTCATCTGGGAACCTGTCCGAAATGCAAATTCAGGGTTCTGCCCACCTACCCTAAGAATCAGAAACTGGGGGAGCCGGAGAAGCAGGGTAGTCTGGGTTATAACAAGCCTCCAGGGGATTCTGACGTGCACAGATTTCAAATATCCGCCGCCAGGAGGGGCTGCGGAGGGAGGCTGGCTCTCCAGGCAATCACCATGTGTGGTCTGTTATCAGAGGTGGGGCCCCCCCGGCAGACCCCCAGGGACCCTGCCCGCGGCGGGGACAAAGCTTTGGGGCCAGGGGTGGGTTCTCCCAGCGGCTGTGACAGGTTGTCTCTGGAGCAGAAACACAAACACTGTCCCAGCCGCCCAAGGGAGAGCTGGTTCCCGCACAGGCTAGCACGGGAGACACTTTCCCTGCTGACCTCGGCTCCCGACCCCGCACCTCCTGGCCTTCCAGACGGGGCACCGGGTCACAGCCTGACCTCCATTTCCTGACATCATTCAACCCGGAGCACAGCCTCGCTTCCTTCCTCAAACATTGTGGTAAAATAGGGGCAGCACAGTGCGTGGAGCGTCCGATTCTTGGTTTTGGCTCAGGTCCTGAACTCAGGGTCACGGGATGGAGCCCCCCCGTGGGGCTCCGGGCTCAGTGTGCTCAGCACAGAGTTTGCCTGAGATTCTCCCCCTCTCCCTCTGCCCACCCTCACGCCCCAGCTTGCTTGCTTCCTAAAATAAAATAAATAATACCTTCTTTAAAAACTGTGGTAAAATCTACAGGATGCAAAATGTATCCTTTTCACTGTTTTAAAATGCACGAGGCAGGGCGCCTGGGTGGCTCAGTGGGTTAAGCCTCTGCCTTTGGCTCGGGTCATGATCTCAGGGTCCTGGGATCGAGCCCCGTATCGGGCTCTCTGCTCAGCGGGGAGCCTGCTTCCCCCTCTATTTGCCTGCCTCTCTGCCTACTTGTGATCTCTGTCTGTCAAATAAATAAATAAAGTCTTAAAAAAAAATAAAATGCACGAGGCTGTGGTGTTAAGTACTTCCACAATGTTGTGCGACTGTCACTGCTCTGTTCCCATTAAACACTAACTCCCCATTCTGCTCCCCCCACCCCCAGCCAGCCCCTGCTAACCTGGGACTGGATCCCAGGACCCTGGAATCATGACCTGAGCCGAAGGCAGACGGTTAATGACTGAGCCCCCCAGGCGTCCCCCTGACTTCAATTCAATTCAAAATCATAAAAAAATAATAAAAATCACTTTTCTTTGAACCTTCCCCTTCTCCCCCAATAAAATACAAGCCTATGTCCTGTGTGGGTCTCACCAAGATGCCCGTAGGTGTGAGATGTTAAACCCACATGTGCTCGCATCCTGGCATCCTCCTGATGGTCCTTGGCTGAGGGACACTGACAGCTATCACCAAGTCTGTCTTGAAAAGCAGCCTATGAAATGGTCAGACTCCCCATGCCCCTGTCACCGGAGAGACGACCGGTTCCGAACTCAGGTTTGGCAATTTGCTGCTGGAAAGCCTTACTCAAGACACAAATGTTGGTGGGAAAGGCTCGGTGGTCTTATTGAGGAGGCTGGCGATTGGGGACAATGGTGGACCCACATCTCAAAGTCCACCCTCTTCGTCTCGGGGGAGCTGGAGGGTTTAAAGGGGAAGGTGTGGGATATGGTGAGGGGGTTGTGTGCAGGCAAAGCCGGTGCTCGGCATCCGACCATTTGTCCTTGCGAGGCTTCCAGATTCCCCTGATAACCCGCCAGTCCTCAAGGCTCCCAGGTGTCTCCCAGTAAGGGCTGGCCCAGCAGGCCAACAAAGTACATCCGGACTCTTCCCTGCACCGGGAACCAATCACTGAGGTACCCGGGGCTGTTTTCCAGGCCCCCCCTTCTGGAAAGCCTGGTCCTTCGTGCCTCGAAGCCAGCGGGCTGCAGGATCTCAAGGAAGCAGACTAGTTAGTTCTGTTACAAACTGAGAGGTTTAGGTCACCAAGCAAGAAGCTTGAAGCAAGTTAATCTTTAACACGGGTGGGAGCACGCTCACCATCCCACCCGCCAACCTGGGGGACCCTTCTTCTCAGTATGGGCCAATCTCATCCACAAAATGGTACACTTACTTTCTTTTAAAAACGAGAGAGGGATCCTGCTTCTCCTTCTCCCTCTGTCTTTCTGCCTGCAGGTGCTCGATCTCTCTCCTGCTCACGTACTCTCTTTCAAATAAATAAAATCTTTCAGGAAAAAAAATGAGAGAGAAGGTGGCCTCCGGTCACATCTTCTACACCAAGGAAATTGCTAGATGCCCACTGTGGACAGCAGAGCCATTGACTTGGTGACCCGTGGGTTCCTACCTGCCCAAGGAGAAGAAGATGTCCAATTAAGCAAAATCTTGCCAGAAAGCAAGGGGCACGAATGTCCGCTTACAGCGGAATGCCCCGCGAGACACTCAGGCAAACCTCAAATAAGAACGTTTTGTTTTCCCTCATTTTGTGTCTGATCCCCCATCCTACGTACCCCTCATCTCCCGCTCATGAAAACAGGAGCCCTCCCCCAGACCCGAGCCTTGTAAGCTGTGTTCTCCCCGGACTCCAGTCCTGAGCAGACCCAGCACCAGGGAGGAGCTCGTCTGGTGCCGAGAGGTGGGTCTGTGCCGTTTGAGGGGCTGGTCCCCGCCCGAGCTCCCGAGTCCCCACACGGAGCAACCCCGTTCACTCATTCACTAAGAGGAGGGGGCGGCCTCCATCCCATAGGAAAACCAGCACCGGACCCCAAATCGGCATCGGGGCCAGCGTGTCTGAGCACCCCTCTGTCCAGGACTCAGGGGCCACTTAGAGAAGGGACCAGACGGCGAGAGTGGTGTTGGGGGGCAAGGAGAGAGGCCGCTGGACCGACCAGGCAGGACAGGATGGAGACTGGACAGGGAAGCGGGTGACTGGGGCTCCCAGGACTGGGAAGGGATGGGATGACCCCAGGGGGCTGGCTGGAGGGGCCCTTTCCTGCGACAGGGACCCCACATGATGGGCAACGTGGGGTTCCCCTGGGCAGGAGCCCCCGAGGGTGGGACCCAGGCCGGGTGTTCTCGGAGGTCCCAGCCCCCAGCCCCGCCCCCACCCACAGGGTGGAAAGGCTCACTCACTGCCTGTGAGTCCGGCCGGGGCGGGGCCGAGGGGGGTTGAGAAAGGGAGAGTCCCGGGACCCTCAGGCTGGGTGTGGGTGGGCACCGCTGGCCGCTGGGATTTAAGCCCCGGGTCCTGGGGGCAGAGCCTCGCACCCAGGCCGCCGCGGAGCGAGGAGAGCGGAGGACGAGGGCGCCAGGCCCTCCTCCAGGTGCGCCTGGGCCTGCCTGAGGGGCCAGAGCGGGGACCGAGGCTGGGGAGCCCCCGTCCGGGAAGGGGGTCCCACGCTGTGCTGTGGGGACTTCTGTGGAGCTGGCGCTGGACTTAAGTCCTTGGGGGTGGGCTGAGCAGAGGGCCCGGGGCGCAGTCGCCCCCTCACAAGTGTGAGCGAGGCTCTGGCCCTTCGAGGGAGGAGCTGGGGGGGCAGGTGGGGGTGGTGGGGCCCGCCTGAGCCTGGGACGCCCGCCCTGCCCGCCTTCCATGGCTGCGGGCCCCGTCATCGGGCCCGTTTCAAGGACGGGGACCCTGAGGCCCGGACACGCGCAGGGACTGGGCCGGCAGCGGGAGAGCCTGGGCCCGAGCCCGCAGGGCGTCCGCTCCCGGCGCCGCCGCTCACGCGCACCTGTGCCCCCGCCCCCGCCGGAGCCTCCCACCTGCTCGCGGGGCCCGGCCCAGGCGGCGGCGGGGCAGGGGCGGCGGCGGGCTGGGGGCTCTCTCCGGGGCTCGTCTGACCCTGGGTCCTTTGCTCAGGGCCCCCAGCACCCCAAAGGCTCCCGAGGCCCCGAAAGAAGCGCACGGTGTACCTCAAGGCGCAGCGGCGGGAGCTGAGGAAGCATTTCCCGAGGAGCCGCTACCCCGGCCGCGAGGAGCGCCTCGCCCTGGCCGCCAGGCGCCGCCTGGACGAACAGCAAATTCAGGTAGGACCCCCGCGCCCCCGGGTCCCCAGTGTCCACGAGATCTACTGGGAAGGTGGCGCTTCGTGGGGGCTGGGCCCTCCCCCGCGCCCGCTGAGCAGACTGAGGCCAGAGGCTCCCACGCGGCTAACAAGGGGTCCCCGTGTAGACGCGGGGCCGGACCCCAAGTTCAGCTCAACGCCTGTGCTGTCCAAACCCGCCAACGTGATCCCGCCGGGATTGAAGCCGCGGGGCTGGGCCTCCAGGCACCAGCGTTCAGGGCCTCCGTGAAGCCCCGCCCCTGGGGTGCCGGGTGCCCACGCCCTGCCCCTGCTGCCCTCTGCACCTGCCCCTGTAGCTTCCTGTACCCCACATCCCAGGGGCCTCGAATTGGACCTGGGGCCATAGGGAGCAGTGTGAGGCCTGGTTTTTTCTCCCGAGCACCGCCCCCCCCCGCCCCCCGCCCTGGCCAGAGCCAAGCCCTTTTTCACACCTCCTCCTTGTCCCCTCTGTCCCTCCCTCCACATGGGCCAAGCTCTCCAGGCTTCAGCGACTGCCCAAAGGGCGAGGTCTGGGACCCCCTGCTCCACTGAGGGGCCATGGAGTCCCCGGATCTGTCCCTGTCCCCTTCCCTGTCCCTACCCGGGCCCCGGGCCCTGCTTTCCTCGCGTTCCCAGGGATCCCAGGCATCTCCAGCGTGGCTTGGCACAGCCCACGCGGGTCTCCCGGGGAAGCAGAGCGCAGCCTCCGCCCGCCCAGCGGGACCCAGAGCGGGGCTCCCCGGAGTGTGTCCCCTCTGCCCACACCCCCGTCCCAGCTCTGGACTCAGCCAGGCCTCAGAACCCCTTCGCCTCAGACTTCTCTCTAGACCCCGTCCTGGCCCCCGATTTCACAGCGCCCCTCTTACCCAAGACCCCTTGGAGGAACCCTTTTTCCCTTTGATGTCCAGATCCCAAGAGGGAGATGACACCTCCTCCGCCCGCCTCCCCACCCCCCAGAGGACAAGTGACTCAGATGCTGTTACTGGATACATAGGGCAATCTGTCCCCACGGAGTCCTGCAGTCCCCCCGGGGTCAGAGGGGACGAGGGGGTCCTCCGGCTTCATGCACGGCCTCCCCGTGGGCAGGGACAGTGATGGTAGGTCAGGCTGCTCCCCGGATTACTCCTTCTCGGTGGGAACACACCCCCGTTCATGCCACCCACTGAGGTAGGATATTGTGTTCGTTGTGGTCCCCACAGGTCATGCTGTTGTGTGTCCCCACTGGTACTCAGGGGCCCCCCGTGGGCATTTCTCTGGGCTCCCAGGTGTCCCGTGGGACGCCCTGAGAGCTTGCTGAAGGCCTCAAGCAGCCTTCTGGGGGAATTTAATCAAAATTGCATGAAATCCGTCAGTGGTTTGAGATGAACTGACATCCTTACCATACGAGTGCTCCAATCGACGAAGACTCTCCACCAAATGTTCCTATTTATCCGCAGAGGTCTTACAGACGTCTTTCTGGAGGTATAGTTGTAGTATTTTATCTCTTACGCCTGATTTTTTAGACGATAATTGAACATTTTATTTTTCCGATCTCTTTGTCTTATATAGAGGGTTCGGCTGATATATTTACTCTGTATCCAGGAACCTGGTTTGGGGCTTTTAATTCTAATGACTTAATCTGGATCTTGTTTGGGGGATTGATCCTTTGAAAATTAATAGAGCTCATGGTCCTCTTGGAAACGCTTTTTCTCCTGCAGAGTCAGCTAGAGTTATGCCCTTCTTCCACCTTCTCAACCACCCCCCCCAACACTCCAGGAGAACCCCTCACCCCTTCTCTCAGCTTCTTTGTCTCCCCCCTCCCAACTTCTGCCCCCCCCATCATGGCCATCTTGTCCCCCGGGTCTCCTCACAGCTGTTTCTCTAACCCTGTCCTGGTCCCATTTAGCAAATACTCCAATCCTCTTAAGCCAGGAGGGCCTCAGCAGAGCAGAGAGAGAATTAGATCAGATTTGGGGGAGGGACGCTCATGTGACCGTGTGTGTGGAGCGGGGAAGGAGGAAGGGGAGAAGTGTGTGTGTCAGGGTTGGAGTAGAAGTGTGTGTGTGTGTGTGTGTGTGTGTGTGTGTGTCTGTGTATGGTGCAAATGTGGAGACACTGCCTGGAAGTACTGAAAGCCGGTCCTCATCTGACAGACCCTGGTAAGGATGTACACACACTCCGCCAAAACCCCACCCCAGTTGTCCCTGGGAGGTGTCTAATTTTGCATCTATCCCAGGAGAGGGAGCTGAGATCAGATCATCCCTGAAGACCTTCTGGGGGTGGGGGAGGGAGGGGGTCAGATGAGCTTCAGACTGACCCTGGTCAGGGGGAGGGAGGCTGGTGACCCTGGGAACCGCCAGGTGCCAAACAGCCGCCACGGAATGGCAAACGGACGGATTTTCTAACAGTGGAGATAGGTGGCTTTTGCCTTGACCAGCTGCACAGGACCTGAGCAGATTAAGTAGCACAGATCCCTCCCTTCTCACCTTTCTAATTACATTTCACCTTTTACCTAAACAGCCCCAGCCCCCTTACCCCCTCTGAATCCAAGAACCTTTGTTATCCCCCAGGAAACTTTCCTGGACTGCATCGGGACCATCCCCGAGGGAAGCATCTGGACATTTTGCTCAGCTCAGGAAGGAGGGGAGGGGGTAGTAACTTCTCAAAGGCAGGTCTTGGGACTCCCCTATATCTGTATCCCTCAAAGCTTCAACCAGAGCAAGAATTATTTGTTTTCCAACCTGTAGCAAATAAATAAATAAATAAATAAATAAATAAATAAATAAATAAATAAAAACAATGGCACGTGGATCATTCAATCACATGGCCAGCCAACACTGTTGATCTGGAGGGATCCATGGTGATCCCTATGATCCAGAGTGCTCCCTCTTTGGTGCAAGGTCTGCTGGCATCCACGGCATCGGTGGTAGAGGTAAGACTCTACTGTCCACCCCAATGTTCATAGCAGCAAGGTCCATGATAGCCAAACTGTGGAAGGAGCCAAGATGCCCTACAACAGACGAATGGATAAAGAAGATGTGGTCCATATACACAATGGAGTATGCTGCCTCCATCAGAAAGGATGAATACCCAACTTTTGCATCAACATGGATGGGACTGGAGGGGATTATGCTGAGTGAAATAAGTCAAGCAGAGAGAGTCAATTATCATATGGTTTCACTCACTTGTGGAGCATAAGGGATAGCATGGAGGACATAGAAGGAAAGGAAAAGTGAAGGGGGGGAGATCGGAGGGCGAGATGAACCATGAGAGACTGTGGACTCTGAGAAATAAACTGAGGGTTTTGAAGGGGAGGGGTGACCCCGGTGGTGGGTATTAAGGAGGGCACGGATTGCAGGGAGCACTGTACATACTCATTATACATAATGAATCATGGAACACTACATCACTCTTTTTGCTAAAATCCATCTAAAAAAAGTCAAGTGCCACAAAAAAAAAAAAAAGGTTTTTAAGGGTAGTTGTTTTTATAGTAAGCGAACACAGTATCCACCAATGATTTTGCTTGTAAAAAAATTAAAGCCCTCCCATTTTTTTTTTAGTCTTTACCTAAAATTCCTCTAGATAAGTGCCTAACAGGAAATACCTCTAAACTAGTGTAGCTTTAATATTGTTGTCACGGTAAACAATGTGCCTGGAGACACAGGTCAGATCAATGATGGGGTTCCTTCAGGGCCTCCTTTGAGGGGACAGAGAAACCTGTTGTGATGTCCTGAGGCCACCAGGGGGCACCCACACACCGCCGCCTGCGCGCCAGGACCCTGGGCTGGATGGGAGAGAGGCTCCGCATTTTTCCTGTGAGAAAAGCAGGAAAAAGACAGAGGTAACATAATATTTGCTTCCATTCCTATAATTTAAAGCCAAAAAGCTAGAAAATACTAATTTGGCAAGGATTTGGAACTGTGGCTGGTTCGAATTTAAATCGGAGCAATCTCCTTGGAAAGCAGTGGCCCGAAGTCACCAAATTGTAACGCACACACATTTTAGGATCAGGCAATCCCAGTCCTTGGTGTGTACCCGACAGAAACGTGCTCCAAGACACGTACAGACAGATACAGTCGAAGGTGCATTAAGGATTATAAACCCAAGCGAGCAACTTCCCAGATGCCCATCAGGAATAAAAAGGATAAAATAAGTTTGGGGGCATTTGCCCAATGAAATTGTGTTACATGAGCTCAAATATCAGGAGCATAATGACCACAAGTCAAGCGAGCTGGACGTAGAATGTGACATTGAACTTGTGGAGAGCATGGAACTTGCTGAGAGGCTGCCTGCTTTCCAGATGGCTTACGATTTTGCATTTCTGCTAGGGCTAGGGCTTGAAGTTTGTGCCCCTTTCAAATTCTTAATCTAGAAAACCCAGTGCCCACAATGATGGTATTAGGAGGTGGGGGCTTTTGGGAGCTGATTAGTTCAGGAGGGTGAATGGATTGATAATGAGTGGGCTCTTACAAGAGAGGTCCCAGAGAGCTAGCTCCCCCGTCTACTGCCCTGCTCAGAGACAAGCAGAAGTCTGCCCATCCCCGCCTCCCCTGTCCCCACTGGATCATGCTGGCGCCCTGATCTCAGACCTCCAGCCTCCTGCACCGTGAAAAATAAACTTCTGTTGTTCTGTTGTTTATAAGCCGCCTTGTCTTGTAACTTACAACACTCGCCCAGTGTCTCAGTATGGTTTTATTTTTTTTTATTTTTAAAAATATTTTATTTATTTGAGAGAGAGCATGAGAGAATACAAGTGGGAGGGAGGGGTACAGGGAGAAGCAGACACCCCACTGAGCAAGGAGCTTGACCTGGGGCTTGATCCCAGGACCCCCTGGATGACGACCTGAGATGAAGGTAGACACTTAACCGACTGAGCCTCCGGGCGCCCCAGAAATGATCTGTTTCTTAGTATGACTGTCAGTTACGTGAAGTGTTTAGTTTGTGAAAATTCACCTGTCTCTACACATGTCACCTATGTGCTTTATAAAATATACATATTAATGGATAAATCAAGTGTGGTATAGCCATAAAATGGAATATTACTTGGCCATAAAAAAGGTGAACTATGGATATGTGTGTGATAAAGTGGACGAGCTTCAGAAACATTCTTCTAGCTTTTGGTGCCGATAGCCCTCTCGCAAACATGGTAGACGTTCTTAAACCCGCCGGACTTTTCTGCAAGAAGTGTGACAAGCACCAACCCCACAAAGTGACACAGTACAAGAAAGGCAAAGATTCTCTTTACGCCCAGGAAAAGTAACATTATGACAGGAAGCAGAGTGGCTATGGTGGGCAGACTAAGCCGATTTTCCGGAAAAAGGCTAACTCTATAAAGGATATTGTGCTGAGGTTCGAATGTGTTGAGCCCATTCGCAGATCTAAGAGAATGCTTAGATTTTGAACTGGGAGGAGATAAAAAGAAGAGGGGCCGAGTGATCCAGTTCTAATCTTCATATTCTGTTATATTATGAAGACAATAAAACCTTGAGGTTATGTTCACTTCAAAAAAAACAAAACAAAAAAACCCCAAAAAACAAAAAACCCCACATTATTCTATGTGACAGAAGCCAGACACAAAAAGTCACGTGTTGGATGATTCCACTTATATGAAACATCCAGAATGGGTCAATCCATAGTGACAGCAGAAGAAGATGAGTGGTGGCTGGGGGCTGGAGGAGAGGCGAGAGGGACTGTCTGCTTAATGGATACATGGTTTCCTTCCGGGGTGGTGAAAATGTTTTGGATCTCGGTAGAGGTGTTGTTTGTGCAACATCTTGATGACGTTAAGTCCCACTGAATTGTTCACATTACAGTGGGTAATTCTATGTCATAAATTTTGCCTCAAAAAAAAAATTCAAAGTGTATATTATACTTCAAAAAGTCCATGAGCGGAAGCTCGAGTCTCTGAGAACTTACTTAACTTGCCAAAGATGATACAGTTAGCCATTCAGCAGGATCTGGATCTGAAGGCAAGCTCTTCCCCACAAATGTCCCCTGGTTCCCCACCCCATCACCATCAGCACTGTACTGTGTTCAGTGTTCATTGTTCAATTACCATAGAACACTGGCTGTGACTTTTTTTTTTTTCAACAAAAGGAGTCATCTACAGGTTAGAGACGCCAAATCTTTATTGTCATAATAATCAGGGAAATGACATATTCTGAGAGGCAGCTGATGAGTCCTATAACTTCTATCTCTTCAAGGACACCAAGACTCATTTAGAGACTGTGGAAGAAAAACAGAGGTTAGGATAGCATCAGTCTATTACCCTTCAAGACAGAATGATCAGTTGCCTCTCTGATGGGAGATCTGGTCTACCCAGAACTAACTAGCATGAATAAGTAGAACAGGAGAAAGACAGATGTGTTGTAAATTAGTGGCCATAGGAAGGTTTAAGACTTTCTCTCTCCCTCTGAAATTCAGTATGCCACTATTGATCATTTTAGTTTCTTGATTATTTAACACAAATCACATAGTCTCTTATTTGAACAAATTCACTAAATTGATTATTTTCAGTGGTAAGAAAGTTAAAAACAGGCAGTCCAGTAATGTTGACAGAGGATAATTTGGAATAACCCCAAATGTAACACAGACCCTCGAGATGTACATACCCTTTGACCTCGTGATTCCACTCAGTTATTCTAATAATAACTTTTAAAAAGCCAACCCTCGCACACTCACTTAAAAAGCAACGTGAAAGGTAACCATTGAAGACAAACAGGTTATACTCTCATAGAATAGTATATCTGTATTTTGAAATTTGGTGAAAGCATGAAGAAAAGGGAGGTAGGTTTATGAATTCAGGTGGAAAAATCGCCATAATGTGTATATTTAAATGAAGATCAAGTATCAAGTCACAGGACAAAAGAAACAGTATTACTCATTCATGTTTTAAAGGACCTTGAAATTGTTATCTTTGTGTAAATGCCTAGAATTAACCCAGAAGAACATGCCCTGAGCGGCTGGTTGGATTTCCCGCCATGGAAGAGAGTAGGAAACAGAGCGATGTGAGTGGGACAGGGAAGGGGTAACGTTTTACCCATATTCATGTGCTGCCTCAATGTTTAAGTGAGCAAGTGTTCAGGCATCACTTGTGTAAATCAAAATTGGAATTTAGAAAATAAAAGTCAAGGGGTGCCTGGGTGGCTCAGTCGGTGAAGCCTTCGGCTCAGGTCATGATCTCGATGGGCATATTCTCGATGTCTGTTTCCAGATCCATAAAAAGGCCATCTTGGCGGGGAGAGAGGTAATGAGTGGAAAGCTCATACCTGAGCCTATCGTAGGGGCTCATTCAATGGGAACAGCTAGTGAGTGGTCTCTGCACAAAGCCTCATTAAGATGATGGGATTTAACACTGAGTTTGGGTATAACCTCTGAGCCTTGTTTCCTCATTTCTCTGCGGGCATAAACACACGTCCCCGATCACTCCCTGAGGTCATCGTGAAGGTTGACTGAGACACTCTTGTACACTCAGTAAAAATCCTCACTGTAATTCAAGAGCACAGAGATGAGTGAGCTCTCCGTGGTCTGTCCACCAGGCTCTTCTCCTTCTCGTGTCTTCTTTTCAATGGAAACTAGCCTCATTTCTTCGTCCTCATAGGGTCAAGGACAGATCATTCAATCCAGGGGCCAGCAAGCTAGGGCCCAGAGGCCAAATTCAATGGACTGTCGGTTTTTATGACCCATGAGCTATTGGTTTTCTTATTTTTAAGTGAATTTTAGCTAAAAATGGAAGTCAAAAGGTGATTGAAACTTTGTGACCCTGAAAATGATATGAGATTCAAATTTCAGGGTCTATAAATAAAGTTTTATTGGAACAGCCATGTTCATTTGTTTTTTATTGCCTGTGGCTACTTTTGTGCTACTGGGTAGAGTTGAGTATGCGAGAGACCATAAAGCCTGCGAAGTCTAAAATACTTATGAATGGGCCCTTTACAGGAAATGTTTGCTGAGCCCCAATCTCATCCATTACTGAGTAATGTAAACCTCAACCTTCCCTTTTCATTAACCTAGAAAGTTCCCCACTTTAAGAGACCCCCCCCCCAACACAACACACACACACACACACACACACACACACACACACACACACACAGAGCCTTCTTTCCCAGCCAACTTACCCAAAAGGAGAGCATTGCTTCCATTTCCCATCTCGGTTATAATTTTTTGTCAATGAGCACCAACTCCGATTCAAAACATAGCCATTCTTGGTGCATTCATAGAAGAGTTGTTTTCTGTAGAGGAAGGGGAAGGCACACTTGGGGGGATCTGCAGAGAAAGGAAGGAGCAGAAGCGGAAGTATGAACATGGCAAGTTTTGGGATCAACCATCACTAAACTCAAAACTCATGCTTTGTCTCCCACACCCAGCTCTTTTCAAAGTGGTCAACACAAGAGTTAACAGTCATTCCGACTCGGGTTTACCCAACATCAAAATCACATGGTCGGCTCCTATCAGTCGAATCTTGGATCCCTAGCATCCAAGACAGCCCATCATAGCGATGCTCACCTTGCCCCGTGCAGTACCGCCATCTGCCTTGGAATTTCTTGTCGAGCGAACACCAGTCATAATCACTGTGGAGGGAGATGCAGCTGTAGTACGTGGAGTCGCCATACATAAATGGAAAGACACACGTACTGTTAACAAACTCTGGAAAAGAAGAAACATGCTGGTGTGGGGCAAGCTTGCAACGGTAACTGACTCTCTTAACGTCCATCCCCATGATCTGCACTACACTTGCCCACCCGCTGCCCGGGGTCCACATGAGGCTGGTCTCTCCAACTTGCCTTCCCTGTGTGTGGCACAAAATACCCATGAGCAGAGGGCCCACACTTCATCTCCTAAGCCGAAATTCTGGAGTCTTTTTCATAGTCTCCTTTCTCCCTCTCTCTCAGAAAAGTAAAACGGTTAGCATGCTAGAATTGGCTCCCGCGTAGCTCGAGAAGCTATCTACTTCTCTCTGCACTTTCATCACTACCTTAGCGTCGCCTCTTGCCTTGACTATGACAATAACTTATTTCTGGATGCTTCCAACCTATTTGTTCCGTCCATCTCCACACTGCGGAGAGAAAGTTCATTCTCAAACACCAGCCAGCCCCTGCCCCCCTATTAACCCCAAACGGCTCTTAGGATCCGAAGCAGCATTGAAATGGCTCATGATACTCTGCTCGCTCTTGGACTTGAAGCCTCACCTTGGACTTTCCTTCCTGTGTTCTCTCTGCTCACCCCTTGTTAGGTGTCCTGAGGCTGCTGCCATCTTTCTTGCCTTGGGGATTTACCGATGATTTTCTCTGCTTGGCAGGAAAACCACACACCCTTTGCCTGTTTACCCTCTTCTTAGGTTCAGCTTAGATGTGAATCTCCATGGAACCTTCTGGAACATCCAGACTGTGCTAGAGCCATTTGTATTGCATTCTCGTACAGGTTCCCATTCCTTATCATTATTTCATGCATAATGACGTGTTCAGAGTCTTTCTCATTTGTCAGAAATGACCCCATGTATCTTATCCAAAGCAAGAGCCGTGATATCAACTGATAGGGACTGGCACATGATAGAGACTTAATGAATAAATATTGGTTGACCCTTCATAAGCCTGAAGTAATTTTGACCCAGATTAATTTATTGCTATATGTTGCTTATATTTGCTATAAGTTATTTATATTTTTATTATATATATTATAATGTATATTATATATTGCTATATGTTATTTATATTTAATATTTAATAATATGTTATTGATCAACAATTATATTAGCACCTTTATTATGTTATTATTTAACCATGTTATTTGTCATTGTGAAATTTATTATTTAATATTTTAAATTATTCAACGATTTGTATACCATTAGTAATTGTTATGCTTATTATTATTTAGTTATTATTATGTAGTTACAGAATATAGCTTACTCTCTGCTAGACGCATTGGACATAGTTTGCAAGCAATAATGATATCCCCCCATCAGTCCAGTGAACTGGGTATTGTCATGAGACTCCTGCGAAGGTCAGCTTTGGTCCTCAGCATGCGATCCCTACACCCAGAGACGCTGCTGCCTGCCAGCCGCCCTGAAAACAGCTTCCTTCTGACTCCAAAGCTAAGAGGGTTGAAGGGTCCCATTTTCCAGGCTACGTTAGTTCAACCCCCAAACAAGTCATTGGTAACTAAAGCAATTACGAAACCGACCAATGTTTTCGGACTCAAATGTCCCTTTCCCTGGCTTGACTAGCCCACAAAGTGTTCCCACCTCTGCATTTCTTTCCCCAGACCCCCAATTTCACGTGTGTAGGTTAAAACTGAGTACCAGTCGTGCACAGGTGGACATGGGCCACCTCTTTCAAGAACTGAGACCCGGAGGCAACGTTAGCTAACGTGAGCAGGTAAGAGTTCCATGATTGACTTTCCATCTGAAAAAGCAGATGCAGAAGATGACATGTGGGCTTCCATTTATAAGAAACGTCCAGAAGAGACCAACCTCTAGAGACGGGAAGGAGGCTGGTGGTTGCCTGTGCCTGGGGACGGGAATTTGGAGGGGGGTGACGGCGAGTGGGTGCAAGAGGTCTTCTTGGGGCTGATGAACATGTTCTAGAACTGGACTGCGGTGATGTTTATACGCCTCTGTAAATTTACTAAAAAATCATTGAATGGCACACTTAAAATGGGTGAATTTTATCAATCTGGAATTTGGCTGTCATGACCAGGGAGGGCCTGCCTTTACAGCCAGAAGAATAACAGAAGAGCAAAATGGTGGGAAGTGCAAGGATCTCCAAGATCATGACATTGTTTCACGGGTGAGGCTCACATTTGAGACGCTAACAAATGAAGAGATGTCTCCTTACCTAGAACTGGCGGATGTAAATGGGTAATCAATTCTGAAAGTGAAAAGAAATGGATAAAATTTAGACCCAGCTCCTAAAATACTCCATTCCTAGACTAGTGACTATTAGAGGTTTTATTTTTTATATTATTATTATTATTTATTTATTTGAGAGAGACTAAGAGAATGGGGAGGGTTAGAGGGAGAAGCAGACTCCCTGCCGAGTGGGGAACCTAACTTGGGACTGGATCCTGGACTCCAGGATCATGACCTGAGCCGCTTAACCCACTGGGCCAACCAGGCGCCCGACTACTGACTATTAAAATACCTTGAAGTACATGGAGCCGGCTGCCCTTGGGTTGCAGAAACACCTAAACTGTCACATTCTAGATGACTTGGAGTATACATCTTATGGGGGCAGGCTCTTGCCGAGTGGCTCTCCAAATGAGAACCTCTCCGAGGGCTGTTTTAGGTCAACTGAGGAGATGTCTCACATCCACCCAAGAAAGCCCCTTAACTTAACTCAGGTGTGAGCTCTGACCGTCCCCAAGGTCTTTCTTGGAGTAAGTTCGAGGAAATCTAGTGTCACCTGGCTTCCACGCATTGGTTGAAATTCCACAAGTCTGAAGGTTGGAGGAAATGTTCTAGCTTTTGCCCACATGACAGCGTTTCAGGAAAACAACCTGTTTGCTCCGTGTGCCCTCGGTGGTGATTTTGTTCTGTGGTGTTTCACTTCTTGGAAAATTTTGCTCTTGTATCATCCCTGAGCCCATTGTGGGGAGTAAGGTTAGACCATAAAAGCCAGGTTAGACCTTGGTAAAGACTAGAAGAGAAATACATAGGTTCGTTGCCCAATAACATTGACTAATGTCTACTGCGCCGTTGCCATGTTCCAACTGTTCTCAGTTGACCTAAAACAGCCCTCGGAGAGGTTCTCATTTGGAGCTCTTTCT
Source organism: Martes martes (assembly GCF_963455335.1). NCBI lineage: Eukaryota > Metazoa > Chordata > Mammalia > Carnivora > Mustelidae > Martes > Martes martes. The sequence continues at coordinate 50,581,076 of NC_137905.1, forward strand.
CCTCATTCCCCCGAAAGCTTACAGATGAGAAAACGGGAACAGAGAGAGTCACATGACCACCAACTGGTAGGAACCAGGTCCAAAGTCAAGAAGTCTGACTTCGGAGGCTGTGTTCTGACCATGATATTGATGCCATCTTGGAATTGTCACTTACCTGTGCAAGTGACCTGTGCAAGCAAGTAACTTACCTGTGCAGTCCGTGAACCTGACTTTGTCTCTGATACAACAATGCTCATTTGTAGGTTTGCATGAGACTCTAACTCAGGAGCTGCTGTGTGGTGCGTCTGGCACCCATGTTAGGAGATCGCAGCCCTGCTCTTCAGAAAGAAGCTAACATGTCAACGATTTTGAAGGCGTGGTTAAATAAAGAGTCACTGGGGTAGTTTTCTAGGTGTCCACCTTCGTATTTAGTGCCTTATGCCAATTATCTCCTTGACACTGGTTGCTTGCACGGCCCCTGAAAGATTGGGATTATTATTGTATATTACATTTCTCGCTTACCTATTGATAATGACCTCCATTTTGTAGATACACAAATGGAAGTGTAGAGAGGGAAATCACTGTCAAAGCCATAAAACTGAATAGGTAGGTACTCGCGCTCCAGAAACGGAGCCTTTAAAAGGATCCTGCCTCTGGGGGGCGTAGTTTCTGTCCCCGAAACCCTTCTGGGAGCCGCCACAAAGCTGAACACCGCCCCCCTCCCCGGGTGCTGGTGGTGAGTTAGGATACTTTTGGCATAAAACCATGGGTGCTGAACTTTCTGCTTTGTCTGTCGCAGTGCTCTTGGCTTGCCACAGAACCGCTAATGTTCGCCCACCTCTCATCTCTGCGGTCTGTAAGCCCCACAGCCTGCTCATTTTACACGTGAAAGAGCAGAGAGACGCTTTCACCCAAACACTGGCCACAGTCAAAAATGCGTGCGGCCGGGGTTCATGTCCACCTTGGTCTTCTGGTTCCAAGGAACGGGCTATTTCTCGCAGACGCCGGTTCCCCCAGAAAAGGTCTTGCCGTCCCCATCTACTGACGCGGCGGAACCCCACCAAATCCGTACAGATCTTCTGTCACTGTGCTTTAGGTCACTATCACACTACGCCTCCGGCCAAGCAGGACTACTTTTTACCATTTGATAAGTGGTTTTGGCCCCTCCCACCCGGTCCTCCTGGTCCGCCTCCGCCTCCAGCTAATGATGCCGACAGAGGACCACGGATACTGACTAAGGACCTACAGTGCGTCCCCCGTGTTTTGAGAAAGGGAAAAACCAAGCCGCCCGACACCCGACACCCGACACCCTGGCCCTCCACCGCTCCCTGTGCCACAGATCACCAACCACGCCTGTCCCCTGGGTGGCTGCTGCTTCTTGACCTACTGACCAAATCTTCCTCCTCGTGCTGGTCTGCCTTCCCCTCCGGGAGGGTTTGCCGACACCCAGACAGAATCCCCCGCAGCATTCAAGGGAGTCAGCCCCGGCTTCTCTGACCGAGCCCCCCAAGATCTCCCAACCAGAGTCCAAACCCTGCAGCAGGTTCCAGAGCCCTGAGCTTGGACAGCCCGGGAACCCCGCGCACGCGCAGTCTCCATGGCTCCGGAGCCGGGCGGGGCGGTGGGGGTGGGAGTGGGAACCAACGCGGACCCCTCCGGCGTGGTGCAGGCAGGGCTGTTCCGGGGTTTTAATCCTGACCCCGACGACCTGAGATAAAGATCACTTGCTCTCTACTGAATTGATCTGTTTTCTGGGGGAGGCAATGTATACGGTTCAAACGGCAACTGAGTTAGAAAAGGGAGATGGTGAAAGAGAACTTTCCAAAGCAGCACGTGATAAGTGTCCTCTTTCTCTTATTTCTGTTTTTGTTTGTTTGTTTGTTTTTGTTTTTGTTTTTTAATTGTGGTAAGAACATTGTGCAGCAGATCTACCTTCTTTTTTTTTTATTTTTTTTTTAAGATTTTTTTAAAAATTTATTTGTCAGAGAGAGAGAGAGAACACACAAGCAGGCAGAGAGGCAGGCAGAGGCAGCGAGAGAAGCAGGCTCCCTGCCGAGCAAGGAACCCGATGCGGGACTCGATCCCAGGACACTGGGATCATGACCTGAGCCGAAGGCAGCGGCTTAACCAACTGAGCCACCCAGGCGTCCCCAGATCTACCTTCTTAACACAGGTTTAAGTCCGCATTACAGTCCTGCCGACAGCGGGCGGACGGTCCTCAGCCTCCTCCCACCGAACAGCAGCTCCCTGGCTCCCTTCTCCCCGGCCTTGGCGTGCACCCCTCTGCACGGTGTTTCTGGGAGTCTGACTGTCTCAGACACTGGATACAAGCGGAGCCCCCACACCCTTTATTTTGCACCCGCTGTTATGCTGTAGGTCAAAGACCCCAGGGACAGGCGGTGGAATCCGTTTCCTGCCCCGCTCACCTGCTCACCGCAACCGTTGCATCCCAGGGGGCCTCCCCTTCCTGCCGTGACCCCTGCTCCCTCCTTCACCCACCTGCTTTCAGCCCACCCACACAGACAGCCAGGGATAGCCAGCTCACTGGACTGCTCATCACCTCCGGGCACCTGCAGACGGCCTGCCCGCAGCCAGTGTTGCCTCTGGTTTATACTCTGGGCCGACGTCTGCCCCTCCCACGGGAGCTGCTCTCCCGGCACGTGGCACCCGGACTGACTCTACAGCAGGCTCTCGGCGCCCTAACTCGGGGTGGGGGGGGTGCATAGAAGAATCAGCAACATCCCCCTGAGAATGCGCTCTAGCACGTGCAGAGAGTGGGCTCCCTGCACCGGCTCCAGCCCCCTCACCTGCACCCGAGTCAGAAATCCAACCCCCCCCCCAGCCCCCCGGTGCCACAATGCTTAAGTTTGGGAACCCCGGCTCTGGCTCCGTAGCTTGCTTGATCTTTCCATAACCATTTCGTACCATTTATTCCCTAACTACTGTTTTTTAAAAAGATTTTATTTTTCTGTTTATTTTGGAAAGAGAGAGAGAGCAAGCGAGTGAGGGCACAGGAGTGGAAGGGAGGAGCAGAGGGACAGAGAGAATCTCAGACCAACTCAGCACTGAGCCCGAGCCCGAGACTGGAGCCTAGCCCAGGCATCGATCTCATGACCCTGAGATCTTGACCTGAGCGGAAAACAAGAGTCGGAAGCTTTAATGACTGAACCACCCAGGGGCCCCGCCTAAAGGACAGATGCTCACCCCAGTTCCCACGTGTGGGCGTGGCCCGCGTTAGACCGCCCCTCCCAGCCACCCCCTCCGGAGGGATCTGGGGAGAGCGGAAGAGGCCCGCACACTTTGCAAGAGAGGCGAGGGATGCAAAGGTGAGTACCGGTAAAGGGGGCGGGGGTGTCCTGGGGGACCCCCAGGGCAATCCAAGATGAGGAACAAGACAAGCATCACCACGGCCGACCGTGGGGAAGGGAGGGCACTCACCTCACCCTCGCGCGTCCGTCTGTCTGAGCTAAGTTCTTCCCATAGTTACTTCACTCGCCGCCCCTTTGCAAGCCCCGGGGGACGGGCTACTGGTGGGAAACACATCTGCCTTTTCCAAACAGAGATGAGAAAATGGAACTGGAGAAACTCTGATAAAAGCACGAAGCCCGGAGAAGCTGCGATCCCCCCAGCTGGCACGTGGGGTTTGCTTCTCGCCTTTTGCTATTTTGCTGAAAGGGAAGGAGCGGAACACAGCCTCTGACCTCTCCGCGGCTAGAGAGGTCAGCTGGTAGGTAGTCCTGGTAAGCAACAGCGCCGCGCCAGGCTGGGAGGAGTCTCACGCCGCTCCGTGTCCTGGGACTCGTGTCCCTGGCTTGACAGCTGGGGAAACTGAGGCCGAAGTGGCAGAGCACAGGTTCACTCCAGGCAGCCAGCTGAGTGACTCTGGAAAGTTCTCTTTGTTCTCTGAGCCTGTACTCCAGATCTCTGAAATGTTGGGGCTACCTACATGCCATTGGAGAACCCAGGGAATATTCTTTCCTTTCCTTCCTTCCTTTCCCTTCCTCCTTCCCTCCCTCCTTCCCTCTTCTTTCCTTCCTTCCTTTCCTTTTTTCTTTCTTGAGTTAATCATTTTTCCATCACACCATTGTTCCCAGTCCCTAACCACGACTATTTCGGATGCTACAGACAAAATCAGTGGCAGTGTGAGACCAGTCCTCCATTCCTCTTATTTAAACCAGTTAACGTTTGTGGCAGATACTGGAGTTTCTGCTGTCAGGGAAGAGACCATCTTTGACTTTCATTTATTTCTCCCTTTTGGGAGGCACATTTTATTGATTTTTATTTATTTATTTTTAAAGTGTTTCTTTTCTTTTCTTTAAAAAAAAAAAGATTTATTTATGAGAAAGAGAGAGAGAGAGAGAATCCCGATGTAGACTCTTCATAGAGAGTGGAACCTGACGCGGGTCTTGATCCCAGGACTTGGGATCACGACACGGGTCGATACTGAGTCAGCTGCTCAACTGACTGAGCCACCCAGGTGCCCCATGGGTAAATTTAGAAAAATGCTCTAGGTTCTGATCACTTCTCCCAAAGATCATGGAAAGTTATATTCCTGAATCTTCATGAGGTCATCAGAGGCAGTGATAAGTACCTACAGTGCTGGTGAGGAACCTTCTGGAGGTTCACCAGGAACCACTCCCTAAAGGCATGTCCAGGACACTCTGAGCAGGACCCAGAACACCCTACCCTCTCGAAGGGCTGCCATGGACATCAGAGGGACCCATTATTCCTTTCTTGCTCAACTGAGTCGTCATTATGCCTGAAGGCACTCAACCAACTGTGATAAAATATTTTTCAGAACCAGAGTTGGTATCTGGCCAACAACGCTTGTAGAGTTGAGATGAGAAAAAGAAAAAGGAAAGGAAAAAAAACCCCAAACACTTAAGGTCCTAAACCTACCAAAGGGCAGAGGTGACCTTAGATTCTAGAATTTTTTATGTGAATCACAGGGAAACCAAGGAGAGAAATTAGCCATGATTCTAGCAGAGAGAGGATTACAAGGGGCTCTTTTGTCTTCTGCAAAAACGGCCCTGGGTTTGGACTCAGGTCTCCTTGTTAAGAGCAGCTCTGGACCCAGTGGAAAATATATGGGCATTAATGTCACATAGACTAACTTGCAGCTCCTGGGTCTCCCACTTAGTAGTTGGGGACGTTAGCCACCATGTTTCAGAGCCGCCCAGTCCACAGTGAGTACACTGTAGACCTTTACCCTTCCAGAGGCTGTTGTGTTTGAGAGTTGAGTCATTATAGGTAAGATGCATACATCTTCCTGAAACCCCGTGTATGACTTTGCAAGGGTTGCCGTAACAACATACCCCAGACCGGGTGGTTTGGACAACAGAAATGTCTTTTCTCAGAGTTCTGGAGCCCAGAAGTCCATGATCAAGGTGCTGGCAGATTTGATTTCTGGGTAAAGACTCTCTTTGTGACTTGTAAATGGCCAGCTTCTCCCTGTGTCCTTACATGGCCTTTTCCCTGTGCTTGTATATAGAGAAAGAGATCTCTGGAGTCTCTTCTCATAAGGACACAAGCCCTATTGGCTTAAGGTCCCAGATTTACCCCCTCACTTTAACCTTTATTACCTCCCTATGGGTTCTATCCCCTGATTCAGTCACATTGGGAATTAGGGCATCAGTGTGTACATTTGCAGGGCTGGGAACACAATTTAACCCATAACACCCCGATTTAGCTCTGCAAAATGAGGTCATTGGCCACAGCTTGTCTGAACCGTGGGAAAATCTGAGGTGATGGGCATGAATTGAAAGTCAACGTAAGAAGCAAAGTTGTATCAATTCCTAGAAAAGTTGAGTCGTAGCCATAGGCAGACAAATGATAACTTACCTTTTAATCGGTAGCTCTCGTGGAGCTGAGAGTTTCCTGGACCCAGCCACGTCCCACTTCTGCTGATGCTGTCTCTCTAATCCAAGCATCATGATCCTCCCAGCACAGCACACAGCTCCCTGACCAGGCTCCCTGCTCTACGGCTCTGCGCCCGCTCCATTCTCTCTACGTAGTAGCTACAGCAAGGTCGTGTCGCGGCTGTGATGAGTATCCCCCATAGCCTCTGTGAAACTTGGGGGAAAATGCCAAAGCCCCTGTTCCATCTGACCTCGGGCTTTCCCCATTGCTCACCCAAACCAAGCAGCCGTCCTGCTGTTTCTGCATCGGCAACTCCCCAAACACGGTGGGATCCCAGGCACTGACATCGTGTGTCTGTCCCGCAGAAACACCATTCCTAGAAGACACGGGGCAGGACTTCTTCCTTCTCTTTCTTCTTTTTAAAAAAAAATTTAAAAAAAATATTATTTATTTATTTGACAGAGAGAGATCACAAGTAGGCAGAGAGGCAGGCAGAGAGAGAGAAAGGAGGAAGCAGGCTCCCCGCCGAGCAGAGAGCCCGATGCGGGGCTCGATCCCACGACCCTGAGATCATAACTCTGTCTCTCGCTCTTCCCTGATGTAATCTTTTACACAGGGATTCTCTCTGCCTGGCCCAGTTCCCAACGCTCATACCTGTGTTTAGATGCATATCCATTTCTATGACTGTGCGTTTGTGTCTTTATTACATTTCTCCCGCCTAGATTGCAGACTCTGGAGGCCTGACTTTCTCCAGTTCCGTACCTGATCTCCAGTAAAACCAGTGCCTCACAGACGGCGCATGCTCAGTAGCCATCGCTGAATGACAGACGAGAGCGCGCCTCCCGCGGGGTCTGCGGTGAGGGCTCTAGGAAATAATGCGGGTAAAACAGTGAGGCCAGAACGCGGCCCAGGCCACACGATCATGGCAGGGCGGTCGTTGTCACGCTCGAAAGGCGTTTCTTACGTTCATGCCGGGCAGAGAGTACAGGAGAAGGATCCTCCCAGATTTCCAATTTTTTTTTATTTCCGATTTTAAAAATTAATTATTTTTATTAACATACAATGTATTATTTGCCCCAGGGGTGCAGGTCTGTGAATCGTCAGGCGTACACACCAGATTTCCGATTTTGAGGAGCAGAGAGCAGATTTCAGGAAATTTTTATATATATATATTTTATTTTTTTACAAACTTATAATGTATTATTAGCCCCAGGGGTACAGGTCTGTGAATCACCAGGTTTACACACTTCACAGCACTCACCATAGCACATACCCTCCTCAGTGTCCATAACCCAACCACCCTCTCCCTACTCCCCTCCCCCGGGAACCCTCAGTTTGTTTCGTGAGATTAAGAGTCTCTTATCGTTTGTCTCCCTCCCGATACCATCTTGTTTCATTTATTCTTTTCCTACCCCCCAAACCTCCCACGTTGCATCTCCACTTCCTCATATCAGGGAGATCATATGATAGTTGTCTTTCTCCGATTGACTTATTTCGCTCAGCATAATACCCTCGAGTTCCATCCACGTCATCGCAAATGGCAAGATTTCATTTCTTTTGATGGCTGCATAGTAGTCCATTGTGTATACACAGCACATCTTCCTTATCCATTCACCTGTTGATGGACATCTGGGTTCTTTCCAGAGTTTGGCTCTTGTGGACATTGCTGCTATGAACATTCGGGTGCACGTGTCCCTTCGGATCACTACGTACTGTATGGTTCCAACTATAAGGTATTCTGGGAAAGACAAAGCGATGGCTACAGTCGTCCCCAGAGGAGAAATTCCGCCCTAACTGGAAAGGAGTCCGGGTGGATCAGAGGATGAAGGTCACGAGCAGAGGACCTCAGAAGTATGGAGACCTGAGGTGGCTGATGGGGTTGCTTTCTGTGGGACACGAAGGTAAACAGAAGGGAGAAAGCCTTCGGAGGCTGGCTGGTGATGAGAGAAAAGGAGGGGCACACTTTAGGGCACTATAAAATAAAATAGAACCCGAAAATAGAAGAAACCACAAACCGTCCCACCATCAAGAGCCCCACCTCCCCAGCAAGAAGCCATCCAGGAAAGAAACTGGACAGCAGACGGCGCCCTTGAACTAAGAATCTTATAAACCATTAACCCCCTCCGTGGGTGAACCGCAACAAGGTAGCGGTCTCTCCCGCGTGGCGCACACACCCCAGAAGCAAATGAACCAAGGGCGTGAAAGAGCCTCAAATTAATATTTGGGGGTAGGAAAGACATTTTGAATTAGAAATTCGAAAAGTACTAAAATGAATTTTTAAAAATGGGGGCGGGGGGAATGGAACAAGGCGGAAATGGAGAAAAAGAAATTAAAGTGTGCAAAGTGAAAACTAAATTAAAATGTGGCCAAGGGACTAATAGATCTAAGTGCAGACTCAAGAAGGGGCATTTAAGAAAAGCACTGCAGGGATGCCTGGGTGGCTCAGTGGGTTAAGTGTCTGCCTCCGACTCAGGTCATGATCCCAGGACCCTGGGATGGAGTCCAGCATCAGGCTCCTTCCTGCTTCCCTCTCTGCTTGCCTTTCCCTGTGCTTGTGTTCTCTCTCTGACAAATAAATAAATAAAATCCTAAAAAAAAAACAAAACCAAAACCAAAAACCCTACAACATCCATGAGGATGAAAACAGGATAAAAATGTAAAGGGAGTTATAGAGGGTGTGATCGAAATAAAGGAACTTAGGATGTGTGTCCCTGAACAAAAACAGCAAGACAAAGGGGGAAAAATAATATTTGAGACATAACCTAAGAAAATAATAAATATGCCAAAATAAAAGAAGATCAGAATCTACCTATGAAAAGGATCTACCAGGGGTTGTGAAGATATTTATCCACACTGTGTCACTCCCAGGACTTGGGGAAATAATTGCAAGGCGTGTTTGGTATGACGCTGAGCCAAGAGCGAAGCGAACTTACGTGAGGACTCTGTCTCACGTTTCTGGAAACTTCAACTCGAATTACTGGACCCCAGTGGCGGTCCGAGTCCTTGAAAATTTATCTTCACTCGGAACCAGTATTCAGGAGACCCTGCAAAGTTTATGTATTTCCCCTTTCTCCTGGGCACTAAACACTGTGCCCCATTGGGGAAGTCTACCACGAAGGCTGAGAGTGTACGCCTCTGGTGCCCGGCTTCACAGTCGTCCGGGCTCCCAGTCATTCAAGGGGCAGCGAGGCTGTGGACTAATTCATGCTTGGAAATCTGGTAGGAGGTTGGCTCTGGCTCTTGAATGTAACACGTATAGCAAGCTTTCAACTGAATTTCTTTCTTAAAAAACCCCCTATGATCCATTTAGCACCACTAGATGTCTCTCTGGCCAACCATTCCCTAGGATCTGATTAGTAAGTAATCCCTGATGCCTGGAATAATAACCAAAATCACTGTGCACCTTAAGGACTAATGGCCAACACCCGGGCTCGGTCACAGCGCGTTCTACGGCTCTCCCGAGACAAGGAGGCCCATTTCAAAGACTGGAAAGATAAGTCACAAACATTCTTCTTGGGGTTGGGTTTCTTTCTTTCTTTCTTTCTTTCTTTCTTTTTTTTTTTTTAAGATTTATTTATTTATTTGACAGACAGAGATCACAAGTAGGCAGAGAGGCAGGCAGAGAGAGAGGGAGAAGCAGGCTCCCTACAGAGCAGAGAGCCCGATGCGGGGCTCGATCCCAAGACTCTGGGATCGTGACCTGAGCCGAAGGCAGAGGCCTTAACCCACTGAGCCACCCAGGCGCCCCTGGCGTTGGGTTTCTTATGAAAGATTATGAGGAGTCCTTTGGGTCCATAAAGACAGTGCTTCCAAACTCTTTTTTAGGGGGCGCCATGACCTACAGTAATAATACACTTGAAAATATGATTTGACACATATTCATGTATTTTTTTTATTGAATGATATTGACATACAACACTGTATTAGTTTCAGGTGATCAATGGAATGATTTGACGCTGCGTTCACTGTGAAATGATTACCACCATCTGGTCACCATCTGTTACCATAAAAAGTTACAAAACGTTCTTTTCCTTGGGATGAGAACTTGCAAGATTCACTCTTCGAGCAACCTTCAGGGATATGCACTACAACACCGCTGACTACAGTCGCCACGCTTCACATCACGTCCCCGGGACTTATCCATGTATATATGTGTAGATAGGCATCCACTTCTATTTATAAAATCACCTTAAAATATTAGAAATAATATATTGGGTACACATGCTCTACTCTGGGATTTACCCTCCAGTTCTGTGGCATTTTAATTCCTTTTTAAATGTATTTTTTACTTTAATTTTTTAATTTTTAATTTTATTTTTTAAAAGATTTTACTTATTTATTTGACAGGGACACAGTGAGAGAGGGAACACAAGCAGAGGGAGTGGGAGAGGGAGAAGCAGGCTTCCCGCTGAGCAGGGAGCCCGCTGTGGGGCTTGATCCCAGGAACCTCAGATCATGACCTGAGCCCGAGGCAGGCGCTTAACGACTGAGCTACCCAGGAGCCCCAGAATGTAGGTTTTCATATCAAAACCTCATCATCCACCATCCATGGCCAAAACCCCATTATTAACAGCCGGATCACCTTCAACTCATATCTCAGGAAGAAAGAAAAAAAAAAAAGCCTTATAAGGAGGGTCCTATCTTCTCCTTTCACAAAAGAAACTGAAGATTACTTCCCAGGAGAATGATTAGACCTTTTCATGCCCTTCCCCGAAAATCTCACCATCAGTCACAATATTTCCAAATCTTGTCTTTGTTATAATTCTGGGTCAAGGAACACCATTTTTTCCCAAAGGCGTCCCCATCTTCAGTACATTCCCGGTAGATCATGTGTCTGTACCAGAAGGGAAACACGCATTTTGCAAAGTCTACAGAGGAGGGAAGCAATCAGAATAAGAAATCTTTCCATTTTGTTATTTCTTTGCCATGTCTCTCATGCACACAGGTCTGTGCCCCCTCCCCCAAACCCTTTCCCCGCATTCAGCACCGTCTGCTTGGCAATATTGGTGGGGGATTGAGGTTTTGCTAAAAGTTTGCTTTCAAGGTCATGTGTTTGAAGCTCTCATAATGTCCTTGGTGCAATTTGTAGGTAGGTCAGAGACCTACCTGCACAGACCTCGTTTTCACAGTGTCCTTGACTGTGGAGTCCCTGTACAGCGCCCTCTTGTGGATCCCGTTGAACAAAGATCACCCCCCACTCCCGGCAGTATTCAGAGACTGGACACACTCACCGTCTTCAGAGCAGTATTTCCAATATCCTTGGTAAGTCTCATTTACGGAACACCACCTGTGTTTCGTCTTGAGCTTGACGCAGTCGTAGAATATTCCATTTTTGTAATGGAATGGAAAGAAACATTTGCCATCTGGAGAAAACAAAAATTCTTGGTCTTTCTCTGGGAGTGTTACTTGAGATGTTACAAACTTCCTTTTTTTTTTTTCTTTCTTAATATATTATTTATTTTTTTGACATCGAGAGAACGAGAGGGAGAGGGAGAGAGCATGAGAAGCGGAAAGTCAGAGGGAGAAGCAGGCTTCCCGCTGAGCAGGGAGCCCGATGTGGGACTCGATCCCAGGACCCTGGGACCATGACCTGAGGTGAAGGCAGTTGCTTAACTAACTGAGGCACCCGGGGCGCCCTACACACTGACTTTTGTCTTCCCTGGTTGCACTGAGGTGAGAGCTGCTCCCTGGGGTTCTGCTGAATACTGAGTCACTTAACTGCAGAGCTGTCCGACCCCTACTAATAAGGGTTTCTTGTTTTCAACCCTTCCTCCATGTCCCACGTTTCTCCATGGATTAAACACTCTTGATATATTTTGCTTAGCATTTGGCCCAGTTCCAGAAACCTTAGAAACATAAATATGAGACTTATCTATCGAACAATTTCCCCTCCACCTCTTTTCTTCACCTTATTACACACACACACACACACACACACACACACACACACACACACACACACACAGAGTATATAGCCTGGTTTGTATCTATCCAGTTTTCTCCACGGGTATATGGACATTACATATACACACGCTTACATCCCTACAACACACACACAGGGATACATACTATACGTGGGCTCTCTGCACAGAGTTTTTGCTCCCTCCTAAAATGAATCATACTTTGTATCCACAACTTGTTTCTAACTTAGCCTATCACAAAAATCCTTCCCAACGTATCTTTTTCTTCCCCCCTCCCGGCCTCCATTTAAGACAGTGTTCAGAACTTTCTTTAGAATTGAACTCATCATCTTTCTCTCTCACTTATATTCTTCCTTCATGAAGGACATCTCTATCCACCCACCTGAGCCAAAAAACTTACCCAATGTGTCCTTTTAACCTTTGTAGCTCTAACTCCTCTCTAATGTCAATTCATATTCTGTGATACGGATTTTGCCAAATTGACTCAACATTTCCCGTGTTCAAATTGTTTTCCCTCTATACAAAGCTGAAGCAAACTTTCCATGTATGTAAACTCTTATGTACTGAAGCATTTATTTCTACAGAATGGAATCCCAGGGGCGCCTGGGTGGCTCAGTGGGTTAAAGCCTCTGCCTTTGGCTCGGGTCATGATCCCAGAGTCCTGGAATCGAGCCCCGCATCGGGCTCTCTGTTCAGCGGGGAGCCTGCTTTCTCCTCTCTCTCTGCCTGCCTCTCTGCCTACTTGTGATCTCTGTCTGTCAAATAAATAAAAACTTAAAAAAAAAAAAGAATGGAATTCCAAAAGTAAGATTCTTAGGTTAAAGCACGTATGGACTGTTAATGTTATTGGGTATTGCTTTCTCAAAGGACAATAGCAATTCATGTTTCCTACCAATGTGCCCTTTCACCTGGATTTTCTTTGCCCTGAAGTATTTATACTTCCTAAGGTGTATACCTTTTTTTTTTTTTTAAGATTTTATTTATTTATTTGACAGACAGAGATCACAAGTAGGCAGAGAGGCAGGCAGAGAGAGAGGAGGAAACAGGCTCCCCGCGGAGCAGAGGCCGATGCAGGGCTCGATCCCAGGACCCTGAGACCATAACCTGAGCCGAAGGCAGAGGCTTAACCCACTGAGCCACCCAGGTGCCCCAGGTGTATACCTTTAAAACAGATTATTCCTATCTTGCTTTAAAATAGATGGTACGAAGTAGAATGAGCAGGATCTGAAGCTAGCAAGCATCAGAAAAGATTACTTATTATGACTATTTGATGCATTCTTGGCTGATACCATGCTATTTGTATTACTGTAATTATGGTTTGTTTAAATATCTGATAATACAAGGTGTTTCTCCAACACTTTTCCACCCGTAATATTCCTAATAACTATTGGACATTTTTCCCACGTGAATTTTATTTATTTATTTATTTATTTTTAAATTTTTTATTTTTATTTTTATTTTTTTAAAAATATTTTATTTATTTGACAGACAGAAATCACAACTAGGCAGAGAGGCAGGCAGAGAGAGAGGAGGAAGCAGGCTCCCCACAGAGCAGAGAGCCTGATGCGGGGCTCGATCCCAGGACACTGGGATCACGACCAGAGCCGAAGGCAGAGGCTTTAACCCACTGAGCCACCCAGGCGCTCCCCCACGTGAATTTTAAAATCAGGTATTTTCTGGCTTATTGGCAGAAATTAAAGAGTAGTGCCTGTAAAGTTCAGGGTGACTCTGTTTCTTGTTTTTCTTTATCTGTTTACAAATTCCTTTTATCAAATTTACAAAAAGGGAAAAAGGTTTTATCAGGAAAACCCCACTGATCTCCCCATTTCTACAAAATTAAAAGAAAATATACTTTAATTACAAAAGTTTTCTGATCATCTTACCTTTGACTTCTGGAAAGTGAATTATAGTTTCTGAAAAAGAAAATTTGAAGCTGATGTTTATGTCACTATCCTTATTTCTTCCAACCCAGAACATGGCATGATCTGTCATTTAGAACTCGCTTTATGTTGTTCAATATGATTTTATCGTTTACTTATTTAAATCCTGGACATTTCATGCTGATTTAACCCCAAAGTGTTTCTTGTCACTGACTTAAAATAGAATGATTTTCTTTTCTGTCAGTGTCTACTGGGTTCTTACCAGTATAGGGAAAAACAACTGATTGTTATATATTTATCTTATATCTAACCACAAATCTAGATTCTCTTATTTTTTTAAAAATTTTTATTAACTTTCAAATTTTAATTTTCATATGGTTCAGATTCTCTTATTGAAGCTAGGAACATTTACTAGTTTTCCTAGGGCTTTTTGAAGTATGCAATCAGACAATAATTGTACTTCTTATTTTCTCTGCTGAAAGGGTTATTTCCTTTTTGCACCATCACCTGCATTAGGGCCCCTCCGCCCCCCACAATGTTAACTAGTACTGGTCACAATTGACACATCCATGCAGACAGAGCCACGTTCGGGTTAAGAATGTTCATTTCAGTACAGCTGATAATAGCCGCTCAGATAGAGATCAATCCAAAAATACCAAGCAGTAAGGGAATTTTTTTTTTTTAAGATTTTATTTATTTATTTGACAGAGAGAGATCACAGTAGACAGAGAGGCAGGCAGAGAGAGAGGGGGAAGCAGCCTCCCTGCTGAGCAGAGAGCCCGATCCCAGGACCCTGAGATCATGACCCAAACCGAAGGCAGCGGCTTAACCCACTGAGCCACCCAGGCGCCCGCAGTAAGGGAATTTAAAAATAAAATATTATTTATTTATTTGAAAGGGAGAGAGAGCAGGAGCAGGAGGAGGAGCAGAGGGAAAGGGACAAGCAGATTCCATGCTGAGTGCGGAGCCAGAAGAGGAGCTCAGTCCCACAACACTGAGATCACAACCTGAGCCAAAATCAAGAGTCAGACGCTGGACCTCCTGAGCCCCTCAGGTGCCCCTTAAATACATAGCTTTATAATACTGCAGACATTAACAAAGAGGAACATACACATAGATATGAAAACATTTGCACTTCATCTTTAGGTGACAAAAGGCATTTTCTATTTCATTATGTTCTATAAGACCCTGTTTTTACAAAGAAGAAAATCCCATTATGGAGTCGTATGGGATGATACATTTGGTCACTCAAAAATATTAACAGTAAAATTGGCAATAGTATTATAATTGCTTTCTTCTTCTTTTTCCTTATCTATTCTTTTTAAAAAATTATTTATTTGACAGAGACAGAGAGAGAGCACAAGCAGGGGGAGGAGCGGAGGGAGAGGGAGATGCAGGCTTCCCGCTGAGCAGGGAGCCCGATGTGGGGCTCGATCCCAGGACTCTGGGATCATGACCCAAGCCCAAGGCAGATGCTTAACCGGCCGAGACCCCCCAGGCGCCCGCCCCTTTCTTTAACTCTTCTTAACATAGATTGTACTTTATCTTATATATGAGGACATAAAATATGATTTCTTGCCGGGAAAAGAAGCATAATATTGAACGACTTTATATTTTATTGCCAAATTTTAAAAACAACTCTAAGAGGAGAGTTTTTATCAACTCACCTACAGCTGGAGGATCATCATCTGAAAGACACAATATTATTTTATGTTTAAATTAATCTCTACACCCAACATGGGACTTGAAATTCCAACCCAGAGATCAAGAGTCACACGTTCTACCGACTAAGCCAGACGGGTGCCCCAAAAGACACAAATTTTAGCAAATATTTATTTCACTAGATTTAGCCTTTAGACTAGAATGAAATGCAAATATTTTCCCAAATTGTAATCTAGTAGGATAATATTTTGAAGGAGCCTCATCAGAATTCCAGTAGTGTTTACTTTCAGTAGTGTAACTGTGGGTGATTTATAATTTTTCCTTTTGTTTTAACTGTATTTTCCAGGGCTCCATGTTATCACATGGCACCTGTTTTATTTCGGTGATAAAGGATTTCTCTCCTCACAGTAATCGTGATTATTTTCTCCCCAACGAGACGGAAGACTCTTTCAAATTCGCAATCGATTTTCGCAAACAGTGGAGAAGTTACATTCACTAAAAATGGCTCCGGAATTCAAGTTTAGGAGACTCTAGTGTCTTGCAAGTATTGAAATGCCAAGAAACCTCCCAGAAAGGGCTAAGGCATTTCATCATAAACCGCCCGTCCATTGCTCGCAGATCGTCAACACTCTTCTCTGAGACTGAAAGAGACAGGATCTCGATGGCTATGTTTTTGCCTGTAAATGTCGAACTGGCAGCAGGTACCAAAACACGAAACTTTTTCTTTTCCCCCTTGGAGCAGGAAGCACGACATAAAGGAGGCATTTAGAAATGACTTACTTTTTCACCCTTACGAGTAGGAAGGATTCCAAGGGGAGGACACGTTCAGAATGTAAACTGACGGTGCTGAGGTGTAGCTAAAGAAATACGCATTCTCTTTAAAAAAAAAAAAAAGAAAAGAAAAGAGGGTGCCTGGGTGGCTCAGTGGGTTGGGCTTCTGCCTTTGGCTCGGGTTGTGATCTCCAGGTCCTGGGATCGAGTCTCGTGTCGGGCTCTCTGCTCGGTGGGGAGCCTGCTTCCCTTCCTCTCTCTCTGCCTGCCTCTCTGCCTACTTGTGATCTCTGTCAAATAAATAAATAAAATCTTAAAAAAAAAAAAAGAAATACGCTTTCTCAGAATCTTTTGCTCCTTCGTCCCCACCTAACTGTGTGACTTTGGATCCATGACTCGACATCTCTGTGCGTCAGATCCTTTTCTATAAAACGAGGGCAATAACCGTACCTACCTCATGGGATTGTTATGAGGAACGTACTTATTATGCCTATCAAGTTCTCAGGATATGATTCTTTTTTTTTTTTAAAGGGAGAGCTCTTTTTATTTTATTATTTAAAAAAAAAGATTTTATTTATTTGACAGAGAGATAGAGAGCATAAACAGGCAGAGGGAGAAGCAGGTTTCCTGCTGAGCAGGGAGCCCGACATGGGACTTGATCCCAGGACCCTGGGATCATGACCTGAGCTGAAGGCAGAGGCTTAACCGACTGAGCCACCCAGACGCCCTTAGCATATGATTCTGCTTCACCCTAGAAATTCTGTCTGCCATCCACAGGGGTGCAGCATAGGCAATTCTTCTGAGTATGTGGGAATATTCCATAACACTGTGAGTTAAAGGTTTGTAAAAGGAAACCTGACCTAACCATGACGGCAAAGAATTGCAGAGTGCGAGAGCTGGGTAGGGGATATAAAACAGCACGGCTGCTCCGGAAGACAGCACGGAGGTTGCTCAAAAAAATTAAAATAGAACTACCACTCCGTGAATATTAGCAGCTAAATCCAAACACATATACTGCGTCTCTAATACCTGCCGGTGGTAGGTATTAATAATAATAATAATAATAATAATAATAACCTGGCATCCTCCCAGCATCCTTGGGGGAGGGGCAGCAAGAATCCTTCTCCTGTACCAGGTGTGGGAACTCAGAGCCTGGCCCGAGGTCTCAGATGAAGCTTGGAGTGGAGTCAGAGAGGCCAGGTTGGGGCTGGACTTGGGAGCCCCTGCTGGAGGGATGTGGAACAGAGGTGGCCGGGGAGGGTGCTCGGCTCTCAGCCAGTGGGGGCCGCCGGGAGCGCTGGGCTATCATTCTCCTGCCCTCCTGTCCCATAAAATAATAAAGGCTTTTGCAATGCAAGATTTGTATTTTAGCACAAGCGTTTGCTGAAATTCAGCTGTGGGCCGATGGGCAGTGTCTCCCCCAGGAGCATGAAATGATAACAGGCAGCAGGTGAAAACTCCAGAATTTTGGGTTCATGCTGCACGTCAGGGGCTGCCCGCCTAGATGGTCCTCCCTGTAAGGGACCCCACTGTCATGTCATCCCTGAGTGCGCCCCAACAGCTCGTAACCACGGAAACGTTACACTTGCCCACCGCCAATGTCTAGTCCTGGAACGGGATCACTCGGCTGGGCCCTCTGTGAAGTCTTGTCAGGTCAGTCACATCTCCGGGCTTGCCCGAGGCATGAAGGCGGTTGAGGTCACACAGCTCATCTGTCTCCTCTCTGTCTTCTCACCAGCCAGTGGGCTCACGGGTGTAGTCACTCTCGCCACTTACTCTCTACACCATGTGCCCCCGGCGCGATCCAAGCCTCCCACCTCTTCGCTTCTAAAATGCTAAAATCCGATGCTTTTCATGTTCTGTCTCCGGGAGCAGAGTGCCCCTTATCCTCGATGGCATCTTACTGCCTGCGGGCCGGGTTGCTGGGGGGACGTGGTCATTCACGCCCGCACCATGACAGTGGCCATGTGTGATGCATGTCAGGGGTTCAGAAGAAAGCCCCAGAGATGACACTGGGGCCCTCTTCACCTCGGGGGAGCAGCAGACACTTGTGTGGGGCGACAGACAGCGTGAACGAGCAACATTTCCAAAGACTCAGAAGTGGGCTGAGCACCACGTAAGTGGAAAGACTGTGCCTGGGCCTAGTGGGTCTTCATTCGCCGAGACTGGGCAGCATCGAGAGAACGTCACATGGGAAAATGTGACCTTCCTAATTCAGGAGGCCAAGCACTAAAAGTGGAGAGATTTTAGGGCCATCTTAACCAGCTTCTGGCCTTTATACTTTCTTTTTCTTTTTCTTTTTTTTTTTTAACATACATTCGAAAGTGATATCTCATGAAAAAAAATCAATGTCCGAGACAAAAATGTTATTGTTCCATAAGCATAAAAAGAATATTCTAACAGATAAGAAATTAGTGGTCATAGCCACACTGAGAACCTCTTTTTTTTTTTTTTTAAAGACATTTATCCACACTGTGTTCGATTTACTTTTCGATGCAAACGTGTCCTGGAGGATACTCCCACGTGGGACACGCGAGACCATCGTTTTGCAGAAATTTCACAAAATAACCGTTTTCCCAGGTCTGCGTGACCCCCCACCGGATGTGCAGGAAATGCCTCTGTGATGAAATTCTCTTCTTATATTGTCATCCACAATCGCTGAGGGCCACATGATTTTGGTAAAGGACCAAAACAGACCTGCCAAAACTCAGTTCCATCTTCAAAGACTCGAATAAAGCATTTAAAATATGGTAGGGGGGAAGGGAGACACATGGTCATGAAGGAACACGACTCTGCCAATGGGATCCTCCGACTTGCATTCCGATCCTTTCATTTTTATTAGTCAAATCTTCTTATATTTGTGTGTGTGTTTATTATTTTTATTTTATTATTTTTTAAGATTTTATTTATTTATTTGACAGGCAGAGATCACAAGTAGGCAGAGAGGCAGGCAGAGAGAGAGGAAAGGAAGCAGGCTCCCCGCTGAGCAGAGAGCCCAATGTGCGGCTCGATCCCAGGACCCTGAGATCATGACCTGAGCCCAAGGCAGAGGCTTAACCCACTGAGCCACCCAGGCTCCCCAAGACTCGGTTTTTCAATGCTCACCCCCGACAGTGTCACATCGCGACTCACCCTCATAGTCAGGACAGACCACGCGGTGAAATCCACAGACCCAGAGCAACAGGTACCCCACCGGCAAGGCCATGCTGCTCCTCTCAGAAACTGCTGGTCGACCTGCTCATCCTCAGGGCTTTATAGCCAACACCGCTGTCCCCTGCCTCCCCCTTCACTTCCCTCCTCCTCTCCTCCCCTCCCCTCTTGCAATGCTCTGTCTCCTTCTCTGCCTTTCTCCCTCCGCCTGCTGCTCTTAGACCTCCTTTCGCCACTCCGCCTCCTCCTTCCCTCCCCCCTCTCCGCCCCAAAGCTGGACCACCTGCCTCGCGTGGGAAGAATTGCAGGAAAAGAAATACACAAGGATTAGGTGAGGCACCACGGGGAATTTTAAGTTGTTCCCACAGTCGTCAAGGATCCATGAGCGGTACAGATAATCCCTGTCCTGGACCTTACTGGTCTTTGAAAGCCAAGCCAGGAGCGCCGTGGTGGCTCAATCGGTTAAGCCTCTGCCCTTGGCTCAGGTCATGATCCCAGGGTCCTGGGATGGAGCCCCGCATCGGGCTTCTTGCTCAGCGGAGAGCCCGAATCTCCCTCTCCCTCTACCCCTCCCTTGGCTTGTGTGCTCTCTCACTCACTCTCTCGCTCTCAAATAAATTAAAAAAAAAAAAAAAAAAAGACTTGCAATTGCTAAACTACTCAAGTTTGCCTTTACCGTCTCTGTTCTGTGTCAGTCACTATAGCAAGGCACATCGCCAATGTCCCACTCTGTAAATTTTTCCTCAGTCACGTTTTCCTTGTTATTAGCCATGTGAGATCCAAGAATCCCTCAGAGTATGAATAAAGGAAACAGTTTCTCATGAGCACATCTTGCTGGCTATTTTTAATTTCTGTGATTTCTGTGTGTCTGAGTGTTGCTGAATGGGCTAAGAATCCACACATCTCATATTATCACTAAACTTCTGCACAGACAAATATAATTCAGGGAAAACTTTTTGAATCATGCATTTTCTAAAATTTTTATTTTATTTATTTATTCATTTACGTAATCTCTACACCGGATGCAGGACTCGAACTCACGACCCTGAGATCAAGAGCTGTACACTCTTCCGACTGAGCCTGCAAGGCACCCCCTGAATCATGTATTTTCTAGAACATTGTAACTAGGATTTGCCTGAGCAAATCTCAAAAATCTTCAACTACTAAAATTTGTTGGCCATTTACAACAATAATCGAAAAACTTGCCTAAATTTTTAGCCTCTATAGACCTGAAAGAATGTTTTTCTCAAAATGTCGTGTAAGATCTGATGCTTTGAGGTTTGATTGGTGAGAACAAAATGTATTAGGGTATCCCATTAAAAATCAATATTTTTTATTATATCTAGAAAGAAAGATGGTTGCACACGGTTAGCAGCAAGAGTGCCAAAACTGGGGCGCCTGGGTGGCTCAGTGGGTTAAGCCGCTGCCTTCAGCTCGGGTCATGATCTCAGAGTCCTGGGATCGAGTCCCATATCGGGCTCCCTGCTCAGCAGGGAGCCTGCTTCCCTCTGTCTCTCTCTGCCTGCCTCTCTGTCTACTTGTAATCTCTGTCTGTCAAATAAATAAATAAAATCTTTAAAAAAAAAAAAAGAGTGCCAAAACTGTCATTATGCTTTTAATTTATGTTCATACTATTGAAAGGGTTCTGAAACAGGATTTTTGGGAAGACAGGTGGCCTATAGGGAAGGAATGTGATTCCTAAAGATTTTGTTTAACAGTATGAGTGTGGAGTACTGAGCAATTATGTACACATAAACACTTATTTTCTGCTTATTCTGCTTGTTTATAATCATTTAAATCATCCCAATATTTTACCCTAAAGGGATACAATGTCCTTCTGAAAGTTAACAATCTAACTTTCTTAATCTTCATGTAAATAAATTCCCTTATTCTATATGCCTGTTTGAAAGCTTTTTTTAAATTTAAGATTTTATTTATTTATTTGACAGAGAGAGAAAGATCACAAGTAGGCAGAGAGGCAGGCAGAGAGAGAGGAGGAAGCAGGCTCCCCACCGAGCGGAGATCCCGATGTGGGGCTCGATCCCAGGACCCTGAGATCATGACCTGAGCCGAAGGCAGAGGCTTGACCCATTGAGCCACCCAGGCGCCCCTGAAAGTTTTTAACAACTAATTTTTATACAAAATTAATGGCCCTCCCAAAGCTATTTTGTAACAGTAACATTGATTATGGTAGCATTTTGCTTTTGCATAACAAATTAGACATATAGTCTCACTGATGTAATCTCTACATATAAAATACACAAGATTTGTTTGCTCCTGATGTCTAGAATGCATACTAATTTTAAATGTAAATATTAACATGAAAAATGAATCTGAAACCATGCGTCATTAGTGTTACTGATATTTTGCATATTAAAATGCATTCTGTGCATATTAACAATGAAAACAGCCGACATGATCACAAAAATCATCAATCAAGTTGACTATCTGTCTGTCTTCTTTGGAAAAATGAAAAGGAAAAAAAAAAAGTCATTGATCAAACAAACAGTTGGGGATTCCAGGGAAGATATGGGCTGAGGCAATTGGACCGGGTGGCCAAAGGTCAAAATTGAATACACATTTTAGCCAAATAACAAGATCAAAACCAAACTTCAGGTCTAACTCACACCAGATGAGTCCTCCATTTTTACTTAAATTTGCATTTATCTGAACACTAATGCAATTGAGTATTTCTTCCTCTCTTGCAAAATAAGCCATTCAGTATTCGTCTCCTGTTCCCTTTGCCTATGTTTGTACTGGGTTCTTTGCCTTTTTCTTATGATTTGCATGAATTCCTCGAGTATACTAGGTATTAATGCCAAGTCAGTCCTAGACAATGCAAGCACCTACCCTCGCTCCCCCACTCTCACTGAAACCTCAGAGCACCCATTTTCTCATTCCTGGTCGGGGGGATGGGAGGGTGTACTGCGACTGAGGTCGGGCATTCCGGCTCATAGCTTAGTTGTTGGCAGCTGTGTGAGCCTGGTCCCTAACTTCCTCTTCTCTAAGACAGGGGTAATAGTGTCTGCCTGACAGGGCTTGTTGGGGGGATTAAATAAGTTCTAGTGGATGAAGGGCTGGCTAAGTGCCAGTTCACTGTCTTTTCTTCTGTACCTCCGAAGAGGAAGAATTTAGGAAAATTCTTCACCACAGAAGGAGGCAGGAAACTTTTCAGGGAACCCTGTCTGCCTCCCCTCCCCCACTGTGCCGTCTTGCCTTAGACGTGCCATTGGCACCCACCGTTGCCCCCACCAGTGTGTCAAGCCCTGGGTGGCTCAGTGGGTTAAAGCCTCTGCCCTCCGCTCAGGTCATGATCCCAGGGTGCTGGGATCGAGCCCCACATCGGGCTCTCTGCTCAGCAGGGAGCCTACTTCCTCCCTTCTCCCTCTGCCTGCCTCTCTGCCTACTTGTGATCTGTCAAATAAATAAATAAAATCTTTTATTTTTTTTAAAGATTTTATTTATTTATTTGACAGACAGAGATCACAAGTAGACAGAGAGGCAGGCAGAGATAGAGGAGAAAGCAGGCTCTCCACGGAGCAGAGAGCCCGATGCGGGGCTCGATCCCAGGACCCTGGGATCACGACCCGAGCCGAAGGTAGAAGCTTTAACCCACTGAGCCACCCAGGCGCCCATAAATAAAATCTTTAAAAAAAAAAATTCCTGCTCATGACACCAGTCCCTGCACGATCCCATTAATGTACACATGGCTGAATTTTATGGGCCTCATGGATATGCATGAGCTCATCTTGGGGCATCATTAACCATGGGGCTATCCCATCCAAATTTCCCCAATTGTAACCAGTTACAGAAAACCTTCCTTTGGGGAGCTGGAGTATTTTCCTACAGACAGGTTGGGGCCAAAACGGTCGGGCCTATCCCCAAACAACCCAGAGATTTGGGGAGCACAACCTTAAAGAGGGCTCGTGGAGACAGCTAGGGCCAAGAAGGACTTCTCTCAAAGGTACACCTCAACTTAGAAACTCGGGAGGGGTGTGAGAAGTGGGTCCTGGGGGCCCCCCCACAGCAAAGAAGGAGGGTTTAGAGCAATGCTGTCCTTTGGAGGAAATGTAACATGAGCCATAAATATCATTGTAAATTTTATAGTAGCCACACTAAAAAAAATAAGAACAGGTTTAGTTTGTTTTAATTATATTTTTGTTGAATCATAATATTGAAAATATTACCATTTAATGTATGATCAACACCAAAAAATTTAATGAGATACTTATATGTTTCTCTTTTCTGTACTTCATCTCCAGAGCCCAGTAAGTATTTTACACTTACAACAAGGGGCAATGAGAACTCTCCACATTTCAAGTGCTCAAGAGCCACAAGTGGCCAGTGGCCACCATACTGGATGGTGCCCTGGAGCTTTGGGAAGGAAGGTTCAGAGAAAGTGGGGAAGGGGGCCATGTGGGGCAGATTCCTTTCTCTTTTAAGCAACTCAAAGGGGTGGGTGAAGCCACCTCTGGCTGGCTTCAGACTGACTGAGCTATGTATAGCTACAGAAGCCTATCTGTCCCCCAAGTCTGGGGAAAGGAGATGGAAGAAAAGAGAACTAGCCTGGACAAACTGCCTATTAAGTTCCTGGTAGTCAACTACTATCTTCATGGTCCCATGAATCTTTGCACTGTCCCTCTAAGGTAAGGCTCACTCTCCCTGTTTTATGGAGGAGAAAGCTGAGATTCAGACATCTTTCTGAGGTCCTGTCACTGCTCCTTCCAAAGGCAGTCCAAATATGTAATAGAAGGGGTAAGTGTTCTGCGTGTGTGAGGGGGTCTCACACGGAGGTTTTGTTTCACACATGGAGTCATCATCTGCAGCCAAGTAGTGGAAGGACTCAGTGTTTTGAAGCCACATTAAAGTTCAGTGATCTTACGGCCATGAGCTCCTATAATTCCCACAATAGCTTCCATAGTTGGATTTTTATCTCCACTTAACAGATGAGAACTTGAAAACTGGAAATCAGAGAGGTCAAATGATCTTCCCAAGGCCACCCAGGAAATAAATGGGAGAGGTGGGCTATCAACCCTGGTTGGTTGAGTGCCATCTTCTTCTCATGACTCCACTGTGACATTTTGGCTCAAGAGAACCAGCAAACTGAGGTGGTGCGCTAGGCTGCCCCCGGAGATCCTTTTAGCACCTTAATACTACCTGGCATTGCTGTTCCATGTTGGGTGACAGATATTGGTGCCCATGTCTCTTCTCTGATTACTGAGGTCAGAAATCACATCCAATTCCTCTTGGTAGTTGCCACTGCTCTATAAAGATGGTAGGGTTCTGGAATACTTACTCGACAGATGGATAAAAAGTAGATGGTGGAAGAATGGATGGATGGATGATGGATGGGTGGGTGGATGGATGGAAAGATGGGTGGATGGATAGAAAGATGGATGGATGGATGGTGGATGGATGATGGATAGATGGATGGATGGAAGGATGGGTAGATGGAAGGATGGGTGGATGGAGGGATGGATGGATGGATGGGTGGGTGGATGGATGGGTGGTGGATGGTGATGGATAGATGGATGGATGGAAGGATGGATGGTGGATGGGTAGATGGTTGGATGAATGGATGGATGGATGATGGATGGGTGGGTGGATGGATGGAAGGATGGGTGGAGGGTGGAAGGATGGATAAAATGATATTAACAATGAAGAATATCATTAAGCAAGAAAAGCATTTCCTAGAAGGTAACATTAAAAAAAAGATTTTATTTACTTATTTGATGGAGAGAGAGAGAGAGAGTGAGCACAAGCAGGAGGGGACAGGCAGAGAGAGAGGGAGAAGCAGGCTTCCTGTTGAGCAAGGAGCCTGATGTGGGGCTTGATCTCAAGATCTTGAAATCACAACCTGACCCTAAGGCAGATGCTTAACCAACTGAGCCACCCAGATGGCCCTAGAAGGTAACATTTTCAGAAATTTTGGAAGATGATAAATAACAAAAAGTAAAAGAAAGAAGACTATCATAGAACATTCCCCAAATAAACTTAGTTAATGAATTAATTACTACAAGCCTGGCATGGTGGAGAGAAGACTGGCTGATACTATCATCATCATACCATTAATGGCCAACAACTACTGTGATCTTTCTCTACAGCAGACACTGTGCTAAGTACTTTATATCTTTTATCCGATTTAGTCTTTCCAACAACTCTGTGGAGTAGGTATGATTCCCATTTTGTGGATGAGGAAGTGCCCTGCCCATCGTCACTCTGCCAGCTGCCAGGGAAGCATCCACACGGGCTGTGGATGTGATCCCTGTGAAATGCTGGCACCAGACGGCCCCTAGCAGTGTGCTTTGCTCTGTGGGTGTTTGCTAGATCTGGTCCAGCATAGCTTCTTCTGAAAATCAATCCATTCTAAAGCCAGACATCTATATAGATTCTATAGATTTTCAATTTCATAATTTTGAATGGCCTCATATTGCTTTATCCAGGATGCTCTTTTTTGTTTTCCCAAATTTTAACCATTTGCACATTAGTGTGTGAGCATGTGTACATCCAAACACCTGTACGTATGTGTATAATGTGTGTGTATTTGTGTATATGTGTATGTATACACGTCTGTAACATGTGCACATGTACATGTATATGGGTGCATATACATAATTATTATTTTTAATTATGAAAGTCACACACATCTATGGTAAAACATTTAAACAGAGAGTCTCACAGTCGTCCTCAGCTGCTCATTCTCACTTCTCAGAGATCCTATCAACCAAAACTATGGTGACAACGGCAGGATGCCAACTCCAACTACCCCACGGCCCAGGACAAAGGGTCCTCTGCAACATTTGAATGTGCCAGTGCTCAGAGAATAGCTTGGTCCTAACCTGAATGTTCCAGACGTGGGTGTCTGGCTATTACGGCTCACTTTAAGGTTCAACCATTGTCTTGAACCACCCCCAAACATTTTCTATTAATATCCATGTGTCAGTCCAAGGAGACTCATTAACATTCCAGAATATCAGTTCCTATCAGCTCCTTGCATCTATACAACACCCCAGATACCTAGGGGGAAGCACCCATGTAGAGAGAAGAGGAAGTGCAAAGGTCCTGAGGTGGAAGGAAGCTTGGCTTGTGCTGGAAGCAGTGAAAAGCTTAGTGTGGCTGAGGCAGATCAAGGGAGAACAAGAGTGATAAGGAATGAACTTTGAAGGGAAGGCCATGGTAGGGACTGTGGATTGTACTATAAAAGGGATGGAGAACTATGAATCAATGGTTGCCACTTGCCCCCACTTTAATCTCTCCAGTGGCTTCCATTTGCATTTAGAATCTAAGGGTGGCACTGCAGGGTCCGGCTCCATCCACCTTACCAAGCGTCTCTCAGGCCTCACTCCTCCCTGCTCAGGCATTCCAGGTGATCCTTAAATACATCTAGCTCTTTCTCGCATCCTGCCTCTTTGGCCCAGAAGAGCTGCCACTGCCCCAGGCTCCCCTCACATCTACATCCCGCACTTCCTGCAGGCCTGTTTCAGTGTCATCCTCTCAGAAAAGCCTCCCCTGACCTCCTGACCGGAAGTCACCTTGCCTCAGTTATTCCTTATGGCAGCCTTGGTCCTTCGCCTTTGTAACCACGATCCTGAGCAAGAATTTCATGCTTGTCTCTGGTTTATTCCCTTCCTACCTGTCTCCTTCGCAGAAATCCAGCCCCATGAAGGCAGGGTCCAGGCCCATCTCACACACAGCTGTTGCTCATCTCTGAGCTCTGCAGACCACGCACGTTGTGGACTCAGTAATATTTAAATGAATGCTTTAAAGCAAGCACCAAGAGAGGCCCGATCTGCAGCCCTCTGGATGGGACAGGGGAGAGCCTGGAGGCCAGGGCATCCATGAGGGAACATGACCACTGTTTGGGGGAGAGAAGGTGAAAGCCTGGCTTTGCAGGAGCAGGAGAGACAGAGAGAAGGCGCTGGTTTCAAGAGCCCTTCAGGAAACAGAAGCTACCGGGTTTGATGATTGCTAAGACATGACAGAGAAAGCTTCACTCTTGGGCTGACTACTTGGGAGGTGGGGAAGAACTTTTAGTCCGTTTGGGCTGCTGTTACAGAAATATCATACACCGGGGGACTTAGGACTAGCAGATTTCTCGTGGTTCTGTTATCTCGAAATCCTAGACCGTGGCATTGGCAGATCCAGGGTCTGGGGAAAACCCACTTTGTGGTAGACAACCACCTTGTCATTGAGTCCTCGTGTGGTGGAAGGGGCAAGGGAGATCTCTAGGGTCCCTTTGACAAGGGCACTAATCCTACTCATGAAGCTTCACCCTCATGACCTCATCACTCCCAAAGACCCTACTTCCTATTGCCAACACTTGGGGTTTAGGATTCCAACCTGTGAATTTGGGGGAGACAAATATTCAGACCATAGGAAACATAGTACAATTAAGTGAAGTCATGTGTGTGTGTGGGGGGTGGGGGATAGGGATATTTGGGGCTTTCTATCAGGAGCCCAGTCTTGGAATCTGAGATGCTTGAGGGCCATCCAGACAGACATACCCAGGAGGCAGGTGAAAATACAATCTTGACACTCAGAAGTGTAATTTGCCTGGAGAGGTCTGGTATGAACGATGATGTTGGCTGATACTTCTGGAGGACTTAGCGCACATGAGGTAAGCCTGAAGACAGCGTCACACAGCAGCTAAGAGCCCAGTTTCTGGTGTTAGGTTGTCAGAATTCAGGTAGGAGCCCCACTGCTTTCGAGGTTTGTGATCCTCAGCAAGACGCTTAAGTTGTCTGTGCCTCCATTTCCCCAAATGTGCCACGGAGATGACACTGGTGCCTCCCAATTTGGGGTACTACCAGGATCATAATGAATTTAGAATAGTGTATAGCACTCAATGAGTATTACCTGTTATTTTTCTCATGATCTCACTTAATCATAACAAGCCTAAGTAGTAGGTTAGATTAGTATCTCAATCTTAATAAGTCTTAATAAATATTTTATTTATTTGAGAGAGAGAAGAGAGAGAGAGAGAGAAAGAGCATGAGCAGGAGAAGGGGCAGACTCCCCACTGAGCAAGGAGCCCAACTCCGGGCTCAATCCCAGGACCCAGGGATCATGACCTGAGCCAAACACAGGCCTTAACCGACTGAGACTCCCAGGCACCCCAGCAGTCCCATTTTTTAGGTGATGAACCTAAGCCTTGGAGAATTTAAGTAAATCTGAAGATCCCCCAGGTGGTAAATGGTAGAGTCAGGATTTCAGCCAGGACCAGCTAGCCTTCACAATCAAAGGGGGGCCCAACCCCAGAGTCTGACCCACCAGTCAGAGTTAGTCATGAGTCGGTAGGCAGTGAATGAGGCATTACTCAGAAAAAAGTTTGGGGCATGGTGCTGTGGTTAAAGAGAATGAGAGAAATCAGAAAATGCTCCCATGTGTAGCGGAAAGCCCAGAGAAAGGGTATGTTCGGAGACCCTGGTGCTCAGACCCTGGGCCTGTTGGAGGACCGGAATCAATGGCTTTGGGATTTTGTTTTCCCAAGCCATCATTCAGATTTGTTTTTAAGAATTGATGCCATCTGATGTCTCCCCCGAGCTGCCCTAATCTTTGCCTTAATTATTCGTAAACCCAACTAATAATTGACAGTGGAAACACACTTTCACATCAGTGTCCGCCTGGACCCTCATGGCTTCCCCCAGGGCCAGGAGTTATGAACCTACGCTCTGCAGGTGAGGAGACAAAGGCCCACAGAGGGGAAGTGGTTTACTGAAATTGAGAATTCCGACGCTGGTGTAGACAGGTCTGCCGTTGAACCCGAAGTCTGTCACTTACCATCTGCGGTGCTCGGATAAGTTAGGGTTAGACTTACCCTCCCAAATCTTGGTTTCACTCTTCTGTAAACAGAGCTGGTCATGCCTGCTCATCAGGTCGTTAGAAGGTGGCATACAGCAGGCGCTCAATACCGGGTAGCCAGCAGGAGCGGTAAT
Source organism: Martes martes (assembly GCF_963455335.1). Lineage (NCBI taxonomy): Eukaryota > Metazoa > Chordata > Mammalia > Carnivora > Mustelidae > Martes > Martes martes. The sequence continues at coordinate 50,610,233 of NC_137905.1, forward strand.
AGTAACTGAGCCTCAAGACAAAACCAGACCACCAATCCCAACCCTGTGTTGTTGTTTCTGTGGAGAACAGCACATCTATGTGTCATTAAGGAAAGGGCACAGAGGCGAACGGAGGTAGTGGAAGTTAAGGCTGAGGAGGATGGTAAATGGTGATCATTAAGGCACTTTAATATCCAGCTGGGGGTGGGTGTGAGCCATGAGGAGGGTTTAAGGCTACTGTTAGGACCCCCATGATGAGTAGAGCCTTTGGAGCCATTTATATGGATTAGAATCCTGCCATTTCCTCGCTGTGTAACCAACTGAGGCAGATCACTTGGCTTCTCTGAGCCTCAGCTTCCTCATCTGTAAAATGGGATTAAACTAGCTATCATTTCATTTCATAGTGTGTGTTGAGCGCCTAGCCTGGTGCTCAGCGAATACTATGTTTCTTCTTCCCAGCACAAGGACCCCTCCATAATAACTGTGGATATATTTTTTCTTTCCTGTAAGAGTAAATTATTCTTCACTGCCCTCTAGGGGTGGGAAGTAAAATGGCATGCGTGACACCAAACCTGGGAATTAGTGGAAGAAGAACGAACACATAGGAGCAATATTTTTGTCTTCCTGGGGCGCTGGGTGGCTCAGTTGGTTGAGCAACTGCCTTCGGCTCGGGTCTTGATCTTGGGGTCCTGGGATCTGGCTCCGTGTCAGGCTCCCTGCTCAGAGGGGAGTCGGCTTCTCCCTCTCCCTTTGCCCCTGCCCCCGCCACTTGGGCACACACACTCTCTCTTTCTCAAATAAATAAATAAAATCTTAAAAAAAAATTTTTTTCTTCCTTGAGTCCAGAAAGAAGAGGCCAGTTGAGATGAACCCATGGTCCAGTTACCTGTTGGGATGGACGACCTTCGTCCTCTACTCCTATGAGACAAGTGGAAGTGAGTATACTGGAAAATGATGGGGAGGATTTGGAAACCAGAAAGAATGAATGGGGCCAAAGCAAAGATTGCTGGATTCAGGTAGAGAGGAGATAGAGAATCATCTGCTTCTGGACTGTCTTGACCATGGATAACTGAAAATGTGGAAAGCAAGATAAGTGGGTAGGGGCTATAATGGACACGAGCATCTTTCATGACGGTCAGCACATGGTAGGGAAGTGCAGATGTGTTCATTAAAAGGGGAGGTCTAGGGGTGCCTGGGTGGTTCAGTTGGTTACGCGTCCAACTCTGGATTTTAGCTCAGGTCCGTGAGATCGAGCCCCGCTTCAGGCTCTGAGTTGGGTGTGGAGCCTGCTTAGGATTCTCTCCCTCTCCCTTTGCCACTCCCCCACCCTTTGCCACTCCCCCACCACTCACACACTCAGTCTCCCTCTCTCTCTAAATAAAAGGGGGGTGTCTATAATTCCAATAGATTGAGTCCTCAGACTCCAACTCAGACTCTCCACTCTTTTCCTTAGATTGTGGCAAAATGCCCAGAACCTGAAATCTACTATTTTAACCATTTTGAAGCACACAGTTCAGTAGAACAGCATTGACTTTGTTGTACAACCAAGAGCCAGCACTCTTTTCAGCTTGCAAAACTAAAACTCTGTACCCATTAAATGACTCGCACTTCCCCTCCCTCCAGCTCTGCCAACCACCGTTCTATTTTCAGTCTCCATGAATTTGACCACTCTGGATAGTTGACAAAAGTGGAATCAAATAGTACTTGTCTTTTTGTGACTGGCTTGTGTCACTGAGCATAATGCCCTCAAGATTCATCCATGTTGTAGCAGCTGTCAGAATTACCTTTCCTTTTAGGGCTGAATGATATTTCATTGTGTGTGTGATACACACATATACATACATTTTGTTTATCCACTCATCCATTGATGGACTTGGATTGTTTCTACCTTCTGGATATTGTGAATAATGCTGCTATAAACATTGGGTGTTACAAATACTTCTTTGAGTACCCACTTAAAAAAATATTATTTACTTATTTTACAGAGAGAGAGCACAAGCAGGGAGAGCGGCAGGCAGAGGCAGAGTTAGAAGCAGGCTCTATGCTGAGCAGGGAGCCTGACACGGGGCTCGATCCCAGGACCCTGGGATCATGACTTGAGCCAAAGGCAGACACTTAATGACTAAGCCATCCAGGTGCCCCAAGAGAACCCACTTTCAATTCTTTGGGGGGATATAGCCAGAAAGGGAATTGCCGGGTCATATGGTAATTCTGTGTTTAAGTTTTTGAGAAACTGCCACGCTTTTTTCCAAAGCAGCTGCATCATTTTATATTCCCATCAACAGGGCATAAGTTTCCAATTTTTCCACATCCTTGCCAACCCTTGTTTTCTGCCAAAAAAAAAAAAAAAAGTAGCCATTCTGGTGGGTGTGAGTCTATGCTCTTAATATATCTAGGAATCTAAATCAGCTCCCCAAAGATCATATGGTAAACACAGAAGCAGAACAAAGAGAGAACCTGATTATATATAGTTCACTCAAGCTATGGTGAAACAATTCTCTACAATTAAAATCCTTTTCTACCTGACGAGCCCTCTCCCTTGGATAGGCTCAAGAAACACTCCTTTTTTTTCTTTTTAAGATTTTATTTATTTGGGGCACCTGGGTGGCTCAGTGGGTTAAAGCCTCTGCCTTCAGCTCAGGTCATGATCTCAGGGTCCTGGGATCGAGCCCCGCATTGGGCTCTCTGCTTGGCGGGGAGCCTGGCTTCTCCCCTCTCTCTGCCTGTCTTTCTGCCTACTTGTGATCTCTGTCTATCAAATAAATAAAAAAAAAATTTAAAAGAAAAGATTTTATTTATTTATTTGTCAGAGAGAGAGAAAGAGAGAGCATAAGCAGAGGGAGGAGCAGGGGGAGAAGCAGGATCCCCACTCAACAGGGAGCCCAATGAGGGACTCAATTCCAGGATCCTGGGATCATGACCTGAGCCAAAGGCAGCCTCCCAATGGCTGAGCCACCCAGGTGCCCCCATGAAGTCCTTTTTCAATGATCACATTCTATATTCTAGAGATTCTTATTATCTTTGGAATATAGGTCACTGGGCAAGCACTAGAGCCCATGAAATCCCAGATTGGTATTTTAAAAAGGTGTATGTTTATCAGGGTAGTGAGAATAGATCTTGGAACAGACAAACTCCAAACCTTCAGCAGCTTAACACGAAACATTTTATTCCTCGTTCCCATAAAGCCCGGTGAGAATGCGTCTGGTCAGCAGGGGTCCATGCACCTTCCACCATGGGGCTCCACCATCGCCTAGGGCTTTGGGGTGCTGTGTGGATTCTTTGCTTAGAGCTGATAGACAAGAACCAAGAATGTGATGATCTTGGAAGAGAGGGGTTTTTTTGGCCAGGAAGTGATATCTGTTACTTTCTCCCATTTCCACTGGCCTGAACTCACAGAGTGCTTAGCTGCAAGGGAGTCTGGGAAATGTGGCTTTTAACAGTACGTTTGGGAGGAAGATGAAGCTGGTTTTGAATACACAGCAGTCTCTGCCAGAGGGAGGTATGAGCATTTTCCCGAGAGAAGGTCTGGCTTCTCACAAGAACTGAGGAGTCCCAAAAGGCTAAGAACCCAGAGTTTATTCAGACAGGGAACCATGCCAGTTTTTCCAGTTCTTGTCTCATTCTAGTCATACCTTCCTGAGACCACCCCCACATTCCTGTGGCGAGACTTGGCACATATTTATGGTTAAGTTATTCAGTACACATTTACTGAGTGATTCCCAAATGCTGGGCACCGTGCAATGGGTCAGAAACATGACAATAAATAAACTTATGCCCTATACTCAGAGACCTCGCAGCAAACGGGAGTGATAGACATGGAAACAGATAACTGTATTCTTTAAATATTTGGCAAGTACGTTGATAGAGATTGGCTCAGAGTATTTAAGAGTGTGGAAGAGTATTAATCTAGACTGAACCAAGTCGTGTGGTTGAGTAATGGGGAATAAGGCTAGAAAGAAAGAAAAGAGCAGGGTGAAGGGCATGAGCCAAATGCCAAAGACAAGAATGAGCGTGGAGGAAGGTCGAGGAAATGTTAATCAGACAGTGAGAACAGAGAGGTCAGCAGGGCCCAGATTAGGGAGGATTTCAACCCAGTTAAGAAGATCAGACCATCTGCTGGATTACTTTGCAGATGGCTAATAGTATCTATTATGTGTTGATTCTTACTAACAACTCCCAAGGATAATCTTAATCCGGGGTCAAGGGGGCATCTGCCTGCCCTCCCTTCACCACCAGCATCCTATGTTCTGGTGGTGTCCCTGACTGAGAATCATTGATGATGATGATGACGGTGATGGTGACGATCGCTAACATTGGCTGGGTAGCAGTCATGTTCCAGGTACTCTTCTAAGCACTTTCCAAATATTAACTGGTTTCAACTTTATAAAACCAAGACCGGAAAGTTCTGAGACCTAGAGGTAGAAAACGCAATGTGAGTTCAGGGCTTCTACTTGCATCAACCCATGGGCGAAGCTCAAAGATGGAGGTCTGCCTTTTCCACCCCCTCCCAGTACATCCCTCGTCCACCCTTATGATGGCTTAGGTCCGATCATACAGGCTAACAATCTGATCCAGAAGAGTTGGGGCTTCTAGGTTGAGGATAGAGAGGATGTCTTGTTCATGTGTATTGGTAACAGACTAACTATCCCCAAACGTCATTGGCTGAACTCAATAGAGTTCACATCAAACTCAGCTAGCACTTCGATGTGGATGTTTGGTGGGAAGCCTCTTTTGTTGAGATTCAGAGACACAGGATCCTTCTGTATCATGGCTCCTCCAGCCCCTAGAGCCTCAAGGTTCTCTGCAGGGTCGTCCTCTTTATCTGAGTTTCTCAACCTGGCCACTGTTGGCATTTGGGGCCAGTTGGCTTTGCTGTGGAACCTGTGCATGGTAAGAAGTTTAGCAACAACCCTGGCCTCTACCCAGTAGATATCAGGAGCACACCTACCAGTCCCCCGTTCTCCCAGCTGTAACAACCAAAATGCCTCCAAACATTGTCTAATTTTTTCTTCTCCATTGAGAACCACGGCTGTATATCCAGCTGACAGAAGAAGAAAGGAGCATGGAGGTTTGCTTGGGAGCAAGGAAGTAATGAACATCATTTCCCCCACATTTCCACCCATCAACATACGAGTTGTAACTGAGTCACGTGACCCCACCTAACTATAAGAGAGTAAAAATAGGTTCGAGCTAGGAACCCATTTAGTGAGTCCATGGAAGGTTTGTCTCACCATGTTTGGAATAGGAGCGTGCACACACACACACACACACACACACACTACATAACCTATCAGAATGTCTTTATCATAGTAAGCCTTCATTATATCCTTGAGGGAGGGAAAAAGGGAGAGGAGGAGGGAATGACAGGGTGAAGGTAAAGAGAAAAGCTATGATCTTGGACCATGAGGTAAAAAATTCTAGTTCTCGTTCAAGTTCTGTGCAAAAACAAACAAACAAAAAAAGGCATTAAGTTGAAATGATTCCTTATCTTACGTGGGTCTTTACTTCCTTCTCCATGATGTGAAGAATTTGAGCTAGACTTTCTTTCTCTCTTTCTTTTAATTTCTTTCTTTCTTTCAAGATACTATTTATTTATTTGACACAGAGACAGCGAGAGAGGGAACACAAGCGGGGGAGTGGGAGAGGGAGAAGCAGGCTTCCCGCCTAGCAGGGAGCTGATTCGGGGCTCGATCCCAGGACCCTGGGATCATGACCTGAGCCGAAGGCAGACGCTTAACATCTGAGCCACCCAGGCGCCCCTAGAATAGTATTTCTTAAGATGTGTTTCAGGGAACATTATTCTCCAAAGCTATCAAGGAGTTGGGGAAAAGGACAATTTAAGATACTCCATACGCCTCTTGCTAATTCAGTTCTCATTTGCATACTGGCCCTTCTAATGAGTCCTGCATTAAAGAAATCTGTCTAGCTTTTTTTTTTCATGTGGCATTTTCTGAACTTACGTCTTCATTTTGTCAGTTCTTTCTTAAGCATCTGTTATGAGCAAGTGACTGTTCTAGTTTCTGAGGATACACTGCGTCAAAGACAAAGTCCCTGTCCTCACACCTCCTACAAAGGCCAAGGGTTGCATTTCACTTTCCTCATCCAAGTACCACCTCCTCAACATTTGCCGCATCTGCACCCCACCATCACTAACACTGGCTCCACCTTCTTTAGGTGTGATCTCTTTTTCACTTTTAACACCCTTATTTTATTTTATTTTTTTAAAGATTTTTTTTAAATTTATTTGACAGTGAGAGAGAGGGATCACAAGTAGGCAGAGAGGCAGGCGGAGGAGGGGGGAAGCAGGCTCCCCACTGATCAGAGAGCCTGATGAAGGGCTTGATCCCAGGACCCTGAGTTCATGACCTGAGCCGAAGGCAGAGGCTTAACCCACTGAGCCACCCAGGTGCCCCAGCACCCTTATTTTAAAAGATAGTTAACATCAGGTCTATAATCTATAAAAATGCTACTACTTGCCATAAATAGAAATTGCAAACAAAAATAAATACTGTGAAAACAAAATCCTATTATTAGATTCTACTAGACGCTATTGTCCCAATACGGCTTTGAGCCCGAGTCCTGCCCTCTTTTTGTTGTTGTTAAAAGGGAGATTATTCAGAATTAGAGCCATGGTAGAGAAATAGCAGCATTAAAATGAAGTTTTCTCTTTTGTCATCAGAAGGATTGAAAAGAGCACTGCAAAATGAAATTGCTTTTCAGAATTAGTTAATGTGTGTCCTTCCATTACCTACTGTGATATCATGACCTTTACCAAATGTGTTTTCTGTGACATTGACGGTGCTCTGCTGGTCTGGAGGAAAACTTTATCCTGGTTGTTTTCATGGTTCATGAGACTCCTTCCCTGTACTCTTGGTCTCAACATAAGCTGGACACGCCCTTATATGTCACAAGAAAGCTCGATGCTAAGACCCCACGTGTCACCTTCAGACCCCCCATGAGAACCAAACCAAGACTCATCCTTGGCTCTTTGGCAATGATGAAGCCCCTCTGTTTTGTCTCTCTGTCTTCCAGATCAGAAAGATTCATGTGTCTTTCCCTTCAGCTACAAGGGGTCTTCCTACTTTTCTTGCATCAAAACCAATAGCTTCTCCCCCTGGTGTGCAACCAGAGCCATTTACGATGGGCAGTGGAAGTATTGCATGGTGGACGGTGAGTGGCGCCATGCTGTCCCCTCAGGAGGCCCCCTCAAATGATGGGTCACAAAAGACAATGTGTGGATTTGTATAATATGGTCATATTTTTGAACACGAGTTATGATACGTATGTGTGTGCCTAGAAATGCTGCGGGAGGCCAAGCACTGGATGCTAATAATGGGGTAATGATTTTAACAATGATAGTGTTGAAAATGGAGCTCTCTGAACCACTGTATTCTTTGTCTCTTTCTTGATTTTCTAAATTAATAAGGAAAAACAGAAACAAAGTATAAGGGATTTGAGAAGGGATTCAAGAGACTCTGTTTACTTTTTTCTCAAAGCCCAGGACATTTTTGCAATTGTATGATTTCTATCTTTTGTGCATGGGACAAAGGGCATTTTGTTTTAACCAATATCCTATTGTTGGACATTTTAATTGTTCCTACTAGTAACCAGGTTTTGAATATTTAGAACCTACTTTTTCCTGTACCACTGTTCTTCACTCTCTTAGATCGAATTCTCCCTTTGATAATAAATATAATGCCCTTTTTACTATCCTGAAATAAAATTTATAAAGAACATTACCTATTCTAAGTTCCTAACTTCAAAATAAATCAACATAATTCCATAACTGCAGTGGAAGAAAAATAAAAAGAAGCAAAATTGTAGTAAAGTAATTAAGCACCCATGATCCTACCTAACCTACAGGATATTAAAAAGTGGCCAGACTCTTGTGCCTCCAAGCAGAATCTCTTTGATTGTAAGAGCTAAAAATGACTACAAAGAAGCCCTACTACATGGGAAAAAACAAACCAGACCTGGAAGCAGTACTATCCCAGGCTGAAAATATTGCTCAAACAACGCAAATCAGGATCAACTGGCTGAAACTGAACCTAAAAATTAGGTTTTGCTTTGTTTTTTTTTGTTTTTTTTTGTTTTTTTTAATTCTGGAACATGTCCCCAGACATGCATAAGATGTATAAAAGGAGACAAAACTCTGCCAGAACTGCATACACTAGATACAGTCAAGGCCCTGAGAGTCAACAACCTGCCTTTGATTAAACCCCTCTCAGCCATGTCACCAAGGGCTCCTATTAGATGAAGGTGTGCCTTTTGCATCTCCTCCCTCAGATCTGGCTCCTGAACCAAGTACTGCTCTTTGAACCCATACCAGCGGGTATCTCACTCCCTGTGAATAGTGGTGGGGAAGCGGTTTTCCATGGTCATTTCTAAGTACTGCCTCGCAGGACGCTTCTTGTGAGTGGAATATGGAGATCAGAAACAGATATCCATGGCAATCCCTAGTGACGTTAGCTTACGATATTCATATCGCTTAAACATATACAATTGTGCAGATGCTTTTCTGCTCATTTGCAGGCTTCCTCAATAAGGACAATGTGCCACTACTGTGTAAATCAGAACAACAGAGTCATCCCTAATTCTTTCCTTCCCACCCCACATGTAACCCACCAACTAGACTTAATTTTGTCTTCAAAATAGACACTAACTTCAGCTTCTGGGGAGCACCTGCTTCCTCTGTTTCCATTCTTCTTGAATCACCATCAACTCTGCCTGCCAATGTTTGCTAACCAGTCTTCCCAAATCCCCCCTCACCTCCCTCCAATTGATTCTCTGCATATCAGTCAAAGAAACCTTTTTGGGATGTGAAGTCAGGCATGCTAATTCCCTACTCATGCCCCTCTGTGGCTCACCTGCACACTTAGAGGAATATCCTGACCTCTGGATAGCCAATGCAATATTGAGAAAGAAAAACAAAACAGGAGGTATCACATACCTTGATTTCAGACTATATTGCAAAACTATAGTAATAAAAACAGTATGGTATTAGCATAGAAATAGACACAGGGATCAATGGAACAGAATCGAGAGTCCAGAAATAAACTAATGCATATGTGGTCAATTAATTTATGACAAAGAAGCCAAGAATATGTAATGGGGAAAGGACAATCGCTTCAACAGTGGTGTTGGGAAAACTGCATAGCCACATGCAAAAGAATGAAACTGGACCCCTCTCTTACACCATACAGAAAGGTCAACTCAAAATGATTGAAGACTTGAACACAAGATGTAAAACCACAGACCTCCTACAAGAAAACATGGAAGTAAGCTGTGAGACATCAGTCTTGGCAATGATTTTTTGGGTTTGACACCAAAATCAAAGGCAACAAGAGCAAAAATAAACAAGTGGGGCCACATCAAACTACAAAGCTTCTGTATAGAAAAAGAAACCATCAATAAAATGAAAAGGCAACCATAGAATGGGAGAAAGTATTTGCAAAGCATGTATCTGATAAGGGGTTAATATCTGAAATATCCAAAGGAACTCCTACAACTCAATTGGAAGAAGGAGGAGGGGGGAGATTTGGAGGAAGAGAAGAAGAAGGGGGGCAAGATGAGGAGACCCCTCACCTTGGTCTGGAAAGCTCTACTTGACCTTGCCCTTCCTGTCCCCATCTTCAACTCCCTTCCTTGCCTGCTGAGCTCCAGCTACACTGACTGACAGGCTTCCTGAATATTTTGAACTCCTTCCTGTCTTTGAACTCTCACACTTTTATTCGTTCTGTCTGGACCTCAATTCTCTCCAGTTTTTGCATGGCTGGCTTCTCCACATTGTGAGAACCTCTTCTCAATTGTTGCCTGCTCAAAGAAGACTCCCTTCATCCCTTCATCTATGAAAACCCCTCCATCATTTCCAAATGACCCCGTTTCCCTCACTTAATGTGAGCAAATCCACCCACTATAAACATAATGTCCAAAACTATATTTGTAGCACTCCATTTGTGGTGGGAAATTCAATCTGTCTATGGAAGTTGCCATAAGACACCAGCACCTAGATGATAAATTTACTGTATTTGACTTTTCTGATATTTGACAATTTTTTTTTTTGGTAATGGCACCATTCTTTGTATTTCAAGGTCTTGGCTTTATTTATTGGTCATAAACCATCAAAATTCTTTGTCTTGACTTGATTCCTATAGATCATTTTCTAAGAGATTCATTTTTAAGACACAGTGAAGTATGTTGTTTGTACAGCGGGTGGGGACACCATGGTTGAGATTGGGAACTTCGTTGGGGAAGCTTTGAGGATGAAAGTACAGGAAAAGGGTTTCTTTATGAAATGCTTGATGAAATGAATGAATAAAATCTTTTCCAGACTTGATGCTTGTCTGGTACTTTGATGGCTAATTGATGGTTGGATGGATGGATGGATGGAAGGATGATTAGATGACTGTCCCATGAATGGCCAGAGAAAGTGAAACCACTCATGGGCTCCTTTCTGTACAGATTACCCAAGATGCATCTTTCCCTTCATCTATCGAGGAAGGTCCCATAACACCTGCATAATAGAGGGCAGCTTCTTTGGAAGGCTGTGGTGCTCCGTCACCTCCAGCTTTGATGAGAAACAGCAGTGGAAATACTGTGAAATCAATGGTGAGGCACTGGCGCAGGGATGGGTGTTTGGTGGGGAGGAGGGGAGATAACAATTATCCTCCCAAGGGGATGGTGGCATGGGGGAGAGCAGAGGAATGGGAGCAGTCTTCTAGGAAAAAAATACCGTCTTGGAGAGTACATTAGGACAACCACAGGAGATAGGAATGTCCTGAGGCCATGTTCCCCCAAGACCCCAATGTCAGCGTGGAAAATCCAGTTGTCCTGCGAATAAAAACCATGGGCTCACATTGGTTTTCAAGTGTTTCTGTTGCCAGAATTGCCAATAAACAGATTCACCAAGTGCTGGATCCTTCCTTAACATTTCATCTTAATGATCTCTTCGCTTCTTAATGACCTCCATTCTTCTAGAGCCCTCTCTGTATTAGACTCTGATCCAGGACCTCTACATATAACCTCCCATTGAATCTTTCCATGGAAGCTCTATAAGATGATATTTTCTTCTCTATTCAATAAATGGTTGCAGTAAAATTAAGTCCTGCTCAAGGTCACACTCCTAGGTGATATCAGAGTTAGGATTTGAATTCAAGTCCATATGGTGGTGATGTCCATGCTTTCTCACTAAGTAGTATTGCCTCCATCGAGATGAAGATTCATGTGAGGCACTTACCCATGAGCACACTTATTCCTGTATAAAATCTTCACTATGTTCTTCCCTTGGCACTCAAAAAATCCTAATCCCATAGAACACCTCAATTTTATCTTTGAACTAGCCATCCATCACTTGTGTCCTTGCTCCTACCACCCTTATCCTTAAATCTCACAATAACCCTGTTGATGAAGCCTGTAGAAGACAAGAGCCTTTGTTCAGGTAGACAGTAAACCATGTGGTGGTTGACAGTTTGGGTTCTCCCTTGTATGCAAAGTGGACCTGATAACATCACCAGGAACTCGTTTGGGCGTGTTCAATGTTATGTTGCCTTTCATGAGATAAAACGTGGTGCCTAGTTCATGTGTGATAAAAGGAAGCTCTTTTTGTTGTCTCTTCTTGTCCCTGGGACCTTTCCATGATTATTTTCAGAGTATGGGGGAAATTCTTTCAGCAAGCCCTGCATCTTCCCCTCCATCTACAGAAATAGCACGATCTTTGAGTGTGTTGAAAATGAAAGCAACAAACTCTGGTGCCCAACCACCGAGAACATGGATGCGGACGGGAAGTGGAGCCTCTGCGCCGACACAAGTAACCGGGGAAGGGGACTGGGTGGGCACGGGTGGGTTTCTTCATCCATCTACTTGGCATATGTTGGGAGGTGGGCATATGGTGATGAGTAATTCAGGGTCTCTTCCTCATGGATCTGATGGGCGAAGAGCATAAACAATGCAACTGTGTGACAGGCAAAGTACAGGCTGCTTAAGATCCAAGAGAAGGGAGTCAGTATAAGATTTTCAAAATGCAAAACACCTAATACTTGCTTATACAAACATAGAGTAAGCACATGCTAAGGTTTAAAGAAAAATCTGGGGTGCCTGTGTGGCTCATTTGGTTAAGCGTCCAACCCTTGATCTCATCTCAGGTCTTGATCTTAGGGTCATGAAATCAAGCCCCACATTGGGCTCCACACTGGGCATGGAGCCTACTTAAAGAAAAAAAGCTATTAATAAGGGAACTAGAAGGATAGTGAAGCTAATTCCGGGGACATTATAAGAAACACATAAAGTCAGTGAAGAGAAGAATGTTGAGTGCAAGCAAGCAAGATTGTTAAATTAGCTATCAAATCCATTAACATCTAATGGGCAATCAAACCTTTGTGGTTATCTTGTCTGCCAGACAGAAGTTACTGGCATCTCTATGGAACAAAAATCATTCATGATGTATCAGTTTTCTACACGTTCCAGAGTTGGGGCCTCCAACAAATACAACAGCAGGTAGTAAGTGAGACAAAGTTTTATTTCCCTAGAGTAGGGGTCTGTGAATCCAATCCTGCCTATGGACCACAGCTGGACCAATTTTTTTTTTTTGGTTCCCCAACCTAAAAATCATTTTTACATTTTTTTTATGATTGAAAAAAGTCTAAAGAAGGATGGTATTTTGTGACAAGCAGAAGTATGTGAAATTCGTATCTTAGGACCCATATAAAAGAAAGACACTGTATGAGGCATGAAGCTGAAAATGCCTACCATCTGGTCCTTTCTAGAAAAAGTTTGATGACACTGAGCTGGAGAATCAGATGACTGTTAGGGACTCTTCAGACAATGCCCTAGGAGGACATGAAAAGGTCATGTGGCAATCTTTCAGTGCCATTGCATGTTTTGGATAATTCTGCTAACAAAGGAGAACAAATGTAGATTTGGTGAATGATCGGGGCAGAAGCCCTTAAGGAAGGAAAATAGGACATTTCTCTGTAAATGTTAATATAACATTTCCTCACAAGGCACATCCCAGCCTGCCTGCACGTCAGGACGCTGGACAGCTCTTCAGCACCGCACTGGTCTACAGCACGAGAGTTGCACGGAGAAGGCAGGCTGCAGCCTTGCCGGGCTTCAGCTAAGAATGCGGGCACTGTGTGTCCACACACGGCCACAGAAACCCCACCAGTATTGATTTGGGTTCCAAATAAATTTTAGCATGTGGAGAATTCACACACTGAGGATCTGGGAGTAAAGAAGAGCCCCTGGGGGGGGGTGCCTGGGTGGCTCAGTGGGTTAAAACCTCTGCCTTCGGCTCGGGTCATGGTCCCGGGGTCCTGGGATCTTGCCCCGCATCGGGCTCTCTGCTCAGTGGGGAGCCTGCTTTCCCCCCCCCCCTCTGCCTGCCTCTGCCTACTTGTGATCTCTCTCTCTGTCAAATAAATAAATAAAATCTTAAAAAAAAAAAAAAAAGAACAGCCCCTGTATTACGTCCTCCCCGTGCTTTCCGCTCTGCGCCCTGGTGACATGATGTTGTCCTTGTCTCTCCCCCTGCCAGGACCCCTTGTGCTTTCACTCTGCCCTTGTTCCCCATTCCACACCCCATGGGACTAAACTCAAATAGCTTCCCAGGGAAGAAAATCTCTGTGAGATTTAGGATTGGGTCAGCATTTCTCTCCACTAATGGGAGCCTCTGAGCAGTACCCAAACAACACATGCAAAGGCATTGTAGACCCAATTTTGATTTTAGGGTGGGCTCTGAAGCCTAAGACTGCAGCATAGTGTGAAGGCACAGGGATAACCACTGTCCTATCCCTTCTTCTCCCTAGGAATTTCCTCCTTGGTTCCTGGGTTTCCATGCCACTTCCCATTCAACTATAAAAACAAGAATTATTTTAACTGTACCAACAAAGGAACAAAGCAGAACCTTACGTGGTGTGCAACGTCTTACGACTATGACCGGGACCGCACCTGGGTGTATTGTTGATGCAAAGGTGAGATGTGTAATGTACCCTGGGGCAATGCTGTGTCCATCCAGCATGATTCACCGTGGTTCCCAACAAGGGGAGCTCCATGTCCCAGAGGTGAGGTGAAGTGGGGGTGAAGAGACACTGGGACAGCTTCCTGACTTAGAAGGAGGTGGATGAACTCTTTCAGACCCAGAAAGGTACCATGCCAAGTTTTAGGACCAGGAGGCCTTGGGTGTGCAAGGAAAACGGAATTTCTCTAGAGCATGAGAAGAAAAGATGAGCTTGAAAGGAAACCACCAGGACTTTTCCAGTCCCCAGAGGAGATGGCACCAGGTTGTTGATCTGCTAACCCCATCACTAAGTAGCCAGTGGAGGAAAAGGTGGGGTCGTTTCTGCTCCCCATCGTGTGGGTCCCTCCCCAACCTCCACGCCTAAGTCTTCCCCTCTCTCCGCAGGACCCACCTCACTCTCCCTTCCAGCTCTTTCCTCTGGCTTCAGTATTCTAAGGCCTGTGGAAACTCTCCATACCTCCTGCATGGTTCTACTGACCTAGTCACTCTGGTTCTGGGATTTAAACACAAACAGAAGCCCTTCCCTCAGATGTGGGGACAACTCTCATGTTTCTAGCACTATATACCCTGAGGATGTGTGTGGCTTATGGATGACTCCTGAATTTTGGCTTGGTCATGAAAATTATCTTCCTGGAGTAGAGGAGAGGCAAAGGAGTGGCCTTGGGGCTCTGGGTACCATCCTAACAGGGTGGATATTTAAAAACACTCACATGTTGTTGTGCCTGGGTGGCTCAGTTGGTCAAACATCTCTTGATTTTGGCTCAGGTCATGATCTCAGGGTCATGAACTGAGCCCTGAGTTGGACTCTGTGCTCCCTTCCCCTCATCCCCCACCCACCCCACACACACTCTCTCTCTCTAAAACAAAACCCAAACCCAAACCAAAAACACCCACTAGTCATCCCCAGGCTGTGGCTAGAAAGAAGGACATTTTTAGTGGACAACCAGAGCACAACTATCTTCTTCAGGTCCCTCTTCCACCAAACCTATTAGTAGAAGTGAGGCTGAGGTGCTCATGGTCAGTGTTTTCCAGCCCCTGTGAGCCAGGTGAAGGGCAGGGGTGTCTAACCACTCTTGTCTCAGCTCCTCCTCTTCTGACTCAGTCTTGAAAACCAATACATTGAATACTTTGGTATTCACATTGTGTTTTGAGTCAGTGCATACCTATTACCTGAATGCCGGCTTGTGATTTTATTTTCCAGGGGAGGAAAAATATCTTCAGTGGAAGATGGACATACCACGTTTAGAACCTGCTTTGTCTTTTTCATTGAGTCTTTCAAGTTTAATCACTTTTAGAAATAGCTTGTCCGCCATTTTGCTTAATCACTTGATCCTTTGTGAAAAATAGAGGGGAAATGTGGCATAACCACCAATAAAGGAACCCACAGTTAACCCCAGGGCTGCCCTTTGTACCTCTTGGAATGAGAGATATGGTGAGGGACAGGAATGTGGTGAAGGAAACGTTGGTGACGGCATTGGTCAGTCTCATGGAGGGAGGTCAGATTCTTAGCCCAGGAGCCCAAGGAAGGAGGAACTGCAGCCTGCTCTCTCTTTCTGGGAAATGGTAGATTTGGGTGGAG
The DNA here is from genome assembly GCF_963455335.1 of Martes martes. Classification (NCBI taxonomy): domain Eukaryota; kingdom Metazoa; phylum Chordata; class Mammalia; order Carnivora; family Mustelidae; genus Martes; species Martes martes. Next base: position 50,625,805 of record NC_137905.1, read on the forward strand.
CATTTATAGATACTTGTTAAATCATTAATAAATAAATTCGTAAGTAAACAGAAGGTAGAGAAGTCATTGCACTTGATGTAATGAACACTGGGTGTTACATGCAACTGACAGATCACTAAATACTACCCCTGAAACTAATAATACAGTATATGTTAACAGTATAGGAATTTAAATAAAGAATTTAAAGAAAATTCATCGCAATCCTACCTTGACTATTCCTTCCCTGTGCCCGTGGCAGACATCAGTAATTGATTACAGAATCCTTTTCCCTGTGAGCCCAGATGTGTCCTCATGTTATTGTTCTCCTCCCTCTCCCCCTCCCCACTCTTCCCCCTCCTCCTCTTTCATAGAACACTGAGCAGTTGCGGCCACTATCCCACACTGCCTGCAGACATTGGGGATAGATTTAACCATTCAGCCACAAGGTACCAATCTGATTGTCACGTTGCGCAGACATTGGAGAAGCCCAAAGATTTCATTCCATGATGGCTCAAGAACTACCACACGCCAATCACATACAAACACGCCACAGGAAACCTGGCTCTCCTGCCCCCAGATCCCACATGTGCCTCGCCCTTGTCTCCAGCCTTCCCTTACACGCTTCCTGCCTCTGCCCCCTCACTCAGTACACTCCAGCCCCCGCCCTATTCCCGACTCCAGCCTCTGTGCCTTGCTTATGCGGAATCCCCTTCCCCTTGCCCTCCTGACATCATTCATAAAATCACTGTCAATAAAATGTTGATTTCACAGAATAAAAATAAAATTCAGTTTCTCAGCCTCACTCACCAGGTTTAAAATTCAGTAGCCACATGTGGCGAGTGGCTACTATAACAGTGCAGATCTAGAACATTCCATCATCATGGTTTAACCCTGATCTACCCCCTACCCCTGTCCAGCCACCATGGTTTCTCACCATTCCTCCAACACAGTCAACAACATTCCTGCCTCAGGACCTTTGCATTTACCCTACACTGTGTTGGAAGTGCTCTTCCTCTGGATATGCCCCTGGTGCTCAGTAGACTCCCTGATGCCCCTACATGGAATGGGGACTCCTCCTTGTTCTCAGACCCCTTAAACCACTTTCCTGTTCCATTTTTCTCCATATCTCTTACCAACTTCTACCATACGAACTAGGATTATATTTAAACATGTATTTTGTTCCGTGTCTGTCTCCTCCCTTTATAATGTAAGTTTGCTGGGAGGGGGGCGGGGATAGGTGTTTTCATTCATCAAGGGAGCCCCATGCTTGGAAGAGCACCTACAGCAACAACTTCATATATCACTGTTGAATGAATGCAGTGCAGAAGGGGAGGGAGGGAGGGAGGGAAAGGGAGGGAGCAAGGAAGGGCAAAACCGAAATTTTAATTTTATGAAACGAGGCTATTGAACTGGATGACCCATTATATACATCTACTTAGTGGATTTCAGATGTGAGGAAAACTTTCTGGAAGGTGGGACACAAACCCTGTACTTTGGGGACCTTGCGTTCCTGGAGCGTCCTGCCCCGCAGGTAGAGGTGAGGAGGAACAGACCCTCTGGTTTCAGGGCGCAGGTCAGTGTCAGGGTGTGGGGGCTGGCATGACGTCCCCCCTAACAGAGGCCAACTCCCGGAGTGCCTGGGGTGGCCCAATGCAGGGGGGCTGGGGTTCTCAGGAATGGTTTCCACACCACCTGGCTGAGCTGGAATTTGAGAACTCCCCGTCCCCCCCCCTCCCCCGCCCTGCCTTTGCTTGATGACATTTTGCAGGGGATTAACTCCCCTGGGGATCAGCTTGCCCTAAACCTTAGTAATCCAGATTTATGATTTAATTCAGTGGCCTGAGTATCTTACACAAGGAAAAGGAAGTAGGAGGCTAGAGGGGAAAAGCAGACTGAGCTTCCGAGAAATGAACAAAACGGGCTAAGCTCACTTTTGAAAGCCTCTTTAATGAACCATTTCCAAGCCCAGTCTTATCAGGAACCCCGTTTGAAGCCCCAAGATCGGCATGCCCCCTCTTACTGACAGAAAGAAACTGAGGAGATCGGAAGCAAGAAGGGGGGAAGTGTGGACTACGGGCTGAACTTTTTCAGGAGTTGGACCCAAGAGGACGCTGGGGAAGAGACATAGGCATTGGGAATTACGAAAAGTCAAAAGGTGTCCTTAACCTTTGGAATTGGGGGAATGGCACTGACCCTAGTCCCAATCTCATTTCCATACGTAGACTCTAATCTCACTCTAGAGAGGTACCCCTCACCCCACAGCGCTATCTGGGCAAAGCAATCACTTCCAGGCTAACCTCACCTCATGCTCTCTCTGCAGGGCCCATCACCATGCACCCTCCCACCCTCTCTCCTGGAAGGGCCCAGGGGGATTCAGTCCTCAGCAAATGTTTGATCCACGTTGGCCAGGGCGGGGAGTATGGGGCTTCTGGAACCTTCTCAGCGAGACATCATCTTCACAAACTCTGCAAAGAAAAGTCCCTGGTGAGACGTGTATTTGTAAGGGCAGCCAGCATTTGCTTTTGAGCCCTTACTGTGTGTGCGTGTCCAGAACCACGGGGGATCTGCAGAAAAGTCGCCAGTGTACCTCAGTTTCTTCGTCTCCAAACTGGGAGTCACAGGACGGCCATATGCCTACTATAGTCTTTCAGACGGTTAAACAAGATCATGCTTATAAGACACATGAAGTGTTCAATAATAACTGTGATTATCTGATCTCATCCTTTCAACTAATCCTGGAGGAGTAAATACCATTTTTACAGGTAGGCAGAGGCCAGTGAGTCTGACCAGTGAGCCTGAGGTCACGTGGATGGTGAGTGGCAAAGCCTGGAATGAAGGCAGGGTGCCTCTGACTGCTCCGTGACTCCATGCCAGATGAGCTCCAGGGCCCCAACCAGGTCCTGAGGTCAGTCTGTCCCTCCCCTGCCTGGGGATCTGTCTCCGACATTGTTCAGATTTCCAGTAGTGCCCCCCTGCACACCTGAGCCTGGCGAGATCCAGCAAATGTTTACTAAGTTGTGGTCATGCAATGAATATCTACCAAACTTCCCTCTGGGGAATGACAGTGGATGGTTCAGAGAACATCCCTCACCACCCTCCAGCCTGGAAGGCGAACACAACTCAGAGCATCAAAGTCTTCAGCGATTACTCCCTTTGAAGGGAGAGGAAAAGGAAAACATCCGTAGGACCACAGAGTGGGGTTTAATACACCCAGCTAAGGGTGAAGGGAAGCTTCTTGGCAGAGGCTTTGCTGTGCCAATTCCCAAGGGATGGATAAGACCCAAGAATGCACTGATGGGGAAGGTGCAGGAAGTGGAAGGAGCATCAGGGAAAAAGGAACAGGATTTGAAGGACACAGAGCAGGGGCCAAGGGTGCCCCAGAGCACTGCAGCTCACAGAGAGGTTGCTGAAGTGTGGAGTGGGTGGGGGGCAGACCATGGATGCACTTGACTATTGGGTTAAGAATTTAGCTTTTGTCAGGGTGCCTGGGTGGCTCAGAGGGTTAAGCGTCTAACAGTGGCTGTCCCCACGTGATGTCACCTTCAAAGTCGACGGTACCGTCTCCGTTCACATCAGCCTCCTGCACAACCTCCGAGATCTCACGGGGCGTGAGCTTCTCTCCCAGAAGCCTCTGCATGGCCTGCTGCAGCTCCCCAAGGGTGATCTCCCCATCTCCATTGGCGTCAAACTGATGGGAGCAGGGGGGTGATGTCAGCCACAAGTACAACAATCCCAAGAGCAGTGTTTACTGACCAGTTGACTATGGGTCAGGAATTAAGATAAGCGCTTTTGCACATGGTGTACAGGCGGGTCAGCTCCCCAAAGGTGGTCATCAGCGCTGCCTTGTTCACTGCCCCATTTACCGCCCCGTGCCCAGCCCCAAACAGTGCCTGCCACCTGGTATGCTGAATCAATGAACTGTTTACAAACCTCCATGCTGCAAACACTTTACCCATCTACCAGAACGTTTCATGTTCTACATCCCGAGCAGGTGGGGCAGCTAACTATCCTTCCCTAGCCAGCTGATGCTAATGTGGCCAAAGCCACAATCATCTCTTGCCTGGACCATCATGACAGCCCCATGATTGGTCCTCTGGCTCCCCTCACGGTCCATACATCAGAGCCTTGCGTTCATGTTTGTTTAAAACAAATCAGGGGCACCTGGGGGGCTCAGTCGGTTAAGCATCTGCCTTCGGTTCAGGTTATGATCTCGGGGTCCTGGGATCAAGTCTTGTGTTGGGCTCTTTGCTCAGCAGGGAGCCTGCTTCTCCCTCTCCCTCTGCCCCTGCTCCTCCTCCTCTCTCTCTCTCTCTCTCTCTCAAATAAACAAATAAAATCTTTTTTAAAAAAAGAAAAGGTAGACCACACACCCAAGTTTTTCTGAAAGGAATGTTTCCCAGTAACTGAACTGTGTATTTGTTTTTAAATTCACACAAATTGAATTTATATTCTGTTGAATTGTGAAAATTGAAAAAAATGAATTGAAAATGAAAAATGAATTGAAAACTGTGAAAATTGAAAAAATAATCGAATTGAAAGTAATCAAAATTAGATAAAATGAAAAAAAAATGAGTTCCTCAATCACACCTGCTATATATCAAAGGCAGACGCTTAACCTACTGAGCCACCCAGGTGCCCCTGAGAAACACATTTTATTAGGGGATGAAAGCGAATTTCAGCAAGACCCTCACCTCCCTGGGTCTCATTTTTTAAGCATCTCTACAAGTGGGTTAAACCAGATTATCTCTTTGCATTCCCCTGGGGGATCTCAAATTATTGGATTCCTTCTTCCCATTATGGGCATGGAAATTAGAGGTCCTAACGTGTGTTCTGGGGATTGCCGGACCTTGGGTAAGATTTGTAAATTCCATGAGCCTCAATGTTTTCATATGCATAACTGGGGTAAGGAGTCACTTACCTCTACTGTTCTGTATGATGTTTAAACTAGAGAGTATGTGTAGAGGGCCTTGTGCCTTGCAAGGGTTTGGAAGATGTCATTTTCCTTCCCTATACATCCCATTATAGTTTCCAAAAAACTTGGTTTGGGTGGGTTCCGTCCACACTTGAGGACCAATCATAGAGCCCTGAGGTTTCCTTTAAGCACCGACACCATGAAACTCTTAACTCACTTCCTTGAAGGCGTCTCTCATCTCCTGGACACCGATCATCCCTGCTGTTTCGGCCAGCAGTTTGGGCGTCATCAGCTCCACGAAATCGTCAAAGTCGACACGGCCACCCACTGAGGACAGAAGAGGCGTGTCTAGTGAGATGCCAAGGAACCAACCCCCCATGACCCCGCTGGACCCTTCAAGGTCTGGAGGTCTGTTCAACAGGGAGATCTGTTCTGATCTCTCTGCCTTCTGAGAACTTTCCCTCTCAGCCAAACTGGGCCCCAGAGTCCCTCTAATCCCAACCAGGGTGGACGGGGTACGTGGGATGGAAGTCACTAGCTGTCCCTGTGACCTTGGGCAAATCTCTTAATTGGTTCAGATCTACGTCCAGTCATCTGTTGGTCTGTAGAAGGGGGAGAGTGAATTCAGTGGGAGCCAAATCCCTTCCAGATAGGAACACGATCTCATCCATGCCTAGCCTCATTTACTCTGTGGCATGGCTGGAAGCAAACCCCAGAGCAATTTTGTCCCAGCTTCCTTCTCAAAATGAGCTCTGAAATCCATCCCAAGTTTGCTTCCAGTGATAAACTGGGTTCCAGTCTTGCCCTCTACCAACGCATCCCGGTGGTTGTGGTTGTGACCTCCATGAATCACCGCTTACTGGAGGCTAAGCCTGAGCTGCATCAGCTCCTTGATCGCAATCCCACAAGGAGTGACATCGTCTCCGCCCGACAGGTGGGGAAACGGACTCAAGTGTGGGAGCTGACTGCACGTTTCAAAAGCACCACCATCAGTAAATGATAGAAGTGGGTCTTGAACCGAGATCTGCCTCGAAGAGTCACCCTTTTATCCACTTCCAACACTGCCTCCCTGAGTCCATCCTGGAGTGCTTGCTTCCAGACTCCTAGCGACCCCTACCCTCTTCCTTCTCTCTGGCTTAGCCTCACATCCCTCCCCCTTCCACCATAGCCCACCCCCACCCCCAGCAGTTCTTCCTGCCCTGGCCTCACAGTTCATGCGGATTTGCTGGCCCAGTTCAATGAGCTCCATCTCTGTGGGCATGTAACCCATCGTCCTCATGAGATTCCCCAAATCTTTACAGGAGATGAACCCATCTCTGTCCTTGTCGAACTCAAGAAATGCTTCCCGAAGCTCTGAAAAGTTAAGAGAGAAGAACTTTGGGGGAACCTGAAACAGTCCATGGGGAAGACTGGCATCCCTTGAAACCGTCAGGGAGTCACCGATTAGAGACTGTGCAAAGGAGAAAGCATCTTTGAAAACAAAAGTTTCAAAAGGGAGCGATGAAATGTGGCTGGAGATTGTAACGTGCAAGACCGAAATGTACAAGAGGAATGATCCATGAGACTTTAAAGCGACAGCATGGCGGGCCTCCAAATTCTGGACTGAAATTATGGGAAACTGCCAAACCACCAAAAGAAAAGTCAAGTTTTTGATTCAACTTAAAACTCATGCATGTGAAATAAGTCAATCGGAGAAAGACAACTATCACATGATCTCCCTGATATGAGGAAGTGGAGATGCAACATGGGGGGTTTGGGGGGTAGGAAAAGAATAAATGAAACAAGATGGGATCGGGAGGGAGACAAACCATAAAAGACTCAATCTCACAAACAGGCTGAGGGTTGCTGGGGGGAGGGGGGTCGGGAGAGGGTGGTGGGGATATGGACATTGGGGAGGGTATGTGCTATGATGAGTGCTGTGAAATGTGTAAACCTGGCAATTCACAGACCTGTACCCCTGGGGATAAAAATACATTATATGTTTATAAAAAAATATAAAAATTAATTTAAAAAAACCCCCCAAAACAAAAACTCATGCATGTGTCTCTCCTGGGTCTCTGAGATACTTAGGGATGGGCGTGCTTTCTAAATATTTTGGGAGGCTCCTAAGTGAGCGTGAGAAGGAGTTGCACAAAATCACGGCTGAGTGGGAAGAGAGAGGGGGATGAAGCTTGCATGGGAAGGGTCTACCCTGAGATGCACAGGGAGAAGCCTAGTGGTGGATGACTATGACGTGGCATTTGGGGACAGAGGTTACCTTCGATCTCATCTTGTCCCAGGGGTCTTTCCTGGAAAGGAATGCAGGAGAGGGAATTTGGAGAGGGTCAGGGAGCCAATATCCACTTCTCTAAACGTGTCCCCCCACCTCCTCCGAGCGACCCCTTCCCTTTCCCGTCTCTCCCCACCCCGCTCTCCTCTTCCTTCTCCCACCTTCTGACTCCCACCCCTGGTGGCTTCTCACCCTCTTTCTCATCACTTCCCGTTTCCTCTCTCCTCTCCCGGAATCTTGAACTCTCTCCCTCTGTCTTTCCTGAACAGATATCCCTCCCATTGTGCCGCAAGGGGCCTTCGATGCCATGGCATCCAGTCCCCTCCTTTCTCCGGGACAAGAAAACGAGGCTTGGAATCATAGCTAACGTGCTTTGAGCGCCAATGTCATTTAAATCTCAGAACCACCCGGGGAGGTAGGACCGAACAGCATTCCCATCTTCCTTGAGAGGAAGCTGAGGAACAGAGAGGTTAAGGAAATGGCCCGAGGTCACACAGCTCCTAAGTGGCAGAGCCCTTCTTGGGGCAGGGAGACATTGAATCACTTCCTCGAGGTCAGGTGCAGTGAGTGTTGAGATTTGAAATCTGAGCCAAAATTCTTTCCACTATATCCCCTTGATTCTTTCCCCACCCGCCCCGTTCCTTCTCCCAAGGGTTAGAAGCCGTTTGCATGGGACCAGTGTTCAGTGGAGAACAGGCAGGATGTCCCTGGGTATGTATGTGGCACGCCACCTGGGGAGCCCCACCGGCCTCAGGCTTCTCCCTTTATTCTTGGAGCCTCCCCGCCCCCACCCCGCTCCACAGCTTCTCTTATTGTCCCCTCCCCCATCTCCTTCCTTCCCTCTCTCTCCCTCTCTCTCTTTGGTCATCTGAAAGCCTAACAAGGAAAAGTAAGCCCCCTGGGATCAAACAGATCTGAACGGACCCTGCCACTCAGTAACTGCGTAAGGCAGGGGCTTTGTGACTCAGCCTCAGCGTCTGCATCTGTGAAATGGGAACACAAGCATGGCCTCGTGGGCTTAACAGGATGAAATGACCGCGGGAAAGCGAAGCCCTTTGCGCAGGGCTGGGCACGCAGCAGCGCTGCGGTGAAGTGGCCGCTGATGTCATCATCGTCCTTGCTCTGGGTGCCCACAGGAATGGGTGGTGACGGACAGGGACACCCCAGCTCCCCTTTTATTTGTGGGTCTCCCTCTCCCCCTTCTGCTGCTTTCTGATTTCACCCTCACCCGCCTCACTGGCCCACCGAGCTCCCCGAATTCTACCTTCTCAGGCACGCACCCCCTGCCTGGGTCCCCCATCCGGCCCCCGGCCTCTTGCACCCGTCACGCCCCTTCTTAGCCCGCACCCCGGGCTCCCTTTGCCTTGCCCGCCACCTCACCCGCTGTTTCTCGGCGATGCCTTTCCTCAGGAAGATGCAGGCGGGGCCCATGGGAAACTGCATGGAGGGGCAGGGCACGGGGCACCGGGCACCAGGCTCAAGGCGGCTCCCCCTCCTTCCCGTCCCCCTCAGCGGGCTGGGCTTCCTTATCTTCCCTGGCACTGCTTCGCCAAGTCTTCCTGCCTCTCTGGGCCTCTCCCTCCGTCCGGGTCCCGGTGTCGGAGAGTTGTGACAGCTGGATCAGAAATCTCTCCCGCGGCTGGGGAGGGATCAGAGCTCTTCCTGCCTCCCCATCTGGCTTGAGTGACGTGGAGGGGGCGCCAGTCTCAGCCTCTGACCTTTTATCCCCAGAATAGAACCGGACGGTCTCGGAACCGGGGATTAGAGCGGAGGGCACCTATTCGTTCGCGTTCCAGCGGGCCTGCAGAGTGCTCGCTCCAAGCCGGGCCTCCGCCGGCCTCCAGGCCTGTGAAGATGTAGCGGACATGGCCCACGGCCTCAGGCAGCTGCGGTCACTGAGCCCGGTGACAGCCCCCGAATTCGGGAAGTGACCACCCACAGCGATTAAGGGCAAGCGAGCTAAGGGGTTGGGGAAGGGAAGTCATGGCGGCAGTGTCACAGCCCAAGGAGGCGACGAGGGTCTCTACTGGTGGGGTTGGGAGGGAATCGGGACAGGGAGCCAGAGTTCAAATTGGGTGTGGGAGTGAGGGGGTGCCCATGGAGGGACAGTGGGGCACAGAGTGTTGGGGCGTGGGGAGAGGAGCCTGGCGGGCGCTGCAGGAGCAGCAGCAGCCGAGTGAGAAGGCGTCGAAGGCAGGTCCCTAGTGTGTCCACTCACGGGGGCAGCACGGTGTAGGGCGTGGATGTGGGGTCAGGGCCAGAAGGGCAGTCCCGCTGCACGGGGTGGGCACAAGGGGATTCTACGACGGAGAAAGGGAAATCAGGCTCCTCATGGGTACAGAAAGGGGGGACAGGAGGAGTCTGCGGTGTCAGGATGAGAAACGGAGGCACGGGTTTGTACTGGCGGGTTTCGGTACAGAGAGAGGGACGTAATAGTAAACACAGACGTCACGGGGTGCGCGGGGACGTCATCGAGCTAAGAGGACACCTCCAGCATCCAGGGCTCGTCTTCTAAATACCATTCCCCACGGGAAGGGCCCGAGTCCTGGCAGACTGGGCTGCTCCCATGTCTGGAGCAGGACGAGCGAGTCTAAGATGAGCCTAAAACCTCTTGGGCAGTAAAGCAAGGACAGAGTTGTGGGGTCCCGGCAAAGGGACAGAGGTCAGCCCGAAGAAGCTCCCCGGCCGTATCAGGGGCAATTTGAAAATCCAAATAAACAATAACAGGGCATACAGTGTAACACAGGAAACCAGGAATCCATATAGACAGCAATAAGAGTGCCAGGTGTGGTAATATTTATTTACATCGCACAAGGTATCCCTTCCAATATGCTAACTGCAAAGGAGGGTCGCTTTACAGGGGGGACACCGAGCAGACTGCATCTTCATCAAATAACTCAAATGAACATCATCAGTAATGTGACAAGTTGAAATTAAATGTTCGATTCATGCGCAATAATGAATGAGCGCTCCTCTCCCCTCCCCCACTCTGCACACACTTCCCAGGACTCAGCTCCGAGCACCTTCCGTCCTTGATGGGTCTTGACAAGTTCTAGAAGCATTGCACCAGGGAAAGATGTTCTAGCTGCCGCCCCCAGCCCCTGGACCTCTCACCCCGGGGTCATCCCTTCACCATCTGCATCTCCAGCCATCGGCAGGACCTTGTCACTTCCAGACCTTCACTGCCTGTGGGATTAGGTTCCACACCCTCGGGGGGCACAAGAGGCTCCCCCCGAGAGGCACTCTGGGCACAGGGCCTCCTGCAGACCGCCTGGACCAAATCCTGGCCCTCTGTCTCCTAAATAGAGGATGTAGGGAAACTAACTTCCATCCCCGTGCCTCAGTGCCCCCATCTGTCAAATGGGGTAATACAAATTGTTGCGAGGGTCTTTGGTGAGTGAGGACGTCCCTGCCCAGCCCTGGCAGAGGGCCAGGCGGCCCCGGCTGCTCGGGGGGTGCGTTCATGGGGGTGTGCAGAGGCGTGGGGGGTGAAGAGCATGTCCCCTGCCCCGCTTTCCTCAGGAAGACTGGGTTCTGTGCCTAAGGGAACCATGGGGCTGGGGATCTAAGTGTGACCAAACCTCACGGCTCAGGCCCCAGAATCAGCAGTCCCCAGTTGGTGGGCTGCAGAGCTGGGGAGGGGGTCTCACAGTCACTGCACTGTCTCCCACGAGGATGGGGCCCGGAGCCAGACTGCTGGGTCAGAACCCCGGTGTGGGCCTGGATGCCCAATCCCTGCTCTGTGCCCCCCGCCCCCCCACTGCCCGCCTCGCAGGACCGCTGCGGGTTACCAGAGTTAACATTCACGGGCAAGACTGCCACTGCCTCCTACAATAGCCCCTAACGGCATGTGGCTGCTCACAGGAAAATTCATGAAAATGAAATAAAACACACCATGGCTCAGTTGACAGGTGCGGCCGGTGGCCGTCCTGCTTGGCTGTGTGGACACGGGACATTTCCAGCGCCGTGGAAGAGTCTACGGGAAGGTGCTGGCACGGGGCCTGTCACACGCCACCCACGTGGGAGCTCCTGGGGCTGTACCCCAGAGCCCAGCACACACCCTGACACGGCGCCGGGTGTTCAATAATTATTTATTGAAGAAAAGGATCGAATAAATCCCAGAACCCATTTAACCCATCCCCCTCACACACACACACACACACACACGCGCGCACACGTGCACACGCACGCACACCTGTGACACTCCAGGCCCCCCACGACCGCAACAGCAGGTCTGCCGTGCAATGGGGCATCCGCGCATCCGCGCCCCTGGCCCCTGGCCCCCGGCCCCTGGGAGGGCAGGAGCCTAGTAGAAATCTTCCGGGTCGGAGTCCAGGTCCGCGCCCTGCTGATTCTGAATCTGACTCTGCTTCCTGTACAGCGAGGCCACCTGCAGAGAGCGGGCAGTGGCGGAGGGGCTCAGAAGCCCCAGGGCTGCCCCCCAACCTCAGTTCTAGAACCCTCCACCGAGAAGCTGGTGTGGCGAGGCAAGCCCACCTCGGCTGAGGCCTCACCTGGGCGCTGGTGGTGGCCTCCTCTGGCTTCTTGTCTTCACGGACGCGGATAAACCGAGGGAAGCGAAGGGAGATCCCCTTCTCACCATCCACCTGGGGGAGGGGGCGAGGGTGGAGATGCTCCTGGGGTCCAGCCCACAGGCTGCTCCCGGCAGCAGGTCCCCAGCCCGGGTCTCCTCCCCACGCCCGCCCTCCGGCCTCGGTTTCCTGATTTATACAACGGGGCCAAGCAACGGGTTGTCAAGACTGAATAAGGGAATAAAGTGCTTGGAGCACAATGACAGCTTAAGAGCCAGCAGCTGGGACCTAGGCTGCCGTCCTATTGTTACCTGGGGTCAGGGCAGCAGAGACCCGGGGTAGGCTCGAGAACCAGACAGCACGGTTCAAATCCCAGCTCCTAGCTCAGGGGCTGTGTGACCCCGGCCCAGCGCCCTCGGCTCCGGGGCTCTACCTCCCCACCCAGCAGCAGGCCGGGCACGCTCAGTGCTTCGTGAGGACGGGAGGGTGTGTGGCAGGGCCGGGCCTGCGAGCAGGGTGCCTGCTTCGCTCGGAAGCTCCGTCTACACCGCTCCTGCCACTTGTCACCGGGGGACCCTCACTGCCTAACAGGGAGCCTGAGCGAGAAATGTTAAGACAGAAATTCGATGTAAAAATGCAAGTTCTGGGGCGCCCTGGGGGGCTCAGTCGGCTGAGCGTCCGATGCTTAGTTTGGGCTCAGGTCACGACCTCAGGGTCGTGAGGTCGAGCCCTGCGCCGGCTCTGGCTCGGCTGAGTCTGCTTGAGATTCTTGTGCTCTGCCCCCCCCCACCCCTGCACTTTCTCTCTAAAATAACTACATCTTGGGGAAAAAAACCAAACCCGAGTTCTGCCTTTCATGGGAAGTCCACTCCCCATCAGGGAAGCACACGCTGGCTAGATTCTGAAGGGCCCGAGGGGATCGCAAAGGAGGCACGTTTTGAACTCGAGCCTCCCCTAGTGCCGGGCCGACCCTCGAGCTGGCCTGGGGGCCGGAGCCACTGGTCAGAGAGATCAGCCTGGGGATTTTAAAACGTGGCAGCATGAAAATGAATTGCAGTCGGGAAAGATGGGCCCCAGCCGACGTCACTGCCCACCAGGAAGTGTCCCAAGCTTTACGTTCAGAAGAACCGTGTTTTCAAAAACGCTGAGGAGCCGAACGTGAGGTTATTGGTATTAAAGGAACTAACTTCGGTGTCTACTTTCTACACCTGCGGTATTTCTATTTTTTTTTTTTTTTTTTTTAAATTGAGACTTGGAGCCCATTGTTGGATGCCCAAAAAAACTTGAGCTCAAGCCCTCCTAGTTACTGTAGCCCGGGCACAGGCGTGGGCTTCATCTCCCGGCCTGCTCCCCACCTCCCATCCAGAAGCTTGACCCTGGGTTCCTCCTGCTGCCTGTGGCCCGCGGGCCCCCGGCTACTCACCAGGCCCCGGGCAGCGGGGTAGATGGGGGACAGGGACAGGTCAGCACATTTCACCTCCCACACGGCGCTGGGGTCCAGCCAGTGGTCAGGGGCCACGGCGCCGTCCACCCGGACGTAGGGGCGCGGGCTGGGCAGCACCAGGGCCTGCGGGCAACAGCAGTGGGTGTGAGGAGGACAGGGTCTCGGGTCTCCAAGTCAAGGCTGGGGGTTGGGGGGTCGGGGAGATAGGAAAGGGGACAAAAAGGGGGCACAAGTACAGACTGTCTTAAGGGAAAAGCCCGGGCGGGGATGAGGGGGAAGGAAGGGAAGAAAAAAGAGAGAGAGAGAGAGAGAAGGAAACCAAAGAATGTCAGAGACAGAGACAGAGCACAGAAAAGGGAGTTGTACCCGCAAAATACCCATGACCGTGCCACCAACAGGTCCAATTACTAGGGGCTTCCCCAGTCCTGTCGGGGTTCACTCCGGGCCGACTCGGGGACCCCGCGAGAGTGCTCCCCATGACTCATCCCCTCCCCTCGGGGCAGCGGAGGCTCCCTCACCCACACCCCGGGCTAGCAGCTGGCAGAGCCGGGACTTGAAGCTGGACATGTGGGGCTCCCGAGCCTGTTCCAGCACCCGCAGCCCCTAAGAGGGTGAAGGGCCAGAGCCTTGCGTGCACACAGGGTGACAGGGGGCGAGGCCGCGCCACTCACCTGGAGCCTCTGGTGGTGCTCCTCCAGCTCCTCGTCACTGAAGCCGGTTCCGAGCTGCGGGGAGGACAGGGGCTCAGCCGTGCGGCCCGGGGCTCCTGCCCCCGAGGACCCAGCTCTGCACAGGGGAGGCCCCCACCCTACTCCGGCCAAGCCAGAACCCACGGAAACCACAGAGGAAATGCCGGGGGTGGGGGGGTGCCTGGATGGGGATCCCCTCTCCCAGCGGCAGTCCCCTGCCCACCCGCAGCCCGTCACTTGGCGGTTGCTGGACAAGCCCTGGCTCCTTCCATCCGGTCCCCAGGCTCGCCCGTAGCCCACCGGCCCTGGAGCGGGCTGTCTTCTCCGATCTCCTCGCTGCTGAAGATTTTCCCTCACCTACCCACGCTGTCCAGCCTAACAAAAACTCGGCTGCCGGCAGACGTGGCAAGACGCACGTCTCCAAAACACAGACAGGAAATGCCAACCAGAAAGCCCTCTGTGTGTCGAGAGCCTTCGGTGGTTTCTCCGGCATGGAGCTCTTCCAGAACACTGTCGTGGGTCGAGAGCGTGAGCCAGAGCTGGGCTGGTGCCCGGTGATGCGTGCGAATGAGTAAGGCCACCTCCGTCACGGCTCCCCGGGGCTAAGCACCTTGTGCGGTGCGGAGTCACTCGTGAGAGCCAAGCTGGCCACGAGCGAACCGGCCAGTCAAGCGGAGCCGGTCCGGGACCCGGGGCACACCCATCTCTCAGAACATCTCCCACAAGACAAGCGTGTGTGAAAAATCCTGGGTCACCTCACTAACGCGGGGTCAGGGGCTGGTCGAGGGAGGCCCCTGATCGTCAGTTACAGGAAGGACGGGCCGTGACAGAGGCCAGCCCAAGCCTCCGTGATGGGCTCCCAGGGCGGAGGCCCCCGGTAGGGAAAGACAGACTTTGCTCTCCCACGAAACTCAGCCCCCCAAGAAACGGTCCCCTCCCCGCCCCGCCCCGGGCTGGTGCTCAGCACCCCCCAGTGAACTTTTGTTCAAAACAACCCCTTCCCCTGCCATCTTCTGCTCCATAAAATAACATTCTCCTCCTCCGTGGCACGAGCCCACGGTTTCGCCACAGCTTGCGTGTCCCCAACTGCAATTCTTCGCTATTTCTGAATGAAACCATTTTGCTGGTAAAATAAAGGACTGTTTTATTTTTAAGTTTAACACGTTTGAGTAGTGCTTCTAGAAGTCTTAAAGACAAGGGCAAACGCTCTAGCATCTTTTATCACTACGTTACTTAAATGTATCTGATGACATTTAAAACACAGTATTTCTAGGACGAAAAGCAAGAGGAAAAATTCCTGTTATACAAAGATCACAGCTTTGTAAAAGTGTAAATAAGACATTCCCTCAAATTTTATTAGTGGTTGGGGAGCCTGGGTGGCTCAGTCGGTTAAGCATCAGCCTTTGGCTCAGGTCATGATCCCAGGGTCCTGGGATCGAGCCCCACATCGGGCTCTCTGCTCTGTGGGAAGCCTGCTTCTCCCTCTCTCACTCGCTGTGCTTGGGTTCCCTCTCTCGCTGTCTCTCTCTCTCTGTCAAATAAATAAATAAAATCTTTAAAAAATTTTTTTCTTACTAGTGGTTATTTCTAGGCATTGGAATTGTGGGTAACAGTTTATGCTGTTCCGTGGCAAAAGCCTCATGTTTGTTGGGTCAACAATGTGCGTAGCTTTAAATAAAAACCCAAACCACTGCATTTTCCAAGCTCCCCTGTGGGCGGGGGAGGGCCAAGGAGCAGAATTCTGACCCAAGCCACAAAAGCTGCTCACTGGCTGAGGCTGACGCGGGGGACACATCCCTCTGCTCAGGCCCTTCCTCCTTCCTGCTGCCTGGAACGTACACGGTCATGACGGCTGGAGCTCCTGCAGCCACATTATGAAGATGAGGTCGGAAGCCCATGACCAAACCCTTGTGCGGGGGGAGAAGCCTGGGTCCCCAGTGACATCGGAGAGCCACCTGCCCCTCCGGCAGACTCCTTATGTGAGAGAAATGTAAGACCCTTGTCAGCCATCCTCACCTGCAGCTGAACTCAATTCTTGACGTAGCTCCCTTACAACTTACTATGATAGCACATTTCTCTACGTGAAGCAAGGGTTACTTACAGGATCAGAAAAAGCACATAAAAGCTAGAAAAAATAATCCTACACACGGCACGAGAGCCTCTTGGTTCACCCCCCGCCACCCTCCAGGCTGAGCGGACTCTACTTCCCTCCTGCCTCCCTGCACCTTGCATATGGCCTGGAGCTCCTCGCTCTCCTCGTCGTAGGCGGCCAGCAGGAAGCCCCCGTAGCGGCCGGCCCGCTTGCCACGGCCCAGGTAGGCGCCGATCACCACGAGGTCCAGGGTGTCGCCCACGCCATCAAGGTAGTCCTTCTTCAGCTGGGGAGGGAAGGCAGGAGGTGAGGGGGCGCTGCCGAGGCACGGACCTCGCTGGTGGAGCTGGGGCTGGGGTGAGTCTGGGAGCGCTCCCGCAGAGGCCGAGGACGACCGCCGGGCTGAGGCTGGCCACGGAAGGAGCTTCTGGACTTCCAGAGCGGATGCGAAAGAGATGACCAAAGTGGGAAGAGCCGGCGGGACCGAAGGGATAGGTCAAACGGAGAGCTTAGGGGTCCTCCTTGGGTCCCCCCTTTCCCTCAGGACAGAGACACATTCCACTCACTCCTTCACACGGAGAACATTCATCATTTGTTCCAGAAATATTAACTAAGTGCCAGGCAGGACTCAGCCTTGGGGACACAGCAGGGAAAGGGTCCTAAGACAGGAAACGCTCATACACTTCCAGCTGCTGACAGCACGGTGGGGAGAAAGACCATGGGCAGCTAACACACACCCGAGAAACCCAGCCGGCTCCGCAGTCCTCCTGCCCCCTCCAGGCAAGCTGCCCGCCCGCAGGCGCCCGCTCTGCCCAGCACCGCCCCCCACCCCCAACCATCCGCCATTCACAGCCAGCCAGATGCCTTGTGCAAAATGATAATCAGACCATGGGACTTCCTGCCTAAAACCTCACTGGTTTCTCAAAACCTTTAAAGGAAAACCCAGAGTATTTTACAACAATCCCTGACACGCTGGGTGATCTGAGAGCTGCTCTCCACCCTGACCTCACCTCGCACCTCAAAGGCCTCGTTCCCTGCTTGTTCTGACCTCAGGGCCTTTGCACTTGCTGCCTCCACCCTTCCCCTAGATACTCTGTCCCAGATTTCCAGGCGGCTGACCCTTTCCTGTCATCCGTGTCCTGACCCAAGCCTCAGCTCTGGAGAGGCCTTTCCCCATGACCAGAGCACTACAAGATCCTCGCTGGCCCCTGACCTCGACTTGCTTTCTTCACAATGCTCATCGACCCCGATGTCATCTCGTCTACGGCCTGGCTGACTCCCTTCCTGCCGGCCCCACTTGACCCAGACGGCCCGCGCAGGGAACAGAAACGTCACGTAGCTCCCATGGTGCTCAGGCGGGGGCAGCGCTCAGAGGGGCGGTCTCCGGCTGGCTAGACTGTGAGGCAGGCGAGGCCGAGACCCACGGGAAGGGCGGCCGGGCTGGCTCACCTTGAGCCAGTTGTGGGACCTCTTGGCGATCTCGTAGGTGGCGTCGACGTCCAGGGTTTTCACCATCAGCCCCTCGCAGGAGTCTGAGGGAGATACGGACGAGGGGCCTTTGTGAAGCCCCGGCTCAGGACAGCCAGCCCGCGGAAGGCACCGGGGCTGGGGCGGGCAGGAGCGCGGGGCGCACGCGGCGGCCGGCCCCAGACCCCCTCACCTTTCACAGACTGCTCCAAGAACTCGGCGATCTGCTCCGTGTCCTTGGTGTCCAGGGAGGTGGCGAAGACAAACTCGCCCTCCGTCTGCACGAAGTTCTCCCGGAGCAGCTGCCGGCGTCGGGAAAGCGGCTCGCGCACCAGGGACTGGGTTGGGGGTGGGGCAGGAAGAGAGAGACAAAGGGACGTCACTGTGGAGGAGAAGAAGCCGGGGCTTGGGAGAGACAGGACGCCCGAGTGTCACCAGCCACTGCACAGCTCCCGACGGACCGGACCGGCCCGACAGGGAGGAACCATGCCGGCACCAGGATTTTGAGAAGGGAAAGGACCAATTTCAAGGGCAGGTCAAGAGCGGCGAGGGGGCTGGAGACTGGAACGGACTCGTTATTGGGGCTACAGTTCCTCGTTCAACGCCGGCTGAACAGAGCCAGAAGGAAGCCGGTGACCACAGGGGTGTAACCTAAACGTGTTTCTGAGAACGCGTTCCATTTTCATCCGGGGGTCGGCAGCCCTGTCCTACAAAGAACCAGGCAGTGAATATTCTCGGTTCTGTGGGCTACTTGGGCTCTGTTGCAACTGCTCACCTGCGGGCTGTTGGGCAGAAGTCAGCAGACAGGAGCATCAAACCTTCTTTACAGACAAGAAAGGCTGAGACAGACTGGGCCCGCAGGCCTTCGTCTGCCGAGCTCTGAGACCAAATCCACTCGTGGGAGAACACTGCTTGCTTTATATGGTAAAACAGACTCGCCAACCTTCTGGAAGTGAATCTACTCTCTGTGCCCTTATTAACTGCCCCCTTTCATGTTCTGTACACTCCCCTGATTTCAGAACAGCCCCGCGGGAAATCACACAAGCTGATTCGAAGCTGAATCTGGGAGGAAGCCTTGTTCTTACAAACCATCGGGCAGGCTGGGGGAAGAAGCCACCTAGCTCTCGCCCATGCAGCCCCAGGGGAGGCGCGGCCCTCCTCCACCAGGCTAAGGTGGGATGCTTCCTGAGATGGGGAGCTCACTCCTTATGTTCTCTTCCACCCCTGCAAGGGGATGGAACTTATCTCAACAGCCCAGACTCATCCGTTCTGCATCCAGATTCACTCTGAGACTCTCTGAAGGGGAGACTCTGGTGATTGATCCCAGTAGTGATAAGGAAACGGAGACCCCGAGAGGGTGGGTCACTGGTCTGCGGCCACACAGCCAGGAAGGGAGAGCTGGGATGTGAAAAGGGGTGGTCTGGCTTCCGATTCTTATCCCACACCCCAGAGCAGTAGTTGGCAAACTTTCCAGTCTCAGGACCCCCCCCCCCGCCCCCGCCAACTCCAGATAGCTCGGGTGTATGCGGGTTACGTCTCTGGGTATGTACCAGAACAGCAACGGAGTACCCACGACGAAATTGCGTGTTTATACTGGCTACGTGAAAAGTGAGAAATCTGGGCGTTTGTTAATTCATTTAAAAACAAAGCCTCCCATATGTTAAGCCAACAACAAATTTTTATGAAATGTGCCCGTGTTAGGAAAAATTAGTGAAAACAGGTGGCATTAGTTTATGTTTTTGCAAACTCTTCCATGTCTGGCTGTTAAGGGAGCCGGGCTCTCATGTGTGCATGTGCACTCAGACAGCGGCAGCCGCGTGGGGAAACTCGGCCTCGCCCGGCTGCTGAGCTGGGGAAGGCGGGTTGGGCCTCAAAGACTCCCCCGAGAGAGCACTGGAGATACCCTCAGGGGTCCTCGGGCCACACTTTGAGAGCCGCTGCCTGAGTGTGGCCCCACAGACCGCCGGCTCCCAAGCTCACACACAGCCCCCACCCGCCCCCAGACCCGCAGCCAGAACTCACCTGTCCGTTGAGGTAGATGAGGTCGAAGGCGTACAGACACACCTGCACCTGTATTTCTGCTGCATCCACCTCCTGGGTTGGGACAAAAGGGAAAGCAGGAGTGGGGGATGGAGACAGGGGCATGGTCAGTGTGCCTCTCACCATGCCCCAGGCGGACACCAGTCACCTACCACTCTCCCCTTCTCTCCAGCCAACAGGCCACACACCCGTGAGGGTGACAATGCTCCCGGCTCCAGGCTCTGCATCGTGATGGCTCTCAGCTAATCCCAACAACTTCACTCCCCTTTGTCAAATATTTGTTCTCCCAGCCTCCCTTGTAGCTAATGGTGTTGATGGGACAGAGTTTGGGCCAATGAAGGAAAAGTAGTTTGAGGGGCACAGACTGCGGGGAGGCTTCCTGGAACTGATCTTTCCCGATGAAACAGAGGCATAGGAAAAGGGCTGTTCCCCCTTTGTACTTGGCATGCTGGGATGAGAACGTAATGGCTGGAGCTGCAGCAGCCACCCTGTAAAAGGCAGCAAGAACCGCATCCCAGTGGACACTCTGTTCTGCTGGGGACGGGGCAGGGCTGGGAGGAAGAGGAGAAAGTGTGCGACTATGGCAGGCAGCAGAGGGGAACGGAGGCTACCTTGCGTTTGCGGGTGGTGAGCACTTGGAATGGCTGGATCTGCTTCTTTTCCCGGTCCCAAGCCACAGCTTCTGTGTCCAGGATGAAGGATGTGACTGACGGGAGTTTAATCTGAAAGGTGAAGAGAGAGATCCGGGGCTACTGAGAGGTAGGAGATGAGGACAAAAGACAGGCCCAGAGAAACAAATGTTCTTTTCCTTCCACAGCTCTCGAGATCCACCGATGAACTGATGCCAACTTAGAGATGCATGTACGGATACATACCCTCATTGCCCACAAGGAAGGGAAAAACAAACCTTTCTGAGACTTACTACTTGGTCCCATAAGCTGGAAACCCAGCGGCCTTTGTCAGTTCCCCGGGAACTTGCCCACTTCCCCTCTGAAATCTCTAAGCCACCCCCAGCCTCCCATCTTACTGAGCCCGGTCCAGCCAAGGCCACATCATGCTACCAGTCTCCCTGCTCCTGCATGGACCCTGTGTGTGACCCACTCTCCTCACAGTAGTCAGGGTGCTCCGAGCAAACCCCAAGTCTGATCGGAGTGCATCCCTGCTAAAAACCATCTCCAGCTCCCCAAAGCTGTGGGGGCTCTCCTGGGTCAGCCTCTGGCCCTCCCAGACTCTGCACCCCAGCAGGCTAGCCTCTCTTGTTTTGTGGATTGGCTAGGCCCCTCCAACCACAGGGCCTTTGCACATGCTAACCATGCTAGAATGCCTGTCCTTACTCTTCACCTCCACTGGGAGGACTTCCTCTCCCTCAAAGGAACACTGCTGCACAACCCCGGCAGACGCCCACCTTGGGGATGCGGCTGATGATGTCCGGGTACTTGCTGGTATTGTCTTCCTGATTCCTGCTGAAGATCTTCACCTCCCCGCCTTCCAGGACATGGATCTGAGGCAGTGGGAGAGGGGAGGGGGACTCAGTGCCTGGCCCACCCCAGCTGGCCCTAGCCACACCTTCACCGGCAGAAGGTTCCAGAAGCTCTGGAGGAGGAATCAGGGCAGAGACTGGAGGAAGTCATCTCCTCCATCCACACGGCGCCTCCCACCCGTTCATGGAAGCCCCTGCCATCTCTTTCCGCATCCTCCCTACCCACCAACCCCCCCGCCCCCAACCCTGGAGGTTCAGGTGTCTCCTGTGTCTGCGCGGATTTGCCCGAGTGTTAAGCCATAAATATCTGAATGTATTGTGTTTTTATACAGAGCCTGGTCATAGTCCTTAAGCAGAACTACGAATATGTTGCTTTACTCGTACGACAGCTGCATGTGTGCTGGATACAGCACATGTGATTTAAAACACATACGTATTTTTAAGATCATTGTCGCTACTGTAAATCCTTTTGTTTCTTATTTTTTCTCAGTATCACAGTTTGAAGATCCATCAGTCTCGTTCGCTGCTTCTAAGGGCCTCAGAGCACCACGTGTCACCCGCCACACACGCTCATCCGCCCCCACGGTGAACACGGCAGCCCCAGCTCCCCGCCCGGACAGAAGAGCCACGAGAAGCGTCCTTACAGACCCAAGCAAGGACATCCCTGACTGCGGGGCGGGGACGCCCTTGTACACAGCCAGCGCGCTGCGGGTTAAGGAGGGGCCTCCCACCACGGCTGGTACAGTGAACGACCCCACCCACGGGGCACAGGCAGGCGAAGCCAACACTGCTTCAACTTCCGCTGCTGTGGCTCAGAGATTTGGACGATTTTGTCCAATCAAACTGACTTCCAGTGAGCCCTCGCGGTGGTTACTGACACAGCCACTATGTGAAGGTGGAAACTGAGGCCTGAGAAGTGTGAGGTCGCACGGGCGGTCTGCGGCAGGACGCAGTCTGAGTTCGGGTCTGAGTTGCCCCGGGGCCCCACTCTTGGGCACCTTCCCTCCTGCCGCAGGGGTGCGTCCGCCCCCCTACCTGCGCCCTCTGCCCATCGTATTTGTACTCGCAGGTGAAAGCTGCCTCCTCGAAGCGTTTCAGGACCTCGCTGACTCCGCGGGTGGGGTGTGCCAGCATCGGCTTCAGGGGAACCCCTGGGAGGGAGGAGTGAGAGTCAGAGTAAGCTGGGGGAGGCGCCAGCAATGCCTGGGACAGGGGTGTGTGGGGCAGAGACAGCTGGCTGTGCCCCAGGGAGAACACGCTGTCACCTGGCCTCCCAGCTTGGGACACTCACAGCCTCCCCTGCAGGGAGGGAAGGCCACGTGATTAGGATGCCAATTAGGATGCATGGGGAGTGGTGAGTGCAAGGTCTGGGTCACGCCCTTACCCCTCTTCTCTCTCCCTCTTCTGTGATCTAGAAACCTGAGCCACCTCTGGTCACACACCTTAGCGTGAAAACCTCGAGACAATAAAGTGACGGGACAGAGGAAACATAGTCCCCGGTGCGGGGGAGAGGGGATCCCTGGAGCCCAGCCACGGTGTCCTCCCCGATCACCTGCCTTCCTCTGGACTCTTACATGTGAGAGAAAAGATTCTGTCTGGCCCGATCTGCTGCCTTTTAGGGTAATAACTCTGTCCCAGCATTCACCCCCTCCCCGCCTCATCCGACTGGGACCCTGAGGAGAAGACGCGTGGGTTTCAGCATGGGAAACAGGATTCCGTTTTGGAGGCAAGAGGAGGAATCCGCAGATTCTTGGCAGAACGGAGGAAGCTATGCCGGGAGGAGGGAGCAGAGCGTGCAGGAGGGCAGGTTCCCCCAACCCTGTCCCATGCCCCCTGCCCCATGGTCCCCGCCCCCCACCCCGTGGCTTTGTACCTGGGCTCAGCTTGCAATGCTCTGGGAGGCGCTCCAGGCCGTGCTCCAGCAGCACAGGGATGATCCGGTCCAGGTCGGGCACCTCGCTGGGGCAGGGGCAAACACGAGCCGGCAGCTGTCTTTCCAGAACTCTGGCAGCCTGGAAACCCTGTGCTCTGGCTGCAAACTGCGCCTCTGCCGGTCTTTGCCCTCGTCCGGGGGTCTGCTCCCGCCCGTCCCCAACTCCTCCACGTCCCCGACTCCGGCTGGCTGTCACACTGCCCCCCTCAGCACCACTGCACGTCGCTCCGTCTCCCCTGCTCTGGGCCTGCCGTCACCCCTCCCTGTCACCAGGAGACCAGGGGCCCTCTACCTGAGCTACACGTTAGAACCCCTCAAGGATGGATTAAGAAATTTCTCCAAGGCCAGGCCCTGCCTCCCGAGAGTCTGACGGAGCTGGCTGGGGGAAGGCCGGGGAGCCCCAGTTTGTAGATCCTCCCCGTGGGCAGAGTGGAGACCGCTGCCCTGGCCCTGGGTGGGATGGCAGAGGGTTGCCAGGCGCCCCAAGGGCATCTGCAGAAAAGCTCCTGGGCCCTCCTGCCGCTGACACTCTCTCTGGGCACTCACCGCTTCGCTGTGGCCAAGTCCCCCCTCCCTGGAGCCCTCGCTGTCACCCCGTGGATGTCCTAACCCCTCACTCCGCATCAGTCACTAGCCCTGCTCTGGTTCTCTAGGCCTCTGCGCATGTGCGGTCTCACTGGGAGCTCTCAGATGTCTGCTGCACGCAGCTGCGGCCAGCACCCCGTCCCTGCTCCCCGTTCCCATGTCCCTGGTCCTAATCACGGTCCCCCACCTCATGCCCGGCACCAATCTTGTCTGGATCACTACCCCTGCTCTGTCACCCGCCCCACGATAGTCACTGGCGCCTGCCACATCACACGTGGCCCTCTGTGCTGAGCCCGCTGCCCCTCTGGCTCCCGCCACCCTCCCACTATGTCCACAGCCCCGGATCTCACCAGAATGTCTGCTTCAAGATCATGCCCTGCTCCTCCAGCCATGTCTTTCGAGCCTCTGCTGTCCTGCCCTTTCCAGCATCCACAATGCCCGGGGGGAATTCTGAGAACAGACCACCAGCTGAGCCTTTGGGATGGCTGACCCTTCGGCTACCCTGGGGGCATAGCAGGCGGTGGGGGAAACAAGGAACAGAAACAAGGCAGCCAGGGAAGGAGCCTGGAGAGGAGCAGGGGCGCAGGGACTTCGGGGAAAGGAGGGCTACCCGGTTGACTCAGGTGCTGGGTGCGGAGACAGACCACGGGGCCTCACCTTGGCCAGGGGGTGTGAGGCTCACGGCCTGGGCGAGGGCAGCCAGCACCGACTGCTCTGCTAGCCCGAGGCGCAGCCGTCCGCTCAGGGCTCTGGGGAGACAGCAGGAGAGGGGGAGTGGGCTTGTGGCCACCCTTGCTGTCTTGCCCTCCACCCCCTGCCCCTGCCTCCTCCCATCTCCCCCACCTCAACTCTCTGTAACCCTCTCCTCGAAACCTGAACCACCTTCAGGGCCAGAAGGGACCCGAGGGATCACACAGTCCCACTGAGCAGACGAGGAAACAGAGGCCAGCCCCTAACAGCCGTGGCCGCTGGCCTTCTCTAGGCAGAACCAGGGATCCCGTGGCGTCTTTGCCTTTCAAAGGGGAATTTCAGTGAGGCTCGGGGCGGGTGAGCCAGGACACAGTGGGCTGGGAAGCAGGACAGGGCCTCCCCAGAGGGGCCCAGAGCGTGCTACTCAACAGCCTGCCCCCCGCACAGGCCTGGCTCTGAGGCACTGCCCTCCGGCGCGAGGCCTACCGCCCCCGGGCCTCCGCCTCCCCATCTGTAGACCTGGCTGAGGGTGACAGGGCCTGGCTGGGCGCACCTCGGGGAGGAACCACACCCGGCATCGGGCCCCTGAGAAACGCTCCGTGATGGGGGCGACCCATGATTTTGTTTCCACCTGCACGGCCACCGCCCGGCCCCAGTGCTGTACAGCTTCCGCCGAGGCCAAGGCAGGCAACGCTCATCAACCCCGGCACTGCTTGGCCACGAGCCCCAGGCCTTGAGGAGGGGAGCTGCCCAGGGAAAGGTACCCCGTGTTCCCAGTCCAGCCCCTCAGGGCCCAGTGTGAGGGCGGTCGGGGTCCCAGTGGGACTCCCACAGCTGGTCTTTCCCTCCAGCCGTCTCGCCCAGCCTCCCAGGCCCATGCCTACCTGGCGATGTATCGGGCTTCTGAGTGGCGGCAGGCGACAAATAGGCCTTTGATGACGTCCATCTTCTTGGCTGTGGACTGAAGGCCGGTGGAGCAGTCAGTGGCTGGGGCGAAGGCAGGGGCCCACACCTCCTCCTGGCTGGCCCCCCAGAATAGGCCCTGGCTGTTTCCCCACTCCCACTTCCCATCGTCCCGGGAGGTGCTAAGAAAAGCCGGCTCCAGCCCCCCTCCCTCCCTCCCCCGAGCAAGCACATACTGTCCGCTGTGGGGTCACGTGGCAGCTGCGGAGCAGGTGCCGGGATCGTGGCAGGAGACCCCCGGCCCCACAAGCAGGCCCAAAGCGACCCAGCCCCAGAGAGCGTGACCGGAAGCCCCCTGGCCACACGCGTGCCTCCGGGGCCCCCAGGGGAAGGGCAGAGGGTCTGCGCGCGGAGGGCCAGCCTGCCCCACTCACAGCGCTGCCGGCCAGCCGGGCGATGTCTCGGAACTTGGTGAAGACTCCGGCGGCGGTGAGAGCGGGCGGGGGCAGCACGAGTCTCTGGGTGCTGCGGCTGCTCTCCGCCACCAGCCCCACGTCACCCTTCTCGGCCGCCTCGGCCTTGACAGACTCCAGCTGCCGCCCTGGGGGTGGAGGGAACCCGTGGTAAGGGCGACGCACAGGGCTGTCTGTCTTGGGTCTTCTCTGCTCACACCCGGCCTGGCCCCCGCTCGTGGTCTCCCCACATCTCCCCCTGGCCCTCTAGGCTCTGCCGTGTCCCTGGGCCCCGGGCCTTGGTCCTAGTGCCCTCACCCCGCTCCCTCTGCACGCCTATCTTCCCAGCCCCTCCCGCCACCCCCACACCCTGCCCCATGCCGCCCAGCCTCCCACACCTGGACCAGTGCCCCACGCTCCCCCGACTGCACCCGTCTTGTCCGGTCGGCCCCTCTCCCCACCTTCAGAGCCGTCTCTCACCTCCTCCTCACCTCTGCACCCTCTTCCTCGGAGCCCCCTCCCCAACGCTGGAACTGCCACCACACCCCCTGCTTACCCGTGGCCTGGGCCACTGCCTTGAGGAGGACGCCGTCACCAACGCCAAGCTCCAGGCCCTGCTGGGGCGGCCCGAGGCGGTTGAGGCTGAGGTAGAGGACGGGGAGGAGGTCTGGAGGGGACAGGGCCACCACAGAACGCAGCAAGTTGCTCAGCGTCTCTACCATCCGGAGCCTGGGTGGGGGGAGGGGGGCAGAGGTGTGACCTCCTGGCATTCTGGGGTCAAAGCTGGGGGCAGGTAGAAAGGAGCCCGGGAAAGGAGAAGAGGAGGAGCTCCAGTCCAGAAGGTGGTACCACAGGTGCTGGGGACAGGGTGAGCCCATGCCATGCTTACGACCAAGATGGGGACAGCCATCCAGAGGAGCAGCGGTTGCTGGGGGGGAGGGGGCACTTTTGAGATGCCAGATGGGGTGGGGGGAGGAGGGTACTCACTGAACACTCACGGCCCAGCCACAAGGGAGATACTGATATTACCCCCGCTTTACAGAGGAAGCAGCCAAGGCCCAGAGAGATCACGTAACTCGGCCAAGGTCACAGAGCCAGTGAGAACCAGGCGGAGACGGGAGCTGAGGCCGGCTGCCCGAGGACCCGCGCTTCCCACCCCCGCGCCGGCTGCCGGCTCAAAGAGAAAAACCCCGTTTCTGCGTGGCTCGTGGCCTCTGTGCAAAGGTCTGCGTTTGCGGCTGAGAAGGCCTCACCGGAAAGGGAAGCTAAGTCTCCCTTACAGAAGCGGCCCAGTGAACACACGGGGGAGGCACGAGAGAGAGAAACGCAAAGCAGCGCGGGGCAGACCAAGAGCATGACCCAGACGGAGGGCCGCCGGAGCCTCAGGACAGGACCTTACTTAGAAAGAGGGGCTTAGCAGGTGTAACTGAGGTCAGGGTCAAGATGAGATCATGGCAGATGGGTGGGCCCTCAATCCGGCAGAAGTGTCCGTATAAAACCCACAAGAAGACACACAGAGAAAAAGAGCCCGTGGAATCGGAGGCAGGGACTGGAGTGACGCTGGCCGCTGGCCACGGATGCCCGCAGCCACCATCAGCTGCGGGAGGCACGGGTCAGGTTTCCCCCGAGTGCCTCCAGGACGAACCAGCCCTGCCCACCCCTTGATCTTGGCCTTTGGGCCTCCTGAACCGCGAGAGGACACGCTTCTGTGTTTTCAGCCCCCAGGCGATGGCGATCTGTTTCGCCGGCCCAAGGACACTCTATGGATGCTAACACCAGTGGCTCGAGTCTGAGGAGAAACGGGACCGTTGCACAGGCGCAAAGGGAAGCCCCACGGGACACCAGCTCACTGCAAAGGGGAAGGTGGCAAGCGTGGAGTGGGAGGCGCCTGGCAGACGGCCCTGGAGCCGCGTAACCAGGAATCAGACTGGTGGCCACAGGGGAGGACACGCCGTGGGTAGGGGTCAGGGTCCGGGGCGGGTCCTGGCCTGGCAAGGACAATGCAAAAGGGGAAACTGGCAAAACCCAAGTGAAGTCTGGGCGTCACTTCACAGTCCGCGCTGACGCGAACGTCCTGGTCTCAGCCACAGCCCCGTGCTGGTGGAAGGGGCTGGCGTCGGGGGCCGCTGGCGCAGGGTCCAGGGGGACTGGTGATGCTGTGTCTGCAGTTTTTCTCTAAGTTTCAAACTATTTCAAGAAGATTAAAAATAAAATTATAAAACCCTCCAACTAGGGTGTCTGGGGTTTGGACAGTCACCCATGGTTCTGAATGCAGGAACACTGGACAGTGTCTCTGGCCACCGAACAGCCAGCTGTGCGACTCTTCGCTCCATGGATCTCCGTGCAACGGCGAGATGGACGAGTTGCACGTGCCTCGTGAAGAGACCGAAGCTCGGAGAGGTCAGGCCACCAGCCCACGGTAACACAGCCAGGAGGCAGCGGAACTGGGCTCACTCCCAGACCCGTGTGCCCACCCTGGGCAGGGCTCGGGCTAACCAGGCCCTCCCGCTGCCGCAGCCCACAAGTCTGCAGCTCAAGGCCCTTCCTGCGCCCTCCGGGCCCTACAATTCCACCGTGGGGCTTCCGTCTCAGAGGACGTCCCTCCTGTGTTCGCAGAGACACACGTGTGTGAGAACAAAGTGCTGGGAACAGCCTAAATGCTCCGCTCATATCTGAGAAGTGAAAGAGGAAGGAATCCCACGGAGCCAGATTAAAAGGGCCGAGACCTACTTAGACCAATGCGGAAGGATCTTTTGGAAACAAGGCTGATGTGCAGGTAGGAACCAGGATGGCGGGGGCGGGGGGGCCCTGATGACACTGACTAGATACCTGGGACTGAGAGCCGGGGGGGCCGGGGACTGGGGGCCTGGTGAAGAAGGGGGAGGGCCGGGGCCGGGCAGCCCAGTGCGCCAGCAGCCCGACTAGCACTCGCCAGGACTGGGGTTCCCACTAGAATCCAGACCCGGACCTCCTCACACTGATGGCAAGACAGTCAGCGAGGCTATGGTTACTTCTCCCTGCCCAGGGGAGATTAAGTTCCTGCCATCAGGAGGAGGCGGCTTCCCCATCCCGGAACCTGGGCTCACGTTCACGGCTCCTTCTGACCCACAGAAAGAAACAGAAGTACAGCCCTCTGGGCCGGTGGCCCATGAGGCCCTGGAGCCACTCCAGGGGAGCGGGCGGGAGGGTGAAGCGGAAAGCGCAGAGGCAGAAGGGACCGCGCAGCGTGAGTCACCACCCCACCTGCCCCTGCCCGCCCAGGTGGGCCTGACGAGTTACCGAGCAGAAACTTCCTCAATCTTCTCAAAGGTCCGGGCCACAGCCAGGTAAGGAACCCTGGGGAACGAAGAGAGATACAGGGTGGCATGTATAACCCACGCCATCCATCTGTCTGTCCACCTGCCTCCCCCCGCCGTTGGGGTGGTTGCCTGTGTCCCCAGGATGGGAACTTGAGAGGTCTGACGGCTTCCTCCAATGGAGGCCTCTGGGGAGATGCGCCCGGTGACAGGGAGAGGCAGAGGGACTGCTGGGGGCAGGGGGGGAGCCTCACTTCTGGCCTGGCTTCCAGCACGCATCGTCGATGGGATGGTAGTTGTTCTTGGCAGGATTGTAGCTGGGGGGGTCCGGGGGTCTGTGGAGGCAACAGGGAGATTAGACACCCGGGTCAAAGAGAAGCCATTCCTCCAGCTAGTGTTTTCTGAGCACCTACTATGTGCCAGACACTGCTCTAGGCATGAGGGTACAGAAGGGAATGAAAACAAAGTCAGCAAATCTAGAGCTCACATTCTAGCCAGGGAGTCGGGGGAAAAAACCCCAAAACATAGAAACAAATAATTTTAACATCAAAAAAATTTCCAAAACCACAATAAAACCACGCTGGGGGAAGGCAGGATGGAAGGTGCCAATGGAAGGCTGGAGAAGGAGACATTTGGGCAGAATGACATGAGAAGTGAGCAGAGTGGGTATCAGGGAGAAGAGCACTCCCAGCAGGGGGGAAACAGCAAGTGCAAAGGCCCTGAGGCAGAGACGCACGTGACGTGTTTGAGAAACGGGAAAGGGGTCGGTGCGGCTGAAATGGAGCAACATGATCTGCCTGGTTTCTGGGGGCCATTCTAAGAGGCCAGAGACCTCTTCGGGCCTCCCATCCAAGCCCTCCCTCACTCTCTCCTAATGGAACGGCAAGAACAGAAGGGTGCCGTCCCGAGGTATCTCGAAGTGCCAGGCACGGTGCTCAGGGCGCCTGCCTATTAGCTCCCAGCTACACCAGGGACTCTTCTAACCCTGTTTCCCAGGCAAGTGCTTGAGGAGCTCACACACGGCTAGCAAGCAGCACGGCCCTGGAGACGGCATGCTGAACCTCTCGCTACCACGATCGCCCCTGGAAATGCCGCATGCCAGCCCTGCCGGGAGCCCTGCGCTCCAGCCCCTGCAGTCTGACGCCTCTGGGCTCACATCCCCGTGCCATCACTGAGCAGCCGTGTCACCCCAAGGGAGCAACCTCCTCTCTCCGGGCCACACTGTCGACCTCTGTCCAACGCAGCTCCTGGGAGTCCCTACCACCCGTGTGCCATCAGGAAGGTGACAGAAGACACAATGGCAGGCATTCCCCCTCCTTGGAGCACTCTGTGGGGAGCCTTTTTAGAACAACACGGACTCCCCAGCCTCGGGCCTATAGCTATGCAGGGGAGGCCCAGGAGGATCGGAGAAGCCTCGGGAAGTTTTCAAGCTCTTGAGGCTGATCCCGACGCACAGACTGTGGGTGGCCGAGCTGGACTGGGCGTGTGCAGGGCTATGCACAGGGAGCTGGACACATTCAGCCTTTCCTAAGTGGTAGCCGTCCTGGCGAGCCCGCTGTTATTACGAGACACCAGAGTACTGTGGTTAAGGAATTCCGCAGCGAGGGGGTGCCTGGGTGGTTCAGGGGGTTGGGCGTCTGCCTTTGGCTCAGGTCATGATCTCAGCGTCCTAGGATTGAGTCCTGCGTTGGGCTCCCTGCTCAGTGGGGAGTCTGCTTCCTCCCCGGCTCTCCCCACTGCTTGTGTGTGCTCTCTCTTACCCAAATAAAATAAATAAATAAATAAATAATTCCACAACCAGGAATTTCAACTGGGGTACACTTCTCCTTTGGGACATAAGTGAGGCACTAATAGTAAATTCATAACAACACTAACAACAGCAGCAGCTACAACTTGCTGAACTTGACCATGGCCAGACCCTAGTCAAATGTTTTGAACCCTCAGGAGGAAACTGGCCCAGAAAGGCTACGTCACTTCCCTGAGGTCACACAGCCGGCGCGGGTGGAGCTGGGCTTTCTAACCACCCAGAGTACCGTCCTGCTCCAACACCTCACCCTTCCCGTCTGTGAAATGGGGAGACTGGCAGAATCTACACACAGTGGTGCTGGGGGGATTCAAAGCGTCAGGATAGAGAAGGCACGCCGCCTGGTGTCCAGCCCACAGTTAAGAGTGGATCAAAGGTGTGCTTTC
This sequence comes from Martes martes, assembly GCF_963455335.1. Classification (NCBI taxonomy): domain Eukaryota; kingdom Metazoa; phylum Chordata; class Mammalia; order Carnivora; family Mustelidae; genus Martes; species Martes martes. Next base: position 50,656,758 of record NC_137905.1, read on the forward strand.
TGTCACCAGAATGTCCCCATTTCTGAGGTGAGGAGGCTGGAGGTCCTGAAGGTGTGTCAGTCTCCTTTAGGCAGCCATCAGAGATGGACAAGTGATTGGGCTGGGAATGGGGTAAGAGAAATGGCCACCAAATCCCATGAAATAAAAAGCAAGACAGAAAGCTTTGCGTGTAGCAGGACGCTGATTTTGTCAGAGAAACTTAGTCGTAGACACGTAAGCACAGGCACATACCCTGGAGGCAAGATGGGGCAGAAGCCAGGGAAAGCCCAGACCCGGGATTCGGGGGGACCCGAGTCCCAGGCCCAGCCCTGCCCCACCGCCTCCCTGTGTGACCCGGGGAAGCCAACCTAACCCCTCGGGGTCAAGTATTCCAATGTCCGTAAAATGGCTAAAATACCCTCTCCTCTTCCTCCACAGGAGTAGGGCAGAGGGGAAGTAACAGAGCCTAAAAGAAACTATCCTGTACACAACGCACAGTTGGTGTTCGAGAAAAGGAGCCGACGGTTCGCAGAGTGACGTCACATGCTGACACAGCGCCTTTCGGTCTCCCCAGTGACGCCACATGCTGACACAGCACCTTTCAGTCTCCCCAGTAATGTCTCAACTGGGGCACAAAAATGACATTAAGGATGCCCAAAACACTGTCATTGGAATAATCAACTGTAATCACCGATGGTTCGAGCTGCAAGAATTTCGGGTGCTCATTGGTCTCCTTGGTAAGAGGATTCCCATCAGCAGAATCCGGACCCACCGCGGGCCTCCCCTTAGCGCCCCGTCCTCCCCCCTCGACAGCCGACACGGACTCACCCCTTGGCCTCCTCCTGTCTTGGAGTGCCGGGTCCCTCCTCTTTCCCTTCTTTCTTGGTCGCCGGTTTCCGGGGGGCTGGGAATGAAGTCAGGCAACTGTCGGTCCCCCTCCTGAGAGCCCCCACCGGCCCGTGAAGCCAGGAGTCGGGGGTCAGACCTTCCACGGGGCGGGGCGCGCTCTGGGGAAAGGCCCGCCTGCCTCCTCCCCGCGCGGCCGGGAGCCGAGGGGCGGCAGACGCTCACCGAAGAAGCTGCTGACCGTCTTGGGAGCTCTGGGGGGCGGCTTGGCCGGGTCCTCCTCCCGAGCCTCCTGCTTCCCGGCCGCCTCAGGCTCCGAGGCGCTGTCCGGCGGGGACTCTGCCACTAAAGCGAGAGACATCGGTTGGGGATGCCAACGTTCACCCCGGGACTTCGCCGGTCACCCACGGCGTTCTGACTCCACGGACAGAAAACACCCTCGGTTCTGCCCCTTTCCTTTCTGTGCGTAAGTGCTGAGCCCCTTGGGTCTGATGCCTTTCCGTCAGTAGTAACAGAGTTCTCCCTAGCGTCTGGCCTGAGACCGGAGACTTTACAGACAGCGGTTTAAAAAGAAATCCCAGCATGATCTCAGTGGGAAGAAAATGCTCCCGCTTCTGCTGCAGTTGGCAGGAAATCGGGTACGGTCCGCATCCTCAAAATGTCCCCACGGGGCTGTGTCACACACAGGAGGCTCCCAGGCACCCAGCTGGAGCTGGAACCTCAAAAACCCTGCAGCTCCGCTGGGCTAACTTCATCAACTACCCCTCGGTTAGTAACGTTTAGTACCTGTGATTTCTCGAAAATACAAGCATTATGTTGGGGGATGACTGGCTCTTCTTTCCCATGTGCATGGGGCGGGGCGGGGCACGGATTTTATCCATAAAAACAACGATGGCAATAAAACCTCTGATTCCCTTAGAATTTGCATTTTAACAACACTTTTGAGTCTTACTTAAAATTAACTGGCCTCAGGGAGGCACCTGTGTGGCTTAGTCAGTTAAGCGTCTGCCTTCAGCTCAGGTCATGATCCCAGGGTCCTGGTCCTGGGATCGAGTCCTGCATAGGGCTCCCTGCTCAAAGGAGAATCTGCTTCTCCCTCTGCCCCTCACCCAGATTGTGCTCTCTTTCTCTCTCAAATAAAAAAAAAATCTTTTAAAAAAGAAAATAAACTGGTCTTGTAAGATATCTGATCCAAAACCAGAGAGCCGGGGCCACCGGGGGACTGGAAACTCACAGGTCTCTGGGTGCTCAGGGGACGTCACAGGCTGGTCCTCTTCTTCTGCTTCTTTCTTTTGGGTCACTTCAGGCTCTGTGAGGCTTTCTGGTGGGGTCTCAGCTTTGGATAACAGAAAACGCACACGGCAAAAAAAGGATTATTCTGACCCCCAGGGACATTTCAACTCCCGAGACGTCTTGCCTCCTTTTGCTCCTGTCCCCATCCAGCATGACTGTAAAGCGATGGGAGGTGTGAGCCTGCTCCTGCCCAGCCCCAGGCATGGTGGGGCGTCCACGGAATCCAAACCCCGTGTATGAGTGCCCAGGCAGCCAGAGACGGACACGGCCAGCCAGTGTCTTCTTACCAACGTCTAAAATTATTCACCGCAAGATACAGCTGGGAAGAGTTCGAAATGTACAAGATAACTTGATGTAGGTAAAAATGAAAAATGTTTTAAACTGGAAAAAAAACCCATACTTCTAGGATAACAATACGCACTGTGTATGTGAACTTGTGAAAAACCAAGCAGCTATCGGTCCTCCCATGGCCCCAGACACTGACACTGGCTAAAAATGCACAATTTACAGTAAGGGTGGATACGGACTAAGAGACAGGGAGCCTAACGAGGAGTTTTTGGTGAACAAACACTGGCAGAGGTCAAGGCTACACACGGGCCCCACAAGACCAGTGGTTCAGTTTCCGGTTCCAGGGGACTCTGGTGACACCTGCTGGTCACGGCGGAAACTACTAGCTCGAGGTCTTTCATTTTTCAGCGTCCTTAGCCCCCGGAGGCCTTGTGGCTCCTGCCCTCACCTGTCCGCAAGGCTGGGCTACCTCTCCGGGCTGCACAAAAACCACTGTGAACGGGGGACGAGGGATTCCAAAGTCTGGGCAATTGTGTGGAGAGCAGGACACATCCTGTGTTAGAAACTCACTGTGATTCTTTTAAGGATGAAACAAAGAGCAGTACTTTTCCTTTCACAAGCGCCTTTTTCTCAAACGCCCAAGTTTCTAGAACATCAACAGTGGTCTGGACACAGCTACTTAATAAATGGAACCGTTGAGGTGCTGGCCCCGGGGGGCCGTCAACAATTTACTAAGACACTAAGGGTGCTGTTGCGAGGCTGGGGATCTCTGCCTCCTGGTCACGTTTCTAAGAACAAGGAAGTCGTGGAGAGGAAAATATTCTCCGTCAACACAAACAGAAAAACAGAGGATAAAAAATGGGAAACTGCCTATGAATGAATCCTAAATTAAAGTGGCCCAAATGACTGCATTTCACAACGCTCTTGTCACCCAAATGCCTGCGTTGGTGTGTGGGCTTCTGACGGCCACATCCGGATTCAGGGACACGGACATCAGATCGGGGATCCTCACAGCCTGGCCTCTGGGAGAGGCCCCCACCCTTCCAGATTCCCCACTGCGCACTCTCCAACTCTCTCGCCCTCCCTCCTCCTGGTGCCTCACCTTCTCCCTCCTTCTTCCTCTTGGCCTCTCTGTCCTCGCCCTTGGCCTGCTCCTCCAGGACATCCTGGATTGTCCGCTTAGGCAGCTGCTTCCGAGCTGGGAAGACAAAGGGCTCAGTGTGACTGACCTTGTGGGCCCGTCTACCCCCCCACCCCGACCCAATGAGCTCAGGCCTCCGTGATAGGGTCCCCTGAGAAGGGCCCCCTCCCCTTCTGCCCCAGGCATGCTTCCTCGTTTAAGCTCTGCTGCTTCCTGGCTGTGTGACCCTGAGCAGGTTACTTAATCTCTGCCTCCACCTCCCGCATGCGCAGGATGGAAACAATCCCCGAGTGTAAGTGATGCTAGGACATGTTTGGCCCAGCACTGCGCCGATTCTAGTGGCTGTCCTTGGGGCCCAACGGCACCCCGGAATCTGCCATCAGCATGTGTATCTCGGATGGCTCTTCCAGGGCCTCAGAAGTCCGCATGCGGCAGGCAAGCAACAGGCCCTGACAGGGGCCCTTGCTCGTGACGGATGGGACCTGGCACGTAAATGCAGTAGCCGCCCTGAACATCCGTCTTCTGCTGCCCGTGTCCCCTTCCCCGAATCACTCACCGTCGTGCTCTCCGCACGCCCCAAAGACATGCCCTGTGCCTGAACGCTTGTTCAGAGCTCCAGAGAGTGCTTCTAGAGGCTTCTAAGCAAGGTGCTCACGCATGGTGAGGAACTCACTGAGGCTATGGCCTTTTTACTGTCACTGGTCCCCTTGCCCCTGGTCTCTTGGACCTGGTGGCTCCCTTGCACGGTCACAGAGCGGTCTACTATCAGCTGCCCCTGGCACTGTCCCCCCTTGCTCAGAAAGCCGGCCGTGTTTCCCCACACCCCCATTCCAGAAGCAAGTCCTCTGCTGCTATGCGACCTCACCTCTCTCCAGCTGACCTTCTAACTCTTCCCACACCCCGCAAACCTGCATTCCCAGCACGGCTGAAGTCCTGCCGTTCCCAAACACAACTCTGGGCCCTGGCACTTGCTGTTCGGGGGCCCTCCACGCCAGAGTGCAGAAGTCCTTTCCTCTAAAAAGAATTCCCCGACACCCCCCTGTCCCCAGGACCAATCTCAGGGTCAGCCCTGAGCTTCCAGCACGCCCTGGGCCACTTGGCTATTTCACGATGAGCTCCTCCCCCTGTTCTGCAGCCCTCCTGTGGTACCCCAGTACCCCCAGGATGAAACCTGGGCTCCTGGCCTAGCACGTGAGGCCCCACGGGGGCCAGCCCCACCCTCCGTCCCGCCACACACTGTCCTCAAAGTCGCCCTGCTCCCCAAACTGCACTCCATCCCCCAGAAACAGGCCAGCATGTGCCACCGCCTGAGTGCCATGTGGCTCAGCTCTGCAGGCTGCCCACGGCTGCCCCGCTCCCCCACCAGCCCTGCCTCAGCCCAGTCAGCGCTACCCCACCTTCCATGGCTCAGCTCAGGTGTTACCCGCTCTGTGCTCCTACCCCTTGAGACTCCTTTTCTTTTTTGTAATCCAAAAAAACTTATTTTAAGTTTTTTATGCAAGTGTAATTCATGTACCATCTCTTAATTTCAGCTGTGTTATGTATATATTTTTTAAAAATTTTAAGTAATCTCTCTGCCCAACGTGGGGCTCGAACTCACAACCCCGAGATCAAGAGCTGTGTGCTCTTCTGACAGAGCCTGCCGGGTGCCCCCAGGTGTGCTGTTTCTCATACTAGCACCACCCTATGGAAATAGACGGTGAGCCAAAGACCTGATCTTAAACTTGCCAAGAGCTATACTGAGAAAAGAAAAAAAATCCAGATAACGCTTCGTTTTAATAACACAGTTTATATAACCCAATGTATCCAAAAACACTATAACTCCAACATGTTGTGTTTTCAATGTTAAAATAATGAACGCTCTCTTTTCCGTGCTGTCTTCGAAGCCCAAGTTACCTTCAGCACATCTCAACTGGGTGCTAAATTTTTCTCAAAGACAGCGGATCTGTGTTAGGATTTCATAGAATTTACAGCTGAAGATTTACACACCCAAGACATTCTAAACGTGCCTGAGAGTCCTCAGTGACTCAATCTGGCATCCGCCTGCACACTTACATTTAACAAAAATGCTGCAGCACTGAACATTCGGTCCCTCGGCCGCACCTGCCACATCTGTCACCGAGCATCACGTGGGGGTCTCTTACCGGTGCCTCCCCACCCCGTACAAACACTCCCGATCCCTCGGGGGACAGAGGTGCCATTCCCTCAGGCTGGCTTTCCATGGACCTTCTCCAGTGTCCTCGCTGGGGGTCCCCAACCCGGTGCGCTAAGCACCAACACACCAAGCCATCAGTGCCCTGAAGGGCCTTCTCGATGTCTACTTCCTTCTGCCATTAACCCTCTTCCTTGTCCTCCAGGGCTCGGCTGGGTGAATCTCTCTTCTGCAAGTCTCCCTCTTCACTGTGCTCCCACAGTGAGCCGCGCTGCCTCCCTCACGGCCCGTACCGGGCGGTTACAATAAGCAATGCTTCCTGAACACTCGCTATGGGCCGGGCCCAGGTCCAAGTAGTTTCCGCATATTTCCTCTTAATCTCCGCATGATAAATGCTGTCATTATTATCATCCCTGTTTTACAGATAAAGTAATGGAGATTTGCTTTGATTTCTGAGAAGGTAAGTCATTTACCCAAGGTCACACAGTCAGTGGATGGCGAAGCCACGCTCTCAGCCACAGCGCTAAGATCGGAGCCGTCACGAGGCTGGCCGCCTGGTGCAGAAATCCTTGCAGGGACAAAGACAGGCAAGGGAAGGGGGCAGGGGCCTGTGTGTCCTCACCCGTCCGCCGCTTCGGGATCCCTGCTGGGGAGATGTCCACAGGAGAGGAGCCGGAGAGGGAAGGGCTGCTCTCGGGAAATGTGACAGGGCTGGGAGGGGAGACTTGTGGAGAGCCCGGGGCAGGCTTCTGGAAAGCAAGAAAAAACAATTCTAGAGTGAGGGGAGGAAGGAGTAGCTACCTCCTTGTCCTTTTCCAGTTGGGGGTAGAGAGTTCCCTGTCCTAGTTCAGGGCTCCTCTTCTCTTAACCCGGGCCTTGGCCTCCTTACCCTCCTGTGGAATTTCGTGGCGCCAGACTGTCCCCATCCTGGACAACAATAACAACTCTCTTTTTTTCTAAAGTAACAGAACTTTTGATTTTTAGCTAAACGTATAATGGCCCAACTAAAAACCCCATTTCACCGCCTCCCCTGTAGCTAGGGGCGGCCCAGAGCCTGAGAACTACACCTCCCAGCCTCCCTTGCAGCTAGGCACGGCCAGGAGCCTTCTACACAATGCAATACAAGGGATGAGGGTGTACACTTCCTGTGGAAAGCCCTGCTCTTCTCACTGGCCGAAAATGGACATTCGCTTGGACAAAGGCATCTAGGACAAAAGTAATGGTACAGAAGCAGCCTGCGTCTCTGACGCCGAGAGACTGCCATGCTAATCCTGGACTTTTCGTGCTCATTAGAAGGAGAAATAAATTCCTACCTTGTTCGAGCCCGTCATTTGCATGTTAGTTTCAATCCCTAACTCATCTTACAGGGCCCTCTGCCCGTTATTAAGGGACAGTCCCTCAGCTCCACGCCTAACCCGTCCACTCCCCCTCATGAGGCTGGGACTCCGCAAACCCCTTTCCCGTTCTGGCAGAAAGCTCCAGGGCAGGCAGCAGCACAACAGGGCGTGAGAGGGGCCTGCGTCAGGAGGATCCCATTTACAGCATTTCCAGCACTCACGGGGCCTGCAACGTGATGCCCCGTGGATGCCATCGCTCACCGCCCAGCGCCTGTCACAAAGATCTAACCGGGCCCTCAGGGCACCACCTGGAAGCTCAGAGAGCCCAGCAGGTGCCAGCCGGCATCTGAAGGTCTCACTGTCAGCGCCACAGCTCCCAGGGCGGCAGCTGCCCACCCAGCTGCCACCTCCATGATGCCTTCCAGTTCTCTTTCGCCCCTGCAGTGACCCGCTTGAGAACTGCATACCTAGTTGGTAATTCTTTGTCTTAAACTCTCTCTGCTCAAATCACTCATGTGGTTTCTCTCTATTTGGACCCTGATGGGTGGAGGCCCCAAAGGGATGTTGGGAAGGCTGCTCAGGACCCAGAGCCACCCCTGTCCCTCTCCTGCTCAAAACTATTCCACACATCCCTAGCGGCCACAGGGAAAAGTCCAACCTCCTAAAAATGGCCCCTTCTCGTCCCTGGAACCCATGAATATATTCGGTTATGTGGCAAAGGGCAATTAAGGCTACAGAGAGAATTAAGGTCACCAATCGGCTGCCCACCAGCCAACTTCGGAGCAAGGGAAGGAAGCAAGCCAATGTCTCTGGAAAAGGTGAAAAGCCCTCTGACAACAGGAGAGACGGGATGGGTCTCTGAGCCCTAACTCTGGCTCATGCATTGCTCTCAGAACCACAGGTGGACTCTTCCTGCTCACAGTCACCCCGAACAGTAGGTGCTCCCGGGGGGGGCGTACGGTACAGGTGAGGCGGCTGAAGCCCAAGGCCAGGAGCCTGCCCCAGGCCACGGGGCGCAGGTGGAGTCGGAACCGCGCAGACCAGGCTGTCCATCTGCTCCAGGCCACGGCCGCTCCACTCGTCCACCTCCTGGGGCGTGAGCGCCTGAGCAGCTGGGCTACACTCCGCGTCAAAGGCTGTTGGGAACGATGGCTTCTTTCGGTCACGATGGGCAGGCTGGTGGGGACCTACCTGGCCTTTGGAGGGCGTGAGGGCCTCATCTTCCTCCTCCCCTTCGCTGCCCAGAACCCGGGCCACCTTCCGCCCCGGCCTCTTCACCGGCGAATCGCTCTCAGGCACCTCTCCATTCCACTCCTTCAGTGCCACCCTGGAAGGTGGGAGAATGCGAGTGTTCTGGCAGGCAGAGGGGGTCCTTCCCGAATGTTCCAGCCCCTCCACCAGGTCCCATTCCTTTCCTTTTCTTTCAAGCATCCCATGAGCTTTTTCTAGGCGCTCCTTGGCATACACTCTTAATCGTCCATCCACTGCTCGAGACTATCCTTCCCAGCCTCTACTGAGCTGGGACCAGCCATGTGATGGGTCCTGACCGAGACAGTGGAAGGGATAGGACTGATGCATGCACCTTGCTCCTGAATGCCTGCCCACAGTTGTCTTACTCCCGGAACTTGGACTTGCCAACTCGCTTTGACAAGGCTGAGGCCCTGGATGCAGCTGTGCCTGAAGCCAGATCTATACCTTTCGATGTCCCAATTACTGAAGTCAAAAAATTCCCTTCAGGACTCCCAGACATTCTGAGCTGAGTTTGACACGCTTAGAGCCAAGGGAGTCCTGACTTATAAAGGAACAAGTTCACCATGTCCTTGTCCCATTACGTACTTTGGAGGCGGCTCCGTCTCTCTGACGCTGTTGGAGGTCTCCTTCTCTGGCTTTTTCACTTTGCCCTCCTTCTTGGGGTAGAAAAATGACCTGGAGGAGCACAGAAGGAGGGGGAAATGGGAAGAATCAGGTAAGCGCTTCTGATGTGCCAAAGCCTCTCTGCACTGGGGAGTCGGTGGAGACAAAGACAGCAAGTCCCCACCCTCAAGGGGTTGACCCCGCAGAAGAGGCAGCTGTTAAATAACTAAACAGAAAAGGTCTGGAGGTGCAAAGGGTGCTGGAAAAAATCATTAAAGCAAGGTATTGTCCCTCCGCTTGAGACTGGCCAGCCCGAGCGCTGACTTCCAGAGAACTGAGCACTGATGAGGGACCACAGAAGGGTAAGGTGGAGAGGCCTCACCCACACTCTCCTGACCCGGGGATATTCTGCACCCCTACTATGAGGGGACGAGAGGCTACCTTGTTCGCTGGCTGTGACCCCCGTCTAGTTATGAGAACAACATCAGACACATTGGGGGACCGTCTGTAGGTATCCTGACAAACAGAGTCTGAGAAACTGTCGCCCAGAACCACCCCAGGGAACCGAGGCGGCACGACAACGAAACGCAACACAGTACTCCGAGCCGGGTCCTGAACAGAGAACAGCATTAGAAGGTACACTGGGGAGATCGGAATAAAGTGTGGAGTGTGGTTAAAAGGAACGCAACAATGCTGGTCCCTCACTGTGACCAATAGGCCACAAGACGTCAACGGCGGAAGCCGGGTGCCAGGTTCCAGGAACGGGCCCTACAATTGCTACTTTTCTGCACGTTTAAAACTGGTCCAAAATTAACACAAACGAGTGGTCGGTCAGTCAATCAACCGATCAAGCCCAGCCCAGCCCAGCCAGGGGCAAAAAAGCCATGAAAGGCACCGTCAGCCCAGGACAGACTATGCCCAGACTCGTCATCACGTGAGAAAAACTCAGCCTGTGATCTGTGACCTCCCAGGTCTTGGTTGGGGCAAAGAGGGGGTGTTGGTGTCCAGGTCTGGAATCCATCCCCTCCTTCTAGGAGCAGCCCCTCCACCATCCTATCTGGATACCCTCTCAAATTCCAAAGGCCGAGGTCATTAATTCTGGAAGGTTTCAACTATACAAGCCATGTAACTCCCTGTCTGGTTTTCCTGAAGCCAGCTTGCAGGACAGGCTTTCCCACTCCGGACACCACTGATGTTTCGGGCCAGATCATTCTGCGTTGTGGGGGGCTGTCAGCAGCAACCATGCCCAGCCCCTACGCTCATCAACAAGGCCCCTTCTCCCCCTGGTTGTGACAACCAAGAACGGCTCCAGACACACCTGGCTGTCCCCTGGGCGGGGGGGCCAAACCACCCACTGCAAACCACTGGGTCAGTGTTTCTGAGCCTCCAGCTAAAACCCTCTGGTGGCGCCACCCATCCTCCCGATCCCATGCCCCACGTTCTGCACTGCTCGGCTTCCGGAAATTCCGCTTTGGAGACTAACTTGTGTTCTTCCAAGAAAAGGCACAGAAACAGAGAAACAGAGATCTCAGCGCTTGTAAGGCGGTGGGGCGGGGGCGAGGGTGGTTCTCACATGATACTTCGCTGCATGATGGGCCAGAATTCTCCCTCTCCTCTCCTCGTCCTGTTCTCCAGCCGCTGCTCCTGAAACAGAAATCCAGATCCTTGGTGAGACTACTGGTGGAGCACAGATCAAAACACGCAACCCTCCTTCTTTCAGAGAGAAAAAGAAAGAAAAAAAAATCCACAAAATCAGAAACAGGAGTTTCCTCACTGACAAGAAACTCCCATTTTCATGGACCAAACTGATTTGCTGCCAAGATTTACAAGCGAAGAAAAAGTCCCAAGTCAGAACAAGGTAAGAAGCCCCCTTGACCATATGGAGCCTGCTTCTCGTCTAATAGGGAGGCACAATGAAGGCCTACGGATATCTTTTTTTCCTAGTTTTGTTTGTTTTTTTTTGGGAAGGAGTTAAGTTTTAAGATTAGAAAAAAACTGGGGCACCCGGGTGGCTCAGTCGGTTAAGCGTCTGCCTTCGGCTCAGGTCAAGATCCCAGGGTCCTGGGATCGAGCCCTGCGTTGGGCTCTCTGCTCAGTTGGGGAGCCTGCTTCTCCTTCTCTCTCTCCCACTGCTCCCCGGCTTGTGCGTGCACGCGCGCGCGCGCTCTCTCTCTCTGTAAAAATGAATAAATAAATCTTGTCCCAAAAAAAAGATCATTAAAAAACTGTTTTTAGGTGATTACATAATATCCTCAAACAACTCTGAAACACGGCAGCCCATTAAATTATACCCTCTGGTGTATATAGACCAGCTGCTGAGCAGTTTCTAAGGGATATTCTTACCAGGAACGAGGAGCAAAAAACATGACGCAGATCTCAGAAAGTTACGTACTGTACGATTCCATTTATGGAACGTTCTCCAAATGACAAAACTTAGGATGGAGAAGAGATCGGGGGTGGTCAGAGCTTAGGGACAAAAGATGGGGGGGGGTGGTCAGCTATAATGGGGCAGCACAGCGAGAGCCTCTGTGGGGACAGAACTGCTCCATATCCCGACTGCGGTGATGGTTACACAGATCTATACACGGGTTCAAACCGCGCACGCGTGTGTGCACACACAGACACAGCTGAACCAGCTCTGTGGTCTAGCTCAGGGCCCGGCTTCCTGGTTTTGATACTGGACTACGGTTATATAAGATGTCACCACTGGGGGAAGATAGGTGTGTACTCTTTTTATAACTTCCGGTAAGTCTATGTAATCCTTTCAGAATAAAAAGTAAAAAAAAAAAAAAAAAAAAGAAGGAAAGAAAGAAAGAAAGGTAGAATGAAGACATTCTCTCTTTGTATGTCCTGCTACAGAAAGACGTTCTAGGTATTTGAAGTCACATTTGAAACTAATAATAAATAAAAAAGAAGGCAGAACAGCGGACGTAATATGCTACTGATTTTGTAAGACAGGAGAAAATAGAAACCGATCTATTCTTTGGTCCTGCTTTTGTGTGCCGAACAGAAACTCTGGACGGATAATCAGGAAGCCAACAGAAGTGGTCGGGGGGGCACGTAAGGTGACTGGGAGTAGGGGTAGGAATGAGACCGGTCACCACATAGCTCTATCCCGATTTTATTCTAAACCCTGCATATTTCTTATCCATTCAATTAAAACAAACAGTAAATCCAGACCCCACATAACTGTTCAAATTTTATGATCCAGCCTCCTACCCCCTTCCTCCAAGCTCCCTCTTGTGAGTCCCTCCCCAGCCCCCAGCAGCCAGTCCCCTCCTGTGCAGATCTGAGCACTGGATGGATGTCTAGAAGCCTCCCCTGGGCACCTGCTAGAAGAAACTCCATTTCCTGACCTCCTGGGGCGGTTAACTAGTACTTCTCTTCTCACACATATTGTGCTGACCCTGTGCTCTCCTGATGACGTCACAGTTCATCTTTCCAATCAGACTGGGAGCTCCGGAGCTAGGGCGCCAGGTCTGTTCCCTCCCATCTCCTCCAAAAACTATTTCCCAGACTTCAGACATCCTCCATAACCGCCTTTGAAATGTCAACAGTATCTATGTAAAACCTGGATTTTTTTTTCACTTATTTTCTGTAAAAAAAAAATTTAACTTTATTAACTGGGGTGCTTCCTAGGAACCAGCCTTTATATGAATTAATTCCCACAAAATCTACAATTTGTTATTATCCTGATTTTACGAAGGAGGCAAAGGAAGCAGAGAGGTCAAGTGATTTGCTCAAGGCCACACAGCCTAAAGGGTTGTGAAGCCAGGATCTGAAGACAGGTGTCCAGCTCCCAAGTCCATGTCCTTAACCGCTACCAATTCTTTTTTTTTTTTTTAAGATTTTTATTTATTTATTTGACACACAGAGAGAGATCACAAGTAGGCAGAGAGGCAGGCAGAGAGGAGGATGAGCCCTCTGAGCCCGCTGAGCAGAGAGCCCGATGCGCAGCTCGATCCCAGGACCCTGAGATCATGACCTGAGCTGAAGCAGAGGCTTAACCCACTGAGCCACCCAGGCACCCCAACCACTACCAATTCTTGAGGGTGAGGAGGGCAGGGGTCCCCCTGTATTGGGATTGAAGGGGTGGCAGGTGGCCCTTAGATCTTGGGGCTGTTGAGACACCCAGTGCAAAACGATCACGTTACCCAATACCTCCCAATAATCCAAGCAAACATCTTCTAATTTTATCCCCATGTCGCCATCGAGGAGACGGAGGCACAGAAAGATACTTGGAATCACAGAGCTTGTAAGGGGGGAGCTGGTACAATAGCGACAGAGAGCTAAGATGGCAGCTAACTTTCTTTTTTATTATTATTTTAAAGACTTTTAAAAGATTTTATTTATTAGAGAGAGAGAGCACGAGCCGGGTGAGGAGTGGAGGGAGAAGCAGACTCCCTGCTGAGCAGAAGCCCAATGTGGGGCTCGATCCCAGGACTCTGGGATCGTGACCTCACCCGAAGGCAGAAGCTTAACCCACTGAGCCCCCAGGCACCCCTTTCTAACTGTTGCTACGCCCCCAGGCCCAATCTTTAGCCCCTTCTCTGTCCCGTTTATACCTGCCCCCTTGAAGATCTCATCCAATTGGATGGCTTCGATGTACTCTGTCATGGCCCCCAACCGTGTCACTCTGGCAGTCGTCGCTAGCCCTCTAAACTCAAGGGCACATCCTGCTGGCTTTCAGCACTGACATCTAGATGTCTGACCAACATTTCCGGCTTAGTGGGACCAAAACCAAAGTCCAGTTCTCTCTCTCTCTCTCTCTCTCACACACACACACACACACACACACACACACACTATTCCTTCTCCTATCTCTGCGTTGGTAGCTTTGGTCATCCAATTGCTCCAGTCAAAAACCTTGGACTCTACTTCATGTCTATTCAACCATTAAAAAGAAAACACGACAATATCAGGGGCTGGTGAGGATGGGGGACAACGGGAAGTCTCACGCTTTTCCGGTGGGAATTCAACATGGTATGGGCGCTTCTGGAGAAGCCTGGCAGTTTCTCGGACGGTGAAGTATACGCTTACCATGTGACCCAGCTACCCCACTCCGAGGGCCTTCCCCAGAGAACTCTTAAGTGCACACAAAACCCTGTAAGCCAGTGTTTATAGCCGTGGATCTGTTTATCATCACCAAAAATGATCCAAACGTCCTCCCACAGGGAATGGGCGAACCAACTATGGTACAGCATATAATGCTTTTACTTGCCGAACAGTATCCCACTGCAGGATGAACTAAATTAAGCTAATTTACACTCGCACGGCAATAAAAAGGAGTGGTCGGTACACTGCAGGGAGACAGAGGGACGGATGGCTGCAGGTGTACCTAGGGAAGGGAAGCCCAAGAATCACTTTTTGGAGTGAGGAGACTGCAGTATCTTGACGGCGGTGGTGTTCACATAATGCTACACATTTCAAAATGGACAGAACCGTACAGCGAAAAGAGTAAATTCACTTAATTTTTTTATATTTAATTTTTTTTATTTAAAAAAAAACAAACAACTGAGTGCCTGGGTGGCTCAGTCGGTTAAGCGTCTGCCTTCAGCTCAGGTCACGATCTCAGGGTCCTGGGATCGACTCTTGCGTCGGGCTCCCTGCTCAGTGGGGTGTCTGCTTCTCCCTCTCCCTCTTCCCCTCCAGCTCCCCCTACTTGTATGCTCTCTCTCAAATAAAGAAATAAAGAAATAAAATATTTTAAAACACAAAACCAAAAACAACCCTTGGATTGTTGATTGACCTGATTCACCTCTTTTCTCAAACCCCAAATTCATTGACCCATGAATCCCAAGGATGCCGCCTCCCAAAGACCACCCACTGCCAACCACCCCTCGGCATCCCAATGCTCTGGCATTGCACTGCTCAGAGCGCAGGATGGGCCGCTGCCACGCCCAGCCAGCTGTGCTAACCCTCACTCTCGTCCTTCCCTGCAGTTAGCACAACTGGACCAGCCGAATTAGAATCTGTGTCACTCTCTAGAGTAGTGCTTCTAACACAATTTTCTGTGTGATAGAAACCTTCTGTACTTGTGGAGTCCAAGGAGGTCACTCTATCCATATGTGGCTTCAAGCATTTGAAACGTAGCTAGTGCCACAGGGGAGCCGAGATTTTCATGTTTCTAATGAGCTTAAATTTAAGTCTCTATGTGGGGCTAGCTGCGACTCTGCTTAGCAGCGCATGGCTAAAATGAGGATTTCCATAAAGATAAGGATTTGTCCATTTTGTTCAGTGATATGGCCACAGGACTTAAAACGGTGCCTGGTATTGAATGCATTGGCCCATACATATACCTTTATTTAAAAATCAGGGTAACAGGGGCGCCTGGGGGGCAAAGTTGGTTGAGCTTCCAACTCTTGGTTTTGGTTCAGGTCATGATCTCAGGGTCATGAGATTGAGCCCCGTGTTGGGCTCCCCACTGGGTGTGGCGCCTGCTTGGGACTCTCTCTCCCCTTCTCCCTCTGCTCCTCCCCTGTTCCAAATAACTAAATAAATCTTTTTTTAAAAAATCAGGATAACAAAAACATCATTGCTAACGAGTTTAGGGTTCATAAGCAGGATCTTTCAAAACCTACAGGCCACAAACAAGGAGCACGATATCAAACGGTCTTTATTTTTTTTTTTTTAAGATTTATTCATTTGAGAGAGAGAGAGAGAGAGCACAAGCAGGGGGAAAGGCAGCAGGAGGGGGAGGAGCAGACTCCCCAGTGAGCTGAGAGCCTGACATGGGGCTCGATCCCAGGACCCAGATATCAAGACCTGAGCCAAAGGCAGACACTCAACTATTTGAGCCACCCAGACACCCCCAAAGGGTCTTTAAACAGTTTGAGGATCAAAAGGCTTGTCTTTTTCTTCTTGTTAATAAAAGCTCACATTTCCTAACCTGTCTGTTTCCCTGACCACCCTCCACCCATGGGAAGTATTTTACACCATTCTCCTAAGTATGCTAATCTCATCCCCCAAAGCTCAGAACAGCTCAGCATCCCCCAAAAGGCATCGAGGAAGCTGGGACAGGGGAAGGAAAGCGAGTGGTTCAGGACCACACAGCCAGCCAATGGAGGATACCAGAAACACAGAGTGCCAGTTCTAAGAACCACCTGGGATTACATGTAAAATATTCCAGCCTAGTGAATCAGAAGCGCTAGGAATCAGAAGCGCTGGGAATAGAAGGGGGATCTGCAGGCTTAACAAGCTCCTAGGGATCCTAAGATAAGATGAAATTAAGGAGGTTTTACTTAGACTCCACTGGCCTTTCCATCATGCCTCCCTGAGGCTAACAGGTCAGAGATTCAAACGGGATGAAATGGGTTTGGAGGACTCGAAGAGATGTGTTCTTAATCCTATGTCCCGCTGTCTCTCCTCAATGATTCTCTTCGGCTTTCAGATGCCAGCCTCCCTTTCCAATTGCTCCCAACCAAGTGCACCCTGCCCCACCCCTTGCCTTACCTTACCTTTCAAGCCTCCCCCTCACCTAAGGACATCAATATCCTTCTCTCTCCGCTCCCCAAGCTCCTCTGGCCCTCCCTCCACCCTTTAGGACAACAATAAACCCAGACCTTTGAGTTACTCTCTCCAAGGCCCCCTCCCTTCCCAGGCCTTGGCCTTCCAGCTGTGTGGTCCAACCCTGCCTCTGCTCCGCCCCCCTCATCGGGCATCCAAAAGCCAAACATCTCCCTATACAAAAGAGTCCCCACATTTCCAAAGGCCTTGGCATAAACCGGGACCAGACCTCTGACCTCTCTCTGCCCCACCTCTGTCCAGCGGGATCCTCCCCCGGCACGGTCTAAAGCCCACCCCACTTCTACCTCTCCACGAACCTTTTCCCTGCCACGCCTCCTAGCGTCTGGCCCCGCCCACTAACAAACTTGGCCCCCACCCCGTCCCCACCCCTCTTCGGGAGGGCCCGTCTCCCCAACCATCCAATTTCCAATGGCCCCGCCCACGGAGTCTTCCCCCCGGGGCCCCGCCCCTCGAGCTCCCGTGACCACGCCCCCTGTGGTAGCCCCGCCCCCCCGGCCTCTATTCAAACCCCTTAGGGTCCTACAGACTCAGGCCCTCTCTACCCTCTACCTGGCCCTCTCCCTCCGGCGGACAACCCCCCATGCCCTGCAGCGACCTGCTGCCGGCGCTCTCCCTTCCCCGCCGCGCTCTCGGCCGCCTGAGCGTCCCCCACGCCCGCTCCTCGGCAGCCGACCGACCAGGCGGAGCCGTGGGCCCGGAGCGTACGACAGGCGCGTCTCCCCCCCAAGTTTCCCAGCCCTGCGTCGGCGGCCTCACCTGCCTCTCGCCGGCCCCGCGCGCCGCTGTCCTGCGCGTCACACCCGGAACCACTCGTCGCCCGACTGCAGTCTTCAATTCGCGCCACGGAATTCGCGCGCAGACTTTGGCGGGCGGGGGCGGTATAGGGGGCGGGGCTCGGGAGTCGTCAGCCCCGCCGCTACCTCTCGGAGGACGCTGGGAGTTGTAGTCTCCCGGGCCGGAGGCTACTAGGAAAGAGGTGAAGCAGGGTGAGCCCTCCCGCAGAGCACGATGGGAAACGGTCCGAGCCTTCCCTCCCTCTGGGTGGGCGGGTGTAGCTGCGGGGCCGAGAAATGACTGGCGGGGAAAGAGGGAGATTCAATGGAAGCCGCTGCGCGAGGCACGGCGGGAAGAGAGGCGGGAGGCCGCGCAGGGCATCCCGGGAGCAAGGGCCGGGCCTGGCCTCGGCGCGGAGCATTGTGGGAGGTGGACGCCGCTCCGGGGCGGGTAGGTGAGTGGGGAGGGGCGGGAAGGGTGCACATCTGGGGGAGGGGAGAGGCACAGCTGGGTGGGACAGCGGAGATGGGAGGGCCCGCGGCCAGAGGGGCTGGGAGGACTTGGGGAGGGGGAAGCGGGTTGGGAGGGGCTGCGCGAGGTGGGGGGGGAGGCGCAGCTGGACGTAGGGGAGCATCTGGGGTGATGAAGCCCATCTGAGGACGAGGGGCCATGTCTAGGACCAGAATGCACATCTGGAGAGTACAATAGCTGCAAATGGGAGGAGGGAGCTACAGCTGGACTGGGGGGCGAGTCTGAGCAGGAGGTGGGCACAAATATTGGTGACACTTCTGAAAATTGGCCACAAGTGAATGGGGCACACACCTGTGGGCGAAAAGTACATACTGGATGTGAGGAGGACATCTGGATATGGGAGCATCTCGGAGGCAGGGGCTACAGCTGGATGTGACGACCCATGGCGTCACATCTGGGACAACAGCCGTATATCGGAGACACGTGCAGGGAGGAGGAAGCCACAGGTGCGTGAAGAATGTGACTGGGAATGAGGGTCCCTGAATGGATGTGGGAGCACATCTGGACATGGGATATCTTTAGAGGAGGGCAAAGAGGAATGTGAGTTACAGCCAGGTGTAGACACATAGAAGGGGGGGTTTCCTATGAATGGGGGCACTAGAGGTTATGGCCAAGTATAGGAGATGTATCCGGAGGAGGAAGGAGGTCTTGGCTGGAAGTTGAGAACACATTCGAGGTTGTCCACCACCGCACTTAAGGGTTATATTTTGGGAGAGGGTTCCCAAATGTACCTAGGGGCACATCTACAGACGAGGGGGCCAGAGCTCGGGGATCAGGATG
Organism: Martes martes; assembly: GCF_963455335.1. NCBI lineage: Eukaryota > Metazoa > Chordata > Mammalia > Carnivora > Mustelidae > Martes > Martes martes. The sequence goes on from NC_137905.1 coordinate 50,675,260, forward strand.
ACAGGCTCCAGCTGTCCCGGGAACAATGCAGAAATGGGAGAAAGCCAAAGATGGAGTATAGATTCATATCTAGATATTAATGGGAGTGCATCCCACCCTGGGCCCTGCCTGGAAAGAGGCACCAGCACCAAAGAGGCAGGCAGGAAATGGAGAAAGTGGGATACCCCTGGTGGGGATGGGTCTGATATCCACGTGCCCCCTCTCTCTTCCACTCAGGTGCCCCAGGATGGAGTCCCCACCCAGCACAGCTGGGCAGGAGGAGCAGGAGCTTCGGGAGCGTGCCTTCTTCTCATGGGCCGAGTTCAGCCGCTTCTTCGACGCGTGGTGCCAGCAGCGGCTGGCGCTCTTCTTCGTCAAGAGCTCCATGCACCTGGCGCGCTGCCGCTGGGCCAGCGCGCCCCCGCTCTACACGCTCATCGACGTGCTCAAGTACAGCTACGTGCGGCTCGTGTGCAAGGACGTGCGCGCGCCCAGCCGGCCCACCGTGGGGTGCGTGAGAGGAGCCGTGCCCTGCTGGGTGCTGGGGGTGGGGAGGGGAAGCGAGGGGGAGGAGTAGGCAGAGAGCCCCCCACCCAGAGATGGGGAAGGAGAGATGCCAACTAAAACAGCTAAGTACACTTTGCAGAGAAGCCAAGACAGGCCCAGAGAAAGGCAGACAGCGCGTGAGCTGGAAGGACAGAGGCACGCAGAGTGAGTGACAGGGTAGGCTCCAACTGCAGACTTACAGAGAGGCAGAGAGTGAGATGGACACACTGAAGAAAGCCAAAAAGGGGGGCGGGCAGAAAATTCCAGAAACACAGAGACATGGAGCCAGAAACTCTAGCCAGAACCAGAAAAATGGGTGAGAGCCAGGTCTGGGACATATACAAAGAGGTCAGAGACAGAGCCGCAGAGTAAGCCATGGGACAAAGAGAGAAGGACCCATGCGGTGATTCAGTGAATACAGGGCCAGGTTCCCCATGGGAGCCAGAGGTAGTTCACTGGGGTGAGAAGGGGTTGAGCAGGATAGACAGATCCCCTGCCCTCCTAGTACGTTCAGACTGGACAGGAAGGCTGCTGTTATAGGAACAAGCTGACAGATAATTTCCCTACAACTGTAATGCTACAGGGGCAAATGAAAAACCTGCGAGAGAGCTAGGAGACACACCCAGCTGGCCAAGGATGTTTTAATCGTTCCCCCCAGTTTTAAACCGGAGCACTCCCCATAAAAGGTTCGGTTTCTGGCTTTTCTTGAAACACGGGAAAAGGCTGAGCCCACATTCTTGTGTGGCAGACGGCCACTGCAGTTAGCAGGGCAGGGGCCCTCAGGTTTGCCCCAGGCCCCACTGCTCCCTATTACCTCACACTTAGCCCTGCTACTTCCGTGTTTTGCCTGCCTGGTCCCTGTAGGTGCATGTGAGTTTCAGACCCTTGGTTGGAGAGCTATGGCCAAGCACAGAGCGCTTAAAATCAGGCTCTGCCTTCAGGCTGCTTGAGACGGGCCCCATTGCTCCCAGGGTGGGTGTCTTTGGGCAACAGACATCACATGTCTGAGTCGGGTTTCTCCTCTCTGAAATGGGTTCTTCCAGAGCTGTTGGGAGGTTACCATGAGACTGAGCATGGAACGGCACTTCCCTGGTGCCTGGAACATCAGGCAGCTGGGTAGATGACAGCTGTTCTAGAAGTCAAGAGCACAGCCAGCCAGCAGCCTAGCCTCAAACCCCAGGCCTGCTATGGTTAGCCGGTGACATCACCTGAGCAAGTGACATCACCTCTCTGGGTCTCAGTTTCCTGCCTTGGAAAACGGAGGAAGTGCCGGTACTGATCGATTCCAGGTTTTGTGAGGATTAAATGAGCTGATAGATGCAGATCGCTCAGAAAAGTGAGCACCTTCGAGCAGTGATTCTCACCATAGTTACTGAAACACTTCCTGAGAGGTTACTCTTCTTGGTACTTGACTCCTTGCTCATCTAGAAACAGAGACTCAGAGGTCAGGAAGCGGAATGGGATCAAACACACACATCATCACAGAGAAATCTAGAACATTAGAGCTTGTGAGCAGCTTAGGCCCCATCTGGAATCTCTCCTTGTTAACAGAACCCAATTCGAAGTAACAAACACTTATTGAGTTCCTACTGTGTGCATGCTCTTTGCTGGGCATTTGGAACCCAGAGCTTGGCCTCTGCCTTTGAGCAGCTGAGAACCTAATGGAGGAGAAAAAGACCAAAAGAAAAAAGAAAAAAAAAATTGGAAATCGGGGCTCACAATTGTGGGAGAAAAGGAGTTAGAGAGTGGGAGGGAGGAGGACAAAAGAGGGGTGGTCAGCTCAGTTCCATCTGAGAGCTTACGGGGTGCTTCTGGAAGGCTTCCTGGAAGAGGTGACTAGGAAATGAAAACGTGAGGGATTCTCTTTGTTTATACATTTATGTATGTATGTATTTGACCTAGACATATGGCGCTTGCTATGTGCTGGCACTGTCCCCAGTGCTGCCAGGGAGAGAGCCAGGAGACAGGAGGGGCTGAAAGCAACAGCAGCTCTGCGCATGGGATGGTCCCTCCCAGGGCCCTGTGGGGGACAGACTGATGGAGGGAGACAGGAGGCCAGCGAGGAGGCAGGGGCCGCGGGGCCTGAGAACCACACATCAGAGCTTTCTCCCTGGCCACTCCTGCCCTGTTCCCCAAACGTTGCCTGGCAACCTTCCCCAAATCGCCACCCCGCCTCTTCCCCCTCCAGCTCCAGCCCTCTGCTCTGCACACCACCACCACCCCCTCCCCAGCCTCTCACAGCGCTTCCCTCTCTAGAATACACACACCAGCCTTCGAGAACACAGAAAGCTTGATGACCTGAAAGATCAAGAAGAAACGGGTGCATGGAGGGCAAACGAGCTCAAAGCGATGGTACTTTTAGAAGAAAAAAAAAATGGGGGATATAGCAGGTTCATTTTTAGTAAGTACTTACACCGGCCCCTTGTCTAACTACTTTGCATCATGTAGTCCTCTTCTGGACTGCTCTCAATGAGGAGGTACTATTCTTGTTAGCCCCAATTTCCATATGAGAAAACAAGCACAGAGAGGTTAAAGTGATTTCCCAAGATAGCCCAGCTGCCGAGAGAGGGAGACCAGGATCAGGACCCACACAGTTTGGCCACAAAGCCTGTGCTTTTAGTCCCCTCTGTTTTTCTTCCCCTACCCCTCATCTTTATTTCAATCATGGATCATCGGTATGAGAGTTCAATGTGATCCTAGGTGCCATGCTGTTTGTCCATCTGAAAGCGTTGTTTCGAGCACCTGCTGGGTGCAGGGTGAATGTGTTTTAGATGGTGGGGGTTTCAGGGGACGGGCACTCCATTCAGTGAAGAGCATGCATTACAAATGGGCCTCCGTCAGATCCTCATCCCAATGTGCCATGAAATCTGCCCAAGCCTGGGGATGGTCAGAGAGGGCTTCCTGGAGGAGGTGACCCTGGTTCAGAGTTGTGAAGGAGGAATAGGAGCTAACTAGGGGAGAAGAAGGGAGAAGGATGTTTTATGAAGAAGGAGAGAACTGAGTAGGGTTGCTGGCAGTGGGAATGGGGAAATGTGGATGGTCTGATGAGTTTATAAGGCACGACAGGCAGAACTGGGTGCTGGTTGGCTTGACGTAATGAGCAGAGTGCCTGGTGTCTGGGGTTCATACAGTGGGATTCTGTCATTCCTCATCATCTATTTACTGAGCACCTCCCAGGGGCCAGGGGCTGTTCTCAGTGCTGGGACTATTGCAGTAGGCAAAACAGATAAAGATTCCTGTCCACATGGAGTTCACAGGTACAGGTGGGTGGCATTCTTCACCCCGGCTGCACGTAGAGAAATTGCAAAAATAGCGTGCTGAGGCCACAGTAGACAATTATGTGAGGTACAGGGACCCCTGTGGGGACGTGCTATTCTCTGGCAAGATGCACAGCTCCCCGGCGTTGTGACCTTCCCTGAGTGGGGGCTTGTTCTAAGGGCTGAACTAAAAGAGGCCAGACCAGAGAGTTTCACAGGAGCCCGAGAGTTAGCCAGGGGAGGTGGGTCAGGTAGAGCCCACATTTGTATTTTATTTATAATGATTTGGAGCCTTAGACTTTTTTATAATTTTGCATTATTTTTGTTGTTTAAATAAGGCAAGAAGTCCCAAGCTTTTTATGTAGATTTTAAAAGTCTAGCAGGCTCCTGGTTTTACTTTCCCTCACGCGTAGAGCAGAAAAGGGGTGTGTCAGGGATCCCCTTCTGGTTTAACAAAGACAGTTCTTCAGTATTTATACTGGAGAGACTCGGGGTGGGTTCTGGGGAGGCTCAGCCTTCTCAAGGACCACTTGGAAACAATTTCGGAGCATTTTAGGGCGTGCTACTGGCATTCACTGCCTGTGAGTCAGGCTTCTTCACTTCTTGCCAAGCCCTAGACAGTCTATGTTACAAGGGCTGACAAGCTGTGAGGACCTTGGGCCAAATCCATCCTGCAGCTGTGTTTTGTAAATAAAGTTTTATTGGAACACAGCCAGGCACATGCACTGACAGGCAATCTATGGCTGTTTTCACAGTATAGCAACAGTGTCTATTTACTGTCTGCCCTTTCCCAGAAAAAGTGTGCCAATCCCTGCTGTGTAAACATAAACCTCCTACCTAAAATGCCAGTATCATCCCTCATGGAGAAACACAAAACCTCCTTTCAGAAAGCAGATGTCAATAATATGTGTTATGTATCAGGGAAATGCACCCTGATTTTCCTTCCTGTTCTCTTTCATTTTTTACAAGGCTGTGTGTAGCTTCCTGATTGATTTCAGCTAATGGGTGGGCCGTGCCCAGCAGCTTGAGGACCTCTGTCCTAGACAGGCTCTTGCCCACACACAGATGGATAAGAGAGTTGGGGGTCATCGAAGCATTGTTTTTGAGAAGGGAGAACAGGAGACAGCATGCAGTTAGCAGAGGGGCACCTGGCTGGCTCCATCCGGAGCATGCAACTCAGTCTCGGGGCTGTGAGTTCAAGCCCCATCTTGGCTATAGAGATGACTTAAATAAAATCTTTAAAAAAACAAAACAACAACAACAGCAAAAAAAAACCCCACATACAGTTGGCAGAGTTGCGAGTGGCCTATCAGGCAACAAAGGGAATGAAACAATGTTGAAAAGCTAATGAGTGAGAAAGCCTGTTCCAAAAGTATATAGAGAGTGGGGTCGGTTTCCTATTGCTGTTGTAACAAAATATCACAGGTGTGGCCGCTTAAGGCAATGCAAACGTGTGATCTTAGATCTCCGAGGGTCTCCAGTCCAGCAGGGGTCTCACGGGGCTAAAATCGAGGCGTCTGCAAGGCTGGTTCATTCTGGAGACTCTAGGGGAGAAACTTCTAGAGGCGCCCGCATTCCTTGGCTTCCTGCTGTTCTAGCAGAGAAACATCTCTCTCTCTCTTTCTCTCTCTCTCTCTCTGACTTGCCTCTCTGGCTTCTTGCTTCTGTCTTCCCTTTATAAGGACCTTAGGGGTACACTGAGCCCACCTGGATAATCCAAGATCACCTCCCCATCTCAGGACCCTTTTCCCCCCTATTTTTAAAAGATTTTATTTATTTATATGACAGAGATCACAAGTAGGCAGAGAGGCAGGCAGAGAGAGAGGGGAAGCAGGCTCCGTGCTGAGCAGAGAGCCCAATGTGGGGCTTGGTCCCAAGACCCCAAGATCATGACCCGAGCTGAAGGCAGAGGCTTAACCCACTGAGCCACCCAGGTGCCCCAGGACCCTTAATTTAATCCTACCTGCAAAGTCCCTTTTGCAGTGCACGGTAACGTTCATGCAGCTCCAGCAGCTAGGATGTGAACATCTTTGAGGGGCTGTTTTGCCTACTGTACACCAGAAGGAGAAAGGTTTCCTAAGTAAACTTTTAAAAAAACATTTTGTGTATTTATTTGACAGACAGAGATCACAAGTAGGCAGAGAGGCAGGCAGAGAGAGACGGAGAAGCAGGCTCCCTGCTAAGCAGAGAGCCCAATGTTGGAATTGATACCAGGACCCTGGGATCATGACCTGAGCTGAAGGCAGAGGCTTTAACCCACTGAGTCACCCAGGCGTCCCCTAAGTAAACTTTTAAAAAGCAAACACACGTGAAGAAAAGCACACCCATCATATGTATACAACTCAGTGCATTTCCTGCAGATAAAATGCACATGTAACCAATACCCAGAGCAAGGGGATACACGTGGCCAGTGCCAGGAAGCACCCCCATAGCACTTAACCACTCAAGGGTGACCACTCTCCGGTCTCCCAACAGCAGAGGCTACCTTTGCCTCCTGTGGAACTTTCGATAAACCTGACATGCGGTGGCTGATCACCTTTCGTGCCCGGCATCTTTCACACAGTGGACCCGCGAGATCCGACCACGTTGCTGGGGACAGCAATGGCCTGTCCATTCTTACTGTGGGTTAGGGTTGTGTTGGAGGCTGTATCCCTACTTATTTTCCCGTCCTCCTGGTGGATATCGGTTTGTTTCCAGTACTTGGCGGATACGAGCAGGGCTGCTATGAACATTCTAGTACAATCTTCAGGCATTGGTCTTGAGTGGAAGCACTGGGTCAGGGGGAGGCATGTGATCTGAGTTAGCAGAGACTGGCCCGCAGTGACAAGGGACTTACGTTGAAATTCCCATCGCAGATAAGCTAAGTGCTAGGCTCTCTCCACATCCTGGTCTGTGCTCCCTGTTTATTTGGTTATTCCGGCGGTGGGTGGTGGCCTTTCCTGGGGCTTTTCTGTTCTTTTCTTTTTTTTCCTGGGGCTTTTCATTGGGATTCGCTAGATGACTGACGAGTTTGAGCTCCTTTCCATGTATATGAACTTTTAAAACATGGGAACCCACCTTCCACTGTTTATGGGTCCCTAAAAACATACCCAGGAAAGGCTAGATAGCCCATTTGGGAAGTTGCTACTTTGGGGGACCGAGGAAGACTTTTGGGGAGCAGGGTTCTCGGAGACCCTCAACTGGCCATGCTGTTCTTGCTAAATGAGAAGTGGATACAGGAGTCTCTGAAGGGTTTTGTTTCTTACAGTTATTCGAGGTAAATAAAATATTCCTTGGCTTTTGATAGAGATGGGGAGATAGGCGCAGAGGGACCGCCAACGTGGGTGCTGACACGGTTAAGTGCTTTCCATACATCAACTCTTTCAATCCTCACAACAACCCCAGGAGAAAGGTCTGGTGATGATGAGCTCCCTCACAACATAGGAGGAAACTGAGGCACAGAGGCTTGAAGGGACTTGCCCGAGGTCACGCAGCTGGCAGATTCGGAAGGCCCTCTCTCTTCTCGATGCTTGGCACAGTCCTTAATTTTAGAAAATAAATAATTAAAGAGGAGAGGGAAAGGAGGACGAGGGCAGACGGTGATGTGATGGCGGCGGTGGTCGTTCCTCCCGCAGGCCTCCCCAGCCCGGCTGCCCGGCCTTCATCATCGTCAAGCTGAGCCCACTGCGGGACCGCCTCGTGGTGACGGAGTGCCAGCTCACCCACTCGCACCCGGCCTGCCCGCTCGAGTTCGCCTACTACTTCCGCCCGGGCCACCTGCTGGCCAACGCCTGCCTGCCGGTGCGCACCACGAACAAGATCTCCAAGCAGTTCGTGGCGCCGGCCGATGTGCGCCGCCTGCTGTCCTACTGCAAGGGCCGCGACCACGGCGTCCTGGACGCCCTGCACGTGCTCGAGGGGCTCTTCCGCACCGACCCCGAGGCCAAGGTGGGGTCTCGGGAGAGGCAGGCGGGGGCGGGGGAAGAGCCACATCCGAGCCTCGCGGGTTGGTCGTTCGTTCGTTCATTCATTCATTCATTCATTCATCCGCCCACTCATCCGTTCACTCCTTTCATCCATCCACCCCCCGTCCCCCCCACATCCCTGTCATCATTCGCTAAGTGCTCACTGCGGCCTTGGGGAGAGACAGCAGCCTGCCAGACACCCACGGTCCCCCCCCCCCCCAGGGACCACAAGAGCTTCTGCCCCAGGGGACGAGGGAAATGCTCAGGGATGTCCGGCCAGGGTAGGGCAGCCCCTGGCCACACCGGGCTGTTGAACGCTTGCAAGGTGGCCAGTAGGACTGACGAGCTGCATTTTAAATTTCATTTCACTTTCACTCATTGAAATGTAAAAGAGCCTCTTATGGTTATTGGCTACCTTGCAGAGGAAGCGACTAGAATCACCTTGCGGTGGTAGTGGGGGAAACCCACAAGAGACAGACACACCCAACCGGGATAAAATGTCAGGAAGGTTGGGTGAGGAAGAGGAGGTGACAGAAAGTGCCACTTAAAAAAGAAAAAAAAAAAACCCGAACCACACACATAGAAGGTGCACAGATGAGAAGTGCATAGTTAGAGGAGCGCCCCCAACGTGAAAACAGCCTTTCCCCACCACCCCGATCAAGACTCAGAAGGGAGGGTCACCTTTGTCACCTAAGGTGATGGAGTAAGGAGCGGTGTCAGGGAGAACAGGGTGAGGACATGGAGGGGGACAGTTAGTTGTGAGGGTGCTATTTTAATTTATTTTTTAAAAAATTTTACTTATGTATTTGAGAGAGAGTGAGGGAGAGCACAAGCCCAGGGGGAGAGGCAGGGTGAGAGGCAGAGAGAGAATAAGAAGCAAACTCCCTGCTGGGCGGGGAACCCAACGCGGAGCTCGATCCCAGGACCCCGGGATCATCACCCGAGCCGGAGGCAGGCGCTCAACCAACTGAACCACCCTGGCGCCCCTGTAAGGGTGCCATTGTGATTTGAGTGGTCAGGGGAGGTCTCTCTAAGGAAATGCTCATGAAGCAGAAGAGGCAGAATGGAGGCAGGGGACCCCCATTCTATCTTCAGAGGGACTGGAGTTCCAGGCAGAAGGAACAGCCAGTGCAAAGGTCCGGAGGCTGGAGCGTTCCCGCTGTTCTCTACGAGGAATCTTTCTGATGCTTTCATCCAACTTCAAAGCGGGGGTGGTGGGGGTGGTGGTGGACATGTAGGAAGGGAGGGAGGGAGGGAGAAAGGGGGGAAGCTAGGTTCTCCCTCCCTGGCTGTGCTTTTCTCTCATGTAAGGAAGAAGTCCCCACTCAGGGTAGTGATGCAGTGAACCCACTCTCCCAAATTGGGTCCATAGCCCTCCCCCGACCTCCATCTCACGCTCAGGACCCAGCTGTGATTCAAACCACCAACCCAAACCCAGCCCTCTGTCCACACATCATATCGCTGATCATTTTAGTTCATGTTTAGCAAGTACTGACTATGTGCCAACACTATCTCAAGTGCTTTGCATGTTATAATTCATTTAAATCGTACCAGAGCATGTTGAGGAAGGAGTCCCCCATTCGATAGACAAGGAAACTGAAGCACAGAGAGGTCAAGGAATTGGCCCAGGGCCACACAGCTGCTTAATGGTGGAGCTGAACTTCAGACCCACACAGTCTGGATCCAGGGCTGTGCTCTTATCCGCTTGGCTAGTCCCCAGTTTAGGAATGAGGTTTGGGCCCTTTCCCAGCAGGTCTAGCCTCCGGAGAGCTGAGCATCCCCCCGAAGTCAGTTTACTGCTCTGTAAATTGGGGACCACATGTGTGTGCTCCCCACGCTGCTGGTCTTTGCTGAAGACTAGTTATCTGTTATCAGTTATCTCCTGTCCACCGTCAAATAAATAAGCCTTGGCTGGCCCTGCAGACACCTATGTAGGGCTGCCCATCCCCCCCCCCCCCCCCAGAAGCCGCTCACCGACAAGTGAAGGCCTTCAAGGTCAAGGCATTGTCTTCTAAACTTCCAGTTAGGAAGCTGCCACAGAGTCCCGCTAAACCAAGGTTGGCTCCTGGGTCCATCTTTCAGTCCACGTTAATCCTTTTAAAGGAAATGAGGAAGGAGTTCTGGAACACCAAGAGACAGAAAAGCCAGAGGATTATTCCTTTTTTTAAAAACACTTAAATGTTGACTTTTTGAATATGTAACACATTCACATGCTTCTAAATTCAAAAGGTACAAAGGTTCAAAAAGTGAAAAGTCCCCTTGTCACCTCCTATCCCCCAGGTCCCCTCCTCAGCGACCACCAGAGCATCCGTTCTTCATGTATCTTCTGTCTCTATTCTGTGGCTCAGGGCTATCCAGGGGAACTTGCTATGATGATAGAAATGATCTGTGTCCCCTGGACTCATGTGGCTATTAGGCACTCGGAATATGGCCAGTATGATGGAGGAACTGGATTTTTAATTTAATTTAATTAATTGCAATTTAAACAGCCCCGTATGGCTAGTGGCTTCACACTGAACAGCCCCACCGTATCGGTATACAGAGAAATATGTGTCTATCATTTTTGTTTTATTTCCACTTGCTCCCCACCCCTGCAAGGTAGCATATTAGACTTTTTTTTTTTTCTTGCTTTAGGTGTTGGGGCTGGCCACATGTCAGCCACTTTCATTTCTTCCTCTGGGGCTGGTCATCCTAAACTTTCTTGTCTGGCGGGGTACGGGCCAGGCTGCCAGCTTCCAGGAGCCACGTGGGGGAAGAGAGCTGGGGAGCTGGCTCTGGGGCAGCAAGATGTAAGGACACCCTGTCCCTCATCACATGAACTTGTTGTCCCCAAGGCCAGCGGCCCCTTCTTTCTTTCTTTTTCTTTTCTTTTCTTTTTAAGAAATATTTGTCTTTTTCATAGTTTTTAAGAAATATATTATTATTTTTTTAAGATTTTATTTATTAAGATAGATTTATTTATTTATTTATTTATTTATTTATTTATTTATTTATTATTGTGACAGAGATCACAAGTAGGCAGAGAGGCAGGCAGAGAGAGAGTGGGGGAAGCAGGCTCCCTGATGAGCAGAGAGCCCAATGCAGGGCTCGATCCCAGGACCCTGAGATCATGACCTGAGCTGAAGGCAGAAGCTTTAACCCACTGAGCCACCCAGGTGTCCCAGTCAGGGATCCTTTCTGTTTTACCCTTTACACAGAATCAACCCCAGCCACCTTGGAGTAAGAGGGAACTTGACCTTGAGAGGTCTACTTTGAAAAGCCGAATGCCTGGGACCCCCTGAGTGGCGGTGACCCACTTGGTCCTGGGAGGGGTCCCACAAAACTAGCGTACCCAAAAGCCACTGCCACAGTTTATGGGCAAGACTGAGCAGCTGTTTCAAGGAGGGAGGTGTTAAGACATTTTATAATCTGCCCCGAGGCAGCGAGGAAGGGCTGAGGTGTTCAGTCATGTCTCCATCGCCTCTTTTGTGGCAGGCTCCAGGGTAATCAGCAAGCCAGCTGGCTTTCGAGAAAGAGATGGTGCCTGGCACAGAAATGTTGTACCTTCTGTCATGGGTGTGCTTTGCCTTCTGAGAAAGAGGGACGTTGATCTGAGTGTGCCACTTTTATGAATAGTACACGGTAGAGTCGCGGTGGGCGACAATTGGGCAATGTCTGTTGAAATGAGCACTTTGGCCCCTCTCCCACTGCTGGGAATTCATGCTGCACCGGAGCAGGGTGACTTACAAGTTAATCAGCTCTTTTCTGGGTCCTGGAGTACCAGCTAGAACCTGGCCTGATTTATCTTGTGAGGTGCTGAGAGCTTTCTGTACCTTCCAGCTGTGCCGTTCACTGGCCACGGGACATGCAACGAGGGGCGACAGGTTACTTCGCCAAGCCTTAGTTTGTTCGTCCGCAGAATGGGAATAAGAACAGGTGCTACCTCGTAGGGTTGTCGGGGTTGCTGTGCGAGGATTAAGTGTGTGCGCGTGCGTGTCTGTGTAAAAACAGACAAGTAGGAAGCCCTGTATGCGTCGCTTTTTAGGTATTATTTTTATTCCCTCAAGTTTTTCTTTGGGACGGTCTGGAGAATAGTACCGTCCCGATCACGTGAACACAGCGGTGCGGGTGGAGCGCGTTTCGTGGCGTGGTCCCCGAGGTTCACATCTGTGGCTGACGCATCCCAGTGCCACCGATCCGGGTGTCTGAGGCGACCCCTGCCCTCACGGGAGCCCTCACATCTGCCAGCCACACGCCCTTGAATCAGGCCTGTGGGATCACCTTCGTGAAGGCCAAGGAGCGCGGACTCTAGGCCCAAGCAGCCTCGGGTTCAAATCCCAGCCCTGCCGCTTATTACCTGTAGGTGTTCACCTCTCGGTTGAAGGTACTTCAGGTTGGGCGACTTCTTGGAGCCTCAACCAGTCCAACAGGGCAGGACTCTGGCCTGCCCCCGTCCCTTCTCTCTCTTCAAGGCCAAGCGCAGCATCCGGGCCCACAAGAGGCTCTCAGTCAACGCGGCTTAACGAACCAGTGGCTGGGCACGAAAAGCTTCCGTGCCCTCTTTAGAATGAAAACCCGAGGTCAGAAATCGAAGTTTTCCCTTAAAGAACAGAAGTCAGCCTCTAACTCATCAAGAGCTTGCCCGCTGTGGAAGTCTCAAGGCACCTACGTTTTACTGTATTTCCTTTCCCCACCCCTGATTCCCCAGAAGAAACAGACACGAACTCAACACTATAGAAAGGTGTCGTTCTTTTTGTTAGACTTAGGATGACTTTTATCTTGGCGTTGATTTCTACACTAGGGCCGTCTGAAGGAACTTTCTGTGAGGTGCAAATGTCCTGTATATGTGGCATTCAGGAGAGCAGCTGCTAGCCCCGTGTGGCTGGGAAGCCCTTGAAATAGGACCAGCATGACCAGTGAGCTGAATTCTCATAGGTCGTCAAACATTAATTAATTTAAATGTAAATAGCTACATGGGGCTGAGGCGACCAGCTTGGACAGAGCAGTTCTAGATGGAGACCTTTGCGGAGATAAATTGCAAAGTAGTCGGAGTGTAAAGATTCATGATGGTTGAAAACAATCCCAGTGGGCCGGTAACTAATCCAGCGGTAGGTTTTCTAGGACTTTTCATAAAATTTCATAAAAATTTCATAAAATTTAGAATTAGTGAATTCTAATACGAGTTAAGATGCTGAATATAGGATTTTGGGGTTGGGAAAGCAATTTCCTCGTTCTTTTGGGACTCTACTAGGCCTTTTTTTTTGTTTAATTAGAGGATTTTTTTTTCTTTCCCCTTGAAAGCTGAGAGTGATGCAGTGCCTTTTTTCCCCCTTAAGATGTATTTATTTATTTTAGAGAGAATGAGCGCAAGAGAGTGCAAGCAGGAGAGGGGGCAGAGAGAGGGGGAGAATCTCCAGCAGGCTCCCCACCGAGCAGAAAGACCTACGTGGGGCCTGAGCTCACAACCCCAAGATCATGACCCAAGGCAACGGAGCCCTGTTCCTGCCCCGGCAGTTCAGTAGATGGGTCTAGAGCCCGGAGATACGGAACTGGGAGTTATCAGCTGAGAGATGAGGAAGGCAGTGTGACCTGACGAGATCACCTTGGCAGAGCCTGGAGACAGGAAAGAGGAGAAGAGAAGCCAGGACGGGCTCTTTGGCTCTGCAGCTTTTAGAAGCGGAGCAGGGACAGGAGAGGGCAAGCAAAGGAGACCACGTGGGAGATGCCCGGGCAGAAGGAGGACAGCCAGGAGTCTCCAGGGTGACAGAAGCCCAGAGAGATCCATGTTCCAGAAAGGGGGCAGGCTCCCCGTCCTCGGTGCTGCTGAGAGACAAGTAACACAGAAATCATAGCAGGATTAGATATGCACCAAGCTTTGGACACAAATGATCTCGTTTTAGCCTCCCCATGACCATGGTGGACAAACATTGCCTCAGTTTTGCAGCCAAGGAAAGTGAGACTCAGCCCAGGGTCCCCACAGCTAGCAAGAGACAAAGCGAAGATTTAAAAGCAGACTCTTCCCTGGGCTGTGGAGATGCGGCCGGTGGATAGCGCTGTGCACTGACCCGTGCGCTCATTCAGGGTGTATGGAGCTGCGGCCGTGAGCGCCCCGGCAAACATCAGGAATGCAAAACACAACATCCCTAACCTTGTGGCGCTTCCGTCTTAGGAAGGGCAAACCGATGATCAGCAAGTCAGCAAATAAAGGCGTGACATGCTTCAGGGTGGTTAGGTGCCACGGCCAACAGTGGCTAGAGAGAGCCACCTCCATTGCTTAGAAGGGATGGTGAGAGCAGACCTTGATGAGGACAAGATCCCTGAGCCGGGGTGGTAATGGCAGTGATGATGAACGCTTGGAGAGCACTTGCTCTTGGTTGAACATTAACATATTTGTGCCAGGCAGTGTTCTCAATGATTTAATGCGTTCCATCCTTCCAGTCACAGAAATATTCTCTCTTCATTTTACAGATGGGGGGGGGGGGGAAGGTCAGGGAAGTTGCCCGAGGCCACACCGCCAGGGTCTCAGCCCCTGCAGTCTGGCTCTAGACCCTAAACCGGACCTGAGCCTCCAAGCATGAAAGAATGAGTTTTCCGTTCCCAGAAGGGAAAATTGGGGGAAGAAAGGGGGTAAGGAGGAAACTGAGGCTCAGAGAGGTTAAGCCACAAGGTTGGAGTGTGGTGGGACCAGGACTCAAACCTAGATGATCTGGCTTCGAAGTCTACCACCTGAGTGCTAGGCCAGTGGCTCTCCAACTAGAGAGCCTGTGGGGATCCCCTGGAGGGCTTGTCAGAGAGCCGATTGTGGGGCCTTCAAGAGTTTCTGACCCGGCAGGTCTGGGAAGGCCCGAGAATATGCATTTCTGTCAAGATCCCAGCAAGCGGTGCCGCTGCTCCAAGGCCTCCACTTCGAATTTTACTCTAGTCGGCCTCTGAGTGCACGAAGGAATGAATACCCAGGTCCTAGTAGGTACACTGAGGCTCAGAGAGGCTGTCTTGTGTGCAGAAATCACAGAGCTCTTAGACGGCGGGGCCAGATCTCACACCCCGGGCGATGGGCCTGCAGAGATCGCATTTTTAACCATTCCCCGGCACTGCCTCCTACCGGTCGGAAGAATAAATGGCTGCACGCAGGGATGCAGGGATTCCCACTGCCCCCGAAGATGGTGCGGGGTGGGTGCCCGAGATCTGGGAACCGCCCGGCGAGCCCGGCGTCCCCTGACCTCATTCCCTGTCTCCCCCGCCCCCGCCCGCAGGTGAAGCTGGTGTTCGTGGAGGACCAGGCGGTGGTGGAGACGGTGTTCTTCCTGACTTCGCGCACGCGGGCGCTGCTGCGGCGCTTCCCGCGCATGCTCCTGGTGGACCGGCTGCCCGGGCTGCAGGGCGCGCTGGACCTGCTGGCCGTGCTGTGTGTGGACGCGGCGGGCCGCGCGCGCCAGGCCGCCTGCTGCGTGGCGCGTCCGGGCACGCCGAGCCTGCTGCGCTTCGCGTTGGCCTCGCTGCTGCAGAGCGCGCCCGACGTCAAGGGCCGCGTGCGCTGCCTGACGGCCGGGCCGGAGGTGGCGGCGCAGCTGCCCGCCGTGCGCCAGCTGCTGCCGGGCGCGCGCGTGCAGATCTGCCGCGCGCAGGGCCTCGAGACCCTCTTCAGCAAGGCGCAGGAACTGGGCGGCGCCGGCCGCGAGGACCCGGGCCTGTGGCCGCGCCTGTGTCGCCTGGCCGGCGCGTCGTCGCCCGCCGCCTACGCTGAGGCGCTGGCGGAGCTGCGCGCACATGGCCCGGCCGCCTTCGTGGACTACTTCGAGCGCAACTGGGCCCCGCGGCGCGATATGTGGGTGCGCTTCCGAGCCTTCGAGGCGGCCCGGGACCTGGACGCGTGCGCCCTCGTGCGCGGTCACCGCCGGCGCCTGCTGCGCCGCCTGAGCCCCTCGCGCAGTGTGGCTCAGTGCCTCCGTGACCTGGTGGCGATGCAGTGGGCCGACGCGGTCGGAGAGGCGCCGGATGGCCTGGACGGTGGGGGGCTGGGGCCAGAGGTCAAGCCGGGGAGGGGAGCCCAAGGGGAGGAGAGGAGAAAGGGCCTGGAGAGCGGGGACTGGGGAGGGGCCCCGAAAGAAGAAAATATTTGGAGAGGCGGCCAGTTGGAGGAGGAGTGGCCCCGAGGTTTGGAGGCCAGAGAGCGGGGAGGGGCTCAGTTAGAAAGCGAGATAGGGGTAGGGTTGCAGGTCCAAGACTGGAGAGAGGTCCAGTTGGAGACCCAGAAAGTGAGAGGCCTAGAAGGGAGTCTTTGGAGAGGGTCCCAGTGGGAGAACGAGCAGTGGAGAGGACCAGAGATCAGAGACTGGAGGGGGCCCCTGTTAGAGGAGGAGAAAGATAAGGGACCGGAAGGTTATGTTTGGAGAGGCTCCCAGTTGGAGGACCATGGGCTGAGGGGATTGGAAGGCTACACCTGGAGGACAGCCCAGCTGGAGGGTCGAAGGGTTAGGGTGCTGGAGACCACAGACCGGAGGGGGACCCAGTTGGATTCTGAGAGGGCCAGGAGTCTTGAAGGGAGCACCTGGAGGGGGGCCCAGCTGCACGACGAGAGGGCACGTGGGCTAAAGTCCAGAGAATGGAAGGGGCCTCAGTTGGAACCCGAGAAGGGAAGGGGGTGGGAAGTCAGGAACTGGAGGGGGCGCCATTTGGAGAAGCCCAGGGAGTTGGTCCCTGAGAATGGAGACCAAAGGGGGCCCCAGTGGGGAGAGGAGAGGCAGAGAGGGCCGGATATTGGAGAAGAGAGAGGAGTGAGTTTGGGGGTCAAAAGAAGAAGGGACCTGGAGGATGTGGTTCTGGTCCAGCTGGGGGACACAAGGATGACAGGCCTGGAGAATGGGGAGGGAGCCCCATCTGTGGGCCCCAAGGGCAGAGGAGGACAAGGGATGGAGTGTGGGGGCACAGGAGGGAGGTGTCTAGGGCTGGGGAACGGCATGTGCGGCACCCGGTTGGGGACCGTGTTTGAGGGTGATCCAGAGTGGGCAGGGACAAGGAGAGTCCACCTGGCCGCTGGGGAGAGCCTGCAGGAAGGCGGTGAAGAAGGCGGCCCGCGGGAACCGAAGAGGCCGTGCTGCCCCTCGGCAGAGGAAGAGGTGGACTGGGAGCCCCTGGCCAAGTTCCGAGCGGCGTGCGGGCCGGAGCTGGCAGAACTGGTGGCCGAAGAGCTGGCCTTTGCCAGGCAGCATGGTACCCGCGGTTTCCACTGGACTGGAGCTGGGTTTGCCCTTAAGGATGGCACCTCGGACTTCTTCCTGGACAGGGCTCTGACCCGCTGTAGCTGCTCCATTCATGCTGCCCGGCGTCTGCCTTGCCGCCACCTGTTCGCCGCGCGCCTCCTCACCGGGGCAGCCTTATTCCACATGGACCTGCTCAGGGATTGCTGGGGGAGAGCTCCGGAACCCTGACCCGTCAGGGTCCTGCCTGCCACCCTCCGCTGCAAAGGTAGGAGGGCGTTCTTTGATCCCAAAGATAATAGGGCTGAGGCCAAGGAGGCCAACCCAGTCCCTCTGGCCACCTCCTGTGTCATCCAGGGACCTCACCTTGGCCGTTTGCCTCTCTGGGTACAAGGGGAGGCTGACTGGTCTCTGAGGCCCTGGAGCCACAGTGTGGAAGACGGTGCTGGCCAGGATGGCTTCTGAGGGCTTCCCTCGGGAGAGGAAATGTGTGATGAGACAGGGGCAGGCTGGGGCAGAAGGAAGTAAGGGGACAAAGCTTGGGGAGGGGAAGACACCAGGACATGGGGAGAGCCCAGGCAGGAGCAAATGGTCACTGCAGAGAGTGCAGGGGTGAAGGAGAGAAGCAAGGGGGACTGTAGGAGGACAAGTTGGGGGGTGGGAGGGGGAAGAGAGAAGCTAGCAGGGAGACAAGCAGAGGAGAGAGGACAAGAGGAGAGGCAGAAATGGGGAAAAGAAGAGGGAGGCAAGGGAGAAGGAGGCCAGGGTGGAGGACAGAGGAAAAAAAAAAAAAGACAAAAAGGACACACAGAAAGAAAAGGTATGGGAGATGGGGAGAGGAACAAGAGGGGAGTGATTTGAGAGTCTCCAAAGCCCGGAAGCTTGGATTCCCTTGACCTTCTGGTTGGTCATTCCCAGAAGAGACCCAATGAGAGGGGTGTCTGGTGGGATGGGCTGGAGGTTCTCCAGTGGGAGAGGGGAACAGTCTGGACTATTGTGCTTCAAGATTGGAATAAAACGTATTATTTTGGTTTCTGCCCTGAGTTCCTGGCTTCTCGGGGAAAGAGGGGAGAGAACTTGAGGTATTCTGATATTCCTTCTTCCGTTCTATCAACAAGATCTCCTGGGCCCGGATGGAATGACGGGGCCAAAAATGAATCCAACCTCTGGATCCCGCCAACAGCTCGGGCCTCTTCCTGCCTCATTTGGACCAGTACACCAGGGTGGCAACTTGCCAGCATATGTGAATTTTGACAAATGACTAGTCTGGGCCGGTCTCAGCCACTGTGCCAAGGAATGATCTAAGAATGGGCGTGTGACCCAATCCCGGCCAATGGGTCTTCTCAGGGTGGGAGGCTTCTAAACATTCTCTCAATCCTAAGAAGCCCCAGAATGAGATGGCTAGACCTAGACTTGCTTGGGAGCATCTTGATAGAGCGTGAGAATGAAGCCAGTGCTGAAGGTGGCAGAGCTAAGAGGTGCCCTCTGTGATCACACAAACACCCCTGAAGGTGGGCATGGTGCCCATTTTCCAGCTGTGGAAATTAAGTCCAAGAGATTCAGTGACTTGCCAGAGGACACACGACAGAGAGTCCTCCCCAGCCCAAACCTCCACCCCTGCATTTACTTTTCCGCCCTCCCTCCCGTCCCTCCCGCCTCCCTCTCTCTTTCAAGAGAGATTGAGAGCGTGCATTGCAGGGGGGTGCAGAGGGAGAGGGAGAGCATCTTAAGCAGGCTCCACGCCTAGTGTGGAGCCCTGCATAGGACTTGATCTCACGACCCTGAGACCATACCCTGAGCTAAAATCAAGAGTTGGGTGCTTAACTAACTGAGCCACCCATGCATCCCATGAATGTCCCTCCAATTCCAGTGGCTCTCAGACAGCGAGTAGGGATGGGGTCACGCAGGACTGGCTCCCATTCCGCTCTCTCAGGACACCTGCTGAGCACCCCCTCCCACCCCTGCCAACCTTAGTGTCTTCATGTGTAAAATGGCGATAATACGAACTCAGCAAGGCTGGTCGGAGAATTTTAAATAATGTACTTATACTGTGTAGTGCATGTTAAGCCCATCAGTAATTTGCCGTTATTATATATCAGGCCTCCCGTTTTCTTTTTGAGAAACTAAAGATGTGGGCTGTCCGTTGGTGATGCTGCATGGGGAAGGTCTCCCACTATTTGTCACCCCGGATCAACATCTTTACAGACACCGGCCGGGCTTCCGGAAATGCGCCACGCAGGCGTACTGGGGCAACCGGAAGCGCTTCTGCCCCGAGTTTCCCCCGTCAGTGGAGGCTCCTGTGAACCGCCTTGTACCTGGCGGGAAGGGGGAAGACCGCAGCACTAAGTGAGGTGGAGGCAGCGATTGGGGGGTGGCGAAGTCTGGGGAGACACCGGTCGAATCTGAAAGGTACCAAGGGAGCCAGCGGTCCCGTCCGTCCCTTGTTGAACTGGGACTCCCTTTCTGCGTCACCCCTTCCTCGGTAATGGTCTCACCCGATCCCCGTTCCCGTATGCCTCCCTGGGACACACCAAGTTTCCAGCACGGGGGTGGGAGGATTGGGCCTGGATAGGGCAGGGACGTTTGCCGGGCGGCACCACCGATCTGGGGGTGAATGCTGGGGTGGGGGGGGGAGTGCGGGATAAAGGGGAGAGGACTTCAGGAGACACTAGTTTGAAGGGTGGGGCGGGGCTTGGAAGACCTCTGTAGAGAAAAGCGGGGCCTCTGGATGGATGAGCGAGTTCACCGGGTGGGGACGCGGGAGGTGGCGGTGGGCGGGTTCATTGTGTGTCGGGTGAGGGGAATAGAATTGGTTGGGGGATAGAATTGTTTGTGTGGGGAATTCGGGCAGTGCTTGGGGGTGACCTCCGCGTGTTATGAGCAGGGAGGGTCCGGAAGAGTGTGTGTGTCAGGAGCTGGTTTGGACTATGCCTTGAAGCAGGAGCTGAATTCTGACCGAGGCTCTTAGGGCACATCCCGTACGGAGGGAAGACAGGTGCTAGTGGTCCTTGGCGGAAAAGTTAAGGACCCACTTAGAGAAGGAGAAGCTGCCGTTGGAATGTGAGGCCCACAGGCAAATACATCGAGAATGATGTGGAGAAGGTGCAGGGGGCTAACGCAGTCCCAGGGTGCTGGGGAGCTCCGGGGCAGCCGTGATTAGGAGAGGGGGCAAGATCAGCCCTGGGTGAAGAAAGCCTTCTGGGGCCGTGGGGGGGATGGACTAGAGTGGGGAATACTGAAGGCGAGGAGGCCGGAGAGGAGGCTGGGGTGAGATCCAGAGGGAGAGGAGAGCTGAACTGGGGCAGGGGTTGTGGGGACACAGGGGAGGATACAAGGCAGAAAGAAAACGCAAGAGGGGTGGGGTATAGGGATGACAGGTGGGGGAGGGGTAGTGAGGAGGAGGAAGAGGAGGAAGACCTCCCTGGGGATCTGGTCTGGTACTGGTGAACCATGAGACTGTCCATGGATGAGGACCCCCGGAAGAGGAATGGGTTTGCAGGGAGACTCCGAGATCAGCGTATATGTCATGCATGTGAGGGACCAGTGGGTCCTCCAGGAGGCTCTGGAGGGAGGTCCTGGTGCTGTCAGCTGTGATTGGTCCTTGGTACTTGCTGATGGTTGAGCTCGCTGGAGAGAGGGAACTCAAATGAGGAAGGAACCATGCAGTTCCAGAGGCCATTCTGTGAAGGGCTTTGAAGGCCAGATTAAGGAGCTGGGCTTTCTCCTGTGGGAGCTGGGGAGCCATGGGAGGAATGTGAGCAGGAAAGGGGGAGGGAAGGCACTGGAGGATGGCAAGAGAGACTCCTCTAGAGCCACATGGGGGATGGGATGCACCGGAGGCAGGACACTGAGGTGGGGGTGGGGGATGGGAGGAGGCTGGGCAAGCACATGCATGAGGTGGGTTCAGCGCTGTAGGGATGGAGAGAACAGTGCATATTTGGTGGTGGAGGCTGTGGGACCGTCTGTCACCACTCCCCCACCTGGAAAGGTCTTGGAAAGAGATGGCCTGTCCCAACGCCTAGGGCAGGGAAGACCTGGGAGAACCTCCAACCCCAGCTCTCCAGGCAGGCCATCCAGGTTCAGATCCCAGCTCTGCCACTCATGCCTCGTGACGCTGGCCAAATTACTTAACCATTCTGTACCTCCTATTTGTCCTCTATTGAATGGGAGTAATAATCCCACTTCCTGAAGTAGGCTGCACTGAGCAGGGAAACTCCAAAACAGAGTAGTACCTTAAATACAAGAGAAATACCTTTTTCTCTCACTGAACAGTCTTATATAAGCTGTCCAGGGCAGATAAGCACCCAAGCTTCTTCTGTCTCATCGTTCTGCCATACTTGAGGGCCTTTTTCACATCTGCAGGAAGATGGCCGCCATCTTGCCTCCAGGCTTAAACGCCATCACTGCCACTCACATCCTGTTGGCCAGAGCTTGGTCATACTACCCCAGCGAGATGAAGAGGGTCTAGGACATGCCATCTTTATTCTAGGTAGAGTCCTGTGTCCCGTGAAAATATATCAGGGTCACATGTTGTTCCCTGTTCTGGGAGCACAAAGGTAAGTCACTGAGTTCAGTGGCCAAGGAGGTATTAATCTGGTCTCCCTTGCAGGAACCCCCCAAATTCTTGTTCTTTCTCCTCATGAGGATATTAAGGGAGGGGAAAGCTGATGGTCATGAATTTCTCTCTGAAAAGGCAACGTCTTTCTTCCAGTCAGTTCTCCTGAAATTGGGAGGTGGAAAGGGTGTAGCAGAGATTCTGCTGAACTTGGGCTCTCGGGCCGGCTCCACCAGGACCAGGAGACCTGCCCCGACTGCTGGTGATTCTCTGACCTTACACTGGAGGTTGATGTTGGTTTTTTTTTCTTCTCAACTCTGGGTCTTGATAGTTCTGAGAAAACAACGCCCAGTTACATCCCGTTTTGCAGATGAGCTAAGCGTGGCTTGTGGAGGTTGGAACCATGTAAGGTGTTTTGAAATACGTGTAGTTGAGCCAGAAGTGAATTCAGATCTTCAGAGACCAGGCCCGTAATGCCATATTGGTAACATGAATCCTTATCTTCAAACCTCCAGAGAGTCTTTGAAGATGTGGAATCCATCCATCCTGGAGACATCCTAAGGGATTGAGGTCCAAAGTGAGGACAGAGGTTGTGGGGACTGCGGATGGGCACAGTGGGCTCTTGCATTCAGGGACAGAGGGAGGGAGGGAAGAGAGTGATAGATACAATAAGGTAGTCAATCAATTTCATCCAGTGAATAAGACAGCTTTGCAATCAAGTTGACTTAGTATTAACCCAAGCTCTACTATTTACAGCTGTAACCTTAGACAAGTTACTTAGCCTCTTTGTATCTCAGTTTGGGAATTTGTTGAAAGGATATAACATTAGCACTAATGATATCAGCTCATTCAACCCTGGCAAGGTAGGTTTTCTTACCCCCATTGTATTGTACTGGGTTCAGAGAAGGGAACTAATATGCCCAAAGCCCACAGAGTTAGTGAGTAGAGTGTCATGCTTCTTACACAGGCATTGGGTAAACATTAGAAACTATGGGGCACTGGTATGGGTGTTCTCCGTGTTGTTGAGCTTACTCTAGCATAATCAGGTAATGATGGATGCATTAATAGAGGTACAGACACCAGAAGGAAGGGAGTACAGTCCTCTTCTGCTTGGACTACTTGTGATTTCTGATTTCTATTCTACATTCACTGTTTTGTTTTGTTTTGTTTTGATCAGTTAGTTGTTTGGTTGGTTGCTTTTTTTTAAAAAGCTATATAGAGTGAAATGCACAGATCTTCAATGTTTAGTATGAGTTTTGACAAATATAATCACCTGTGTGATCAACACCCCAATCAGATACAGAACATGTACATCACCCTCTGTTATTTCCTCAGGACATAAGATTGAGAATGTAAGCGAGAGACTGCCAGAGAGAAGAGGGAGGAGTGGCAGAGAAAGAACCAATGTTTGGCAAATTTCAGGGAGGCAGGTTTGGTGACAAAGTAAAGAATGAGTTTGTCATGTCCTTTGGGTTTCTCATTGTTCATTGTGGTAAGGCATGAACCACAATGAATGGTAAGGCATGAATCCCCCTCCTCCCGCTGTGTTCCTGGACACACCCACATCCTTCAGCATCAACATCATTGCTAGGGAAATTCAGGGGTCTTCGCTCTGCTCCTTCAGTCCATCATGCATCAAGTATCCATTACAGGGTGCGACTACCTGGCATTATGGTTGTGTGTGTGACTGGCACGCCCACCAGGCTGTGCACTCCTAGAGGGACCATGCCTTACTCACTTCCACATCCCCAGCGCAGGCCAGCCCATAGCAGGGGCCATGACAGTTGTTGGCTGGAAAATCCCATCTCAGCGCTCATCACTGGTGCCGTTGTTTATTGAACACGACACATATCCAGTGTTCTGCTAATGCCCTCCATGCACGTCGCATTTATTCCTCACAACTACGTAAAACAACTGTGCTTGTCACCCATGTTCCCAGAAAGCAGAAGCCTCAAGAGGCAGTGTCAGCCCAAATAAGGCACCCCCCCCCCCGTCAAATATAAGGCTGGAAGGGAGAATGAGAGAAAGAGGAATGGGGGCTGAGCTTTGTTTTTTCGCAGGGAGCAGTCAGTAGGATTCATTCTCTCTTTTATTTATTACTCTAGCATTTATTGAGTACCTATGATGTTCTGTGGGTTGAGAATCCAGCAACGAGTAAGACAAGGTGTCTCCTGTTATGAAATGTACATCTGGTGGGTGGATTCAGACAGATGCTTCCCACCTGGACCTCGGTAATGGATTATGTCCTGGTTGTCCACACAGCACACATCCCCGGATTTCATTTCTGACATCCACTCACACCTCACACATGCCATACACGTCGTACACATCAGGAGAACCTGCTGCAGACTCCCCACTGAGCAAGGAGCCCGATATAGGACTGGATCCCAGGACCCTCAGATCCTGACCGGAGCCACCTGGGGGCCCCTGGCAGGGTGTTTCTTGAGATAACTATGTTTGTCTTGGACATGGATGCCTTGGCAAGCAAAGTTTAAGTCAGGCACTTGCATTATCCAAAGAAAAGCCACCTGTGAAGGGTGTACATGAAATCAAAGAAATGCAAATAAAAACCACAATAAAATATCACTTTACAACTGTTAGAATGGCTCTTATCAGAAAGAAAAGCAGGGGCTTCTGGGTGGCTCAGTCATTAAGCCTCTGCCTTCAGCTCAGGTCATGATCTCAGGGTCCTGGGATTGAGCCCCACATTGGGCTCTCTGCTCAGTGGGGAGCCTGCTTCCCCCCGACCCCACCCCGCTGCCTGCCTCTCTGTCTACTTGTGATCTCTGTTTGTCAAATAAATAAATAAATAAATAAATAAATAAATAAATAAAATCAATCTTATAAAAAAGAAAAGCAATAACAAGTGTTGAGGATGTGGGGGAAAAGAAACCCTTGTGCCCTGTTGGAGGGGCACAGTTGATAGTGAGTTGATATTATGGAGCTCCCTCAGAATATCAAAAATAGGACTACCAGATTGTCCCCACTTCCGTGTATCTATCTGAAGGAAATGAAATCAGCCTCTCAAAGAGCTACCTGAGCCCCACATTCATTGACACGTTATTCACAGTAATGAAGATATGGAAACAACCTCCTTCAAGAATAAAAATTCAACTAATGAACTTTATTCAATGATCCATGTGCCAGGCAGCATCCCTTCTAGTAGAGAGATGGACTCAGAGGAGTGGTAAAAAAATGGAAAGTTTTTTAGACAGAAGGAGGCCAGGGCAAGAAATTTACTAGCAAAAGAAAAGAAAGGGGCACCTAGGTGGCTCAGATGGTTATGTGTCTGACTCTTGATTTCAATTCAGGTCATGATCTCAGGGTCCTGGGATCCAGCCCTGGGTCAGGCTCTGCCCTCAGCATGGAGTCTGCTTGAGATTCTCTCTCTCCCTCTCCTCTACATCTCACTTTTCCCTGCTCTCTTACTCTCTCTAAATAAATAAGTGAATAAATGAAATCTTTAAAAATATATATAAATAAATAAATCAGTGTTATGCAAGCAGAACAAGGAGAGGAAATAATAGGAAAACAATTAAGTCTCAGAGAACTATGGGACAACAACAAAAACCTAACATTCATACCATCAGAGTCCCTAAAGGAGAGGGGAAAGAAATGCAGGATTGAAAAAAAATACACTTAGAGGTGCTGGGTAGCTCAGCCGATTAAGCATATGACTCTTGATTTCAGCTCAGGTCTTAATCTTAGAGTCATGAGTTCAAGCCAAACCTCATGATAAGTTCCACACAGGTTATGGAGCCTAGTTAAAAAAAAAACTTTAAAAAAATATAGCTATCGCTCTCTCTCTCTCTATATATATATATCTCCAAGACATGGAAGCAAATACGCACGTGAGCACACACACACACACATTTAGCATGTATGTATATTTAATACATATCTTTAAAAAATAATATTGGTAAATTTTCAAGTTTGCTGAAAAAACATAAACTTACAAATTTCAGGAATTAAGTGAATTCCAAATAGGACAAACCCAAAGAAATCCATACCCAGATGTATCATAATCTAATTATTGAAAACCAAAGACAAAGGAAACGAATCTTGAAAATAGCCAGAGAAAAATGATACATTCCATATAGGGAAACAATCTAAATGATGGCAGATTTCTCATTAGGAGCCATGAAAACCAGAAATAAATGGCTGAAGAAAAGAACTGCCATTATGTTCAGCAAAAATATCTTTCAGGAATGAAAGCAATATAAAGACATCTCTAGATGAAGGGAAATTAAGTGAATCCATAGTCAGGAGATTTGCTTTAAAAGAATTGTGGATGTGCCTGGTTGGTTCAGTCAGTAGAGTCTGCAAGTCTTGACTTCAGGGTCATGAGTTTGAGCCCCTTGTTGGGTGTAGAGATCACTGAAAAAAATAAGCTTAAAAAAAGAATTGCCAAAAGAAGTTCAGTGAAATGTAGAGTATCAGGATTACAAGAAGCACAACATAAATGGTAAATATCAGGGCACGTATCATAGATGACACTCCTCATAGGTTTTTAAAACATACTCAGCAATTGAAAGTTAGAAAACGTGGGTATCATTTGGCTTAGTCCATTAAGTGTCTGACTCTTGATTTCGGCTCAGTCGTGAATTCAGAATCAAGAGAGGGAGCCCTGCCTCAGGTTCTGTGCTCAGCACTGAGTCGGCCTGAGATTTTCTCTCTCTCTCTCTCTCTGTCTCTCTGTCCCCTACTCCTCCTCCTACTCATGGTCTCTCTGTCTCTCTATCCCCTACTCCTCCTCCTACTCATGGTCTCTCTGTATCTCTCTCTAAAATAAATAAATAAAATCTTTTTAAAAAGGGAAAGTAAAAAACATAAAGGCCATTCTTCTGATTGGGACCTTATTATATAGAGAGTAATGTTGAAAACAACTGGGTCATAAAAGGTACCATGGCCAAAATGGTGCTAAGGTTTCTAGATTCCACTTTAATTCACACACTATGGATACGAGGAACGATGCATTCAGAATGTATCTCTTCATCTCTAACCCAATCACTAAGAAATACAGAACCATGTACCATATAAAACACAACAGATAAATTAAGGTGGAATACTAAACACTCTTCAAGTAAGCCCTAAAAAAGCCAAGAAAGGAAAGATAGCCATGCAGCACAAAGGGAATAGACAGAAAACAAATACTAAAAGGGCTGCCCTAGGCTAAATCCTAACCAAGAATTATGTTAAATGCAAATGGCCAAACACACCACTTTAAAAGCAGAGGTTGTCAAAATGGGGTAAAAAACCCCAAAGGCAACTGACCCAACTTTAGGCTGTCTTCCACAAACTCACTTCAAATACAAGGAAATAACTAGGCTCAAAGTCAGAGGATAGCATTACTTATGTCACGCAAACACTGGTCCAAAGGCAGCTGGGACGCATACAAAATGGCAGGGTCCAACGCCAGAGCCCCAATGGCAGGCTCTGCCTATCTCTGTGACATACAGGAGGGCCTCTCTCACAACCAGCTGGATGCTCCTCCTTTTCCCCCTCGCTGCTTCTGTGGACACCATTGATCCGTACTCCGCCTCTGCGATCCACAGAGCTGTTCCATGAAGTTGTGTGTCCCAGAATGTGCCCATTCCTAGTACCAGCCTATATACCAGAGGCCAAAGGTTTTCTGCCAATGTTGGCATTTGCTTCCACTCCTGAGCTCTATTCCATCAAGGGACTTCATCATTCTAGTAGAAATAGCAATGGATAAAATGTTAAAGACACAGCATATTAAAAACAAAAACAAAATCATTTGAATTTGTGAATGTCATGAACGTCCTCAACAGGGAGTTTTTCGTAAGCCTTCCTGGCTTCTGTTCTGAGCAGGTAACAGCTCAGATGTAATGTTCACTGGAATTGCTTCTCACGTAACTCAGGAGACTTGGTCTCCTGCCACCCCCCAACCCCGTCAATCATAAACACACCTGGCCTTGCCTTCTTCTGCCCAGATTTCCAAGAAATGTGCCAATGGATGAAATGGGAATTTTTTTAACTTGACTTAAAAAATATTTAGTATGAAATAAGAGGCTCAATCTCACGAAACAAACTGAGGGTTGCTGGGGGTGGGGGTAGGGATAGGGTGGCTGGGTTATGGACATTGGGGAGGGTATGTGCTATGGTGAGCGCTGTGAAATGTGTATGCCTGATGATTCATAGACCTGTACCCCTGGGGCAAATAATACATTATGTTAATAAAAAATAATTTTAAAAATATTTAGTATGACTATTCCTACTCTCTTGAGATATTGTTGAGGGGAAGATATGAGAATACAGAAATAGGTATCTGCCTAGTTACACATCAGTCTTCAATAAAACCTGTGTGATGGCTGGGTGTCACCTGGACCTCTTTTGTCTTAGACACTGAACTCAATGATCACACGTCTGTTTATCCACTTTCCTTCTTATTTTTAAAAGATTTCTTTAATTTATTTATTTGAGAGAGGGAGAGAGAGTGGGAAGAGGGGCAGAGGAAGACAATTTCATACAGACTCGCCACTTAGTGTGGGGCTGAGAGCTGAGCTCACTCTCACAACCCGAGATCACGAACTGAGCTGAAATCAAGAGTCAGACACTTAAATGATTGAGCCACCCAAGCACCCCTGTGTATCCATTTTCAGTGGAGGACACAGGATTCTCTCTTCCTGAGTATTGGCCTGAGTCACTGTTATAAACTCAGCTGGCTGAGGTAGGACATCAGGTAAGGATCTCTTTGCTGAAGGCTTCTAAAGAGTATCTCCAGGGCCTGGGGCCCTTTCTTCTCCACCATCCTCAGCAGGGTCTCATTCTTCATCTTCTCTCTTGTAATCTGCTGCACCAGCTCCCTCTCTTCCTCGGTGATGACCTCACTGTCCTGAAGATCATCTAGTACTCCGCTCAGGTCCCCCAGCCTGTCTCGCAGGTGCCGGTGGTTCTCCTTCATAAACGTCTCAACTGGACACAAGAAAGAGTTGCAGACTCAGAAAGGGATAGCTCACTTATGGGGTTCAAGATGTATGCTCAGTGTAAACACACATATATATATTTTTAATTGAAGTAGGCTCCAGGCCCAGCATGGAGCCCCAAATGGGGCCTGAACTCATGACCCTGAGTCAAGACCTGAACTGAGATCAAGAGTCACACACTTAACCAGCTGAGTCACCCAGCCACCGCTTAAAGGCATAATTCTGTGTGGAGATGTTGCTCATTCTCTTTCGCATGTTGCCCAGATCTTACACACACATCCTCAGGATTTCCAGTCCATTCCCAGGGGTGTATGAATCCAGGGAAACTCAATGATCCCTCTTCTGCAATTCCATTCCCTCTTCTCCAAGCTTTGAGCACCTCTCCTTCTTTACTTTCTGGTTTTCACTGGAACCCTACAGAAGGCCTATCTTTTTCCACATTCATCTATTCATCCTTCTAACATATTTCAAGTTCACACATTGGCACACATGATACCAGACGTCAAGGTGCAATAGACTAGCTCCCCACCCTCAACGGTCTTCTGATAAACGGTGTAGAAAGAGATTTAACTGGTGAAGTACAACCCAGAGGGGACAGGGAGCACTGGAGAGAAGAAGGTATTTTGCATCATGCCAACTCAGGGTTCACGCTGGTGACCATACATAATACCTGTGTGACCTTAGCTAAAACATATCGCTTTCGAATTCCTCAGTTTCTTCATTAAAGGCATGATTGTCTTTTTTTTTTTCTTTTTGAGAGAGAAAGAGAGAGAGAGAGCACCAGTAGGGAGAGAAAGGCAGAGGGAGAGAGAGAGAGAAAATCTTAAGCAGGCTCCACACCCAGTGTGGATCTGGACACAGGGCTCGATCTCACAAACCTGAGATCAAGAGTCGGACCTTTAATCAACTCAGCCACCCAGGCACCCAAAAGGGTGATTGCTTTCTATATACAACTCATGCCTCTAGAACTTCTGTTCTTTAACACCGTGGTGAAGATCATTCATGTCCGGTCATCACAATTATAACCAAACACCTTCATTGAACGATGTGATTTCTGTGAAGTCTTGGTGCTTCTCCTGAAAAGTCATTGGAAGTGTCCGTTCAGTGACTCCTCAATTTGAATGAATGAAGTTCCTCTCACAGAAAGATTCTCAACTTAACCTATTCTTGCTGCCCCATTTGTTTAGCAATTTCTATTCCATCTCCTTAATTGGACATAAATTTCACTTTTTCCTCTCTCCAGGATACACTCAGAAACTTTTTCAACTCCCTCAAGGTTAGATCTGAGCCTCCCATTTCAACCTCTCTTAAATCCCTCTAATTTTCCTTTGGAACGTGTATCACAACTGTATTTCGATAAGCACTGGGAAATCAGCTTCATTGTTTCCACCTGCTGGAATAGAAACCCCATGAGTGTGAGGTGTGCGTCTGTCTCAGGCTACGTTCCATACAGGACTGCTACCACTTCCATGTTCACTCTGATGCTCCTCCCTGCTTCTCTGCAGAAGCCAGCCAAAGTACATTGACAGGACTAGACAGAAGTGATGAGTATAATGCACAGCTATACGTACCTTGAATATTTGTCACGCAACAGGCATTCAATAAGCTGCATTTGTCACCATGATCATTTTTATCACAATAATTCCATAGGAGAAAAATGCAAACTTAGCCCTTGGCTCAGAAAAGAGGGGATGACTAGACTTTCAGGCAAAGTCTTCACAGAAGAGTTAGTATCAGAGGAGGATTTCGAGGAGTAGGATTCTGGTATTAAATACAAGATGCCACCAGGCCAAAAGGCAAAGAGGGGGAGAGAGATGTCAGGCTTCACAGTGCATGCTGGCCAGAATGATCTGACGCAAGACGTGGGCTGGCAGCAGCTTCTGAAGGGTGTTCTAGAGAGAGCACACGAGGGTCAGTTTCATCCTTCTGACACCAGGTGGCAGATGGCTCTTGCTCAAGAGCTTGTAGAAGAGGAAGGGTAGGGGCACCTGGGTGGCTCAGTGGGTTAAGCCTCTGCCTTCGGCTCAGGTCATGATCCCAGGATCCTGGGATCAAGCCCCGCATCGGGCTCTCTGCTCGGCGGGGAGCCTGCTTCTCCCTCTCTATCTGCCTGCCTCTCTGCCTACTTGTGTTTCTCTCTCTGTCAAATAAATAAATAAATAATCTTAAAAAAAAAAAGAAGAGGAAGGGTAGAGACATCTTCTTGGTGCTACACACTCACCACCTACATAAATCCCTTCAATTTCCATTGTGAAATCATCTTTACCTCATTCTCAACTGTATCTGTTGGGTTTGAACCCAACTGCAACTCCAGGTGTGGGGTCTGATTTTCTGTAGCTCATCTGCCTCTCTGGGCCCCCTGACCATAACACCAGCTGGCCAGGAAGTGGGTTTGTGCCATTTCAAGCCCGGGAGGAGTGAGAGGAGTAAGAGGGATCAGGGGATGTTCCCTTTCTCCTCCCGGATGATCTGTTTTGAGATAGGAGGCCTGTCACTTTTACTGTGTGGAGAGTGACAAAGCTGACAATGCGGATGTCATTAGGTAGTCCTCTGAATCTTGACTCTTATTATATCTTATTTATTTATTTTTAAAAGTTATCATCATCATCATCATCATCATCATCATCATTATTATTATTATAGGATCTCTACTCCCAAGGTGGGGCTTGAACTCACAACTACCCAAGATCAAGAATCACATGTTCTTCTGACTGAGCTAGCCAGGCGCCCCTTGACTCCTTACTTTGCATAATTTCTTTCTCTGCTACCTATCCCCTCCAGTAACTTTAACCATTTCCCAGATAATCCCTGTTCTCAATTTTCACAACAGCCTCCTAACCCAGCTCCCACTTCCTGTCCATTCCTCACCCACAGTCATCCACACTGTTCAGAACAGTGAGTGCATTGCTACCCACCTCTCCTAAGTCCCCCTTTGCCTTCAGCCTAAGGACCAAAAGAGTTCAGCCATCACCCTTCTGCTTTCAACTTCTCTGTCTTGCCTGCCTCTGGTCTCATGTGTCCTCCGTCCCTGTAAAGTTTCATCTCCAGCCATATCGAACTGCTTTCACTGAGAGTTCATCAGATACAAGATATTTTCCCCAATAAGACATGGTTGCGTGCTCAGAGTCTGCATATTAAACCCTCCCATGAATTCGCTCAGGTGGCTCAGACTCCTTCTTTGTGTCTGACAGCACTCAGTCTCTGTAACTGAAGAGAAGGTAGGATCCCTCATTGAGCCACATCACACCCCTCAAAACCTCCTGAAATCAGACCCATCCCTCTGACGCTTGGTGTGGACACTGCACTCACCTGAGTGGGGAGAAGGGGACGAAGCAGCATGATACTGGAGATCCACTAGGAAAGAAGGGAAAGTTGGGAGAATGAAATAAACCATTTACCTTTATTTAGCTTTTCTTCTCTTTTTTTTTTTTAAGATTTTTTTTTTTTAATCTCTACACCCAACATAGAAATAAAACTCACAATGCCTAGGCCAAGAGGCCCAGGTTCTTATGAATGAGCCAGCAAGGCACTTCTGTAGTTTCTCTAGTCTTTGATGAGATGCACTAAAATAATTTAATTCCATTTCCTACGTTAAGGATCCCATTGGAACATCGATATACTAATGGAACCCAAATAAGTAGAAGATCACTCACTGCCTGTTAAGGAAATGCATCAGAGGGAGGAGCACTTTTTTCCCAATATTCTTTCTATTTCTATTTCTAAGCAAATATGTAAGGAAATGTGAAAGCTACAGTAAAATTATCATACTTCTCTACCTATATTATCTAGGCAAATGTATTTTAGACACAAAATACCACCATTAAATGAGTACATTTGAACAATAATTGAGGATGTACTTTAAATGCTATAATACTGGGATTGTGATAGTGCAGAATTTATACATTGAACACACCTGTAAGTTGGGGGAGATTTGCAGATTGGAGCCACCATTTGGGAAATAAGTAAACTGTATTTACCATGAAACCTTCCACATGCTCTCACATTTTCTTTCTAGAAGCCCTGACGTATTTGAAGTTTTGATAAATTTTGTGTCCTTCTTTCCTCAGCAGCTGCTTAGACTCTGTGTATGACAACGATTATAAACTTGGCCAGAAGATAGACTTAAATCAACCTTCTGCTCCTTCTGATTCTTATAATTAGCATCTCTTGTTTACTACCTGCTAGGTATGAGAGGGTCCAGTTCTCGACATCAAAGGCATCCCTATCCCAGGCACACATGATCACTGCCAACATTTGTTTCAACTCAACATTGACTATCAACTGGCAGTAGATTTTTCTTCTTCTCTGGGTTGGGACCATAAACAGACCTTCTCCTCTGACACACTTCACGACAACCAAGGGGAGAGATGCATGATTCCCCCCTACCCCGAATTTCAGCCTCATATTTTTACCTACCTGGCTTCACCAAAGTGCGCCAGACCAAAGTCTTGTGTCTTTTCTCAATAACTTCAAGTTCAATTGTTTTCTCTATCTTCCCAGCATAGACTTTAGAGAACACTTGGATTTCTCCAGGACTCCTGTAGGATAATTTCAACTCCTAGAGGAAAGACACCATTTGATTTAAAGCTTCAGGGGATTGGTGGGGTGAGTGTCAAGGTCCCTTTGCCTGCAGTGAACTGGCTACTGAAATATTATCCATTTACTATACAGTCTCATGGCCGGTTGAGAAAAAAAAAAAAACAGAGGTAAATGGTCAACAATCTTTTAAGTTTACAATTCTAGGAAATAGTATTATTCCATGGAAGGAAAGGTAGTCTTCAGCCTACCGTTCCTCTTATCAGAATATGGTTCGGAGAATAATCACCTGAACTACTGACCCTCTACGGGTCTTCTATGTTTTTTTTCAAAAGTACAAAATATTTTGAAACCCGAAGTAAATTTGAGTTAGATTTGAATTCTACTGACCTCGGGTATTATTTCCAGGTGAGCTGAACCGGACACAATATAACGGGCAGCAAAATACAAGGGGTCCATGGGGGGTGAGGTCTGCAGACGCACACCGTGAAACTTAGTTTCTTCTTCATCTATTGCCTGAGGAAGAAGCAGCAGAAGCAAATCAGGGAGCAAAGCTAAACGTAAATAAGCAAAAGTAATGGCACACAAAGCTCTCGGTATATTGTATTAAGCAGCATGTATGATATGATTCAACTGATGTTAAGAGTTGTATATATATATGTGTGTGTGTGTGTATGTGTATATATATATATGGATATGTCTCTGTACATGAGGGGATTTATTTTTAGTTTTATTTATTTTTGTTATTATTAGTTTCAGAGGTAAGTGATTCATTAGTCGTATATAATTCCCAGTGCTCATTACAACGCATGCCCTCCCCAATGGCCATCACCCTATTACCCCAATCCCCCTATATCCAATGGAAAAAAGACAGTCTCTTCAACCAATTATGTTGGGAAAATTGGAGAGCCACATGCAGAAGAATGAAACTGGGCCATTTCCTTACACCAGACACAAAAATACACTCAAAATGGTTGAAAGACCTAAATGTGAGACAGGAATCCATCAAAATCCTGGAGGAGGACACAGGTAGCAAACTCTGTGACCTCAGCAGCATCAACTTCTTGCTACACATGTCTCCAAATGTAAGGGAAGCAAGGGCAAAAGTGAACTATTAGGATTTCATCAAGATAAAAAGCTTTTGCACAGCAAAGGAAACAGTCGGCAAAACCAAAGACAACCTACAGAATGGGAGAAGCTATTTACAAATGTCTAATCAGATAAAGGGCTATTATCCAAAATCTATAAAGAACTTACCAACTCAACAACCAAAGAACAAATAATCCAATCAAGAAATGGGCAGAAGACCGGGAACAAACATTTCTGCGAAGAAGACATTCAATTGGCCAACAGACACATGAAAAAGTGCTCATCATCCCTCGACATCAGGGAAATACAAATCAAAACCACAGTGAGATACCACCTCACACCAGTCAGAATGGCTAAAATTAACAAGTCAGGAAATGACAAATTCTGGTGAGGATGCGGAGAAAGGGAAACCTCTTACACTGCTGCTGAAAATGCAAGCTGGTGCGGCCACTCTGGAAAACAGTACGGAGGTTCCTCAAAAAGTTGAAAATAGAGCTACCCTATGACCCAGCAATTGCACTACTGGGTATTTACCCCAAGATACAAATGTAGTAATCCAAAGGGGCACCTGCACCCCAATGTTTATAGCAGCAATGGCCACAATAGTTAAACTAAGGAAAGAGCCCAGATGTCCATCAACAGATGAAGGATATATATGTATGTGTGTATATATATATATATATATATATATATATATATATATATATATCCAAATATATATTTATACACACACACACACACACACACACACAAATGCTACTTAGCCATCAAAAAATGAAATCTTGTCATTTGCAAACACATGGATGGAACTAGAGGGTATTATGCTAAGGGAAATAAGTTAATCAGAGAAAGACGACTATCATATGATCTCACTGATGGGTAGAAATTAAGAAACCATACAAGATCATGGGGGAAGAGAGGAAAAGATGAAACAAGATGAAATCAGAGAGGGAGACAAACCCTAAGAGACTTTTTTTAAAAGATTGTATTTATTTATTTGACAGACAGAGATCACAAGCAGGCAGAGAGGCAGACAGAGAGAGCAGGGGTGGGGGGTGTGGGGGGAAGCAGACTCCCCACTGAGCAGAATCCCAATATGGGTCTCGATCCCAGAACCCTGAGATCATGACCTGAGCCAAAGGCAGAGGCTTAACCCACTGAGCCACCCAGGCGCCCCCCTAAGAGACTCCTAATTTAGGAAACAAACTGAGGGTTGCTGGAGGGGAGGAAAAGGTAGAGATTGGGGTATTGGGTGATGGCCATTGGGAAGGGTAAGTGTTATAATGGGTACTGGGTATTATATAAGACTGATGAATCACAGACCTGTACCCTTGAAAGAAATAATAAATTGTATGTTAATGTGAAAAATAAGATAAAAGGTTTTTAAAAAGAAGAAGAGAAAAATGAAAACTATAGGAGAAGGAAAGCCTCTCTGTAATATGGTAGGTAGCGTTCATCTGGGGTGACTGAAGGAAATGGGACACCAGGGTAAGAGAGACTGACAAAGAACATGAGAGAAGATCCGTCCAGGTGTGGTGTCCTCCTGGGAAAGGCAAGAGAGAAAGGGATCCCAGACATGTCTCAAACCCTGGCTTCATGCAAGTAGAGGGTAGCCTTGTCCTCACAGGAGGGGGCCAAGGGGTGTAGGTCCAGCAGAGAATTAGATTTACAAGTTGGTGATAGGAAAGTGAGGTCATTTCCACCTCATTGATTCTACTGAATCAATAAGGTAGGAGCAAGTGATTGTGTGAGATTCAGGGTCCAGGAAAGAAGAAGGAGCAGCATGGGCCAGGCTGGGAACCAGGGAGTTTCCAGAACAAAAACAAGAGCCACATATGACTTTCTTTGTTTTTTTGTTTTTTTTTCTGCTGTTTTCTTTTCCTGTGTACCCAGGAACAGTCATCTTTGGCATCCAGACTAAAATATTTTCTCTTGTATTTTAAATACCCACAGTTACTCACAACGCTAATGACCAGCAGGCATGCACCTGTCTCTTCTTGGGCTCTAGGAGAATTCACCAATTTTAAGAAAATCAAAGGAATCTTCCCCAGCAACCTCTCCACCAAGGCTGAAGGGAGAGAAGAGGTACTTAATCTAGGAAAACATGAGCTCTATGGCACAATGACCA
Source organism: Martes martes (assembly GCF_963455335.1). NCBI lineage: Eukaryota > Metazoa > Chordata > Mammalia > Carnivora > Mustelidae > Martes > Martes martes. Next base: position 50,711,417 of record NC_137905.1, read on the forward strand.
GCACCTCTACTTCAGCAGTAACTGAGGAAAGGGTGGGGAGCTCCGAGTCTTTCACGAATGTGCTGGAGGGAGATGTCCCTGCACAGGAGGAGGATGACTCTGGAGGGGTATATGTGTACTGGGTGTGGGGGCAGGTGGGTAGTATTTAAATTGGGCACTATTAACTTCAAAATCTACAATGAAATCTCTGCATGACTCCCTCTGCCAGTCCGTGTAAGTCTCGTCTCCCTTTATCCTTCTCCATAAAAGCCAGAAAAGGCAGCTCCATTTTTAGTAGAACTGAATTCCCATTGCAGATTCTTGCCTATGCTCAAGAGTCAGCACTTGCCGATCGACCACATGGAGGGGGATTCCTGCTTCTATCAATGAAAGCTGTGTCTTACATTTTCTATTTAATACAGAGACAGACGGTCCAAGGTGATAAGCTGAAAATGTAACTCTCACTTCTCCAAAATCTGCCAACCTTACCTTCATTAGCAAGGAGTCACTGGGGATAAGGTACAGGTGAAATTTAGTATCTTTGGGGTGAAGGTGATAATAGAGCAGTGCCATGGAAGTGATGGGGACGGAAACACCAGTCCCACTAGCCAATCTCAGCAGGATCCCCATCAGAGAGAAGCTGGGGTTTTCCAGGACGGCATAGAAAGGCTCCACTCGGGCTGGCGCCTCTAGGATCATCCCTTCATCCTTAAAATGCGCAACGTGGAACCAAGACATATCGACCTCATTTGCTGAAAGACAAGCGCAAAGGCCATCAGACAATGATCCCCACCATCCCCACGGCCCCCTCTCCCCTCCTTACCTGGCAGGGAGATGATGTGAGGGAGGTGGATTTCAGCGATGACCCCCTCAGGCTCCACGGAGATATCAAACAATGGGCCTGCCACCATCCACTGCTCCTCCTGCTGTAACTTCATGTGTAGACTCCAAGAATCGAACGCTATCCTCACAGTCACTGCTGCTGTTACCAAGAATCCAAGGCGTGTCGCTGGCCACAGATAGAAGCCAGCCATGGGGAAGTGGACGCTGGAAGGAGACAGAGTGATAGTCATGCTGGGAGAAGACCAGGACTTTGATTTAAAGAATAAAAGTACAGAGGAATGTGAAGTTTGGGGTGGATAGGGGTCCAAGACCCATCTGTGACTTTCACCACATTTGAAAACTCTGGGGAGTTAATGAAGCTCTCTGGGCCCCAATTTCTCTGTATTCTACATAGGTAGAAAATACTGACTCAGTGCATAGAATACAGAGAATATTGACAAAATTTCCGATGTCTTAAGACATAGATCACATACCCTATCACGTAGGGGTATACGTGTAAATACCACACAGCATATATTTCCTTTATATGAGAATTCTATCGAAACAATCAGCATCTTCAATTCTTACCTGTATTTGTTTGCACTCTTATCAATCAACTCAATATCCACGTTTCCTTCAGGTCCGAGAAACAGATAATTATGACAAGCTGGTTCAACCCCAGAAAAAAGTTTAGGAGCCTGGAGGGGCACTAGTGTCTCCTCTTCCAAGAAAGTATCTTCTGAAAAATATACATTGCATGTGTCAGATGTGGATTGTTAGAAAAGGCATGATCTGAAGGTGTCCTGTGAATTGCACATGTCCTGTTGGGAACCCAGACATCAGAGAGAAGGGTATGAGGGGGAAGAAAAGGGGCATTGTTCTTTGAATCCAGACAAAAAAAGGCACAAGAATGTTCTTGGTTACTGCTGAAACTGCACCCCCAAATTTAAAAAGGTAGCCAGGCTGGATGGCTTTGGTGGGGGGACAATATTCACCTCAGGCAGGAACCACAACAGCTAAATTTCTACATGGTCCCAAGGCGCAGTTAAAACCTAATGTTGGCAGGGAAGGCAAGTCCATAAAAGGAACAAGCACAAAAGCTGAAGGGGCAAAGGCACATCCCTTCACCCTGGTGTTACCCACAATCCAACCTGAGGCACCCAGACCATACCCTGGCTCCCCGAGCGTTTCCGTCATCCATCTGGGAGAGCCTTGCCCTTGCAACCTGGAGACCACAGGACATTTCCATCAGCCCACTACACAGCCCTGGCTTCATCCTATATTAGAAAATTACCTGATTCTTGTGTCTGTGCAGATTCCTGGTTTTCTGATCCACTGCTACCTGGGGCCCTTGAGTGTCAAAAATAAGGAAATGATTAGAAATCAGCTCACAAGGGGTGCCTGACTGGCTGTCAGTGGAGCACTTGGCTCTTGATCTTAAGGACACGGGTTTGAGTCCCATGTTTGGTGTTGAAGATTATTTAAAAATAAAATCTTTAAAAATAACAAATAAATCAATTCACTGAATGAAATGAAAGGGATGTGATTAAAAACTAGAGCTCTTTTGCCCAAACAATGGCCACTAGCCAGGAGGGGCCGTTTAAACTTTCAATTAAATTAAATTAAACTAAATTAAGTTAAAATCCAGCTCCTCAGCTGTACTATCCACTTTTCAAGTGTTTAATACCTGCCTGTGGCAAATGGCTACCATATTGGCTGATGCAGAAGAGAACATTTCCATCATCCCAGAAAGTTCTACTGGACAGTCCATTAGACTCTCAAAAAAGAGATGATTTGGACGAAGTGAGGTTTCTTAACCAGATATATGAAGAGTAGAACCAAGGGGACCTCTCAGACCAAATGTGGCTTGGCCATTCTATGCCTTCTCCTATTATACCAGTGTCCAAAGTGGTCACACCTAACTTTTCTTGTTTAAGTTGCCCTGACTGGGCATGTGTCGCTTCAGCTGGTGGTAGTGCAAGGAGCCGAGACAGCAGGGAACTGGGTTCCCATCTGGGTTTGGGAGATGACTGCTGGGATTTCTGAATCTGGTGGGGATCATGGCCAAGGAGATCTGAGGGACTATACCTGAGGGCAAGTTAGATGCACGCTACCCACCCCGAGTCCTTGACCGTGCAGTCTGTTCACTACCAACAGCGTGCACTGAGTATATTTGCCCGAAGTTGCTAAATGCAGACAGTGCTTAGAGAAAAATATTCCAAAAGAGTTTGCAAAACTTACTCCAGAAAATTCACAGAAACAAGAAGCTGGACTTATTGAGGGTCAAGGCAGAGGAGGGGAAGAAGAAGAGAAGAAAAAGCAGAAGAGATATGGAAGGGGTCAAACAAAGCAAACAAAGAAGAAGGTATCACAAACATTTAGGATCGCCCAAATTCCCAGAGCGAGGAAGAAGCTGTAACAGGAGTCACAATGGCCTTGTGACTTTCAAAACTGATCTTAAAGAAGCAAAGAGAGTGGTGCTTGGGTGGCTCCGTCTGTTGAGCATCTGACTCAATTTTGGTTCAGGTCACGATCTCAGGGTTGTGAGCTGGAGCCCCGAGTTGGGTTCCACTCTCAGCTTGGAGTCTGTTTGAGATTCTCTCCCTCTTTCCCTCACCCTGGTCCTGCGCTCTCTCTCTCTCAAAAAAATAAATGAAATAGGGGCGCCTGGGTGGCTCAGTCAGTTACGCATCTGCTTTTGGCTCAGATCATGATTTCTGGGTCCTGGGATCAAGCTCCCTGCTCAGTGGGAAGCCTGCTTCTCCCTCTCATTCTCCCTCTGTGCTCTCTCTCTCTCAACTAAGTAAAAATCTCTTTTTTTTTCAGCTAAATAAAAATCTTTAAAAAGAAGAAAAAGATGAGAAGAGGAAGAGGAGAAGGAGAAGGAAAAAATGGCCAGATATAGATAATGACAGCATTGAAGACCTTGGAGAAGCAAAGAAGTGATTTTTGGAAAATTTGTCTATATTTAGTGATCAGAACTGAGAGTTGATAAGGCCAGAGAGACACAGGCCTTTTAAAAAATATATGTATTTATCTTACATTAAAACAAAACTATGCTCCCCCTTGGGATTTGAACTGTTCTGGATGAGGCTGCCTGTTTTTTGTTGTTGTTTTTCTTTTTTAACTGCCGGAGTCTAATAAACAGGGAAGGTCATTGTGCTCATGCACGAAATAGAATTTAGTCAAATAAACATTTGGGGCCATTTGGTAAAAAGAAATAAATGTAAAATTAAATAAATACATAAATAAATAAATGGCTCTGATAGATATCCTATCACTGTTGGAACAAAAACACTGAATTAGCAACTGACTCATGGGTAGAATACTGCCCCCAGAGCAGTGGTTCCCAAACTCGGCTGCACCTGGGAAGCTTTAAAAACGCCCCAATACATGGGTCGCTGCCCAGACCAATGAAATCAGGGGACTAGAGATGGGACCTCGGCATCATTACTTTTAGAACTTCCCAAATAGGGGTGCCTGGGTGGCTCAGTTGGTTGAGCCGCTGCCTTCGGCTCAGGTCACGATCCCGGGGTCCTGGGATCGAGCCCCGCATTGGGCTCTCTGCTCAGCAGGGAGCCTGCTTTTCCCCTTCTCTCTTTCTGCCTGCCTCTCTGCCTAGTTGTGATCTCTGTCTGTCAAATAAATAAACAAAATCTTTTAAAAAATAATAAAAAAATAATAAAACTTCCCAAATAATTCTAATGCATAGCCAAAGTTGATAATCATGATCCATAGGGAGAGCTAGCGGTTCATGAAGCTGGCACCTGGTTGAGAGAAATCTGCCATAAGTCAGGTGGTATTTTCTAGATGAGGACAATCAACTCTATCCAATCTCTGTCTTGGGGAGTTGTAAAGGTAGAACAAATCAAGACCAGGGGAATCATAAGGCAAGAGTCCTAGCTCCTAAGAAGGGGTGTGATGAAAGAGGACGGAAGCACTGACTTCTGGGGGTACAGTAGTTATTGCATGATTGACGCCGTGGGGTCATGAAATGACATCTAGTTTCGCTGATGTTTGCTTAGATTCTCTTGATTTCTTGCTCTATACGTATAATCCTCGATTCCCGAATTCCTCATAAATTCCTTGATATATCTGTTCATTTCAGCATGAAGGGGATTCACAGAGAAACTATACATAGACTAAGGCTAATAAAAATGCATATTCGGAGAAATGGAGTTAAAAGAAAGAATTTGTAGCTCGTTTCTCAAAAGTGTTTGGGCAAGTTATGGGAGAGAACCTTGACCTGCCCTCTTAAGTCTTGGTGGTTTGTCTGAGGCTACAAAATCAGCCATGGGTTATGTCAGCCCCATGGAAAACACTGAGAGGAATTATACCGCCTTCTGTTCTCTCTCTCTCTCTCTTTTTTTAAGGCTTTATTTATTTATTTGACAGACAGAGATCACAAGTAGGCAGTGAGGCAGGCAGAGGGGGTTGGGGGCAAGCAGACTCCCTGCTGAGCAGAGAGCCCGATGCGGGGCTCGATCCCAGGACCCTGGGATCATGACCTGAGCCAAAGTTAGAGGCTTTAACCCACTGAGCCAACCAGGTGCCCCGCCTTCTGCTCTCTTACAGTGCTTTTGCACCCTGGGTTCCAGTGGGTGGCTGAGGCTGGGATTTAGGAGGTAGGAGGGAGCTACAGGTGAGCAGGAGCCAGCTCACCCCAGATCATGGGATCTGACTGTTATTTACCAGGAACTCTGTGGGTAGGTTGTTAAACATGGTTATTATTGAAAATTATATAACATTTTCATTTAAATAGACCTATATTACAAACAAAGGTAATAAATTCGAAAACTTGGGACTTTCTAATTATTTTACTATATCTTACTATACTCTGTGCTCTTTTGTTTTTAAGTCTAGTTATTTATTTTTTTGTAAACTCCATACCCAAGTTGGGCTTGAACTCAGGGTCCCAAGATCACAAGTTGCGTGCGCCACTGACTGAGTCAGCAAGACACCACCATACTCTGCTCTCTTGAAGTTATTTCCATCTATGGTATCTGAGTGGTGAAAATACTCTGTAATGTTGGGCTACTGCACACCTATTTCCAATGTCCTGTTCAAGGGACAGCACGTTGGTAGTTTGAAATCCACCATGATGCAAGTAGTTACCCACAGAAATTGGCAAATGCTACAAATAAAGGCTCCCCCTTCCCCCTGAACATTTTCTAGCACGCCACTTCACGATCCCCCCGCCCTGTCCTTCCTCCTCATCAGCAGTCAGTTTCCCAGGCACTGAGCTGGTTACTTGCATTCATTCCCAGCTCAGCCAATAACACAGAGATCTTTGCAATAGTTGCTGCCTTTCTGTGTGCAGCTTCTCAAGACGCCCTCCTGAAGGAAGAGGGGGTTGTCTTCATTCAGAAATTTCTCGGTTTGTTGGTAAGACGGGATAAGCTCATTCATTCTTCCCCTGATTCCTGTATCAATGACCCAAATCCCCTGATTCTCTTGTGCCCTGTGATATCGAGGAACGGAATCCAAAACTACCATCAGCTTTCCCTGGGTAATCATTCCCCTTACTTGGAAACGGCTCCCTCCCAAGACGGAAGTCCAGCAGCAGGGATGTGTGGTGTTGGCCCTGTTGTTATCACTTCTTCATAATCTGAGGAAAGATAAAGCTGGACGTCCTTGTCCCATGTCTCAAAACCACTGTATGGTGGTTCATCATAAAATTTACTGGAAAACAGAAGGGAACTTGTGTTATGAACACAGCATGGCAGTCTGGTGACAGGACAGTCTCTGTGGCATGACTTCATGTTCATTAAAAGCCCTAGACCCCATGCTTCGTCTTTAGGGAAACCTTCTCTCAAGCCCCCATGACTCCATCTCACCCTCATTATAACGGATTCAGTTGTGTCTCTCTGTCCCGCTCCGCATTGCTCTCTCTGTCCCGGGGAAGCAGAACTCACTCAATTCTCAAATCCTAGTACTTGTTGTAAGGTTTTGTTTCATGATAGGCCGTTGACCTAAGTGACCTTGTTGACAATTGTAAGGAGAAGATTCCTAGCTTATATTCTGCCTTCACCCATCACTGGTATCCAAGAGAATGGGACTCTATTGTGATTAAAATTCCAGGACATCAGTGAGATTATGCATGTGTTGTAAGGACCCACGTAGTACTAAGGCTCCTCTTCTACCTTCGGTCTCCATGTGGTGAGGGACACATGAGGATGCTAAGAGGGAAGAAAACGATGGATATCAGGCTTGTTTTCTTCTTCCACTGGGGATCCTCATCCAGATATGGAACTGGAAAGCCCTAAGCTAGGTGCTTTCTTCTTCACACTTGAGAGCTGGTCTCTGGTCTCCCTTGCCTGACTGAGACTAAGACTGGGGTTAGGAGCCAGGGAGTGTCCTTTGGGCCAACACCTGCACTGTGTAACATGATAGCCAGTAGTCACATGTGCCAATTTAAACTTAAATTTTGGGATGCCTGGAGGATCAGTTGGCTAAGCGTCTACATTTGGCTCTGGTCATGATCCCAGCGCCCTTGGATTGAGTCCCCCATTGGCCTCCTTGCTCAGTGGGGAGCCTGCTTCTCCCTCTTCCTGCCACGTCCCCTGCTTGTGTGTGTGTCTCCCTCACAAATAAATAAGTCAAGCAGAAAGAGTCAATTATCATATGGTTTCACTTATTTGTGGAGCATAACAAATAATATGGAGGATAAGGGGAGATGGGGAGGAGAAGGGAGTTGAGGGAAATTGGAAGGGAAGATGAACCATGAGAGACTATGGACTCTGAAAAACAATCTGAGGGTTTTGAAGGGGCGAGGGGTGGGAGGTTGGGGGAACCAGGTGGTGGGTATTACGGACGGCACGGATTGCATGGAGCACTGAGTATGGTGCATAAACAAGGAATTCTGTTACACTGAAAAGAAATTAAATTTTAAAAAAAGCAAAAGAAAAACCCCAAATAAATAAAATATTTTTAAAAAGTGAACTTCAAATTTAAGTAATTAAATTTGAAAATCAGATTGTCACTAGTTCAAGTGCCCAAATACCACAAATGGATATGAAATATATCTCTCATGGCACGAATTCTATTGATGGCCTTGACCTTAATCATCTGCTCCAGCCAGCTGACTAGAGACTGGCACTGTAGTATCTGGCACTGGTTCAACCAAATAAAGGGGATCTTTGAGAAGGGGCGGATGGATGAAGTAACTGAGGAATTCTTATGTTCAGCAGCAGCATCTTCCAGCCTCTCAAATATTATCTTGAGACAAAGTCTGTATCTGAGTGAATAGTATTGGATCATGTACATTTCCTGATTTTGACAATGACTATGGTGATAAACATATTATCATTTTGGGAAGCTGAGTGTACTTTTTGTTCCTCTTTTACCGTTCTTATTGTTTTTTACTGTTTTTGCTATTTCCCATGAGTCTTAAACGATCTCAAAAAAAAAAGTTATAATGATGAAAAGGAAGAAATACACTGATTTTTATGCAAATAACCTAAATGTCTTTGCTTTTCATGAATCTCAATGAGACAGAGGGACAAGACCCGAAGTTTTTCACTTTTCCCCACTGAATATGGTGTCCCTTACCTATACCCTGAATGAAAATATCGGACCCGAGAAGGGCGGCTGAACTTCCTCACATGTCGTGACATGTCCTTGGGCACTGGGGACGGCTCCTCTGTGCTTCCAAAGCAGCAGCACCTGCACAGCCTGGGAAGACACAAGGGAGTTTTAATTTGGTTGTGCGCAAGGAACTTGGTGGTGGGACGGTCTCTTTGCTGTGATGGAGAGAAAGTAGCACGAATTGGATGATCCATCTTCAGAGAGGCATTCCCTGATGTACGCCCCGGGATCCACTTACTTCACAGTGTTAACTCTTTCTCTGTCCCCGCGCAGCAGACAGTGATGTCGTCTCAGGGGGCATGCCTCAGTGGACTCTCAGCCCTTCATGTCCATCACTTCTATATGTAATACCTGCGAAGACTGGCTACAGACCCATACATAACTTATATAACGATATCACGTACTAGTAACGTAGGCGGTATAAGAAGTCCCTGACTCTCGTGCTATCCTTTACTGGTCCTAAACAGAAGGGAAGTTTTATAAAGTTGCACAACACTGGATGAGTTATACTTCCCCCAAAGAAACAGCTCTTTATTTAGTGTGAGTTGGTCGTGACTATGGAGACCAAAGAGACAAGAATCCACAGGCTGTCAAAGCCATTTCCTAGAACTTACACTTGGGTCAAAATTGTGGCTTCACTCTCTGGGTTAAGTATCAGTTTTCCAACTTTTAAGTAAGGATATAACACAAATCCTTGTGATGAGTAACCATAGAAGGGTAATATTACTTAGTACCCAAACTAGAAAACATTGTGTTCCCAGAGAAAGTAACTCACTTCAGTGATCCTCCTTATTCCCTGGCCTGTGGGGATACTACACATGCCATTGTAACTGAATCTTTGGTCCAATTCACTTAATGCAAGTTCTAAGACAATGCAAAAACGTGCATGAATTGGTCACAGATGAGACATGAGCCTCTGAAAGCATGTTGATGGGGAGGAGCAGAAGCTCTCATGGATGGAGCTCAGTGGGCTTGCCTGGTGCCATGGGGTGGTCAAAAGCATGGCCATGGCGTCAGGGAAAGAGCTGGAGGAACATCCATAGATTTGTTTGTGCTCAGGTATGAAGTTGTGTGGTCAGAGTCAAGGTCATATTACCCCACGATGGAGAGAAGAAGTCTAAGTAATACATCTGGGTGCCCAGGCAGGTTTTCCCCTTCTGGTTTGATGAGATGCATGAATAAGTAAAAAACGAGTAAGTAAAAATGTAAGCAGAGGGATGCCTGGGTGGCTCAGTAGGTTAAGCATCTACCTTTGGCACAGATCATGATCCCAGGGTCCTGGAATTGAGCCCCACGTCGGGCTCCCTGCTTGATGGGGAGTCTGCTTCTCCCTCTCCCTCTACCCATCTGCCTGTCTTGTACTCTCTCTCTCTCTGTCATAAATAAAATCTTATTAAAAAATACAAGCAGAGCCTTTTCTTTAAAAAAAAAAAAAAGGCCACAGTAGTCTGTATTTCATGGAGCAACAATGAGATACAGAGGAATCAAAGCCATCAAGAGCCCTCAAAGGGTAGATACATACCTTCTCCATATCAGACAGCATCTCCAGGATCTGTCAGAGGACATCTGGATCTCTTCCTTAAACGTATCTTTTCTTGTTGATCAACCGGTGCGTCTCTCTCTCTGCTATGTCTCTATTAATCCTGAGAAAAGAAAAGACTATTGTATTCAGAGAAGTTGGAAGAACTTGCAGATAAATATTAGCTGTTCTATCTCCATACCATAGCCCAAATTGCCTATTGTCCATTCAATAGAAATACATCAGTTGATTTGTTTCCATAATGCTAGGCGCTTGCGAGAGACCCAGAGAAGATTATGAACTTTAAAAAGTTATTTTATTTTATTTTCTACATAACCCTCTATGTGCAAATACAAGAGATACAGAAATAACTCCCAGATCAGAGACGTGGTATCACCAAGACGGCGGTGTAAGAGACCCAGCCTCTGTCCCCCTGGTGAAAATCAACAAATATGCAGCTATCCACAAACAAAACCAGCTCTGGGAGACATCTGGAATCCATAGAAGAATTTTGCAACAACATAGTGGGACCAAAAAACTGGAGAAAAAAACACAAAAAAGGAGAACAGCTTCATTTTGCACACACCACCTTGCAACTTCTAAGTTATGGAGATTACCTTGTTCCTTAAACCTCATGAACCAACCTCTGCTAGCTTCAGACTTGTCCTCTGCAGCCCCCACACCTCTCTCACCCATCAGAGAATGGAGGAGAGTCAGGGCCTTGCTCTGGATGAGGCTTTGGCTCAAGGGAATGTTGGGGCTGCTTTGATCTTCCATCCAGACCATTAAACTTTCTCCACATCAGCAATAAGGGTGTTTCTCTTTCTTATTGTCCATATGTTCCCCAGAATAGCACTTTTCATTTGCTTCAAGAACTTTCCGTGGCATTCACAACTTGGCCAACTGGCACAAGAGGCCCATCTTTTGGCCTGTCTCCACTCTCAACATTCCTTTCCTAGTAAGTATCATCATTTCTGGCTTTTGATTTAAAGTGAGAGATGTGTGACTCTTCCTTCCTTTTTTTTCTTAAACAGTGTATAGGTTATTCAGATATCCTTAATTTTGAACCTAACATCCCTTTCCTGTCCCCAGATCCCATCCAGGAGACCGCATTACACGTGGTCATCTTGTCTTGTTGGGCTCCTCTTGACTGTGAAAGTACTTTTTTTCAGTGTTTCAAGATTCATTGTTTATGTCCCACACCCAGTGCTCCATACAATATTTGCCCTCCTTAATACCCACCACCAGGCTCACCCATCCTCTCACCCTCCTCCCCTCTAAAACCCTCTGTTGGTTTCTCAGACTTCCTTTCACTTGAACACTGAGAGGCCATTGTCGAGATATTAATGAGCCCAATTTCAACATTGTTCTGTCTCGGGGGCTAGGGAGGCCCAAGGGGAGGGAGAGAGATGGGGAGAGGCAGGCCAGCGGAGCAGTCAGAACACACACAACATGTGTTAAGTTCACAGTCTTCTAAGGGCAAGGTTCATTACAATAGTAATGTAGGATTGCAGGGATGTTGTCTCCCGGAGTTGAAGAATGAATCTCGCAGATATAAAAGGGTGAATGGAGTGAAAGTTTTTTAAGTGAAGGTGAGACCAGAAAGGACAGAAAAAGCTCTCTAGAGTGAGAGGGGTCCTAAATGGGTTGCCACTGAGGGTTGTTAGGACTGGTCTTTTATTGAAAACTTGACAAGGCAGCTCGTGACACAAGTGATACTTGTGCTCGTTTGGTTTGATCAAGGGCTATTGACAACACCCTTAGTGACTTCCTTTTTTTGAGGTCAGGTCATTTTCCGTGATCACACTGTAGCGGCCAAAGAAAATTACTCCCTAACATCCCAGGGGCCAGGTGTTCTGGTCTATTCTGTTCTCTCTTGTTCACTCTGTCCTAGCACCTCTGCCTGCCAAGAATAGTTTCAGAGCCCAGCCAGGGCCCCCCTACCTTCCCTGTCTATACCTTAACCCTTTCCTATTCATTCCTCCCCTTGGAACAGAATCCTTAACTGCCCTTAGGGAACGGGATGAAGATGGCTCTGGCTGCTTCCTGCCGAAATGGGGCAGCGTGCTGTATGCAGTTAGAATCTATCCAGGGTTTGGTCTAGGGGTCCACAGAATGGCTCTGGGGTGCGGGGGGTCATGATGGACAGCAGATGATACACATATCAGCACATGCAAAAGAATAAGCATAAAAGAAATGTCAAGCTCAAAATTGTCCTCCTAATGCCCACCACCCAGCCATATAGATCTTTTAAAATTTGCTTTGCTGGCAGTTTTTCCAAGGAATCTCTAGGTTGAAGTCTTAGTAGTCTCTCCAGGCCAGATGCCAAGCCAAGTACTTGTTGTCAGGCATCTCAGCAATATCTGCAGATTTGGATGAATCCTCTTCACGAGGTCCCCACAGTATTTTGAGTTCCTGCACCTGCCAGGAAGTAACATTCTTTACTCACCTAGGGAGGCAGCTGGGAACCTGTAGGCAAGGTATCAGGCCAACACTCCCAAGGGGCTCTATGACTCATAAAGTAAACCCCAGTTCCTTAAAGCTGTCTGATCATATCTGAAATTATACATGTCTTTCTCAAATATGTATTCCAGTCAAAGCCTTGGCAAAATAACCCATTTTTCTAATGGTGTCCTATTCCTAGGAGACCAGATACTTTTTTTTTTAAGATTTTATTTATTTATTTGACAGAGAGAAAAAGAAACACAGAGAGAGGGAACACAAGCAGAGGGAGTGGGAGACGGAGAAGCAGGCTTCCCACTGAGGAGCCCAATGCAGGGCTCAGTCCCAGGACCCTGGGATCATGACCTGGGCTGAAGGCAGATGCTTAGTGACTGAGCCACCCAAGAGCCCAGGAGACCAGAATCTTATTAAACTTTTGCAAATGACTATAATTACCATGGAAGAAAGAATATTCCGAGACCTTTTGAATTTCAGAGGGTTCTGATAGAAAAGTTAACTCCTTCAATTTGTTTACAAATGCACATTTTATTACATTTCTGGAGTCATAGTTTTCTTAAGAGAAAGTTTTTTTAATCTACAAGACCAAACATTATTAAGCAATGTTTTAAACAAGAGTCACAAAACTATAATCCTTTTCTTAGTTCATTTAGTCCCATGTTACTAATTCTTGTTCGGGTTATTTTTTTTTAAAGATTTTGTTTATTTATTTGGGATAGAGAGAACAATGATGGGGGAGGGGCAGAGAGGGAGGAAGAGGCAGGCTCCCCACTGAGCTAGGAGCCCATGAAGGACTCCATCCCATAACCCTGGGATCATGACCTGAGCCAGAGACAGACGCTTAACCAACAGAGCCACCCAGGTGCCCTGGACATAAAACATTTTAGTAATTACAGTGTTAAGTGATGACCTTATTACCAAAACCTATTAAAACTTTAGGAATTGCATTTCATCTCCAGAATAGCTAGATTTATCCAGACAACATAACCTGAGGCTTATCATTTGTTTGCTGGTGTTTTCCAGGTAACTTAAGATACCAAATAAACAAGCCTAATTGGTCAAAAAGACTTCATTTATGATTTAAACCTTGGGGAAGTTTGTTTAAAAAAAAAACCCTCAGTTAAAAAGCACATACCTGAGTAGAATTACAGATCATTATAAAGCCCAAAACCTAATTATATATTTGACCAAAATGACCTAAGTTTCCAAAGGCAAATATGTAGGGTCATATAGCTGTGAGCAAAGTTAGCTCCTTTAATACTGAGAAGTTTTAAGTAATCAAAGACCTGAAAAGACAAAATAGAGAAACTGGTTTTCCTGGGCAGATAAAGAAAAAACAAATTCGTTTACATTTTCAGCAAGAGTAGACCAACAATTTAGGAAAACTTTGTCTTTTGAACAGAGAGAAAGCAGAATTTCAATCTTCTACTAGTGTACCTTTAAAATCCATTCATTTCAGGACACCTGGTGGCTCAGTCGGTTAAGGGACCACCTTTGGGTCAGATCGTGATCCTGGGGTCCTGGGATTGAGTCCCTCATGGGATCCCTGCTCAGCGGGTAGTCTGTCTTTTCCTCTGCCTCCTGCTCCCCCTGCTTATGCTCTCTGTCTCTGTCAAACAAATAAATCTTAGAAAACAAACAAACAAACAAAAACTGCAACAGAGATCATCAGCTTATCCGATCTTCAGTAAATCCTGGTAGAGTAAAAGTTTCACATTTAATGCCGATAAATTTCAAGATATGTTTAATTTAATTAAACCAGCACACTTAAATTAGTTTAAATACAAATTATGTTCATCCTGAGTTCTCTTTTAGAAGCCAATCAGTTTGTTTCCCATTGTCGATTTTTACCTGAGACACTGGTGGGGAAATCTGAAGTGAACGGTGTCCCGAAGGCCAGCAGCACACACGATGTTGCAGAAACAGGAAGAGGAGGGGGGTGGAGGCAGAGGGCACAGAGCGCTGCCAGAAGGCAGAAAAAGAAAGTTCCCGGTCCTAAAACCTGTCAGCCCCGACTGATGAGCAGATGCAGAATTGTGTACATTTGTTTTTCCTCCAAAGTGGAATCAGGAGTCCGTGTCAGGCAAGAGAAGACAGGGAATTTCCCTGAAACAAAGGGAGTTTGGGCAGCTGTTGGGGAATATTCCCGAAAGTCCCCATCCTGGGCAAGAATAACTAGAGACACTTGGTTCCAATTATAGCCATTAACCCGGAAATGAGGGAGAAGTTCCCACATCTATTAGGAGGAACAGAGAGAGAGTCAGCATCCCCCCTGTGTTTCTTCCAGCAACCTAGGTATATTCTGAGGAGGTCTACTTAGTTAATGACCATCCAGTATGTCAGGAGGGAGTTTATTAGCTGGAGACGTTGGGGCAAACACATTCTGCAAGAGGCCCTTGGGTCAGGGTCCTGTGGTAGAGCAATGATGGCATCCTAGGACCCTTTGCCTGTGTTCTGCAGAGGAGATCTAACTGATCGATCACACTGGGACCATGCAGTGTTACAGTTCTGCTTCTCCCTCTCCCACTGCCCCTCCCCCCACTCATGCTCTCTCTCACTCACTCTGTCTCTCAAATAAAAAAAAATCTTTAAAAAGAAAAGTCATAAATTACCCTTGCTCCTGCTAGAACAGTAATGAAGAGAGAGAAGCTCTGGAATGAGGACTCGTAGTCACATGAACTCCTCTGCTTGAGCTCAACCTGGGTATACATAGATCTGGCCCTATTTAGCATCCTGAGAACTTCGAGAACTGAGGAGCTGGGAGACTTCTGCCCAATCCATAGACACATACATATGACAGGCCTTAAGAGAACTACAAAGTCTTTGAAAACTGTAAGGTAAAAAAAAAAAAAAAAAAAAAAAAAAAATCCAGGGGCACCTGGCTGGCTCAGTCAGTGGAACCTTTGAACCTTACTTAAAAATGAAATATTTAGAAAAAAATCCACATTTTTCATTGCACATAAACAAGACCCAGCGTCTTGTAACCTAACATTCAAATGTCCAGAGCATAAACCAAATTTACTCAAAATATGAGGCTGAGACAAAAAAGTCTCCGCTTGTACAGAAACTAAGAATCAATAGACATCAGATAATGAGATGACACAGATGTTGGCATTGCCTGACAAAGACGTTACAGGAAATGCTCTAAAACTGTTCTAACAAGCAACTGCTAACGCACTTGCACAATAGGAAGATATGTGCAAAATAGAATATATGACATAGAAAACGTGAAAATAGAACATAAGTGAAGAGATGGAGAATAGAGCAACCAAAGTCTAGAACTGAAAAATACAAAAACCAAAAATTAAAATTCAGAGAATGGACTCACTGGAAGAACACAGATGACAAAGAAAATGAACTTGAAAATAAATCAGTAAGAGTTGGGGCTTCTGGATGTCTCAGTCAGTTGGGCATCTGACTCCTGATTCAGCTTAAGTCATGACGTCAGGGTTGTAGGATCCAGCCCCATGTCAGGCTCTGCACTCAGCACCGAGTCTGCTTGAGATTCTCTCTCTCCCTCTCCTCTACACCTCCTGCATTTGTGCTTGTTCTCTCTCCCTCTAAATAAATAATTGAATAAATGAAATCTTTAAAAAATTTTTTGAATATAAATAAATGTTATTCAATCAGAACAATGGGGAGAGGAAGTGATAGGAAAACAATTAAATCTGAGAGAACTATGGGACAACAACAAAATCTAACATTCATACCATCAGAGTCGCAGAGGAGAAGAGAAAGAAATGCAGGGTTGAAAAAAATGTAATTAGAGGTACCTGGGAACTCACTATGTCTGTCTATCTATCTATCTAAAGAAATAATATTTGAACTTTCAAGTTTGGTGAAAGAACATAAGCCTACAAATTAAAGAAATCGAATGAATTCCAAATAGGGCAAATCCAACGTAATCCATACCCAGATCTATCATAATCCAATTGTTGAAAACTGAAAACAGCCAGAGACAAATGATACATTGTGTCCAGGAAACAAGTTGAATAACTAGCTATTTCTCATTAGGAACAATGGAAACCAGAAATAAATGGCTGAAAAAAAGAACTGCCACTATAGCCAGCAAAAATGTACTTCAGGAGTGAAAATGATACAAAGACATCTTCAGATGAACAAAAATTAAGTGAACCCATAGTCGGGAGATCTGCTTTAAAAGAATTGTTGGGGTGTCTGTTTTGTTCAGTCAGTAGAGTGTGCAAGTCTTGACTTCAGGGTCATGAGTTTGAGACCCAAGTTGGGTGTAGAAATCACTAAAAAAGGTAAATAAGCTTAAGGGGTGCCTGGGTGGCTCAGTGGGTTAAGCGTCTGCCTTCGGCTCAGGTCATGATCTCAGGGTCCTGGGATCGAGCCCCACATCAGGTTCTCTGCTCGGCAGGGAGCCTGCTTCCCCCCCTCTCTCTTCCTGCCTCTCTCTTACTTGTGATCTTTGTCTGTCAAAAAAATAAATAAAATCTTAAAAAAGAAAAAGATAAATAAGCTTTAAAAAAAAGGAATCACCAAAGGAAGTTCAATGACATTTGGAATATCAGGATTGCAGAAAGATCAACAAAAATGGTAAATATCTGGGCACATATCATAGATTATACTCTTCATGTGTTCTTAAAACATACGCAGCAATTGAAAGTAAAACAGGCACACCTGTGTGGCTCAGTCTGTGAAGTGTCCAACTTTTGATTTCGGCTCAGGTTTTGGTCTCAGAATCATAAGAGGGAGCCCTGCCTCAGGCTCCACGCTCAGCAAAGAGTCTGTCTGAATTCTCTCTCTCTCCCTCCCTCTGCCTTTCCCCCTACTCATGCTCTGTTTGTCTCTCTATAAATAAATAAATAAAATCCAAAAAAAAAGAAAGTAAAAAAAAATAACATTTTTTATGATTGGGACCTTATTATATAGAGAGGTAATATCAAAAACAACTGGGTCATAAAAGGTACCATGGCCAAATGGTGTTAAGGTTTCTAGATTCCACTTTAATTCACACACTATGGATACGAGGAATGACACATTCAGGATGTATCTCTTCATTTCTAACCCAATCACTAAGAAATACAAAACCACGTACCATAAAAAACACAATAGATAAATTAAGGTGGAATACTAAACACTCTTCAAGTAAGCCCTAAAAAAGCCAAGAAAGGAAAGATAGCCATGCAGCACAAAGGGAATAGACAGAAAACAAATACTAAAAGGGCTGCCCTAGGCTAAATCCTAACCAAGAATTATGTTAAATGCAAATGGCCAAACACACCACTTTAAAAGCAGAGGTTGTCAAAATGGGTTAAAAAAACCCAAAGGCAACTGACCCAACTTTAGGCTGTCTCCCACAAACTCACTTCAAATACAAGGAAATAACTAGGCTCAAAGTCAGAGGATAGCATTACTTATGTCACACAAACACTGGTCCAAAGGCAGCTGGGACACATACAAAATGGCAGGGTCCAACGCCAGAGCCCCAATGGCAGGCTCTGCCTATCTCTGTGACATACAGGAGGGCCTCTCTCACAACCAGCTGGATGCTCCTCCTTTTCCCCCTCGCTGCTTCTGTGGACACCATTGATCCATACTCCGCCTCTGCGATCCACAGAGCTGTTCCATGAAGTTGTGTGTCCCAGAATGTGCCCGTTCCTGGTACCAGCCTATATACCAGAAGCCAAAGGTTTTCTGCCAATGTTGGCATTTGCTTCCACTCCTGAGCTCTATTCCATCAAGGGACTTCATCATTCTAGTAGAAATAGCAATGGATAAAATGTTAAAGACACAGCATATTAAAAAAAAAAATTTGAATTTGTGAATGTCATGAACGTCCTCAACAGGGAGTTTTTCGTAAGCCTTCCTGGCTTCTGTTCTGAGCAGGTAACAGCTCAGATGTAATGTTCACTGGAATTGCTTCTCACGTAACTCAGGAGACTTGGTCTCCCCCCGCCCCGTCAATCATAAACACACCTGGCCTTGCCTTCTTCTGCCCAGATTTCCAAGAAATGTGCCAATGGATGAAATGGGAATTTTTTTAACTTGACTTAAAAAATATTTAGTATGAAATAAGAGGCTCAATCTCATGAAACAAACTGAGGGTTGCTGGGGGTGGGGGTAGGGATAGGGTGGCTGGGTTATGGACATTGGGGAGGGTATGTGCTATGGTGAGCGCTGTGAAATGTGTAAGCCTGATGATTCACAGACCTGTACCCCTGGGGCAAGTAATACATTATATGTGAATAAAAAATAATTTTAAAAATATTTAGTATGACTATTCCTACTCTCTTGAGATATTGTTGAGGGGAAGATATGAGAATACAGAAATAGGTATCTGCCTAGTTACACATCAGTCTTCAATAAAACCTGTGTGATGGCTGGGTGTCACCTGGACCTCTTTTGTCTTAGACACTGAACTCAATGATCACACGTCTGTTTATCCACTTTCCTTCTTATTTTTAAAAGATTTGTTTAATTTATTTATTTGAGAGAGAGAGAGAGAGTGGGAAGAGGGGCAGAGGAAGACAATTTCATACAGACTCGCCGCTTAGTGTGGGGCTGAGAGCTGAGCTCACTCTCACAACCCGAGATCACGAACTGAGCTGAAATCAAGAGTCAGACACTTAAATGATTGAACCACCCAAGCACCCCTGTGTATCCATTTTCAGTGGAGGACACAGGATTCTCTCTTCCTGAGTATTGGCCTGAGTCACTGTTATAAACTCTGCTGGCTGAGGTAGGACATCAGGTAAGGATCTTTTTGCTGAAGGCTTCTAAAGAGTATCTCCAGGGCCTGGGGCCCTTTCTTCTCCACCATCCTCAGCAGGGTCTCATTCTTCATCTTCTCTCTTGTAATCTGCTGCACCAGCTCCCTCTCTTCCTCGGTGATGACCTCACTGTCCTGAAGATCATCTAGTACTCCGCTCAGGTCCCCCAGCCTGTCTCGCAGGTGCCGGTGGTTCTCCTTCATAAACGTCTCAACTGGACACAAGAAAGAGTTGCAGACTCAGAAAGGCATAGCTCACTTATGGGGTTCAAGGTGTATGCTCAGTGTAAACACACATATATATTTTTTAATTGAAGTAGGCTCCAGGCCCAGCATGGAGCCCCAAATGGGGCCTGAACTCATGACCCTGAGTCAAGACCTGAACTGAGATCAAGAGTCACACACTTAACCAGCTGAGTCACCCAGCCACCGCTTAAAGGCATAATTCTGTGTGGAGATGTTGCTCATTCTCTTTCGCATGTTGCCCAGATCTTACGCACACATCCTCAGGATTTCCAGTCCATTCCCAGGGGTGTATGAATCCAGGGAAACTCAATGATCCCTCTTCTGCAATTCCATTCCCTCTTCTCCAAGCTTTGAGCACCTCTCCTTCTTTACTTTCTGGTTTTCACTGGAACCCTACAGAAGGCCTATCTTTTTCCACATTCATCTATTCATCCTTCTAACATATTTCAAGTTCACACATTGGCACACATGATACCAGACGTCAAGGTACAGTAGACTAGCTCCCCACCCTCAACGGTCTTCTGATAAACGGTGTAGAAAGAGATTTAACTGGTGAAGTACAACCCAGAGGGGACAGGGAGCACTGGAGAGAAGAAGGTATTTTGCATCATGCCAACTCAGGGTTCACGCTGGTGACCATACATAATACCTGTGTGACCTTAGCTAAAACATATCGCTTTCGAATTCCTCAGTTTCTTCATTAAAGGCATGATTGTCTTTTTTGTTTTCTTTTTGAGAGAGAAAGAGAGAGAGAGCACCAGTAGGGAGAGAAAGGCAGAGGGAGAGAGAGAGAGAAAATCTTAAGCAGGCTCCACACCCAGTGTGGATCTGGACACAGGGCTCGATCTCACAAACCTGAGATCAAGAGTCGGACCTTTAATCAACTCAGCCACCCAGGCACCCAAAAGGGTGATTGCTTTCTATATACAACTCATGCCTCTAGAACTTCTGTTCTTTAACACCGTGGTGAAGATCATTCATGTCCGGTCATCACAATTATAACCAAACACCTTCATTGAACGATGTGATTTCTGTGAAGTCTTGGTGCTTCTCCTGAAAAGTCACTGGAATTGTCCGTTCAGTGACTCCTCAATTTGAATGAATGAAGTTCCTCTCACAGAAAGATTCTCAACTTAACCTATTCTTGCTGCCCCATTTGTTTAGCAATTTCTATTCCATCTCCTTAATTGGACATAAATTTCACTTTTTCCTCTCTCCAGGATACACTCTGAAACGTTTTCAACTCCCTCAAGGTTAGATCTGAGCCTCCCATTTCAACCTCTCTAAATCCCTCTAATTTTCCTTTGGAACGTGTATCACAACTGTATTTCGATAAGCACTGGGAAATCAGCTTCATTGTTTTCACCTGCTGGAATAGAAACCCCATGAGTGTGAGGTGTGTGTCTGTCTCAGGCTACGTTCCATACAGGACTGCTACCACTGCCATGTTCACTCTGATGCTCCTCCCTGCTTCTCTGCAGAAGCCAGCCAAAGTACATTGACAGGACTAGACAGAACTGGTGAGTATAATGCATACCTATGCATACCCTGAATATTTGCCACGCAACAGGCATTCAATAAGCTGCATTTGTCACCATGATCATTTTTATCACAATAATTCCATAGGAGAAAAATGCAACCATAGCCCTTGGCTCAGAAAAGAGGGGATGACTAGACTTTCAAGCAAAGTCTTCACAGAAGAGTTAGTATCAGAGGAGGATTTCGAGGAATAGGATTCTGGTATTAAATACAAGATGCCACCAGGCCAAAAGGCAAAGAGGGGGAGAGAGATGTCAGGCTTCACAGTGCATGCTGGCCAGAATGATCTGATGCAAGATGTGGACTGGCAGCAGCTTCTGAAGGGTGTTCTAGAGAGAGCACACGAGGGTGGGTTTCATCCTTCTGACACCAGGTGGTAGATAGCTCTTGCTCAAGAGCTTGTAGAATAGGAAGGATAGAGACGTCTTCTTGGTGCTACACACTCACCACCTACATAAATCCTTTCAATTTCCTTTGTGAAATCATCTTTACCTCATTCTCAACTGTATCTGTGGTTGGGTTTGAACCCAACTGCAACTCCAGGAGTGAGGTCTGGTTTTCTGTAGCTCATCTGCCTCTCTGGGCCCCCTGACCATAACACCAGCTGGCCAGGAAGTGGGTTTGTGCCATTTCAAGCCCGGGAGGAGTGAGAGGAGTAAGAGGGATCAGGGGATGTTCCCTTTCTCCTCCTGGATGATCTGTTTTGAGATAGGAGGCCTGTCACTTTTACTGTGTGGAGAGTGACAAAGCTGACAATGCGGAGGTCATTAGGTAGTCCTCTGAATCTTGACTCTTATTATATCTTATTTATTTATTTTTAAAAGTTATCATCATCATCATCATCATTATTATTATTATTATAGGATCTCTACTCCCAAGGTGGGGCTTGAACTCACAACTACCCAAGATCAAGAATCACATGTTCTTCTGACTGAGCTAGCCAGGTGCCCCCTGACTCCTTACTTTGCATAATTTCTTTCTCTGCTACCTATCCCCTCCAGTAACTTTAACCATTTCCCAGATAATCCCTGTTCTCAATTTTCACAACAGCCTCCTAACCCAGCTCCCACTTCCTGTCCATTCCTCACCCACAGCCATCCACACTGTTCAGAACAGTGAGTGCATTGCTACCCACCTCTCCTAAGTCCCCCTTTGCCTTCAGCCTAAGGACCAAAAGAGTTCAGCCATCACCCTTCTGCTTTCAACTTCTCTGTCTTGCCTGCCTCTGGTCTCATGTGTCCTCCGTCCCTGTAAAGTTTCATCTCCAGCCATATCGAACTGCTTTCACTGAGAGTTCTTCAGATACAAGATATTTTCCCCAATAAGACGTGGTTGCGTGCTCAGAGTCTGCATATTAAACCCTCCCATGAATTCGCGCAAGTGGCTCAGACTCCTTCTTTGTGTCTGACAGCACTCAGTCTCTGTAACTGAAGAGAAGGTAGGATCCCTCATTGAGCCACATCACACCCCTCAAAACCTCCTGATGTTTGGTGTGGACACTGCACTCACCTGAGAGGGGGGAAGGCAGTGATGCAGCACAAAACTGGAGCTCCACTAGGAAAGAAGGAAAAGTTGGAAAATGAACCGTTTACCTTATTTAGTTTTTCTTTTTTTTGGGGGGGGGTGGTGTTGTTTCTTGTAATCTCTACACCCAACATGGTGCTCAGACTCACAACTCTGAGATCAAGAGGCACAGGCTCTTCTGATTGAGCCAGCCAGGTGCCCCTGCAGTTTCTCTGGTCTTTGACACAATGCACTAAAATAATTTCATTCCATTTCCTGGGTTAAGGATCCCATTGGAACATTGATATACCTAATGGAACCCAATTAAGTAGAAGGTCACTCACTGTCCACCAAGGAAATCAGAGAAAGAAACAGTTTTTTCAATATTCTATTTCTATTTCTAAGCCAATATGTGAGGAAATGTGAAAGCTATGGTAAAACTATCATACTATTCTACATAAATTATCCTCCGGCAAATGTATTTTAGACACGAAATACCATCATGAAGCGAGTACATTTTGCAAATAAGGGATGATATTCTCTAACCCTATAATACTGGGATTGTGATAGTGCAAAATTTATTACATTGAACACACATATAAGTTGGTGGGAGATTTGCCGATTGGAGCCACCATCTGGGAAAGTCACTAGAGTCTGTTTACCGTGAAGCCTTCCACAGGTCTTACATGTTCTTCCTAAAAGCCCTGCTGTTCTTTGAAGTTCTGATCAGTTCTGTGTCCTTCCTTCAGCAGCTGATTAGTCTCTATGTATGAAAACAACTATAAAATTGCCCAGGACAGAGAATTAAATTGACTTCTGCTCCATTGGATTCTTATGATTAGTATCTCTGTTCACTGCCTCCTACGTATGAGAGGGTCCAATTCTCGATAGCAACAGCCATCCCCATCCCAGGCAAACTTGACCAGTGTCTACACTTTTGTTTCAACTCAACATTGACTCTAAGCTGGCAGTAGATTTATTTTCTTCTCTGCGATGGGACCATAAACAGACCTTCTCCTCTGACATACTTCACTACAACCCAGAAAAGAGGTGCATAATTTGTTTTCATCCCCCCAAATTTAAACTTCATATTTTACCTACCTGGCTTCACCAAAGTGTGCCAGACCGAAGTCTTGCATGTTTGTTCGGTAACTTCAAATGTGATTGGTTCCTCCATCTTCCCGGCAAAGACTTTAGAGAATGCCTGGGGTTCTCCAGGACTCCTGTAGGATAATTTCAACTCCTAGAAGAAGCACAGCACTTGAGTTAAAGTATCAGGGGGTTGAGGGCGGGGGTAGAAAAGCCTGTTTGCTTGCAGTGAACTGGTCCCTGAAATATTAGCCATTTCCTATACAGTCTCATGGCTGGTTGAGAATGATCAACAATCTTTTAAATTTACAATTTTAGGAATTAGTATTATTCCATGGAAGGAAAGGTAGCCCAGCTCCTATCAGGATATGGTTTGGAGAATAATCACGTGAGCTACTAACCCTCTCCTTTAAAAAAAAAAAAAAGTACAAAATATTTTGAAACCTGAGTGAAATTTGAGTTACATTCAAATTCTACTGACCTTGGGCGTTATTTCCAGGCGAGCCAAACCAGACACAATATAACGGGAACCAAAATACAGGGGTTCCACGGGGGGGGAGGTCTGCAGACGCACACCATGAAACTTAGTTTCTTCATCATCTATTGCCTGAGGAAGAAGCAGCAGAAGCAAATCAGGGAGCAAAGCTAAAAGTAAACATATGCCTCTGGACTTGAGGGATTTTATTTTTTTAAGATTTTATTTTTAAGTAATCTCTGTACACAATGTGGGGAGCAAACTCACAACTCTGAGATCCAGAGCTGCATGTTCCTCCAACTGCCCCAGCTTGGTGCACCAGAGACATGTGTTAATAAAATTTTCCTGCTGGTTATCTCAGAGCTAGGGATTTCTTTCATTTTTGTTTGTTTGTTTGTTTGTTTTTTCCTTGTCGGGGCAGAATGGGCAGAGGAAGATGGAGAGAGTGTCTTCAGCAGGCTCCAAACTCAGCACAGAGCCCAACTCTGGGCTCCATCTCAAGACCCTGAGATCATGACCTGAGCCAAAGTCAAAGGTCACACACTTAACCAACTGAGCTACCAATCGCTCCCCCCCACAAAGGATTTCTTTTCATTACAAATCTCTGTAGAGTTTGATTTTTCTTTGTATAATGTGGCAGGGATAGCCTGAGTGTTCCTCAAATCCGGGGACAAAGAGGCTTCCTCCTTGTGCCTCGGCAGAGGACCATTCCTGTCTGCAGCTGCATCTATGAGGGACGAGGGTAGAGACGACTTCCCTCCATCGCGAGGCTCCTGCTCCATGAGGTGACAGCTGCCTGCCCACCAGCAAGCAATACAGCAGTGACGTCACCCCAGAGAGACCCAGAAGCAGAACGGAAGAGACCTCAGAGCTCTCTGAGGATCCACCCATGATACAGAATAGAACTCAAACAACAAAATAATAATAACATTCGACAAGTCTCAGCTACAGCTCAATACACACTTTCTGGAATTAACAAGCAAGAATTGCTGTCAAAAACAATTACAGTAGACGTTCTCATCAGTCCGATTAGTAAATACTCTTGGTGGGTAGCGATCAGGTCAGGGCAGGAATGGGAAAGAGAAGCTGGTGATGTCCACTTCTCCATCTGGGTGCTGCACACATGGTGTGTTCACTGCAAAAATTAGGGAGTGATACATTTATCTGTGTATTTGATTCATGTTAAAAGAAATCCATAGATCCATTTAAAGGAAGGGTGTCCAATGCTGAAACATGAGTTTCATGTGAGCATAAATGATGCTCAGTTGGTTAAGTGTCTACCTTCAGCTCAGGTCATGATCCCAGGGTCCTGGATGGAGTCCTCCATCCACCTCCTTGCTCAGCAGGGAGCCAGCTTCTCCCTCTGCCTGACATTCCCCCTTCTTGTGCTCTCTCTCTATCTCTCTTGTTCTCTCTTTCTCTCTCACTCTCTCTCTGGAAAATAAATAAAGACAGTCTTAAGAAAAAAAAAGAAAGAACGAAAGAAAAAAAGAAAGAAAGAAAAAGAGAAATAATGAAAGCAAACAGAAACAGAGACACAAGGTCCAAGGTTATAAGTGGACATATAATTCTCCCTTCTCCAAATCTGCCAACCTTACCTTCATCACCAAGGAGTCACTGGGGATAAGGTACAGGTGAAATTTAATCTCTTTAGGGTAGAAGTGATAATAGAGCAGTGCCATGGAAGTGATGGGGACCGAAATACCAATCGCACTGGCCAATCTCAGCAGGATCCCCATCAGGGAGAAGCTGGGGTTTTCCAGGACGGCATAGAAAGGCTCCACTCAGGCTGGTGCCTCTAGGATCATCCCTTCATCCTTAAAATGCGCAACGTGGAACCAAGACATATCGACCTCATTTGCTGTAGGACAATGACAAAGGCCATCAGACAATGATCCCCACCATCCCCATGGCCCCCTCTCCCCTCCTTACCTGGCAGGGAGATGATGTGAGGGAGGTGGATTTCAGCAACGACCCCCTCGGGCTCCACGGAGATATCGAACAGTGGGCCTGCCACCATCCACTGCTCCTCAGGCTGTAACTTCAGTTCTGGATGCTGACTCCAAGAATCGAACGCTATCCTCACAGTCACCGCTGCTGTTACCAAGAATCCAAGGCGTGTCGCTGGCCACAGATAGAAGCCAGCCACGGGGAAGTGGACACTGAAAGGAGACAGAGTGATAGTCATGCTGGGAGAAGACCAGGATTTTGATTTTTCTTTTTTAGATTTTATTTATGTATTTCAGAGTGAGTGAGTGAGAGAGCATGAGCTGGGGGAGCAGCAGAGGGAGAGGGAGAAGCTGAGCAGGGAGCCTAACCTGGGGCTCGATCCCAGGACCTTGGGTTCATGACCTTAGTCAAAGGCAGACCCTTAATCAACTGAGCCACCCAGGCTCCCCAGGTCTTTGATTAAAGAACAAAAGTGCAGAGGGATGTGGTGTTTGTGGTGGAGCAAAGTTCAAGACTCCTCTGTGGCTTTCACCACATTAGAAAACTCTGGCGAGTTAATGATGCTCTGAGGGACCCATTTTCTCTGTATTCTACATGTGTTGAAACTAAAACACCAACTCAGTGCATAGGATCAGAGAATCCTGACAATATTTCCAATATTGAAGGGATGAATCGCATACCTTATCATGTAGGTGTGTAGGTGTAAGTATCACACAGCACATACTTCCTTTATGGGAGAATTGTATTGAAACAACCAACATCTTCAATTCTTACCTGTATCTGTTTGCACTCTCATCAATCAACTCAATATCCACATTTCCTTCAGGTCCCAGAAACTGATAACTATGACAAGCTGGTCGAACCCCAGAAAAGAGTTTAGGAGCCTCGAGGGGCACTAGTGTCTTCGCTTCCAAGCAAGTCTCTTCTGAAAAATACACATTGTATGTGTCAGATGTGGATTTGCTGGAAAAGGCATGGCCTAAAGGCGTTCTGGATTTTGAATTGCACATGTGCTTTTGGGAATCCAGATATCAGAGAGAAGAGTATGGAGGGAGAACAAGGGGCTTTGGTCTTGGCATCCAGACAAAGAAAGGCCCAAGAATGTTCTTGGTCACTACTGAACCTGAACCCCCAAATTTAAGAAGGAAGTGAGGCTGGATGGCTTTGTTGGGGGGCAGTATTCACCTAGGGCAGGAACCACGGCAACTAAATTTCTACATGGTCCCAAGCAGCAGCTAACACCTGATGCTGGCAGGGGATCACAAGTCCATAAAAGGAGCAAGCATGAAAGCTTAAGAAGGAAAGTCATATCTGTTCACCCTAGTGTTCACCGCCATCCAACCCAAGGCACCGCAGACCATCCCCTGGTTCCCCCAGCGTTCCCACCACCCAACTGGGAGAGCCTTCCCAGCAGCACTTAGACACCCTCTACGCATGCACTCCCGGATACCATTCTCTCCGCTCAGACTCCGGGTGAGGATGATTTGCATAGAACAAATATCTGTACCCTGGATGATAGAAGTCTCTGAAACACTGTGCTCGGAGAAAATTGGTTTATCAAGAATTACATATGATGGAATCTCATTTGGCAGAGAGTAGGGATTTTGGATAGGAAAAAGGAAAAGTCTCAGACGGTTACCTAACCACTCTGAGCCTTTTTTTTCTCCCATGTCAGATAGACTAATGCTACCCGCACCTTATAGAACTGCTCTGAATCTTGGTACTAGCTGTGTGGCACCTCCAGAAGTGTGACACCGTCGGTGTCAGCTGTTCATGTGAACACAGATGAGCTTCCCCCAACCTCGTGGCTGGTAAGCACAGGAGCTGAGCTGAGCACCAGGACACAGCCAACACCAGTGCCCTGCTCTCCGGAATCTCACGTGGCTTTCAAACTACTTCACACCAAGTGGGACACTTTCCAACCATGAGCACTTAGAAGTGGAGCGTGTAATGACAGGATCTAGGACAGTCAAGTCAGGTAAATTTTTCCAACCCAGTGAGCATCGGGCTGGTATAGCGCTGAATTTGAAGATGGAGCATGTAAAAAAGTCCCAATGCTGAAATGAGGTCATAAGAAAGAACTCTTAATCCAATAGGACTGGTGTCCTAGTGTCCTTATATGAAGAAGAAGAGACACTAGATCTCTCTCTTTCTCTGGATACACAGAGGAAAGGCCATGTGGGGACCCAGGGAGAAGGTGACCATCTACAAGCCAGGACAAGAGCCTTCACCAGAGACTAAAAATGCTAGTACCTTGATCTGAGAATTCTAGCCTCCAGAACAATGAGAAAATTAACTTCTATTTTTTCAATTTCTTTTCAGCATAACAGTATTCATTGTTTTTGCACCACGCCCAGTGCTCCATGCAATACATGCCCTCCTTAATACCCACCACCGAATCACTTCGTCTGGGGTATCTTGCTACGGCAACCCTAGGACTCTCATACAGTAGGAATGTGTTCTAGCTCAAAGCCAATCAGAGTACAAATGTCACAAAGGATCAAGACCCTTAAGCACACATTGCTTATGTTTTGAAGTCTTGGCATGGATTAGGGTAAATGAAAACAAGCTCCTTTTAATTAACTCAAACACAATCCAACGCTGTCACACCTCACTTGGAAGATTTCTCTCCTCTAAGTTTGCTTTATTTGTCTTGACATAGAGTCTAGACGATGCACTCATAGAGTTCCCTTGGATAACAAAAAGAGAATGTGTTAATGTCCTTAATAGAGTGTTTGGAATATGGAATCCACCCCAGTCATGATATCCAAGATTATACCTACTTCATGTTCCCATTTATAGTGTAGGGAGGATGGTGTTAGAGCTAAGAAAAATTGCTTTTGATTGTCACCACCCCAAAGACTTCAAAACTGTCTTCTACCCATCAAACCACAGGACATTTCCATCAACTCTCTACATACCCCTGGCTTCACCTCTATATTAGACAATTACCTGATTCTAGTATCTGTGCAGATTCCTGGTCTTCTGATCCACTGCTGCCTGGGGCCCTTGAATGTCAAAAATAAGGAAATTATTAGAAATCAGCTCACAAGGGGTGACCGACTGGCTGTCAGTGGAGCACGTGGCTCTTGATCTTGGGGCATGAGTTTGAGCCCCACATTGGGTGTGGAGATTACTTAAAAACAAAAATCTTAGAAAAAATAATAAAAAATAAAATAAAAAATAAAAATCTTTTAAAAACTTAAAAAAAAAAAACAAAAAACAAAGAATAAATCAATTCACCAAAGGAAATGAAGGGGATGTGATTAAAAGCTAGAGCTGTTTTACCCAAACAATGGTCACTAGCCCGGAAGGGCCATTTAAAATCTCAATTCAATTCAATTTAATTCAACTAAATTAAGTTAAAATTCAGCTCCTCAGCTGTACTATTCACTTTTCAAGTGCTTCATACCTACCTGTGTTAAATGGCTACCATATTGGCTGATGCAGAAGAGAACATTTCCATCACCCCAGAATGTTCCACTGGACAGTCCATTAGACTCTCAAAAAAAAGATGACTTGGACAAAGAGAGGTTTCTTAACCAGATATATGAAGAGTAGAACCAAGGGGACCTCTCAGACCAAATGTGGCTTGACCATTCTATGTCTTCTCCTATTACGCCGGTGTTCAAGGTAGTCACACTTCACTTCTTTTGTTTAAGTTGCCCTGACTGGGCGTGTGTCGCTTCAGCTGGTGGTAGTGCAAGGAGCCGAGACAGCAGGGAACTGGGTTCCCATCTGGGTTTGGGAGATGACTGCTGGGATTTCTGAATCTGGTGGGCATCATGGCCAAGGAGATCTGAGGGGTTATACCTGAGGGCAAGTTAGATGCACGCTACCCGCCCTGAGTCCTTGACGGTGCAGTCTGTTCACTACCAACAGCGTGCACTGAGTATATTTGCCCGAAGTTGCTAAATGCAGACAGTGGCTAGAGAAGAATGTTCTAATTGAATTTGCAACACTTATTGCAGAAAATTCACAGAAACAAGAAGCTGGACTTAGTGAGGGTCAAGGCACAGCTGGGAAAAAGGGGAGAAGAGCAGAAGAGAGGTGTTAGGGCTCAAATAAAGTAAAAAAGGAAGACAATACCACAAAACGTTAGGATTGCCAATATCCCAGAGCAAAAAAGAAATATGTAAGAGGAATGTGTGGCATTGTGAATTTCAAAAGTGGCCTTAAAGAAGCTCAGAGAGGGGGCGCCTGGGTGACTCAATGGGTTAATCCTCTGCCTTCAGCTCATGTCATGTTCCCAGGGTCCTGGGATCGAGCCCCGCATCAGGCTCTCTGCTCAGCAGGGAGCCTGCTTCCCCTCCCCCTCTGCCTGCCTCTCTGCCTACTTGTGATCTCTGTCTGTCAAATAAATAAATAAAATCTTAAAAAAAAAAAAAGATGCTCAGAGAGGAGCACCTGGATGATTCAGTCGGTTGTGCATCCAACTCTTGATCTCGGCTCAGGTCATGATCTCAGCATTGTGAGATCGAGCCCTGAGTTGGGCTCCTCTCTTGGCTGGAGTCTGCTTGAGATTCTCTCTCTCCCTTTCCTTCTGCCCTTCACCTCACTTGCTTCCACTCCCTCTCTCTCTTTCAAATATTAAATCAAAAATTTAAAAAAGAAACAGAGTTGGGGCGCCTGGGTGGCTCAGTGGATTAAAGCCTCTGCCTTCGGCTCAGGTCATGATCCCAGGGTCCTGGGATCGAGCCCCGCATCAGGTTCTCTGCTCAGCAGGGAGCCTGCTTCCCCTCCCCCTCTGCCTGCCTCTCTGCCTCCTTGTGATCTCTGTCTGTCAAATAAATAAATAAAATCTTTAAAAAAAAAAAAGAAACAGAGTTTTCATTTCTTATTTTTTCTCAAAGAGTCTGTGGTACCTCAGTAACAGGAGAGGATGAAATCATCATTTGGGGAGGCCATTACAGATGACATACTTGATGTCATTCAGGAAAAATGAACAGAGGTGGATGATGACAACATTGAAGACCTTGGGAGAAGCAAAGAAATGACTTTTGAAAAATGTGACTATATTTAAAGGTCGAAACCAAGAGGTGATGTGGCCAGAGGGAGAGAGGCTTTTTAAAAAAGATACATTTATCCTACATTAAAACTGTAGATTACCCTCACTCTTGGCATATGCACTATTCTGGATATGCGGCTGCTTGGCTGTTTTTTGTTTTTTGTTTATTGTTTTGTAACTGCCAACGTCTGATAAACAGGGGAGGCCACCATGCTTATTCATGAAATAGAATTTAGTCAAATAAAGATTTAGGAACACTGGGTATAAATAAATAAATAAACGGTTCTGATAGATATCTATGACTATTGGAATAAAAACATTGAATTAGCAATTGACTCATGGGTACAATACTGCTCCATAGGAGTGGTCTCCAAATTTGACTACACCTGGGAAGCTTTAAAGAAAAAACAAACAAACAATAAATGGGTCACAGCACAGACCAATCAAATCAGGAGGCAGAGGCGGGACCTCAGCATCATTACTTTTTTTTTTTTTTCTTAATCAGAGAAAGAGACAGTGCACATGTGAGCACAAGTAGGGGGAGCAGCAGGCAGAGGGAGAAGCAGGCTTCCCACTGACCAAGAAACCCAACACAGGACTCGAACCCAGGACTCCAAGATCTTGACCTGAGCAGTTATTGCATGATTGATGCCATGGGATCATGAAATGTCTAATTTCACTGACATTTTCTTAGATTCTCCTGATTTCTTGCTCTATACATGTAATCCTTGATCTACAGATTCCTTATATATTCCTTGATATCTCTATTCACTTCAACATGAAAGGGATTTACAGAGGAACTATACATAGACCAAGGCTAATAAAGATGCATATTTAGAGAAATGGAGTTGAAAGAAAGGATTTGTAGCTCTTTTCTCAAAAGGGTTTTGGGCAAGCCAGGGGAGAGAAACTTGACCTGCCCTCTTAAGCCTTGGTGCTTTGTCTGAGGCTACAAAATCAGCCATGGGTTATGTCAGCCCCATGCAAAGCACTGAGAGGAAATACACTGCCTTCTGCTCTCTGCTTGTGCACGCTGGGTTCCAGTGGGTGGCTGAGGTCAGGTTTAGGAGGTGGGCGGAAGCCACTGGGGAGTGCGAGCCAGCTCATCCCAGATCATGGGATCTGACTGTTACTTTTCCAAGAATTTAGTGGGTAGAGTGTTAAACATGTTAACATAAAATTAAATTATATAAAATTTTCATTTAAATAGATCTATATTACCGAGATAATAAATGCTGAAAACTTAGGACTTTCTAATTATTTTACTACATCTTATGATACTCTGTGCTCTTCTGTTTTTAAGTCTAGTTATTTATTTTTTTGTAATCTCCACACCCAAGTCGGGCTTGAACTCAGGGTCCCAAGATCACAAGTTGCGTGCGCCACTGACTGAGTCAGCAAGACACCACCATACTCTGCTCCCTTGAAGTTATTTCCATCTGTGGTACCTGAGTGGTGAAAATACTCTGTAGTTGGGCTACTGCACACCTATTTCCAACGTCCTGTTCAGGGACAGCATGTTGGTAGTTTGAAATCCGCCATGATGGAAGTAGTCACCCCACAGAAATTGGCAAACGCTACCACCAAAGGCTCTCCCCTTTCCCTGAACATTTTCCA
The DNA here is from genome assembly GCF_963455335.1 of Martes martes. Taxonomy (NCBI): domain Eukaryota; kingdom Metazoa; phylum Chordata; class Mammalia; order Carnivora; family Mustelidae; genus Martes; species Martes martes. The sequence goes on from NC_137905.1 coordinate 50,743,947, forward strand.
GCATACCCCTTCACAGCCCCAGCCCATCCTTCCTCCTCATCAGCAGTCAGTTTCCCAGGCACTGAGTTGGTTACTTGCATTCATTCCCAGCTCAGCCAATGAGACAGTGATCTTTGCAATAGTTGCTGCCTTTCTGTGTGCAGCTTCTCAAGATGCTTTCCTGAAGGAAGAGGTAGTTGGCCTCATTCAGAAATTTCTGGGTTTGTTGGTAAGATTGGATAAGCTCATTCATTCTCCCCCTGATTCCTGTATCAATGACCCAAATCCCCTGATTCTCTTGTGCCCCTGTGATATTGAGGAATGGAATCCAATACTACCATCAGCTTTCCCCGGGTAATCATTCCCCTTACTTGGAAATCGCTCCCTCCCAAGACAGAGGTTCAGCAGCCGGGATGTGTGCTGTTGGCCCTGTTGTTATCATGTCTTCGTAATCTGAGGAAGGACAAAGCTGGAGACCCTCGTCCCATGTCTCATAACAACTGTATAGTGATTCACCATAATATTCACTGGAAAACAGAAGGGAACTTGTGTTATGAACACAGCATGGCAGTCTGGTGACAGGACAGTCTCTGTGGCATGACTTCATGTTCATTAAAAGCCCTAGACCCCATGCTTCGTCTTTAGGGAAACCTTCTCTCAAGCCCCCATGACTCCATCTCACCCTCATTATAACGGATTCAGCTGTGTCTCTCTGTCCCGCTCCACATTGCTCTCTCCATCCCGGGGAAGCAGAACTCACTCAATTCTCAAATCCTAGTACTTGTTGTAAGGTTTTGTTTCATGATAGGCCATTGACCTAAGTGACCTTGTTGACAATTGTAAGGAGAAGATTCCTAGCTTATATTCTGCCTTCACCCATCACTGGTGTCCAAGAGAATGGGACTCTATTGTGATTAAAATTCCAGGACATCAGTGAGATTATGCATGTGTTGTAAGGACCCACGTAGTACTAAGGCTCCTCTTCTACCTCCAGTCTCCATGTGGTGAGGGACACATGAGGATGCTAAGAGGGAAGGAAATGATGGATATCAGGCTTGTTTTCTTCTTCCACTGGGTTTCTCATCCAGATATGGAACTGGAAAGCCCTAAGCTAGGTGCTTTCTTCTTCTCACTTGAGAGCTGGTCTCTGGTATCCCTTGGCTGACTGAGACCAAGTTTGGGGTTAGAAGCCAGGGAGTATCTTTTGGGCCAACATCTGCACTGTGTAACATGATAGCCAGTAGTCACATGTGCCAATTTAAACTTGAATTTTGGGACACCTGGGAGGATCAGTTGGCTAAGCGTCTACATCTGGCTCTGGTCATGATCCCAGTGCCCTGGGATTGAGTCCCCCATTGGCCTTCTTGCTCAGTGGAGAGTCTGCTTCTCCCTCTGCCTGCCACTTTCCCTGCTTGTGTGTGTGTCTCTCTCTCACAAATAAATAAAATATTTTTTAAAAATAAAACATGAACTTAAATTTTAAGTAGTTAAATTTGAAAATCAGATCTTTGCATGAGATCTGCTGCCTTTTTGTGTATAGCTCCTCAAGATGCCTTCCTGAAGGAGGAGGTAGTTGGCCTCATTCAGAAATTTCTGGGTTGGTTGGTAAGACTGGATAAGCTCATTCATTCTCCTGCTGATTCCTGTATCAATGACCCAGATCCCCTGATTCTCTTGTGCCCCTGTGATATCAATGAATGGAATCCAATACTATTTTCAGCTTTCCCCAGGGAATTATTCCCCTTACTTGGAAAGAGCTCCCTGATAAGATGGAAGTCCAGCAGCTGGGAAATACGGTGTTGGCTCTTCTCTTATCACCTCATATCCTAAGGATGTAGGAGGCCTGAGGTCTGTCACCTTTTCCACAGTACGTAGAGTTCTAGCACAATATGCACTGGAAAACAGAAGGGAAGTTGTGTTAGAAATACAGCATGGCAGCCTAGTGACCAGACAATCTCTGTAGCATGACTTTATGTTCATTAAAAGCCCTAGACCCCATGCTTCGTCTTTAGGGAAACCTTCTCTCAAGCCCCCATGACTCCATCTCACCCTCATTATAATGGATTCAGTTGTGTCTCTGTGTCCCACTCCACATTGCTCTCTCCAACCCAGGGAAGCAGAACTCACTCAATTCTCAAATCCTAGTACTTGTTGTAAGGTTTTGTTTCATGATAGGCCATTGACCTAAGTGACCTTGTTGACAATTGTAAGGAGAAGATTCCTAGCTTATATTCTGCCTTCACCCATCACTGGTGTCCAAGAGAATGGGACTCTATTGTGATTAAAATTCCAGGACATCAGTGAGATTATGCATGTGTTGTAAGGACCCACGTAGTACTAAGGCTCCTCTTCTACCTCCGGTCTCCATGTGGTGAGGGACACATGAGGATGCTAAGAGGGAAGGAAACAATGGATATCAGGCTTGTTTTCTTCTTCCACTGGGGATCCTCATCCAGATATGGACCAGGAAAGCCATATGCTAGGTCTTTTCCTCTTCACACTTGACAACTGGGTTCTTGTCTCCTTTTGCTGGCTGGGATCAAGACTGGGATTAGGAACCAGGGAGTGTCCTTTGGGCCAAGACCTTCAGCGTCTAATATGATAGCCACTAGCCACTTGTGCCTATTTAAACTTAAATTTAAATAATTAAATTTGGAAATCAGTTCCTCACTTGAATTAGCCCTATTTCAAGTGCTCAAACACCACAAATGGCCAACGGTTTCCATAGTAGACACGAATATAATATGAATATGAATACGGATATGAAGTATGTGTCTCATGGCAAGAATTCTATTGATGGCCTTGACCTTAATCATCTGCTCCAGCCAGCTGACTAGAGACTGGCACTGCCGTATCTGGCACTGGTTCAACCAAATAAAGGGGATCTTTGAGAAGGGGCGGATGGATGAAGCGACTGAGGAATTCTTGTGCTCAGCAGCAGCATTTTCCAGCCTCTCAAATATCACCTTGAGACAGAATCTGTATCTGAGTTAATAGCAATTTTGTATCTGAGTCAATGTCAATTTCCTAGTTTTGACAATGACTATTGTTATAAAAGGTATTATCATCAGAGGAAGCTTGGTTGAGTGTACATTTTTGCGCCTTCTCTACTATTTTTGTTACTTCCATCCGTCTTAAACTATCTCACAATAAAAAGTTATAATGACAAAAAAGAAAGGACAAACACACTGATTTTTACGCAAATCTCTGTGAGACAGAGGGACAAGATCCAAAATCTTCCCTTTTCCCCCACTGAATATAGTGTCCCTTACCTACCTGTACTGTAGACAGCGTGAGCCCTGAGGAGTGTGGGGGACCATCTGACTTTGACTTGATGGGTCTGCGCTTCCAAACCAGCAGCACCCACACAGCCTGGGAAGACACAAGGGGAGTTGTGATTTCATTCTGTGCAATGAACTTGGTGGTGGGACGGTCTCTTCGCTGGGATGGAGAGGAAGTAACACAAATTTTATGTTCCATCTTCAGAGAGGCATTCCTTGATGTCCACCCTGGGATCCACTTATTTCACAGTATTAACTCTTCCTCTGTCCCTGCTCAGCAGACAGTGATGTCATCTCGGGAGTCATGCCTCACTGGACACTCAGCCCTTCATGTCCATCACATTTATACGTAATACCTGCTAAGACTGACTACAGACTTGTATATCACTTGTTTAATGATACTACTTCTTCTAAGGTAAGTGGTAAGAAATTCCTTCTTCTTGTGCTATCCTTCACCAGTCCTAAAAAGGAGGGAATTTTAATAAAGTTGCACAACACTGGATGAATTATACTTCCCCCAAAGGAACATCTGTTTAGTGTGAGTTTGTCGTGACTACGGAGACCAAAGAGACAAGAATCCACAGGCTGGCATCACCATTTCCTAGAACTTATACTCATATCAAAATTGTGGTTTCACTCTCTGGGCTAAGTATTGGTTTTCTGACTTTTAAATAAGGATATAACACAGGGACGCCTGGGTGGCTCAGTGGGTTAAGCCTCTGCCTTCGGCTCAGGCCATGATCCCAGAGTCCTGGGATCGAGCCCTGCATCAGGCTCTCTGCTCAACAGGGAGCCTGCTTCTCCCCCCCTCCCCTGCCTACTTGTGATCTCTGTCTGTCAAACAAATAAATAAAATCTTTTTAAAAAAATAAATAAATAAAATTTTAAAAATAAGGATATAACACAAATCCTTGTGATGATTAATCATAGAAGGACAATATTACTTAGTACCCAAATTAGAAAACATTGTGATCCCAGAGAAAATAACCCACTTCAGTGATCCTCCTTATTCCCTGGCCTATGGGGATTCTACACATGCCATAGTAGCTGAATCTTTGTCCAATTCATTTATTGCAAGTTCTAAGACAATGGAAAAACGTGTGAATTGGTCACAGATGAGACATGAGCCTCTGAAAGCATGTTGCTGGGGAGGAGCAGAAGCACTCATGGATGGAGCTTAGAGGGCTTGCCTGGTGCCATGGGGTGGTCAAAAGCATGGCCATGGCATCAGGGAAAGAGCTGGAGGAACATCCATAGACTTGCTTGTGCTCAGGTATGAAGTTGTGTGGTCAGAGTCAAGGTCATATTACCCCACGATGGAGAGAAGAAGTCTAAGTAATACATCTGGGTGCCCAGGCAGGTTTTCCCCTTCTGTTTTGATGAGACAAGTGAATAAGTAAAACTGTAAGCAGAGGGGTGCCTGGGAGGCTCAGTCGTTAAGCCTCTGCCTTCAGCTCAGGTCATGATCCCAGGGTCCTGGGATTGAGCTCCACATCGGGCTCCCTGCTTGATGGGGAGTCTGCTTCTCCCTCTCCCTCTACCCATCTGCCCTGCTTATATTCTCTCTCTTCCTCTCTCTCTCTGTCACAAATAAAATCTTTTAAAGAAATGCAAGCAGGGCCTTTTCTTAAAAAAAAAAAAAAAAGTCAAGTACTTTATTCTGTGGAACAACAATGAGATACGGAGGAATCAATCCATCAAGAGCCTTCAAAGAGTAGATACATACCCTCTCCATGTCAGAGAGCATCTTCTGGATCTGTCAGAGGACATCTCCTGGATCTCTTCCTTAAGGGTATCTTTTCTCGTTGATCAGCTGGTGTGTTTATCTCTCGGCTGCGTCTCTATTAATCCTGAGAAAAGACAAGACTACTGTATTCAGATAAGTTGGAAGAACTTGCAGATAAATATTAGCTGTTCTATCTCCACACCATAGCCCAAATTGCTTGTTGTCCATTCAACAGAAATACATCAGTTGGTTTGTTTCCAGTAATGCTAGGTGCTTCCAAGAGAGGCCCAGAAAAGGTTATGAACTTTAAAGTTACTTTATTTTATTTTCATTGTAACCCTCTATGTGCAAATATAAGAGATACAGAAATAACTCCCAGATCAGAGACGTGGTATCACCGAGACGGTGGAAGAGACCCAGCCTCCGGTGGAAGAGACCCAGCCTCCGTGCCCCTGGTGAAAATCAACAAATACACAGCTATCCACAAACAAAACCAGCTCTGGGAGACATCTGGAATCCTCAGAAGAATTTTGCAACAACACAGTGGGACAAAAAAACTGGAGAAAAAACACGAAAAAGAAGAACAGCTTCATTTTGCACACACCACCTTGCAACTTCTATGTTATGGAGATGACCTTGTTCCTTAAACCTCACGAACCAACCTCTACTAGCTTCAGACTTGTCCTTTGCAGCTCCTACACCTCTCTCAGCCATCAGAGAATGGAGGAGAGTCAGGGCCTTGGTCTGGATGAGGCTTTGACTCAAGGGAATGTTGGGGCGGCTTTGATCTTCCATCCAGCCCATTAAACTTTCTCCGCAACCGCAATAAGGGTATTTCTCTTTCTTTCTTCTTTTTTTTTTTTTTAAAGATTTTATTTATTTGACGGAGATCACAAGTAGGCAGAGAGGCAGGCAGAGAGAGAGAGGAAGGGAAGCAGGCTCTCCGCTGAGCAGAGAGCCCGATTCGGGGCTTGATTCCAGGACCCTGAGATCATGACATGAGCCAAAGGCAGAGGCTTTAACCCACTGAGCCACCTAGGCACCCTTTCTTAACGTCCGTGAGTTGGATAACACTGAGGCCACTGTCAAGGTATTAATTAGCCCAATTTCAATGTGATGTGTCTCAGGAGCTAGGGAGGCCTGACGAGAAGCAGAGAGATGGGGAGAGGCAGGCCAGTGGGGCAGTCAGAACACACACAACCTGTGTTGATGAAGTTCACCATCTTATGAAGGCATGGTTCATTACAACGGTAGCATCAAAGATGGCTCACCGCAGGTCACCAGAACACACATCATGATAATGAAAGTTGGAAACATTGTGAGATGTACCAAAATGTGACACAGAGACACAGTGAGAAAATGCTATTGGAAAAGTAGCAGTGGTAGCTTTGCTCGATGCTGGTGGCCCCAAACCTTCCGTCTGTAAAAAAGGTAGTGTCTGCAAAGTACTAGTGTTGCAGGATTTCTCTTCCCCGTGTGCCCCTGGTTCTTGGTCTCACCTCTCTGTGGACTGAGAAGGTGCAAATGAAAAGGCAGAATAGGTGAAGAGTGCCAGGCAATAAAGCAAAGTTTATGGAGCAATAGAAAAGTTTTCTTGAGCAACAGTACAAAGCTCACAAGGATGCGGGTTTTTATGGGCTTGTTGACAGGCTGTTTTAACCTGGTTAACCGTCCAAGCCTGTGTCACCCAATCAGGTTTTTGTCTGTGAAGCATCTATTTATCAGGCAGTTAGTTGATAAGGTGGGAAAGGATGAAGGGCTCCTTCCAGGGTGGTGTAAAATGCTTTTAAGAGAGATTTTCTCTTAGGGTGGGGGCTTCTTGTCCCTGCCTACCTTTCTTTCAATAATCCTTCATTTCAACAGCATGAGCTGTACCTGAATTAAAATTCTTGTGTATTAAATGATCCATTTTCTGCAACATTGGAGATTCTTCTAAACATTACTTAAAAGTCCTTAAGTGGAATAAAATTCATCATTCCCTGACATATTAAAGAAAAAATCAACAGCACGATGGGCAGATGACATGGCTGAACAATTTTGAAGGAGAAAACACAAATGTTCTGAAAAGATTTTAAGTTAATTTATTTAAGTTATCTCTACACCCAACATGGGGCTCAAACTCACAATCCCAAGACCAAGTCACATGCTCCTCCCACTGAGCCAGTCTGGTGCCCAAGAAAAGATTTTTGATTCATTACTGATTATAGAATTCCCCATGGAAGCCACCATGAGATAGCATTCTTGCCCACAGAAGTGACGAAAATAAGAAAATAGGACAAAACCAAGGGTCAATGAGGACATAAAGCAATAGAGACTCAAACTGGTAGTGGGTGGATTTTGGAGAAAACACAACCACTTTGGAGGATAATTTGGCTACATCTAGGGGGAAAAAAAAGATTCAAACATTGAAATGCTTTGGATCAGCAACCCCATTCTGTGAGTCTCCTATGTGCACCCAGAAATGCACAGAAAACGTTGACCGTGTTATTGCTTGCTGTGATGAAGAAAGTAGAAACTAGCGAAGTGTGAATTCTGCCTTTAGCCCAGGACATGATCCCAGGGTCCTGGGATCGAGTCCTGTATTGGGTTCCTTGCTCACTGGGGAGCCTGCTTCTCCCTCTGCCTGCCACTCCCCCTGCTTGTGTGCTCTCTCTCTTTCTGACAAGTAAATAAATGAAATCTAAAAAAAAAAAAAAGAGAGAGAGAGAGAGAGAATGGATACATGGACCATGATGCCACCACTACATTAACGTGATAGAGTAATTAATGGGAACTCATTAAGGCATCTGGTTGGCTCATTCATTAAAGCACTCGACTCTTAATCTCAGGCAATGGGTCAAACCCCATGTTGGGCGTGGGATCTACTTAAAACAAAACAAAACTGAGGAATTAATTAGAACCACATGCCAAACATGGGTTGATTGAAAAAGAAAAAACATAACAAGCAAGCAAACAAAAATAATGCCAATTAAAAGCCAAATTGCTAAAGAGATGTATTACAGCTTGATACTAAGTAAATAAAAATGTTCATATACATTTAGAAAACTATGAATAATGCAGGAACATTAATGCCTGTTGCTGGACAGCAGTTAGAGCTGAGAGGCTAGACGCCTTCCAGAGGGAGCTCCATGCCCAGCCTCAGTTTTATCTAAAGTGTCTGATTGTGCCTGTAATCTACTCTATTGAAAAGAAAGGTTTGTCTTTTAAAAGAAAGAAAGTCTATTACAAATTCTGCAAAAGTGAGTTTAATTTGGCTTTCTTCTGGCTCAGATGCCAGCTCTGGCTGACTCAGATCCACCACAACCCACATGGCTCCTGGAGGTCATGAAAACCCACTTCCCCAGTGTTGCTGATTCCAAAAGGAGTTTGGAAATCGGCAGTCTGTAGCTAAGAGCTACTCTCATTTGTCCCTCCTGCCGCTAAGGTCACACCACCTGCTCTTTACCTGCAGTGCTTACCAGCTAAATCTCAGTTTCCCTGGAGTACAGAAAGGAGAAGGCAGGGCTGGTGGCTTGGAGATCTCCAGGCTGCTCTAGGTTCTATCCATCTGGGGAAGGAGTACCCCAAAGGGAAAAGTCCAAAGCTGAATCAGATGAGAAGTAGGGACCTCCCCTTAACAGAAGAAGCCCTGCCTTCTGTTACTTATAACCTAATGCCTTCCCTGAGCTGGGGGAGTATAATGAAGGATAGTTGGAAGAAAAGCAAGCAGAGACAAAGGGCCCCTACCCTAAGAGGAAATCACGGTTAAAAGGACTTTACACCCCCCCAGAAGGAGCTTTCCACCCTTTCTCCAAGTGATCAACTACCTGATAAGTAAATGAGTGCATGGACAAAAATCGAATTGGGTAAGAGGCTTGGAGGGTTAATCAGATTAAAACAGCCTGTCAACAAGTCCATAAAAAAACGGTAAACTCGGGAACTGCAGTGGCAATCCTCTCAGGTCCCTCGCTCTACAGGAGTTTCGCACTACAGTTTCGCACTACGCTCAATAAACTTTACTACCGCTCCATAAATTTTGCTTGGCTGCCCATCACTCTTCATCTGGTCTATCTTTTCATTCTTCCAAACAGAGTGACCAAGCACTGCAGGCATTAAAGGAATGGAAATCCTACAACAGTTACTGATACTCATTTTAATTTTTTTTTTTTTTTAAGATTTCAGTTTTGAGTAATCGCTACACTCAATGTAGGGCTCCAACTCACAACCCCGAGATCAAAAGTCGCACGTTCTACTGACTGAGCCAGCCAGGTGCCCCACTAATAGCAATTTAAAATGTTTTTATAATAATAAATTTACATTAATGTTTATGTTGTTGATATTAATAATCTTGAATTGTGCATGGAATACTATAATTATGACAGGGAAACTTTATTTAAATTGAAATATATAGGGGAGCCTGGCTGGCTCCGTCTGTAGAGCTTTGGACTCTTTTTTTTTATTTTTAAGATTTTATTTATTTATCTGAAAGACAGAGATCACAAACAGGCAGAGAGGCAGTCAGAGAGAGAGGAAGGGAAGCAGGCTCCCCGCTGAGCAGAGAGCCCCATGTGGGGCTCCATCCCAGGACCCTGGGATCATGACCTGAGCCGAAGGCAGAGGCTTTAACCCACTGAACCACCCAGGTGCCGCAAGATTCTGATTCTTGATCTCTGGGTCATGAGTTCAAGCCCCATGCTGGGTGCAGAGATTAATTCATTAAATAAATCAGTCTCTTTTTAAAAATTAAAATATATATAATATGTTGATATCATGGCTTGACCGACTTCGTCAAGCAGCCTCAATTTTCTTATATGTAAAATGGCAATAAAAGCGATCCAAATTTCAGCACGGCTAGGATCTTGATGTCATTGTCCTAAGTAATGCTTGTCTGTCTGTCTCTCTTTTTCTTTTTTTTTTTTTTGATACATTTAGGTAATCTCTGTACCCAACATGGGGCTCGAACTCACAACCCTGAGATCAAGAGTCAGGGGCTCCATCAACTAAGCCAGCCAAGCACCCCAACGCCCATCTTTCTTTTCTCTCAAACTATGCACAGCTTTAGCAGCTTCAGTTTTGATTCCTTTTATGTGCTAGTAATGATAATACATTGATTGTAACCATGTTTTCTTTGCAGATGAAAACTTTCTAACACACAGGTTATTTAAGTAGAATGCATTTATTGTAAAGTGTATTTAGATCAACACCATATTTTTCTCAAGTGCCTATTTGCCTTATGACAACGTATTTTATGTTATTTATTTGTTTACTTAATTGAGAGAGAGAGAGAAGGAGAGAAAGAGAGAAAGGACATGAACAGGGAGAATGGCAGAGGGAAAGGGAGAGAGACAAGAAGATGCCCCTCTGAGCTCGGGGCCCAATTCAGGTCATGATCGCAGGACCCTGAGATCATGACCTGAGTAGAAGTCAGATGCTCAACCGACTGAGCCACCCAGGTTACTGCTTTATGGCAACTTTAAAGTTTATTTGAAAGTCATGTAAAGGGTGCAATTCCACCTGGGGAAAGACACCTGAGAATCAGTGCAACAGGCCCCTCTTCCAGAAGACCGGCAGGAACTTGTGGCTAATACCAAATTTACCAATCATAGAGAAATGTAAAACTCTTGGGGAAAGAAGTATATATCATTCATTTTTTTTCCTATTATTCTTTAGCCCTTCAGTTTTATATTTTACTTTCTTTTTCAGCTATTTTCTTATTCTATCAATTATTTTTAAAAGTTTCTTTAATTTTCATTTTTACACTTGTGTTTTATATATATTTTTCCCTTTTTGCTTCCTTTCATTGTATTCAACTTCATATATGTGTGTGTGTGTGTGTGTGTGTGTGTGTGTTAGTTTTTCTTTCTTTCCTATTTTCAGATTGAGTTTTTCCTAACAAACAGACCAAAATACACCCAGGATCTAGTTTATTGTTCTCCTCTGTTCAATTTCTTCTTTGATTTTATTCTCATTTTTATTTGTTTCTTTTCTTTTTTGTTTCTGTCCTCTTCTGATTTGTGTAGTGTATATTTTTCTGGTGTCATTTTTGCTATTTTTGTATTTTCCCTCTCTTTCATCTGTTCTTCTGGACATAAGAGCAAGACAGAAGAATTCACCCCAAAAAAGAGAACAAGTGGCAGTATTCACTGCCAGGGATTTAAGAATATGGATATAAGTACAATGTCTGAACTTGAATTCAAGACAATGATTATAAAGATACTAGCTGGGCTTGAAAAATGCATAGAAGACACTAGAGAATTTCTCCCTTTCTGGGGAAATAAAAGAACTAGAATCTAATCAGGTAAAAATCAAAAAGGCTTCTACTGAGATTCAATTAAAAAGTGGGGGCATAAACTGCTAGGATAAATGAGGCAGAAGAGAGAGTCAGTGATATAGAAGACAAAATGATAGAGAATAAGGAGGCTGAGAAAAAGAGAGATAAACAACAGTTGGATCACAAGGGAGGATCTGAGAGATCAGTGATACCATAAAGCAAAAAAAAAATTAGAATAACTGGGGTCCCAGAGGAAGAGGAAAGGGTGGCAGAAAGTTTATTTGGTCAAATTATAACTGAAAACTTCCATAATCTGTGGAAGGAGACAGGCATTCAAGTCCAAGAGACACAGAGAACTCCCTTCAAAATCAATACAAATAGAGCAACACCTCAACATACAATAGTGAAGCTTGCAAGATTCAGAGACAAAGAGAAAATCCTAAGAGCAGCTCAGGACAAGAGGTCCATAACCTTTAAGGGTAGAAAGAAGGCTGGCAGAAGACCTGTCCATAGAGATCTGGCAGGCCAGAAAGGACTAGCACGATATATTCAAGGTGCTAAATGAGAAAAATATGCAGCCAAGATACTATATCCTGCAAGGCTGTCTTTCAGAATAGAAGAAATAAAGAGCTTCCAGGACAAAAAGAAACTAAAAGAATTTGTGATCACTAATCAGCCCTGCAAGAAATATTAAAGGGGTTCCTTTAAGTGAAGAGAGAGCCCAAAAGTACCAAAGACCAGAAAGGAACACAGACAATATGCAGGTATAGCGACTTGGCAGGAAGTAAAATGGCACTAAATTCATATCTTTCAATAGTTACACTGAATGTAAGTGAGCTAAATCCTCCAATCAAAAGACACAGGCTATCAGATTGGATTAGAAAATATCCTTCAATATGCTGTCTACAAGAGACTCATTTTAGACCCAAAGGCACCACCAGATTAAAAGTGAGGGGTGGAGAATGATTTATCATGCTAATGGACATCAAAACAAAGCTGGAGTAACAACTCTTATATCCAAAAAAGTATATTTTATTTTTTTAAGATTTTATTTATTTATTTGACAGAGAGAGATCGCAAGTAGGCTGACAGAGAGAGAGGAGGAAGCAGGCTCCCTGCCAAGCAGAGAGTCTGATCCATGACCCAATCCCAGGACCCTGAGATCATGACCTGAGCCAAAGGGAGAGGTTTAACCCACTGAGCCACCCAGGTGTCCTATCCGATAAATTATATTTTAAACCAAAGACTGTAATAAGAGATGAAGATGGACACTAAATCATGATTAAAGGGTCTTAAAAGATCTAACAATTGTAGATATTTATGCCCCTAATTTGGGAACAGCCAGTTATATCAACCAATCAATAACAAAATCTAAGAAACACATTGATAATCTTACAATAATAGTAGGAGACTTTAACATGCCACTCACAACAATGGACAGATCATCTAAGCAGAAGATCAACAAGGAAAAAAAGGGCTTTGAATGACACACTAGACCAGAAGGATTTCACAGATATATTCAGAGCACTTTATCCTAAAACAACAGAATACACGTTCTTCTCTAGTGCACAGGAAATATTCTCCAGAATAGATCACATACTGGATCACAAATCAGGTCTCCACTAGTACCAAAAGATTTGGATTATTCCCCATATATTCTCAGACCACAGTACTTTAAAACTTGAACTCAATCACAAGAGAAAAATTGGAAGGAACACAAATACATGGGGGTTACAGAGCATCTCGCCAAAGAATGAATGCGTCAACCAGGAAATTAAAGAAGAATTTTTAAAATTCACAGAAGCATACGAAAATGAAAACACAACTCTTCAAAATCTTTGGGATGCAGCAAAGGCAGTCCTAACAGGGAAGTATATAGCAATACCAGCCTTTCTCAAGAAACAAGAAAAGTCTCAAATGCACAACCTCACCTTACACCTAAAGGGGCTGGAGAAAGAACAGAAAATAAAGCCTAAATCCAGCAGGGGAAGAGAATTAATAAAGATTAGAGCAGAAATCAATGAAATAGACACCAAAAGAACAGTAGAACCGATTAATGAAACTAGGAACCGATTCTCTGAAAGAATTAATGAGATGAAAAACCCCTGGCCAGACTTATCAAAAAGAAAGTGGAAATGACACAAATAAATAAAATCATACATGAAAGAAGAGAGATCACAACCAACACTGAAGAAATACAAACCAGTATAAGAACATATGAGCAACTATATGCCAACAAGTTAGGCACTCTGGAAGAAAGGGATGCCTTCCTAGAAACTTATAAACTACCAAAACTGAAGCCAGAAGAAATTTTAAAAAAAACTGAACAGAAGCTGTTTCAAAAAATAGAAATGAAAGGAAAACTTCTACACTCTTTCTATGAGGCCAACATTACCTTGATCCCAAAACCAGGTAAAGACCCCACCAAAAAGGAGAATTACAAACCAATATCCCTGGCAAACATGGATGCAAAAATGTCTTACCAAGATACTACCCAATAGGATCCAACAATACATTAAAAGGATTCTTTACCAAGATCAAGTAAAACTTATCCCTGGACTGCAAGGGTAGTTCAATATCCACAAATCAATCAGTGTGATACACTACATTAATAAAAGAAGGACAAGAAACATATGATCCTCTCGATTGATGCAGAAAAAGCATTTGACAAAATACAGTATCCTTTCTTGATTAAAACTCTCTGCAGTGCAGGGATAGAGGGAACATACCTCAATGTTACAAAAAGCCATATACAACAAGGCCTTAGTGAATGTCATTCTCAATGGGGAAAAACTGAGAACTTTTCCCCTAAGGTCTGGAACATGTCAGGGATGTTCACTATCACCATTGATGTTCAACATACTATTAGAATTCCTAGGCTCAGCAATCAGAAAACAAAAAGAAATAAAATGCATCCAAATCAGCAAAGAAGAAGTCAAACTTTCACTCTTTACAGATGACATGATACTCTATGTGGAAAGCCCAAAAGACTCCACCAAAAATTGCTAGAACTGATTCAGGAATTCAGCAAAGTGGCAGGAAATAAAATTGATACATAGAAATCAGTTGCATTTCTATACACAAACAATGAGACAGGAGAAAGAGAAATTAAAGAGTAGATCCCAGGGGCGCCTGGGTGGCTCAGGGGGTTAAAACCTCTGCCTTCGGCTCAGGTCATGATTCCAAGGTCCTGGGATTGAGTCCCGCATCGGGCTCTCTGCTCAGCAAGGAGCCTGCTTCCCCCTCTCTCTTTCTCTGCCTGCATCTCTGCCTACTTGTGATCTCAGTCTGTCAAATAAATAAATAAAATCTTAAAAAAAATTAAAAAAAATAAATAAAGAGTAGATCCCATTTACAATTGCACCAAAAACCCTGAGATACCTAGGAACAAACGTAACCAAAGAGGTAAAGGATCTGTACTCTTAAAGCTATAGAATACTTATGAAAGAAATTGAGGAAGACACAAAGAAATGGAAAAACATTCCATGTTCACAGATTGGTAGAAATGTCTGTTCTATCCAGAACAATCTACACATTCAATGCAATCCCTATCAAAATACCATCAACATTTTCCACAGAGCTGGAACAAATAATCTTCAAATTTGTATGGAACCAGAAAGACCCTGAATAGCCAAAGGAATATTGACAAAGAAAACCAAAGCTGGCGGCATCACAATTCTGGACTTCAAGCTCTATTACAAAGCTGTAATCATCCAGATGGGGTGGGACTGGCCCAAAAACAGACACACAGATCAATGGAACAGAATAGAGAACCCAGAAATGGACCCTCAACTCTACGGCCAACTAATCTTCAACAAACCAGGAAAAAAAGGTCCAATGGAAAAAAGACAGTGTCTTCAACAAATGGTGTTGGGAAAACTGGACAGCTTCATGCAGAAGAATGAAACTGGACCACTTTCTTACACAATACACAAAAATAAACTCAAAATGGATGAGAGACCAAAATGTGAGACAAGAATCCATCAAAATCTTAGAGAACACAGGCAGCAATCTCTGTGACCTCATCCACACCAACTTCTTGCTAGGCATATCTCCGAAGCCAAGGGAAACAAAGGCAAAAATGAATGACTGGGACTCCATCAAGATCAAAAGCTTTTGCACAGCAAAGGAAACGGTCAACAAAACCAAAAGACAACCAACAGAATGGGAGAAGATATTTGCAAATGTCTTATCAGATAAAGGTCTAATATCCAAAATCTATAGAGAACTTATCACACTCGACCCCCCCAAACAAGTAATCCAGTCAAAAAATGGGCAGAAGACATGAACAGACATTTCTTCAAAGAAGACATAGAAATGGGCAACAGACACATGAGAAAATGCTCAACATCACTCTGCATCAGGGAAATACAAATCAAAACCACAATGAGACCTGTCAGAATGGCTAAAATGAATAGGTCAGGAAACAACAAGTGTTGGTGAGGAGGCAGAGAAAAGGGAATCCTCTTATACTCCTGGTGGGAATGCAAGCTGGTGTAGCCACCCTGAAAACAGTATGGAGGTTCCTCAAAAAGTTAAAAATAGAGCTACCTTATGATTGAGCAAATGCACTACTAGGTATCTATCCAAAGGATACAAATATAGTGATCCAAAGGGGTACCACACCCCCCAATATTTATAGCAGCCATGTCCACAATAGCCAGACTGTAGAAGGAGCCTACATGTCCTTTGACAGATGAATGAATAAAGAAGATGTGGTATATATATACAATGGAATATAACTCAGCCATCAAAAAAATGAAATCTTGCCATTTGCAATGATGTGGCTAGAACTAGAGGTATTATGCAAAGTGAAATAAGTCAATCAGAGAAAGACAATTATCATACAATTTCACTTATATGTGGAATTTAGGAAACCAAACAGAGGATCATGGTGGGAGGAAGGGAAAAATAAAATAAGACAAAACCAGAGAGGGAGAGAATCATAAGAGACTCTTGACTCCAGGAAACAAACTAAAGATTGCTGGAGGGGAGTTGCAGGGAGGATGGAGTAACTGGGGGATGGACAATAAGGAGGGCACGCGATGTAATGAGCACTGGGTGTTTTATAAGACTAATGAATCACTGAACTCTACCTCTGAAACTAATAATACACTATATGTTAATTAATTGCATTTAAATTAAATTTTTAAAGAGAAAGAGTGTCGAATATAGAGTACCATCATTAGGTTGGCCAGTGACAAGGGTGACGAAGGACTGGACTGAGAATAGAACAACATAGAGAGCAGAGCGACATTTCCTTTTACTCCAAGAAAATATCACATGTGTTTGTTGCCTTGTGCTTTCTGTTATTATTAGGGGTAAATAAAATGAAACCTTTATTTTTCCCAATCTGACTTTCATTGTACATGAGTTGGACAGTATCATGTGTGTGTCACTACTGATATCTTTTGATATGTTTCTACCATATATTTTCTGATTTCTATTTTGCTTTCTTATTTTAGGATTCTTTCTTAACCTTTCATGGTTTAAGTTAGATTGAGAATGTTTCCTTGTTCCTTTTTTTTCCTCTCTCTTTCCTGGTTTTGAAATAATCATTTTCTTTATTTTTTTATGATGACTTGAAAATTTTAGTGCACAATTTTTTTAAATAAAGCTTTCATTTTTTAAAAGTAAGCTCAACACCCAATGTGTAGCTTGAACTCATGGTCTTGATATCCAGCATCACAGGCTGTACTGACTGAGCCAGCCACCAGTCCCAATACCCAATTTATATTATTTTATTTTATATATATTTTTAGATTATCTTTATTTTATTTGGGGGGGGTGAGGAGAGAGAGAGAATCTCAAGCAGACTCTGCACATAGCGGGGAGCTCAGCCCAGATCTCCTTCCCACAACCCTGAGATCATGACCTAAGCTGAAATCCAGAGTCAGCAGCTTAACTAGCTAAGGCACCTAGGTATGACTGTCATGTTTTAAGGAGAGAGCCCTCCAGACCCTAGACCCCCACCTTCAACCCCAACAAAAAGCAGGACCCCAGGCCCATGGTGTCTCTCTTATAATGAGTATGTCCTGCTTTCACCCCCTAACTGAGCATGCCACAAGGCTGATACCTACTATCCTTCAGACCTTCTCCTTCTCTACAGCCCACATGCCCAGATTTCTCAGGACAACTCCCTCCGCCAATCAATAGATGCTCACCTGTGGCAAACAAGGACTTCAGAAAACCCTGGTTAATACAAGGCTCTAATTCTTTAGGCAACAGCCCCAGCCCCATGACTCTTAGGTATTCCTTCTATTTTTTTAATTTTGTTTTGTTTTGTTTTGTCAGAGGCATCACAAGTGGCTCTCAATCTTGTTGATGGAAGCTGACTCTGAGGGGACTTCACCTTGCTCAAGATTATTGATCCTGTCAGGTTACAGAATTTTCCGTTATGTATCTCTTGTTCACTCTCAACTGTTTTTATTCAGTGAACACACTGTGTTTCCTTCGTGTCTATATCACCAAGGACTGCGGAAGTTCCTGCGAGGATGTATCCAGGCATGTATTTTATAAGTTAAATTTCAAACTTAAAAGTGTGTTTCTACTTCAAATTAGGATATAAAAAGTCACAAATTACCATTTCTCCCACTACGACAATAATGCAGAGAGGGAAGCTCTGGAATGAGGACTCAGTAATATGAATTCCTCTGTGCAAGCTCAGTCTAGGTATACATAGATCTGGCCCTATTTAGGATCCTGAGAACTTTGAGAACTGAGGTACTGGGGAGACTTTGGCCCAATCCATAGATAAATATATACGATAGACCTGAATAACACTCTAAAAGCTTTGAAATTATAAAATAGAAAAAAAAATTCAGGGACACCTGGCTGGCCCAGTTGGTAGACAATGTGACCTGTACCTAAAAAAATCTTTAGAAAAAAATCCACATTCTTCATTGCACATAAACAAGACCCAGTGTCTTGTAACATAACATTCAAATGTCCGGATACAAACCAAATTTATTCAAAATATGAGGACGAGCCACAAAACTCTCCACTTGCGTGGAAAATAACAATCAATAGACATCAGATAATGAGATGACACAGATTTTGGGATTACCTGACAAAGACGTTATAGGAAATGCTCTAAAACTGTTCTAACAAGCAATCGCAAACACACTTGCACAATAGGAAAATATGTGCAAAATAGAATATATGACATGGAAAATGTGGAAATAGAATAGAGATGGAAAATGGAAAATAGAGAGGGAAAAGAGAAAATAGAGCAACCAAATTCTAGAACTGAAAAATACAGAAACTAAAAATTAAAATTCAGAGAATGGACTCACTAGAAGAACACAGACGACAGATGACAGAAAAAATGAACTTGAAAAGAAATCAGTAAGTGTTGGATGGCTAGGTCAATTGGGCATCTGACTCTTGATTTCTACTCAGGTCATGATCTCAGGGTTATGGGATCCCAAGTCAGACTCAGCACTCAGCATAGAATCTGCTTGAGATTCTCTCTCTCCCTCTCCCTCAATACCTCCCCCACTCATGCTCACTCTCTCTCTAAATAAATAAGTGAATAAAATAAATCTTTTTTTTAAGATTTTATTTATTTATTTGACAGAGAGAGATCACAATCAGGCAGAGAGGCAGGCAGAGAGAGAGGAGGAAGCAGGCTCCCCACTGAGCAGAGCCCGATGCGGGGCTCGATCCCAGGACCCTGAGATCATGACCTGAGCCGAAGGCAGAGGCTTAACCCACTGAGCCACCCAGGCACCCCTAAATCTTTTTTTAATAAAAGAAATCTTTAAAGAATTTTTTAAAAAGGAATCAAAAAGTGTTTTGCAATCAGAACAATGGGAAGAGGAAACAATAGGAAAATAATGAAATCTCGGAGAACTATGAGGCAACAACAAAAATCTAACATTCATACCATCAGAATCCCAGAAGGAGAAGAAAAAAAAATGCAGAGTTGAAAAAAATATACTTAGGGGCAGCTAGGTAGCTCAGTCAGTTAAGTGTCTAACTCTTGATTTCAGTTGAGGTCTGTGTCTCAATATCATCAGTTGAAGCCAAGCCCCATGTTGGGTTCCACATCGGGGAGGTGCGTACTTCACAAAAAAAAAAAAAAAAAAAAAAAAAAAGTCCCTGAGCGTGTATGTGTGTGTGTGTGTGTATATATATATATATATATATATATTTATATATATTCAATATACATATTTAAAGAAGTATATGTGACCTTTCAAGTTTGGTGAAAAAACATAAGCCAACAAATTTAAGAAACTGAATGAATTTCAAAGAGCACAAATCCAAATAAATCCATACCCAGATCTACCATAATCCAATTGCTGAATACTAAACACAAAGAAAACAAATCTTGAAAACAGACAGAAAAATGATATATTACATGTAGGGAAACAATTTGAATGACTGCAGATTCCTCATTACGAACCACGGGAACAAGAAATAAATGGCTGAAGAAAAGAACTGTCTCTATAACCAGCAAAAATATCTTTCAGGAATGAAAGTAATATAAAGACATCTTCAGATGAGGTAAAATTAAGTGAATCCATAGTCAGGAGATCTGCATTAAAAAAATTGTGGGCGTGCCTGGTTGGTTCAGTCAGTGGAGCCTGCAAGTCGTGACTTCAGGGTTGAAAGTTGCACCCCACTTTGGGTGTAGAAATTGCTAACAAAAATAAAGAAGTTAAAAAAAAAAAGAATCACCAAAGGAAGTTCAATGAAATTAGGAATACCAGGATTACAGGAGGATCCACAAAAATGGTATATATCAGGGCACGTATCATCGATGATACTCCTTATGGGTCCTTAAAACATACTCAGCAATTGAAAGTGAAAAACAGGGGCATCTGGATGTCTCAGCTGGTTAATCATCTGACTCTTGATTTCAGCTCAGGTCATGATCTCAGAGTCAAGAGATCGAGCCCTGCTTTGGGCTCCATGCTCAGCACAGAGTCTGACTGACATTCTCGCTCCTTCTCCCTCTCTCTCCGCTCTCCACACCCCCATGCTCTCTCTGTATCTCTCTCTAAAATAAATAAATAAAATCTTTCTTTAAAAAAAGAGGGTAAAAAACATTAAAACATTTTTCTGATTAAGACCTTATTATATACAGAGATAATATTGAAAACAACTGGGTCATAAAGTGTACCACGGTCAAAATGGTGCTAAGATTTCTAGATTCTACTTTAATTAGCACACTGTGGATACGAGGACCAATGCATTCCAGATGCATCTTTTCATCTCTAACACAATCACTAAAAAATACACAACCACATAGCCAAAGAAAACAAAATAGATAAATTAAGGTGGAATACTAAAAACTCTTTAAATAAGCCCTTAAAAAGCCAAAAAGGAAAGATGGGTATCCAAAACAAGAGAGAATAAACAGAAAACAAATACTAAAATGACTGACTTAGGCTAACTCCTAACCTTTCAGAATTCTGTTAAATGTAAATAGCTGAACATACCACTTAACAGATTTTCAATGGGTTAAAAAAACAAAAGCCAACTGACCCAACTCTAGGCTGTCTTCCACAAACTCACTTCAAATACAAGGAAATAACTAGGCTCAAAGTCAGAGGATAGCATTACTTATGTCACACAAACACTGGTCCAAAGGCAGCTGGGACGCATACAAAATGGCAGGGTCCAATGGCAGAACCCCAATGGCAGGTTCTATTTCTGTGACATACCTGCCAGGAGGGCCTCCCTCACAACCACTGGATGCTCCTCCTTTTCCCCTCACGCTGCTTCTGTGGACACCATTGATCCATACTCCGCCTCTGCGATCCACAGAGCTGTTCCATGAAGTTGTGTGTCCCAGAATGTGCCTGTTCCTGGTACCATCCTATATACCAGAGGCCAAGGGTTTTCTGCCAACGTTGGCATTTGCTTCCACTCCTGAGCTCTATTCCATCAAGGGACCTCATCATCCTAGTAGAAATAGCAACGGATAAAATGTTAAAGACAGGGGCGCCTGGGTGGCTCAGTGGGTTAAAGCCGCTGCCTTCGGCTCGGGTCATGGGTCCTGGGATCGAGTCCCACATCGGGCTCTCTGCTCCACAGGGAGCCTGCTTCCTCCTCTCTCTCTGCCTGCCTCTCTGCCTACTTGTGATCTCTGTCTGTCAAATAAATAAATAAAATCTTTTTAAAAAAATGTTAAAGACACAGCATATTAAAAAAAAAATCAAAATTTGTGAATGTCATGAATGTCCTCAACAGGGAGTTTTGCAAGCCTTTCTAGATTTCACTGTGAGCAGGTAACAGCTCAGATGTAATGTTCATGGAATTGCTTCTCACGTGACTCAGGAGACTTGGTCTCCCTGGGCCCTGTCAATCATAACCACACCTGGCCTTGCCTTCCTCTACCCAGATTTCCAAGAAATAGGTCAATGGGTGAACTGGGAATTTTTTTAAAATCCGGCATAAAAAAATATTTAGCATGAATATTCCTACTCTCTTGAGATATTGTTGAATGGAAGATATCAGGATACAGAAATAGGTATCTGCCTAGTTACACATCAGTCCTCAATAAAACCTGTGTGATGGCTAGGTGTTACTGACCACTTTTGTCTTGGACACTGAACTCAACAATCACATATCCATTTATCCATTTTCATTCTTTTTTTCTTTAAGATTGATTTAATTTATTTGAGGAGAAGCAGAAGGGGAGGATCTCAAGCAAACTCCGAACTGAGTGCAGAGCCCAACATAAGGCTCAATCTCATGACTCCAAGATCGTGAACTGAGTTGAAATCAAGAGTCAGATGTTTAAACAACTGAGTCACCCAAGCACGCCTATTTATCCATTTTCAGTGCAGAACACTGGATTCTCTCTTCCTGAGTATTGGCCTGAGTCACTGTTATAAACTCTGCTGGCTGAGGTAGGACATCAGGTAAGGATCTCTTTGCTGAAGGCTTCTAAAGAACATCACCAGGGCCAGGGGCCCTTTCTTTTCCACCATCCTCAGCAGGGTCTCATTCTTCCTCTGCCGTGTTGGCAACTGCTGCACCAGGTCCTTCTCTTCCTCGGTGAAGACCCCACAGTCCTGAAGATCATCTAGTACTCCGTTCAGGTCCCCCAGCCTGGCCTGCAAGTGCCGGTGGTTCTCCTTCATAAAGGCCTCCGCTGGACACAAGAAAGAGTTGCAGACTCAGAAAAGGACAGATCATTTAAGGCATTCAGAACCTATGCCCAGCTTAATATCATCTATCTATTTCTCTTTCTTTCTTTCTTAGGTTCCAGGGCCAATATAGATCCAACATGGGGCTTGAACCCATGACCCTGAGTCAAAAGCTGATCTGAGATCAAGAGTCAGACGCTTAACTGACTGAGCCACCCAGGCACTCCTTAAAGACATATTCTGTGTGGAGATGTTGCTCATTGTGTTTTGCATGTTGCCCAGATCTTACACACACACAGCCTATTCAGTCCTGTCCCAAAGGACCCAAGATATGCAGTCTGTTCTCAGGGTCTATGAATTTAGGGAAATTCAATGATCCCTCTTCTTCAATCCCATCCCCTCCTTTCTAAGCTTTGAGCACCTCCTCTTCATTACTTTCTGGTTTTCACTGGAACCCTAGAGACAGCTTTATCTTGTTCTACATTCATCTATTCATCCTTCCAACACTCTTGAAGTTCATACATTGGTACGCATGATACCAGAGGTCCAGGTGCAGTAGACTAGCTCCCTACCCTCAAGAGTCTTCCGATAAACTGGGTAGAAAGGGATTTAGCTGGCTCAGTACAACACAGAAGGACCAGAAGCACTGGACAGAAGGTATTTCATGCTGACTCAGGGTACTGTTTGGCGCCTGCATATAATACCTGTGTGACCTTGGCAGATTGGCTTTTGGATTTTGTTTTTTTGAGAGAGGGACAGAATGAGCACAAGCTGGGGGAGAAAGGCAGAGGGAGAGAGAGAGAGAGATTTAAGCAGGATCCATGCCCAGTGCAGAGCCTGATGTGGGGCTCACAACCCTGAAATCATGACCTGAGCCAAAATCAAGAGCTGGATGCTTGAGGGGAGGAGCAAGATGGTGGAAGAATAGGAGAGTAAATATCATCAGGTCCCAGGAGTTCAGCTAGATAGTTACCAAAACACCTACAAACTCAAAAGGAGATCAAAGAGGAGAGAAGCAGCAATTCTAGGAACAGAAAGTCGACCACTTTCTGGAAGGTAGGACATGTGGAGAAGTGAATCCGAAGCGATGAGAAGAGACTGGGGGTGGGGTTGGGGGGGTGCTGATTTCCTGCAAGCAGTAGAGCAGCGGAGCATGAAATTGGAACTTTTAGAAGTCTGCTCCACTGAGGGTCATCGCCCCAGAGGCTAAGTGGGCGGTGGAGCCCTCAAAGGGACAGTGTGGTCTAGGACCCACGGAGTCTCAGAAAGGCCAGGGTTATCTGAGTGTGACAGAGTCCCCAGTATCAGAGCAGGGAAGTTGCAACAGAGATGGAGCCAAGGAGGGACTTTCAGCTTGGGGTTACCTTAAACCATGATCCATGGCACAGTCGGACCACTGCTCTTCAAGCAGGGACCGCATAAATGGCAGATCTGGGGAGACCCCTCCCTCTTCCTCTGGGAGGAGTGGCATGGGGCATGGCAGGAATCTGCTAGGTTTGGAGACTCCAAACGGGGCTGGGTGCCAGAGATAGAAATGCTTGGTCACAAGACGGGTGAGCTC
This sequence comes from Martes martes, assembly GCF_963455335.1. Taxonomy (NCBI): domain Eukaryota; kingdom Metazoa; phylum Chordata; class Mammalia; order Carnivora; family Mustelidae; genus Martes; species Martes martes. The sequence continues at coordinate 50,767,849 of NC_137905.1, forward strand.
AGAGTGCAGCCGGAGGCCAGGGAGACAGGAGTGATTGACTGCTTTTCTCCGAGGGTGCACTGAGTGGGGCCCGAGCTCTTGGCTCCTCTGGCGGGAGACTGGGAGGCTGTCATTTTCATTCCCGTCCTCCAAAGCAGTATAGAAAGCATTCAGGGAACAAAAGCTCCAAGCGCGAACCTTAGCAGATTGCTTAGCCTGGCCACTGCCAAGGGCGGTGCAGTGCCACATGGCAACGGGCCCCTCCCCCAGAAGATCAGCAAGAACATCCAGCCAAAACCAAGTTCACCGATGACTGAGAACTGAGAAACGACACACGGAGATCACTGAGCTAGGGGAAAGCAACACATAGAATTCGTGACTTTTTTTCCCATGATTCTTTAGTCTTTCAAGGTTAAATTTTTTTAATTATAATTTCTTCTTATTCTATTTTTAAATTTTTCCTCTTTCCTATTTTAACGTTTTTTAACTATTTTATCTTATCAATACCTTTATAAAAATCTTTTTAAATTTTCATTGTTATAGTCATGTTCTATCCCTTCATTGTATTTAACCTTATTTTTAGTATACATATAGGTTTTTCTTTCTTTAAAATTTTGGGATACAGTTTCTTCTAATAGATCAAAATATAACCTACATCTAGCACATGGCTTTTTCTTTATAGCAGCAAAGTCCACAATAGCCAAATTATGGAAAGAACCCAGATGTCCATCAATGGATGAATGGATAAAGCAGATGTGGTTCATATATACAATGGAATACTATGCAGCCATCAAAAAAGTCCCAAATCTTGCCATTTGCAATGCTGTGGATAGAACTAGAGGGTATTGTGTTAAGCAAAATAAGTTAGTCAGAGAAAGACAATTATCATATGATCTCTCTGATATGAGGAATTTGAGAGGCAAGGTGGGGGGTTATGGGGGCCAGAGAGTGGAAAAAATGAAACAAGATGGGACTGGGAGGAAGATAAACCATGAGAAACTCTTAATCTCAGGAAATAAACTGAGGGTTGCTGGGGGTTGGGGGGAGGGATAGGGTGGCTGGGTTATGGCTATTGGGGAGGGTATGTGCTATGGTGAATGTTGCAAATTGTGTAAGACTGATGATTCACAGACCTGTACCCAAAAGCAAATAACATACTACATGTTAATTAAAAAAAAAAAAAAGAGTTGGATGCTTAACCCACTGAGTTACCCAGATGCCCAAAAACATGATTGCTTTGTATGTACAACTCATGCCTCTAGAACTATTGTTCTAAACACAGTAGCTCAGATAATCAATGCCATAGGCCGCCATAACCAAATAGCTTAATTTAATGATGTAATTTCTGTGAAGTCTTGGTGTTTCTATTGAAAAATCATTGGAGGGGCGTCTGGATGGCTCGGTCGTTGGGTGTCTGCCTTCAGTTCAGGTCATGATCCCAGCCTCCTGGGATCGAGCCTGGCATTGGGCTCCCTGCTCAGCAGGAAGCCTGCTTCTCCCTCTCCCACTCCCCCTGCTTGTGTTCCTTCTCTCTCTGTCTCACTCTCTCTCTCTGTCAAATAAATAAAATCCTTAAAAAAAAAAAAAGAAAAGAAAAAAGTCAAGTCATTGGAAGTGTTCATTCAGTGACTCCTCAATTTGAATGAATAAAGTTCCTCTCACAGAAAGATTCTCAACTTAACCTATTCTGGCTGCCTCAACTGTTCTCACCCCACCCATTTCTTTAGCAGTTTCTATTCAATCTTCTTCAATGGACATAAACTTCACTTTTGTCCTCTCTCCAGGGTGTACTCTGAAATTTTTCAACTCCCTTAAGGTTAGATCTGAGCTACCCATCTTATCCTCTCATAATTCCCTCTAATTCTCCTTTGGAACATGTATCACAACTGTATTTTGGTAACTGGGAAATCAGCTTCATTGTTTTCACCTGCTGGAATAGAAACCCCATGAGTGTGAGGTGTGTGTCTGTCTCAGGCTACGTTCCATACAGGACTGCTACCACTGCCATGTTCACTCTGATGCTCCTCCATGCTTCTCTGGGGAAGCCAGCCAAAGTGCATTGACAGGACTAGACAGAAGTGATGAGTATAATGCACAGCTATACATACCCGGAATATATGCCACACAACAGGCATTCAATAAGCTGCATTTGTCACCATGATCATTTTTATCACCATAATTCCATAGGAGAAAAATGCAACCATAGCCCTTGGCTCAGAAAAGAGGGGATGACTAGACTTTCAAGCAAAGTCTTCACAGAAGAGTTAGTATCAGAGGAGGATTTCGAGGAGTAGGATTCTGGTATTAAATACAAGATGCCACCAGGCCAAAAGGCAAAGAGGGGGAAAGAGATGTCAGGCTTCACAGTGCATGCTGGCCAGAATGATCTGATGCAAGATGTGGGCTGGCAGCAGCTTCTGAAGGGTGTTCTAGAGAGAGCACACGAGCGTGGGTTTCATCCTTCTGACACCAGGTGGTAGATAGCTCTTGCTCAATAGCTTGTAGAATAGGAAGGATAGAGACGTCTTCTTGGTGCTACACACTCACCACCTACATAAATCCCTTCAATTTCCTTTGTGAAATCATCTTTACCTCATTCTCAACTGTATCTGTGGTTGGGTTTGAACCCAACTGCAACTTCAGGTGTGGGGTCTGATTTTCTGTAGCTCATCTGCCTCTCTGGGCCCCCTGACCATAACACCAGCTGGCCAGGAAGTGGGTTTGTGCCATTTCAAGCCCGGGAGGAGTGAGAGGAGTAAGAGGGATCAGGGGATGTTCCCTTTCTCCTCCTGGATGATCTGTTTTGAGATAGGAGGCCTGTCACTTTTACTGTGTGGAGACTGACAATCAAAGCCAACAGCACAGAAGGCAGAATGCAGTCCTCTGAATCTTGACTTTTTTTTTTTATTTTCAAAAGGCTTTATTTCTTTATTTATTTTTAGTAATCTCTACTCCAAGGTGTGGCTTGAACTCACAACTACACAAGATTAAGAGTCATATGTTCTTCTGACTGAGCCAGCCAGGTGCCCCTTGGGTCCTTTGAATAATTTCTTTCTCTGTTACCTATCAACTCCAGTAACCTTAACCAATTCCCAGCTAATCCCTGTTCTCAATTTTCACAACAGCCTCCTAACCCAGCTCCCACTTCCTGTCCATTCCTCACCCACAGTCATCCACACTGTTCAGAACAGTGAGTGCATTGCTACCCACCTCTCCTAAGTCCCCCTTTGCCTTCAGCCTAAGGACCAAAAGAGTTCAGCCATCACCCTTCTGCTTTCAAGTTCTCTGTCTTGCCTGCCTCTGGTCTCATGTGTCCTCCGTCCCTGTAAAGTTTCATCCCCAGCCATATCGAACTGCTTTCACTGAGAGTTCTTCAGATACAAGATATTTTCCCCAATAAGACGTGGTTGCATGCTCAGAATCTGCATATTAAACCCTCCCATGAATTCGCGCAAGTGGCTCAGACTCCTTCTTTGTGTCTGACAGCACTCAGTCTCTGTAACTGAGGAGAAGGTAGGATCCCTCATTGAGCCACATCACACCCCTCAAAACCTCCTGACGTTTGGTGTGGACACTGCACTCACCTGAGAGGGGGGAAGGCGGTGATGCAGCACAAAACTGGAGCTCCACTAGGAAAGAAGGAAAAATTGGAAAATGAACCATTTACCTCTTTTAGTTTTTCTTTCTTTCTTTTTTTTTTGGGGGGGGTGGTGTTGTTTCTTGTAATCTCTACACCCAACATGGTGCTCAGACTCACAACTCTGAGATCAAGAGGCACAGGCTCTTCTGTCTGAGCCAGCCAGGTGCCCCTGCAGTTTCTCTGGTCTTTGATGCAATGCACTAAAATAATTTCATTCCATTTCCTGGGTTAAGGATCCCATTGGAACATTGATATATCTAATGGAACCCAATTAAGTAGAAGGTCACTCACTGTCCACCAAGGAAATGCATCAGAGGAAGTAACAGTTTTTCCAAAATTCTATTTCTATTTCTAAGCCAATATGTGAGGAAATGTGAAAGCTATGATGAAATTATCACACTGTTCTACATAAATTATCCTCCGGCAAATGTATTTTAGACATGAAATACCACCATGAAGCAAGTACATTTCAACAGTAAGTAATGATATTCTTTTAACCCTATAATACTGGGATTGTGATAGTGCAAAATTTATACGTTGAACACACATATAAGTTGGTGGGAGATTTGCCGATTGGAGCCACCATCTGGGAAAGTCATTAGAGTCTGTTTACCGTGAAGCCTTCCACAGGTCTTACATGTTCTTCCTAAAAGCCCTGCTGTTCTTTGAAGTTCTGATCAGTTCTGTGTCCTTCCTTCAGCAGCTGATTAGTCTCTACGTATGAAAACAACTATAAAATTGCCCAGGACATAGAATTAAATTGACTTTTGCTCCTTCTGATTCTTATGATTAGTATCTCTGTACACTGCCTCCTATGTATGAGAGGGTCCAATTCTCGATAGCAACAGCCATCCCCATCCCAGGCAAACTTGACCAGTGTCTACACTTCCGTTTCAACTCAACATTGACTCTAAGCTGGCAGTAGATTTATTTTCTTCTCTGCAGTGGGACCATAAACAGACCTTCTCCTCTGACACACTTCACTACAACCCAGAAAAGAGGTGCATAATTTGTTTTCATCCCCCCAAATTTAAACCTCATATTTTTACCTACCTGGCTTCACCAAAGTACGCCAGACCAAAGTCTTGTGTCTTTTTTCGGTAACTTCAAGTATGATTGGTTCCTCCATCTTCCCAGCAAAGACTTTAGAGAACACTTGGATTTCTCCAGGACTCCTGTAGGATAATTTCAACTCCTAGAAGAAGCACAGCACTTGAGTTAAAGTATCAGGGGGTTGAGGGCGGGGGTAGAAAGGCCTGTTTGCCTGTAGTGAATTTGTCACTGAGACATTAGCCATTTCCTGTACAGTCTCGTGGCTGGTTGAGGGAAAAGCAAAGGGAGAATGGACAATCTTTTAAATTTACAATTTTAGGAATTAGTATTATTCCACGGAAGGAAAGGTAGTCCAGCTCCTATCAGGATATGGTTTGGAGAATAATTACCTGAGCTACTAACCCTTCCCTGGTCTTCCTTTTTTTAAAAAAAAGGACAAAATATTTTGAAACCCGAATTAAATTTGAGTTAGATTCAAATTCTACTGACCTCGGGCATTATTTCCAGGTGAGTTGAACCAGACACAATATAACGGGAACCAAAATTCAGGGGTTCCACGGGGGGTGAGGTCTGCAGACGCACACCATGAAACTTAGTTTCTTCATCGTCTATTGCCTGAGGAAGAAGCAGCAGAAGCAAATCAGGGAGCAAAGCTAAAAGTAAACATATGCCTCTGGACTTGAGGGATTTTATTTTTTTAAGATTTTATTTTTAAGTAATCTCTGTACACAATGTGGGGAGCAAACTCACAACTCTGAGATCCAGAGCTGCATGTTCCTCCAACTGCCCCAGCTTGGTGCACCAGAGACATGTGTTAATAAAATTTTCCTGCTGGTTATCTCAGAGCTAGGGATTTCTTTCGTTTTTGTTTGTTTGTTTGTTTGTTTTTTCCTTGTCGGGGCAGAATGGGCAGAGGAAGATGGAGAGAGTGTCTTCAGCAGGCTCCAAACTCAGCACAGAGCCCAGCTCTGGGCTCCATCTCAAGACCCTGAGATCATGACCTGAGCCAAAGTCAAAGGTCACACACTTAACCAACTGAGCTACCAATCGCTCCCCCCCACAAAGGATTTCTTTTCATTACAAATCTCTGTAGAGTTTGATTTTTCTTTGTATAATGTGGCAGGGATAGCCTGAGTGTTCCTCAAATCCGGGGACAAAGAGGCTTCCTCCTTGTGCCTCGGCAGAGGACCATTCCTGTCTGCAGCTGCATCTATGAGGGACGAGGGTAGAGACGACTTCCCTCCATCGTGAGGCTCCTGCTCCATGAGGTGACAGCTGCCTGCCCACCAGCAAGCAATACAGCAGTGACGTCACCCCAGAGAGACCCAGAAGCAGAACAGAAGAGACCTCAGAGCTCTCTGAGGATCCACCCATGATACAGAATAGAACTCAAACAACAAAATAATAATAACATTTGACAAGCAAGCAAGAATTGCTGTCAAAAACAATTACAGTAGACATTCTCATCAGTCCGATTAGTAAATACTCTTGGTGGGTAGCGATCAGGTCAGGGCAGGAATGGGAAAGAGAAGCTGGTGATGTCCACTTCTCCATCTGGGTGCTGCACACATGGTGTGTTCACTGCAAAAATTAGGGAGTGATATATTTATCTGTGTATTTGATTCACGTTAAAAGAAATCCATAGATCCACTTAAAGGAAGGGTGTCCAATGCTGAAACATGAGTTTCATGTGAGCATAAATGAAGCTCAGTCGGTTAAGCGTCTACCTTCAGCTCAGGTCATGATCCCAGGGTCCTGGATGGAGTCCTCCATCCACCTCCTTGCTCAGCAGGGAGCCAGCTTCTCCCTCTGCCTGACACTCCCTCTTCTTGTGCTCTCTCTATCTCTCTCAGTCTCTCTTTCTCTCTCACTTTCTCTCTCCGGCAAATAAACAAAATCTTAAAAAAGAAAGAAAATAAAAGAAACGAAACAGAAGCACAAGGTCCAAGGTTGTAAGCAGATGGGTAATTCTCACTTCTCCAAATCTGCCAACCTTACCTTCGTTAGCAAGGAGTCACTGGGGATAAGGTACAGGTGAAATTTAGTATCTTCAGGGTAGAAGTGATAATAGAGCAGTGCCGTGGAAGTGATGGGGACGGAAACACCAGTCCCACTAGCCAATCTCAGCAGGATCCCCATCAGAGAGAAGCTGGGGTTTTCCAGGACGGCATAGAAAGGCTCCACTCGGGCTGGTGGCTCTAGGATCATCCCTTCATCCTTAAAATGCGCAACGTGGAACCAAGACATATCGACTTCATTTGCTGTAGGAAAATGACAAAGGCCATCAGACAAGTTCCCCACCAGCCCCACAGCCCCCCTCCCCTCCTTACCTGGCAGGGAGATGATGTGAGGGAGGTGGATTTCAGCGATGACCCCCTCGGGTTCCACGGAGATATCAAACAGTGGGCCTGCCACCACCCACTGTTCCTCGTGCTGTAACTTCAGGTCCAGGTTCTGACTCCAAGAATCAAACGCTATCCTCACGGTCACCGCTGCTGTTACCAAGAATCCAAGGCGTGTCACTGGCCACAAGTAGAAGCCAGCCATGGGGAAGTGGACACTGAAAGGAGACAGAGTGATAGTCATGCTGGGAGAAGACCAGGACTTTGATTTTTCTTTTTAGATTTTATTTATGTATTTCAGAGAGAGTGAGTGAGAGAGCATGAGCTGGGGGAGCAGCAGAGGGAGAGGGAGAAGCTGAGCAGGGAGCCTAACCTGGGGCTCGATCCCAGGACCTCGGGTACATAACCTTAGCGAAAGACTGACCAAAATCGACTGAGCCACCCAGGCTCCCCAGGTCTTTGATTAAAGAACAAAAGTGCAGAGGGATGTGGTGTTTGTGGTGGAGCAAAGTTCAAGACTCCTCTGTGGCTTTCACCACATTAGAAAACTCTGGCAAGTTAATGATGCTCTGAGGGACCCATTTTCTCTGTATTCTACATGTGTTGAAACTAAAACACCAACTCAGTGCATAGGATCAGAGAATCCTGACAATATTTCCAATATTGAAGGGATGAATCGCATACCTTATCATGTAGGTGTGTAGATGTAAGTATCACACAGCACATACTTCCTTTATGGGAGAATTGTATTGAAACAACCAACATCTTCAATTCTTACCTGTATCTGTTTGCACTCTCATCAATCAACTCAATATCCACATTTCCTTCAGGTCCCAGAAACTGGTAACTATGACAAGCTGGTCGAACCCCAGAAAAGAGTTTAGGAGCCTCGAGGGGCACTAGTGTCTTCTCTTCCAAGTAAGTCTCTTCTGAAAAATACACATTGTATGTGTCAGATGTGGATTTGCTGGAAAAGGCACGGCCTAAAGGCATTCTGGATTTTGAATTGCACATGTGCTGTTGGGAATCCAGATATCAGAGAGAAGAGTATGGAGGGAGAACAAGGGGCTTTGGTCTTGGCATCCAGACAAAGAAAGGCCCAAGAATGTTCTTGGTCACTACTGAACCTGAACCCCCAAATTTAAGAAGGAAGTGAGGCTGGATGGCTTTGTTGGGGGGCAGTATTCACCTAGAGCAGGAACCACGACAACTAAATTTCTACATGGTCCCAAGAAGCAGCTAACACCTGATGCTGGCGGGGGATCACAAGTCCATAAAAGGAGCAAGCATGAAAGCTTAAGAAGGAAAGTCATATCTGTTCACCCTAGTGTTCACCGCCATCCAACCCAAGGCACCGCAGACCATCCCCTGGTTCCCCCAGCGTTCCCACCACCCAACTGGGAGAGCCTTCCCAGCAGCACTTAGACACCCTCTACGCATGCGCTCCCGGATACCATTCTCTCCGCTCAGACTCCGGGTGAGGATGATTTGCATAGAACAAATATCTGTACCCTGGATGATAGAAGTCTCTGAAACACTGTGCTCGGAGAAAATTGGTTTATCAAGAATTACATATGATGGAATCTCATTTGGCAGAGAGTCGGGATTTTGGATAGGAAAAAGGAAAATTCTCAGACGGTTACCTAACCACTCTGAGCCTTTTTTTCTCCCATGTCAGATAGACTAATGCTACCCGTACCTTATAGAACTGCTCTGAATCTTGGTACTAGCTGTGTGGCACCTCCAGAAGTGTGACACCGTCGGTGTCAGCTGTTCATGTGAACACAGATGAGCTTCCCCCAACCTCGTGGCTGGTAAGCACAGGAGCTGAGCTGAGCACCAGGACACAGCCAACACCAGTGCCCTGCTCTCCGGAATCTCACGTGGCTTTCAAACTACTTCACACCAAGTGGGACACTTTCCAACCATGAGCATTTAGAAGTGGAGTGTGTAATGACAGGATCTAGGACAGCAAGTTGGGTAAATTTTTCCAACCCAGTGAGCATCGGGCTGGTATAGCGCTGAATTTGAAGATGGAGCATGTAAGAAAGTCCTAATGCTGAAATGAGGTCATAAGAAAGAACTCTTAATCCAATAGGACTGGTATCCTAGTGTCCTAAAAGAAGAGGAAGAGACACTAGATCTCTCTCTCTCTCTCTCACTCTCTGGGTACACGGAGGAAAGGTCATGTAATGACCCAGAGAGAAGGTGACCATCTACAAGCCAGGACAAGAGGCTTCATCAGAGACCAAATCTCCCAGAACATTGATCTGAGACTTCTGGCTTCCAGAATGATGAGAAAATTAACTTCTTTCATTTAAGTGCCTTCATCTGGGGTATCTTGTTATGGTGGCCCTAGGACACTCATACAGTAGGAATGTCTCCCAGCCCAAAGCCTGTCAGAGTACAAATGTCACAAAGGATCAAGACCCTTAGCACACATTGCTTATATTTTGAAGTCTTAGCATGGATTAGGGCAAAAGAAAACAAGCCCCTTTTAATTAACCCAAACACAATCCGATGCTGTCACACCTCACCTGGAAGATTTCTCTCCTCTAAGTTTGCTTTATTTGTCTTGACATAGAGTCTAGACGATGCATTCATAGAGTTCCTTGGATAACAAAAAGGGAATATGTAAAATGCCCCTAATAGAGTGTTTAGAATATGGAATCTATTCCAGACGTTTTATCCACGATGACAAGTACTTCGTATTCCCATTTAAGTTGTAGGGAGGATGGTGTTAGAGCTAAGAAAAAGTTGCTTTTGATTGTTACCACCCCAAAGACTTCAAACTGTCTTCTCCCCATAAAAACACAGGACATTTCCATCAGCCCACTACACACCCCTGGCTTCATCTCTATATTAGACAATTACCTGATTCTTGTGTCTGTGAAGATTCCTGGTCTTCTGATTTGCTACTGCTTGGGACCCTTGCATTTCAAAAATAAAGAAAATATTAGAAATCAGTTCAGAAGGGATGACTGACTGGCTCAGTCATTGGAACATGTGGCTCTTGATCTTGGGGTCATGAGTTTGAGCCCCATTTTGGGTGTGGAAATTACTTAAAAATAAAATCTCAAAAAAGTAATCAGTTTACCAAAGTAAATAAATAAATAAGTAAAGGGGATGTGATTACAAGCTAGAGGCCACTAGCCAGGAAGGGCCATTTAAACTTTCAATTACCTTCTTGGCCGTGAGGTTACCTCCAGAACACGGATGTTATGAAAACCACCAATCGACCTAAACCAAAACGGGAAAGGAAAGGATTCACATCAACATCGTCATCATTGGACACATAGATTCAGGCAAGTCTATCGCTACTCTTGTCATCTGATCTATAAATGTGATGGAATCGGCAAAAGAACTATCAAAAAATTTGAGAAGGAGGCTGCTGAGATGGGAAAGAGCTCCTTCAAGTGTGCCTGGGTCTTGGGTAAACTGAGAGCTGAACATGAACGTGATATCACCATTGATATCTCCATGTGGAAATTCAAGACCAGCAAGTATTATGTGACCACCGTTGATGCTCCAGGACACAGGGACTTTCTCAAAAACATGATTACAGGCACATCTCAGGCTGACTGTGCTATCTTGATTGTTGCTGGTGGTGTTGGTGAATTTGAAGCAGGTATTTCCAGGAATGGGCAGACCTGTGAGCATGGCTTAAACATCCTTAAAAATAACACCTTCTGGCTTAAACACTGGGTGTAAAACAACTAATTGTTGGTGTTAACAAACTGAATTCCACTGAGCTACTCTACAGCCAGAAGAGATACGAGGAAATCGTTAAGGAAGTGAGCACCTACATTAAGAAAATTGGCTACAACCCCAACACAGTAGCATTTGCACCAGTTTCTGGTTGGAATGGTGACAACATGCTGGAGCCAAGTGCTAACATGCCTTGGTTCAAGGGATGGAAAGTCACCCATAAAGGGGGGAATGCCAGTGGAAGCATGCTGCTTGAAGCTCTAGATTGCATTCTGCCACCAACTTGTCCAACTGACAAGCCCTTGCGTCTGCCTCTCCAGGACGTCTATAAAATTGGTGGTATTGGTACTGTGCCTGTGGGCCAAGAGGTGACTGGTGTTCTCAAACCTGGCATGGTGGCCACCTTTGCTCCAGTCAATGTTACAACTAAAGTCAAGTTTGTTGAAATGCATCATGAAGCTTTGAGTGAGGCTCTTCCTGGGGACAATGTGGGCTTCAATGTCAAGAATGATTTTGTCAAAGATGTTCATCATGGCGATGTGGCTGGTGACAGCAAAAATGACCCACCCATGGAAGCAGCTGGCTTCATGGCTCAGGTGATTATCCTGAACCATCCAGGCCCATCAGTGCTGGATATGCACCTGTGCTGGCTTGTCACACAGCTCACACTGCTTGCAAGTTTGCTGAGCTGAAGGAGAAGATAGATCATCATTCTGGAAAAAAACTGGAAGACGGTCCCAAGTTCTTGAAATCTGGTGATACTGCCATTGTTGATATGGTTCTTGGCAAACCTATGCATGTGGAGAGCTTCTCTGATTATCCTCCTCTGGGCTGTTTTGCTGTTCTTGCATGAGACCAATGGTGGTTGTGAGTGTCATCAAAGCAGTGGACAAGAAAGCAGCCGGAGCTGGCAAGGTCACCAAGTCTGCCCAGAAAGCTCAGAAAGCTAAATGAAGGGGCGCCTGGGTGACTCAGGTGTTAAGCATCTGCCTTCGGCTCAGGTCATGATCCCAGGGTGCTGGGATCAAGCCCCGCATCAAGCTCCCTACTCTGCAGGAAGCCTGCTTCTCCCTCTCTGACTCCCCCTGCTTGTGTCCCCTCTCTTGATGTGTCTTTCTCTGTCAAATAAACAAATAAAAATCTTTTAAAAAAAGAAAGCTAGGGGCACCTGGTGGCTCAGTGGGTTAAAGCCTCTGCCTTCAGCTCAGGTCATGATCCCAGGGTCCTGGGATCGAGTCCCGCATCGGGCTCTCTGCTCAGCAGGGAGCCTGCTTCCTCCTCTCTCTCTGCCTGCCTCACTGCCTACTTGTGATCATTGTCTGTCAAATAAATAAATAAAACATTAAAAACAAATAAGTAAATGAAAGCTAAATGAATATTATCTCCAATACCTGCCTCCCCCATCTTAATCAGTGGTGGAAGAAATGTCTCAGAACTGTTTGTGTCAATTGGCCATTTAAGTTTAATAGTAAAAGACTGGTTAATGATAACAATGCATTGTAAAATCTTCAGAAGGAAAGGAGAATGTTTTGTGGACCATTTTTTTTTTGTCTGTGTGGCAGTTGTAAGTTACTAGTTTTTTTTTTTTTTTTTAAGATTTTATTCATTGAGCAGAGAGCCCAATGCAGGGCTTGATCCCAGGACCCTGAGATCATGACCCGAGCGGAAAGCAGAGTCTTAACCCACTGAGCCACCCAGGTGCCCCAAGTTACTAGTTTTTAAAACCTGTACCATTTAATGGAGACAACTTGACCAATAATCTGTCACAGGATTTTGAGACCCATTAAAACAAAAGTTTAATGAGAAATGGTAAATAAATAAGCTTTCATTTAAATTAAATTAATTTTCAGTTCCTCAGCTATAGTATTCACTTTTCAAGTGCTTAATACCTACATGTGTCAAATGGCTACCATATTGGCTGATGCAGAAGGGAACATTTCCATCATCCCAGAATGTTCCACTGGACAGTCCATTAGACTCTCAAAAAAGAGATGACTTGGACAGTGTGAGGTTTCTTAACCAGATATATGAAGAGTAGAACCAAGGGAACCTCACAGACAAAATGTGGCTTGACCATTCTATGTCTTCACCTATTATACCAGTGTCCAAAGTGGTCACACCTAACTTTTCTTGTTTAAGTTGCCCTGACTGGGCGTGTGTCACTTCAGCTGGTGGTAGTGCAAGGAGCCGAGACAGCAGGGAACTGGGTTCCCATCTGGGTTTGGGAGATGACTGCTGGGATTTCTGAATCTGGTGGGCATTGTGGCCAAGGAGATCTGAGGGACTATACCTGAGGGCAAGTTAGATGCACGCTACCCACCCCGAGTCCTTGACCGTGCAGTCTGTTCACTACCAACAGCGTGCACTGAGTATATTTGCCCGAAGTTGCTAAATGCAGACAGTGCTTAGAGAAAAATGTTCCAAATGAGTTTGTAAAACTTACTGCAGAAAATTCACAGAAACAAGAAGCTGGACTTAGTGAGGGTCAAGGCAGAGGAGGGGAAGAAGAAGAGAAGAAAAAGCAGAAGAGATATGGAAGGGGTCAAGCAAAGCAAAAAAAGGAAGACAATATCACAAAACGTTAGGATTGCCAAAATTCCCAGAGTGGAAAAAGAACTATGTAACAGGAGTGTGTGGCCTTGCGACTCTCAAAATTGATCTTAAAGAAGCTCAGAGTGGGGCACCTGGGTGGCTCAGTCAGTTGCCTGTCTGACCCAATTTCAGCTCAGGTCATGATCTCAGGGTTGTGAGATGGAACCCTGAGTCCAGCTCCATGATCATCTCGGAGTCTGCGTGAGATTCTCTCTCTCCCTCTCCCTATGCCCCTCACCCACTTATTCTCTCTCTCTCTCTCACACACATACACACACACACACACACACACACATACAAATAAATAAAAGCTAAAAAAATTTTTTTTAAATGAAACAGATTTTTTTTTCTTTTTCCTCAAAGATTCTCCTGTGGTGCCTCAGTTAAGAAGAGGATGGAATCATCATTTTGGGAGGTGATAACAGATGACATACTTATGTCATTCAGGAAAAATGAACAGAGGTCGTTGATGGTGGCCTTGAAGACCTTGAAGCAAAGAAGTGACTTTTGGAAAATTTGTCTATATTTCATGGTCAGAACCGAGAGTTGATATGGCCAAAAGGAAAGAGAGCTTAAAAAAAAAATACATATTTAGGGTGCCTGAGTGGCTCCGTGGGTTACGCTGCCACCTTTGGCTCAGGTCATGATCTCAGGGTCCTGGGATCGAGTCCCGCATTGGGCTCCCTGCTCAGCGGGGAGCCTGCTTCCTCCTCTCTCTCTCTGCCTGCCTCTCTGCCTGCTTGTGATCTCTGTCTGTCAAATAAATAAATAAAATCTTGAAAAATGCTCCCCCCTTCCCCTGAACATTTTCCAGCACGCCACATCAGGATGCCCCCCCCACCCCCGTCCTTCCTCCTCATCAGCAGTCAGTTTCCCAGGCACTAAGTTGGTTACTTGCATTCATCCCCAGCTCAGCCAATGACGCAGTGATCTTTGCAATAGTTGCTGCCTTTCTGTGTACAGCTTCTCAAGACACCTTCCTGAAGGAAGAGGTAGTTGGCCTCATTCAGAAATTTCTGGGTTTGTTGGTAAGACTGGATAAGCTCATTCATTCTCCCCCTGATTCCTGTATCAATGACCTAAATCCCCTGATTCTCTTCTTCCCTGTGATATCGAGGAACAGAATCCAATACTACCATCAGCTTTCCCCGGGTAATCATTCCCCTTACTTGGAAATCGCTCCCTCCCAAGACAGTTCAGGAGGGATGTGCAGTATTGGCTCTCCTGTTAACCGTTCTTCATATTCTGAGGAAGGACAAGTCTGGGAGCTGTCGTTTGACGTCTTATAAGTACTGCTTAGAGATTCTCCACCATATCCACTGGAAAACAGAAGGGAAGTTGTGTTAGGAATACAGCGTGGTGGCAGTCTGGTGACAGGACAGTCTCTGTGGCATGACTTCATGTTCATTAAAAGCCCTAGACCCCATGCTTCGTCTTTAGGGAAACCTTATCTCAAGCCCCCATGACTCCATCTCACCCTCATTATAACGGATTCAGCTGTGTCTCTGTGTCCCGCTCCGCATTGCTCTCTCCATCCCGGGGAAGCAGAACTCAGTCGATTCTCAACACCTAGAACCTGCTGTAAGGTATTGTTTCCTAATAGGCTATTGACCTAACCTTGTTGAGAATTTTTGGGAAAAAAGAAGATTCCTAGCTTATATTCTGCCCTCACCCTTCATTGGTTCCCAAGAAAATGGGACCCTATTGTGATTGAAATTCCGGGACATCAGTGACGTTGTGTATGTGTTGTAAGGACCCACGTAGTACTAAGGCTCCTCCTCTACCTCCGGTCTCCATGTGGTGAGGGACACATGAGCATGCTACGAGGGAAGGAAAGGATGGATATCAGGCTTGTTTTCTTCTTCCACTGGGGATCCTCATGCAGATATGGAGCTGGAAAGCTCTAAGCTAGGTGCTTTCTTCTTCATGCTTGAGAGCTGGTCTCTGGTCTCCCTGGGCTGGCTGGGATCAAGATTGGGGTTAGGAGCCAGAGAGCGTCCTTTGGGCCAACACCTGCACTGTGTAACATGATAGCTACTAGCCCCATGAACCTATTTAAATTTACTTTTTAAGTAATTAAATTCGGAAATCAGCTCCTCACTTGAACTAGCCCTATCGCAAGTGCCCAAACATGACAAATGGCCAGTTTCCATATTAAACACCCTGGACATGAAATATATCTATCATGGCGAGAATGTTATTGATAACTCTGACCTCGATCACCTATTACAATCCAGCTGACTAGACACAGGCATTGAGTATCTCCCACCGGCTCAACCAAATAAAGTGGGTCTTTGAGAAAGGGTGGGTAGACAAAGCAAGACTGAGGAATTCTTGTGTTCATCAGCAGCATTTTCCAGCCCAACAAATGTTACCTTGATCAAAATCTGTATCGGAGTCAATAGTACTGAGTCAAGTCAATTTCCTGATCCTGACAATGACTACTAATATAAAAGGTATTACCAATAGGGGAAGCTGGGCTGAGTGTACATTTTTGTCACTTCTGTATTTTTTTGCTCCTTCCCATGAGTCTTAAACTATCTCAAAATAAAAAGTTATAACGATGAAAAAGAAAGAAATATGCTGGTTTTAAGCAAATAATCTAAACGTCTTTGCTTTTCATGAATCTCTATGAGACAGAGGGACAAGAGACCGAGGGACAAGATCCAAAATCTTCCATTTTCCCCTAGTGATGATATGTCCCTTACCTGTCAGACTGTGGAATGGGCAGGCTCTGAGAAGGGATCAGGGCCGTCCATCCCGGATTTGACATGGAGCTGAGATCTCGGGCGGTCTCCTCTGTGCTTCCAAACCAGCAGCCCCCGCACAGCCTGGGAAGACACAGGGAGTTGTAATTTGATTGTGTGCAAGGAACTTGGTGGTGGGACGGTCTCTTTGCCGTGATGGAGAGAAAGTAGCACGAATTGGATGATCCATCTTCGGAGAGGCATTCTCTGATGTCCACCCCGGGATCCACTTACTTCACAGTGTTAACTCTTCCTCTGTCCCCGCGCAGCAGACAGGGATGTCTCAGCCCTTCATGCCCATCACATCTATATGTAATACCTGCGAAGACTGGCTACAGACCCATACATAACTTCTATAACGATATCACGTACTAGTAACGTAGGGGGTATAAGAAGTCCCTGACTCTCGTGCTATCCTTTACTGGTCCTAAACAGGAGGGAAGTTTTAAAAAGTTGCACAACACTGGATGAGTTATACTTCCCCCAAAGAAACAGCTCTTTATTTAGTGTGAGTTGGTCGTGACTATGGAGACCAAAGAGACAAGAATCCACAGGCTGTCAAAGCCATTTCCTAGAACTTACACTCGGGTCAAAATTGTGGCTTCACTCTTTGGGTGAAGTATCAGTTTTCCAACTTTTAAGTAAGGATATAACACAAATCCTTGTGATGAGTAACCATAGAAGGGTAATATTACTTAGTACCCAAACTAGAAAACATTGTGTTCCCAGAGAAAGTAACTCACTTCAGTGATCCTCCTTATTCCCTGGCCTGTGGGGATACTACACATGCCATTGTAACTGAATCTTTGGTCCAATTCACTTATTGCAAGTTCTAAGACAATGCAAAAACGTGCATGAATTGGTCACAGATGAGACATGAGCCTCTGAAAGCATGTTGATGGGGAGGAGCAGAAGCTCTCATGGATGGAGCTCAGTGGGCTTGCCTGGTGCCATGGGGTGGTCAAAAGCATGGCCATGGCGTCAGGGAAAGAGCTGGAGGAACATCCATAGACTTGTTTGTGCTCAGGTATGAAGTTGTGTGGTCAGAGTCAAGGTCATATTACCCCACGATGGAGAGAAGAAGTCTAAGTAATACATCTGTGTGCCCAGGAAGGTTTATCCCTTCTGGAATGATAAGATTGTATGAATAAGTAAAACTGTGAGCAGAGCCTTTATTTAAAGGAAAAAATAATAATAATAAAAGCCACAGAACTCAGAATTTTGTGCAGCAATAATGAGATACAGAGGAATCAAAGTCATCAAGAGCCCTCAAAGGGTAGATATGTACCTTCTCCATGTCAGACAGCATCTCCAGGATCTATCAGAGGACATCTCCTGGATCTCTTCCTTAAATGTATCTTTTCCCGTTTACCAGCTCGTGTGTTTATCTCTCTGCTACATTAACCCTGTGAAAAGAAAAGAAAATTGGAAAAAAGAAAAAAAAGAAAATTGTATCCAAGTAAGTTGGAAGAACTTGCAGATAAATGTTAGCCATTATATCTCCACACGATAACCAAAATTGTTTATTGTCCATTCAATAGAAATACATCAGTTGAAGTATTTCCAGTAATGCTAGGCACTTGGGAGAGGGGCCCAGAAAAGATTATGAAGTTGGAAACATATTTTATTTTGTTTTACTTTATTTTATATGAAACTCTCTATGTGCAAATACAAGAGATGCAGAAACAACTCCCAGATCAGAGACGTGGTATCACCAAGATGGCGCTGGAGGAGACCCAGCCTCCGTCCCCCTGATGAAAATCACAAATTCTCAGCTATCCACAAACAAAACCAGCTCTGGGAGACATCTGGAATCCACAGAAGAATTTGCAGCAACACAGTGGGACAAAAAACTGGAGGAAAAAGCCACATAAAATGGGAAGGAAGAAGAGTTTCATTTTGCACACACCACCTTGCAACTCTGTTATGGAGAGGGCTTTGTTCCTTAAACCACACGAACCAATCTCTGCTAGCTTCAGACTTGTCCTCTGCAGCCCCCACATCTCTCTCACCCGTCAGAGAATGGAGGAGAGTCAGGGCCTTGCTCTGGATGAGGCTTTGGCTCAAGGGAATGTTGGGGCTGCTTTGATCTTCCATCCAGACCATTAAACTTTCTCCACATCAGCAATAAGGGTGTTTCT
The DNA here is from genome assembly GCF_963455335.1 of Martes martes. Classification (NCBI taxonomy): domain Eukaryota; kingdom Metazoa; phylum Chordata; class Mammalia; order Carnivora; family Mustelidae; genus Martes; species Martes martes. The sequence continues at coordinate 50,786,051 of NC_137905.1, forward strand.
CTTTCTTATTGTCCATATGTTCCCCAGAATAGCACTTTTCATTTCCTTCAAGAACTTTCCATTGAATTCACAACTTAGATTACCAGAGCAGGAGGCCCAGCTTTGGGCTATGTCAGCTTTCTTCATGCCTTCCCCAGTAAGTATTATCACTTCTAGCTTTCAATTTAAAGTAAAAGATGTAAGTGACTCTTCCTTTCACTTGAACAGAGAGGCCATTGTCGGAGTATTAATGAGCCCAATTTCCACATTGTTGTGTCTCAAACACTAGGGAGGCCCAAGAGGAGGGAGAGAGATGGGGAGAGGCAGGCCAATGGAGCAGTCAGGACACACACAACATGTGCTGATTAAGTTCATGGTCTTTAAAGGGCAAGGTTCATTACAACAGCAATGTTGTAGGATTGCAGGGTTCTCGTCTCCCAGAGTCAAAGAATGACGCTCGTGGACCCAAAAGGGTGAAGTGAAGGAAAAGTTCATTAAGTGAAGGTGAGAACAGAAAGGAAAGAAAAAGCACTCTAGAGTGAGAGACCCAAAGGGCTGCCACCCAGGGTTTTTAGGGCAGGTCTTTTGTTGAAAACTTGACTAGGAAGTTTGTGACCTTTTTGGTTAAGTTCATCTGGCATCTGGGAAGAATCATTTAGAGTCCTGCTGGGTAAACATTCTGTTTTGCTTATTTTATGTGGTAGTCCTACCCAAAGTCCTGGGAATCCCACCAAAGAAGCAGCCAAAACTATTGTGTCAATTACTCTGAAGTTTACATCAAGTTGTCTAGCTTAGGCAAACAACTTTTTTTTTAATTTTTTTAAAATTTATTTTGACAGAGAGAGAGAGATCACAATAGGCAGAGAGGCAGGCAGAGAGAGGAAGGGAAGCAGGCTCCCTGCTGAGCAGAGAGCCCGACGTGGGGCTCGATCCAAGGACCCTGAGACCATGACCCGAGCTGAAGGCAGAGGCTTTAACCACCCAGGCGCCCCGGCAAACAACTTTTAAAGACAATCAGAACTAGATTTAGCATCTGTAAAAGTGGGTTATTGAAACATAATTTCCTCTATAATAACCCTCATTTTTAAAGATAACCAAATCAAGACCAATTTGTTGGCAAAACAAGTCCAATTTTAACAAACTTGATTTAATTGTTTACATAAGTTCGGCAAGAAGAGCAATTGGCCATACAGAGCTTTTAAAATTTGCTTTGCTGGAAGTTTTTCCAAGGAATCTCTAGGTTGAAGTCTTAGCAGTCTCTTCAGGCCAGAAGCCAAGCCAAGTGCTTACCACCAGGCATGTCAGCAATACCTACAGATTTGGGTGGATTCCTCTTCTTGAGGTCCCCAAAGTATCCTGACGTTCCTGCACCTGCCAGGAAGTGACATCCTTTACTCACCTGGTGAGGCTGCTGGGAACCTGTAAGCAAGGTATCAGGCCAACAGTTCCAAGGGGCTTTTATGGCCCCATGTTTCATAAAGTCAACCTCAGTTCCTTAAAGCTCTCTGGTCCTATCTGAGTCTGTGCATGTCTTTCTCAAATACAACATTCCAGTCAAAGCCTTGGTAAAATAACCAGTTTCCAATGCTGTCCTGTTACAAGGAGAACGGATTCTTACTAAACTTATGCAAATGACTAGGATTGCCATGGAAGAAAGAATACTTATTGAGACCTTTTGAATTGCAGAGGGTTCAAGTAGAGAGAAAAGTTAACTCCTTCAGTTTGTTGACAAACGCATACATTTCTGGAGTCATGGTTTTCTTAAGAGAAAGTTTTTTTTAATCTGGAAGACTAAACATTAGAGAACCTTCAATGTTTTAAACAAGAGTCACAAAACTATAATCATTTTCTTAGTTCATTTAGTCCCATGTTACTAATTCCTGTTCAGTTTTGTTTTTTTTAAGATTTTAGTTACTTGTTTGACTCAGAGAGAGAAAGAGAGCGATCACAAGCAGGGGGAGCAGCAGGCAGAGGGGGAGAGAGAAGCAGACTCCCCACTGAGCAGGGAGCCCTGACCCAGAGCTCCATCCCAGGACCCTGGGATCATAACAAAAGATGAAAGCAGATTCTTAACTGACTGAGCCACCCAGGCACCCCCCATTTATTTTTTTTAAGATTTTATTATTTATTTGAGATAGAGAGAGCAATGATAGGGGATGGGCAGAGGTGGAGGAAGAGTCAGGCTCCCCACTGAGCAAGGAGCCCATGAAGGTCTCCATCCCATAACCCTGGGATCATGACCTGAGCCAGAGACAGACACTTAACCAACAGAGCCACCCAGGCGCCCTGGACATATAACATTTTTTTTTATTAAAGATTTTATTTATTTATTTGACAGACAGAGATCACAAGTAGGCAGAGAGGCAGGCAGAGAGAGACAGAGAAGCAGGATCCCTGCTGAGCAGAGAGCCCAATTCGGGACTCGATCCCAGGACCCTGGGATCATGACCTGAGCCGAAGGCAGAGGCTTTAACACACTGAGCCACCCAGGCATCCTGGACATATAACATTTTAGTAATTACAATGTTAAGTGATGACCTTATTATCAAAACACATTAAAACTTTAAAATACCTGTTTGCTGGTATTTTCCAGGTAACTTAAGATACCAAATTAACAAGCCTAATTGGTCAAAAAGACTTCATTTATAATTTAAATCTTGGGGAAGTTTGTTTAAAAACCTCAGAAAGTTATGAAGCGCATGCCTAAGTAGGATTACAGATATTACAAAACCCAAAACTTATTTATTTGACCAAATGACAATAAGTTTCCAAAGGTAAATATGTAGGGCCATATAGCTGTTAGCAAAAGTTAGTTCCTTTATTTTTTTTAAAGATTATATTTATTTATTTGACAGAGAGAGAGATCACAAGTAGGCAGAGGGGCAGACAGAGAGAGAGGAGGAACAGGCTCCCCACTGAGCAGAGAGCTGATGCGGAGCTCGATCCCAGGACCCTGAGATCATGACCCAAGCTGAAGGCAGAGGCTTAACCTACTGAGCCACCCAGGCGCCCCTATTTTGTCGTTTTTTACCTGAGACGCTGGTGGGAAAATCTGAAGTGAACGGTGTCCCAAAGGCCAGCGGCACACAGGCGGTGCGGAAACAGGAAGAGGAGGGGGGAGGAGGCAGAGGGCGCAGAGCGCTGCCAGAAGGCAGAAAAAGAAAGTTCCCGGTCCTAAAACCTGTCAGCCCCGACAGATGAGCAGATGCAGAATTGTGGACATTCGTTTCTCCTCCAAAGTGTAATCAGGAGTCCGTGTCAGGCCAGAGAAGACAGGGAATGGCCCAAAACAGAGGGAGTTTCAGCAGCTGCTTGGGAGGGTTCTGTAAAGCCCTAAGCTAGACTAACCAGAGGCAGTGGGTTCCAGTGGGAGTCACTGCACTAGAAACGAAGCCAGTGTAGATATTAAGATATTAAGAGGAACAATGAGAGAAAGAGAGAGAGAGTCAGCTTCCCCTTTGCTCCGGCGGGCCTGGATTTATTCTGAGGAGGTCTACTTGGATCATGATCACCCAGCATGTCAGAAGGGAGTTTATTGGTTGAACTCATTCGGGCAAACACATTTTTTTTAGGATTTTAAAAATTTATTTGACAGAGAGAGAGCAGGAGAGCACAGGCAGGGGGAGTGGGAGAAGCAGCCCCACCCCCACCCCCTGCAATGAGCCAGGGACCCTGGGATTCTGCAAGAGGCCCTTAGGTCAGGGTCCTGGTGTAAAGCAATGAAGGTACCCCAGGTCCATTTGCCTGTGTCCGGATAGATCCTGCTGGGGCCATGCAGTGTTACAGGAGCTCTGGCCTTTCATAAATTTTGCAGTTCGAATGGTTTCCGGTGGGTTAAAAGGCACCCCAAGGGAGAGCCCTTGGGGACTAGAGAAGAGAAGGTCCATTACCCAAAAAATCCTTTTGTGACCCCCGAGAGGTTATGTTAGAAGTTCCCGGTGTCAAAGCGACCAAGGCATTCCCCTGAACACAATCCCTGATCACCGCCACCGTTAAAGGCCCCATAGGAGGGATGCTAGTGTCCCCCGCCCCCAACACACCCCCAGCTTCCCCACTGCCTCCTCTCCTCCCTGCTCACGCTCTCTCTCTTGCCCGCTGTCTCTCTGCCTCTCAAATAAGTAAATAAAATCTTTAAAAAAGAAAAGAAAAGAAAAGAAACACAAGTGTCCACACAAAAAGATTTTTTTTAAGTTTATTTATTTAAGTAATCTGTACACCCAACATGGGGCTCAAACTCACAACTGCGAGACCAACTCACATATTTCTCTGACTGAGCCAGCTGGGTGCCCCAGAAAAGATTGATTCATTAGTGATCATGGAAACGCCCATGAAAACCACCACGAGATAACATTCTCACCCACGATAGTAAGGAAAAGAAGAAAATAGGACAAAACCAAGGGTCAATGAAGATGTAAAGCAGTAGAGACTCAAACTGGTAGTGAGCGGATTTGGGGGAAAACACAACCACTTTGGAGGATAATTTGGCTACATCTAGGAAAAAAAAAAGAAAAAGAAAAAGATTCAAGCATTGAATTGGTTTGAATCAGCAACCCCATTCCCAGGATCTCATATGTGCACCCAGAAACGCACAGAAAAAGTTATTGATTGTGTTATCGCCCGCTGTTGGGAAGAAACTCGTTAACCAGCTAAATGCCTATCATCCAAAGACTGGCTAGATCAGTCCTGACGCCATCACTGCATTAACCTGATAGAGCAATTAACAGGAACTAACTAGGGCACGAGGCTAGCTCGTCAGTAGAGCCCTCAACTCCTAATCTCACCGTCATGATCTCAAGCCCCACGGTGAATGGGAAGTCTACTTAAAACAAAACACAATTGAAAGAACAAAAAACCACACCCACACCCCCCACCCCTGGAATTAATTCGAAATTAAGGCCAGTTTCCTGAGAGCAGTTAGAGCTGAGGGGCTAGATGCCTTCCAGAGGGAGCTCCACGCCCAACCTCAGTTTTATTTAAAGTATCCTATCGTACCTATAACCTACTCTGTTGAAAAGAAAGATTTGTGTGAGCCTATTATAAACTCTGCAAAACTGAGCTTGATTTAGCTTGCTTCTGGCTGGGATGCCGGCTCTGGCTGGCTCCGATCTAACCACAATGACCTTGGCTTCCAGAGGTCACGAAAACCCACTTCCCATGTGTTGCTGATTTCAAACCAAGCTTAGAAGTAGGCGGTCATGATTATGTTTTGTGTGTGTTGAGTTTGAGAAGTTCTTTATAGAACCTGGGTACCAGCCTTTTGTCTGTACTGTCATTTGCAAATATCTTCTCCCATTCCGTGGGTTGTCTCTTTGTTTTGCTGACTGTTTCCTTTGCTGTGCAGAAGCTTTTGATCTTGATGAAGTCCCAAAAGTTCATTTTCGCTTTTGTTTTCTTTGCCTTTGGAGACATATCTTGAAAGAAGTTGCTGTGGCTGATATCGAAGAGGTTACTGCCTATGTTCTCCTCTAGGATTCTGATGGATTCCTGTCTCACGTTGAGGTCTTTTATCCATTTCGAGTTTATCTTTGTGTACGGTGTAAGAGAATGGTCGAGTTTCATTCTTCTACACATAGCTGTCCAATTTTCCCAGCACCATGTATTGAAGACACTGTCTTTTTTCCACTGTATATTTTTTCCTGCTTTGTCGAAGATTATTTGACCATAGAGTTGAGGGTCCATATCTGGGCTCTCTACTCTGTTCCACTGCTCTATGTGTCTGTTTTTGTGCCAGTACCATGCTGTCTTGGTGATCACAGCTTTGTAGTAAAGCTTGAAATCAGGTAACGTGATGTCCCAGTTTTGTTTTTCTTTTTCAACATTTCCTTAGCAATTCGGGGTCCCTTCTGATTCCATACAAATTTTAGGATTATTTGCTCCAGCTCTTTGAAAAATACTGGTGGAATTTTGATTGGAATGGCATTAAAAGTATAGATTGCTCTAGGCAGTGTAGACATTTTAACAATGTTTATTCTTCCGATCCAAGAGCATGGAATGGTCTTCCATCTTTTTGTGTCTTCTTCGATTTCTTTCATGAGTGTTCTGTAGTTCCTCGAGTACAGATCCTTTCCCTCTTTGGTTAGGTTTATTCCCAGGTATCTTATGGTTCTTGGTGCTATAGTAAATGGAACCGATTCTCTAATTTCCCTTTCTGTATTTTCATTGTTAGTGTATGAGAAAGCCACTGATTTCTGTACATTGACTTTGTATCCTGCCACCTTACTGAATTGCTGTATGAGTTCTAGTAGTTTGGGGGCAGAGTCTTTTGGGTTTTCCATATAAAGTATCATGTCATCTGCAAAGAGAGAGAGTTTGACTTCTTCACTGCCAATTTGGATACTTTTATTTCTCTTTCTTGTCTGATTGCTGTTGCTAGGACTTCTAATACTATGTTGAACAAGAGTGGTGAGAGTGGGCATCCTTGTCATGTTCCTGATCTCAACTCAACACACACAAAACAGATAATCATGTCAAAAAATGGGCAGAAGACATGAACAGACACTTCTCCAATGAAGACATACAAATGGCTAACAGACCCATGAAAAAATGTTCATCATCACTAGCCACCAGGGAGATTCAAATCAAAACCACACGGAGATACCACCTTACACCAGTTAGAATGGCCAAAATTAACAAGACAGGAATCAACACGTGTTGGAGAGGGTGTGGAGAAAGGGGAACCCTCTTACACTGTTGGTGGGAGTGCAAGTTGGTGCAGCCACTTTGGAGAACAGTGTGGAGATTCCTCAAGAAATTAAAAATGGAGCTTCCCTATGACCCTGCAATTGCACTACTGGGTATTTACCCCAAAGATACAGATGTAGTGAGAAGAAGGGCCATCTGTACCCCAATGTTCATAGCAGCAATGGCCACAGTCGCCAAACTGTGGAAAGAACCAAGATGCCCTTCAACAGACGAATGGATAAGGAAGATGTGGTCCATGTACACTATGGAGTATTATGCCTCCATCAGAAAGGATGAAGACCCAACCTTTGTATCAACATGGACGGGACTGGAAGAGATTATGCTGAGTGAAATAACTCAAGGAGAGAAAGTCAATTATCATATGGTTTCACTTATTTGTGTAGCATAAGAAATAACACAGAGGACATGGGGAGATGGAGAGGAGAAGGGAGCTGAGGGAAAATGGAGGGGGAGATGAACCATGAGAGACTATGGAACAATCTGAGGGTTTTGAAGGGGCAGGGGATGGGAAGTTGGGTGAGCCTGATGGTGAGTATTATGGAGGGCACGTATTGCATGGAGCACTGGGTGTGGTGCATAAACAATGAATTCTGGTACACTGAAAAGAAATTTTTTTTTTAATTAAAAAAAAAGAAAAGAGGTAGGCAGTCAGCGGGAGGCACTCTTCGGCTGATAGACACTCTGGTTTGTCCCTCCCTCCCCCAAGGCCACACTTACTGCTCTTTTCCTGCAGTGCTTACCAGCTAAACCTCAGTCTACCAGGGTGCAGGACGGAGAAGGCGGGTATGTTGGCTCCAACATCTGCAGGCCGCTCTAGGTTCTGTTCCTTTGGAGAAGGAGGACCCCAAAGGGAAGGGACGGAGGCTGAATCAGGTAAGAAGTAAGGAACCTCCCCTTGTTAAATGAAGAAATCCTGCCTCCTGTTACGTATAACCTAATGCTCTCCCAGGGAGACATGCGGTTACTGTCACTCTATTTTATTTTGTAAGATTTTAATTTTAAGTAGTCGCTACTCCCAAGGTGGGGCGCGAACTCACAACCCGGAGATCAAGAGTTACCTGCTCTAGGGGCTGAGCCAGACGGGCCCCCCACTGATACTCAAAAGAAAATGTTTCTGTAATAATGATTTTTACATTAATGTTTATGCTGATAATATTCATAATTTTGAACTGTGCATGTAATACTATAATTATGACAAGGAAACTCTATTTAAATTTAAATATATAGGGGCATCTGGCTGGCTGTCCCTAGAGCTTGAGACTCTAGATGTCGGGATTGAGAGTTCAAGCCCCATATTGGGTGCAGAGATTGCTTAAATAAATAAATAAATCTTGTTTAAAACATTGAAAAATATATATAGGATTTTGATACCATGGCTTGACTAACTTTGTCAAGCAAAATTTTCTCATATGTAAAATGGCGATAAAATTTCAGCGTTGGCTAGGATCTGAATTTCATCGTCTCATTAATATTCGCTTTAAAAAAATGTATGTTTATGTAATCTCTGTACCTGGCATGGGGGATCGAACTCACAACCCTGTGATCCAAGCGTCAAGGGCGTGATGGCTCCGCCAGCTAAGCCAGCCAGGCACCCCCACGCCCATCTCACTTTTCTCTCGAACTACACAGCCTCAGCAGCTCTGGCCTCGATTTCTTTATGTGCCGATAATGATACTAGGTCGATTATCACCCTGTCTTGCTTGCAGATGAAAACTGCAAGTTGATAACGCATTTTATTATAAGCAGTGTTTGGATTATCATCATATTGTCTCAAGGGCCAATTTGGTGTATGACATCTTTAAAGTGTAGTTGAAAGGCATGTAGATGGGGTGCCTGGGTGGCTCAGAGGGTTAAAGCCTCTGCCTTCAGCTCAGGTCATAATTCCAGAGTCCTGGGATCGAGCCCCACATCAGGCTCTCTGCTCAGCAGGGAGCCTGCTTCCCTCTCTGCCTGCTTGTGATCTCTGTCTGTCAAGTAAATAAATAAAATCTTAAAAAAAAAAAAAAAGAAAGAAAGAAAGGCGTGTAGAATATAGGTAGTATCAGTCACTTGAGTGTTTGCATTGGGCTCAGGTCATGATCTGATCCCAGGGTTCTGGGATGGAGCCCCGTGTTGGGCTCCTTGCTCAGCGGGGTGCCTGCTTCTCCCTCTCCCCTGCCCCATCCCCTCGATCAATATGATCTTTTTAAAAATTAAAAATAAATTTTAAAATGGAAGAATAGGGGCCCCTGTGTGCCTCAGTCGTTAGGCGTCTGCTTTCCGACTGGGTCACGATGCCAGGATCGCGGGATCGACCCCGCTTAGGGCTCCCTTCTTGTCGGGAAGCCTGCTTCTCCCCCTCCCCCTCCCAAGGCTTGTGATCCCTCTCTCGCTGTCTCTCTCTCTCTCTCTCTCTCTCTCTGCCAAATAAATAAAATCTTTAAAAATAAAATAGAATAACAATAGAAGGATATAGGGTACCATTGTGAGGTTGGCCAGTGACAAGGGTGAGGAAGGATTGCCCAGAGTGGAGCAACCATCAGGGCCGAACTGGTTCACTCTCCCAGGGAGGAGAGGGGCCGGACATCCAGAGAAGTATCAGCCGAGCTCCTGTCAGGCTGGGCCCTTTCAGGGGGTTGAAGGACGTGAGAGGGTTGCCTCTGCACCCAGGGGAGGTCTTGGCGGATTGAGCAGGAGGTAGCCGGTGTTGGAAGGGCTCTGTCTGGGATGTGGGTTGTGGTCTGGCTAGAGAAGAAAGTGTTTGGGAGTTGGTGCCTACTTTCCAACAATGTGGGGCACCGAGATCACCAGAAACAGAGAGTTCAGGGCCAAGTGTGGGAGTTTGGGGAGTTTTGCTTGTAAGTGTGGTTGGGAAGTGGAGAGGGCAGTGCTTTGAATAGATTCCATTCAATGGTCATATTGGTTTCAGTGCAAAAGATCCCTAACTTTGCATATGTTACAATTTTCCTTTTATTTCAAAAAAAAAAAAGTACATGGGTTTGTCGCCTTGTGCTTTCTGTTTTGGGGTAAACAAAATAAAACCATTATTTCTCCCAATCTGACTTTCATTGTACATTAATTGGACAATATCATGTGTGTGTCACTACTGATATATTTTGATATGTTTCTACCATATATTTTCTGATTTCTATTTTGCCTTATTTTAGAATTCTTTCTTTACCCTTCCTTTTTTTTAATTAATTAATTTATTTTTAAAAGATTTTATTTATTTATTTGACAGAGAAAGAGATCACAAGGCAGAGAGAGAGGGAGAAGCAGTCTCCCCGCTGAGCAGAGAGCCTGATGCGGGGCTCGATCCCAAAACCCTGAGATCATGACCTGAGCCGAAGGCAGAGGCTTAACACTGAGCCACCCAGGCGCCCCTCTTTCTTTTTTTTAAAAGGTTTTATTTGTTTGACAGAGAGAGAGACACAGAAACGGAGGGAAATCAAGCAGGGAGAGCGGCAGAAGGAGAAGCAGGCTTCCCACTGAGCAGGGAGCCTGATGCAGAACTGATCCCAGGACCCTGAGATCATATGACCTGAGCCACCCAGGCACCCCAGTATGAGAATGTTTAGACCACAAAAACTGGAAACTACCCAAAGGTCTTTCAGTGGCTGAATGGATAAACTCTAGTACGTTACTCAGAATAAACAGTAATGAAGTTTTCAAACAGTCATGCATATGACAAATCTCACATGCCTCATACCCAGAGGGAAAAAAAACCTGTCTCAAAAGCCTTTGCGTTGTGGTACTGCGTTTAGGACACGTTCTAGCAAAACTAGGGGGATACAGAATAGATGAGTGGTTGCCAGGAGTTAGGACTGAAGATGGCCACAAGGGGGCAGCCCAAGAAAACGTTTCCACTGCGTCAGCGTCCCTCCTACCTTCTGTCTGGCAGTGGCTTTGAAACTGCATTGTGAAAACTCAGAGCTGTATCCTCAAAAGCATGAATTTTATTAAATGTAAATTTTATGGGTTTTTTTTTTCATTTTATTTTTAAGTGATATCTACACCCAACGTGGGGCTTGAACTCGCAACCCAGAGATCAAGAGTCTGGAGCTCCAGTGACAGCCAGCCAGGTGTCCCTAAATGTAAATTTTAAAGCAAACTTTAAATAGGAAGTCCAGGGGCGCCTGGGTGGCCCAGTGGGTTAAAGCCTCTGCCTTCAGCTCAGGTCATGATCCCAGGGTCCTGGGATCGAGCCCCGCATCGGGCTCTCTGCTCGGCAGGGAGCCTGCTTCCTCCTCTCTCTCTGCCTGCCTCTCTGCCTAGTTGTGATCTCTGTCTGTCAAATAAATAAATAAAATCTTAAAAAAAAAAAAAGAAGAAATAGAAAGTCCAGAACTGTTGAAAATGACGTAATACAGCTGATTCATGGACTCTTGATTATTTTTATGATTATCTCAAATTCAAATTTGTCTTTTGGCTGTCTCCCAGAAGAGTCAAGAACTTAGTAACATGATCCTCTTAATTCAGTGGTTCCCGAGGTTGTCCCCCCAAAGAAACACCTGAACAGACCCATTAATCAGTCACTCCCCATACGTCCCTCCTCCAGCCCCTGGTAATCGCTAATCTGCTTCCCGTCTGTATGGTTTGCTTCTCCTGGACATTGATGACTGGTTTCTTTCCCTTAGCATAATGTTTTCGAGGTTCATACATGTGGAAGGACATAGCAATACTTCATTCCTTTTTCGGGCTGAATAATATTCCATTGTATTGATAAACATGTTGTGTTTACCCATTCGTGGACCTTTGGGTTGTTTCTACCTTTTGGCTTTCTACCTTCGTAGTCCTACTATGAGTATTCATGTACAAGTTTTTCTATGAAGACCTGTTTTCAGTCCCTGTGGGTATGTACCTAAGAGTAGAATCGCTGAGTCATGGAAATTCTGTTTAACGTGGGTTTTGGGCAGTTTTTTAGATTTCCTTCCCCCCACCATAACTTACAGAGAGAGGTGGGACGGGGAGGGGCAGAGGGAGAGGGAGAGAGAGAGAATTTTAAGCACGCTCCATGCCCAGGTAAAGCCCAATGTGGGCTTTACATGTCTGGACCCCAGGACCCTCGAGATCACGGCCTGAGCTGAAATCAAGAGTCAGATGCTTAACCCGCTGAACCACCCAGGTGCACCATAGATTTCTTTTTTTTTTAAATTGTATTTACTTATTTGTCAGAGAGAGAGAGAGCACAAGCAGGGGGAGCAGCAGGCAGAGGGAGAGGGAGAAGCAGACTCCCCACTGAGCGAGGGTACTGATGCAGGACTCGATCCCAGGACCCTGAGATCATGACCTGAGCCGAAGGCAGATGCTTAACCGACCAAAACACCCACATGTCCCCATAGACTTCTTTTTTAAAGTAATGTCCACACTCAATGTGGGGCTTGAACTTACAACCCCCGAGATCAAGAGTTGTGTGCTCTACCCACTAAGGCAGCCGGGTGCCTCTCCATTTAACTCTTTAAGGAAACTAGGGAGTGAGTTTCTCGGGGTCTTAGGAATTTTTCAAAGGTGACGCCAATGCGAGGGCAAGGTTTGGAATCGCTGCCCTAGGACACACATTCTGATCAGATTTTAACATGCAACCCTCCTAATTAAGCACACATTTGGTAGAGGAGATCTCCACGTTACCCCGCAGGGCATTTGAGAAATATGCTTTGGTGTTTTCTTACGGTAGGATTCACCATTTGGAGAAAGTCAATGGGAACCCAAACTGGGGTGATAATATCCAAGATTGTGGATGGTTTTCAAATGTCCGAATCACCCACAGGACGTATCAGAGAGTTGTGTTAGTGATCCCCATAGTGAGGTTCAGATTTTGGAAAAGTTAGAAAAAATGATCATTATCGGTGACTTCATTTATGAATGATACATTTCTTCACATGACTGCCAAGGTCCATGCTCAGTGGCCAACACATCCTTCCCAGCAGAGAGCAGTGTCAGATGTTAATTCCCCGGGACTGGTCTGCAGGAGGCAGGGAGGGGAGGTGACGTGTCCGTCCTGACCCTGCACATCTGGGAATCATGGTGTCCTCCCACTTGGTCCGAACACTTGTAGCTGGAGTTCGGCTACAGGTACAGTAGGACCACATGAAGGGGTCTTGGCCGATGCCTGGAAAGCCTCCCACCCTCTGTGAACTACTCAAATACCGATGTCCCAAGAACCACTTTTCTCTGGGAACTGGCTTTCCATTTCACATCTGGGAAATAACCGCTCAGAATGTTACCCTCCAGGAGTGCCTGGCCGGCTCAGTCGGTGGAACACGTGACTCTTGATCTCAGCGTTGTAAGTTCGAGCCCCACGTTGGGTATACGGATTACTATAAAATGTTTTTTTTTTTTAGCAAAGAAGAAGAAGAAGAATGCTGTCCTCTGATTCAAGGCAAGGGCCACAATCTGAACCCTGAAAATGACGAGCATTTCAAAGCAAAGATGAAGGAAATGCCTGTTTCACTCAAAAATATCATTAGAGGGGCGCCTGGGTGGCTCAGTTGGTTGGGCGACTGCCTTCAGCTCAGGTTGTGATCCTGGAGTCCCGGGATCGAGTCCCACATCAGGCTCTCTGCTTGCCAGGGAGTCTGCTTCTCCCCCTGTCTCTTTCCTCTCATGCGCTCTCTCTCTCTCACTCAAATAAATGAATAAAAAAAAATAAAAAATAAAAAAATAAAAAAATAAAAAAAAAATATCATTAGAATCAGTGAGACAGGTAAGATACTATACCATCTTCTTTTTTTAAACATTATCTTTAGAAAGGTTTATGTATTCGAGCGGAGAGGGAGCACAAGCAGGCGGAGGGGCAGAGGGAGAGGGAGAAGCAGGCTCCCTGCTGGTCAGGGAACTGGACTCGGGACTCGATTCTAGGATCCTGGGATCACGAGCTGAGCCCAAGCAAGAAAATAAGCCTGGTAGCCAGGGACCAATTGGGGAGCTCTTGATCATTCCATTTTATTGCAGTACTTCTCGCCAGAAAATATTCACAGCGTATCCAAATAACTGGATTTTTGCCATCAAGAAAAATTCCTTTGTTCTTGAGTATATGTTTGCCTCTGAGTGTCCATGATAAAACAGTGTTCTTTGGCCACATATCAGTAGTATGGCAGATTTGTTGATCAGTGAATTTCTGGGGATTTATACTTTGGAGAGTAAGAACTTCAGAGAGAGTTGGAATTACCAATTTATTCGAGTGATTGGGGGGCAAAAAGTTGAGTGCCGAGACAGATTGGATCTTTAAACAATTTTGCTATGATCACCCCTATGTCTGTATGTGGCCATGGTGTTGGGACTGGGGTCATGAGGGAAATCCCAGCTAATTCTTTTTTTTTTTTTTTTTTTTGAGGATCTATTGTCAGACCCGACTCCAGAAACATCACATATGGAGGTAAAGTCTGACTAGGAAGTCAGACTTTATTTGGTGATGATGAGTTAAGAAAGTCAGAAAATTGGGGCACCTGGGTGGCTCAGTGGGTTAAAGCCTCTGCCTTCGGCTCAGATCATGATCCCAGGGTCCTGGGATAGAGCCCCACATCAGGGTCTCTGCTTAGCAGGGAGCCTGCTTCCTCCTCTCTCACTCTCTGCCTGCCTCTCAGCCTACTTGTGATCTCTCTCTGTCAAATAAATAAATAAAATCTTTTAAAATAAATAAATAAATAAATAAAAGAAAGTCAGAAAATTGAAAAAAGCAAAAAACAAAAAACAAAAAAACTCTGTCACCATCACATAATCAAAAACAGGAGCCAAGATTATATCTAGAATAGTGCTGTCCAATAGAATTTTCTACAGTGATGAAGAAGTGCCCCATCCACGCTGTCCAGTGCAGAAGCCACGAGCCAGCTGTTACTAGTGAGCACTTGAAATATGACTAGTGTAACTGAGAAACTTGAATTTAAATTCAAGTTTAAACTTGTGCCTGAGTGGCTGAGTCGTTAAGCGTCTGCCTTCTGCTCAGGTCGTGTCCTGGGATCGAGCCCCTCATTGGGCTCCCTGCTCAGTGGGGAGCCTGCTTCTCCCTCTCCCACTCCCCCTGCTTGTGTTCTCTGTGTGTGTGTGTCAAATAATATCTTCTTAAAAAAAGAAAAAGAAAGAAAATGATGTTGGAGCAGCTGCCTTCCCCCAGAATTTGTGTAGAGAGAATCACCCGTGAGAATTTTTCAAACGCACATTTACTTTCCTCGGCATTTTAGCTACTCCCCTGTCTGTTGTTTTTTTTCTTCTGTGAAGACAGATAAATGCTTCGTGCATTTGGAAGATACACGCGTCCAGATCTATCATGGACTTGACCTATCGCCGGAATCACCCACATGAAGACAAATTCGCTTTGCTTTCTGATGCGGCCCCGATTTTCTCTCTCCCCTGTGTGACCCACAGGCCCTGGCTTTTCTCCCACTCACGTTCCTGGCTCGTTTTTTGTCAGTCCGCATTTCTCAATCTTTATGTAAATTTAATTAAAGCATTTAATAGAAATGTCTTTGGAGCTCATTACCATGGGTAGCCAGAATAATGGCCCTCCAGAGATGCTTATGCCCTGATCCCCAAAACCTGCGAATCTGTCCCCACACGTGGCAAAAGGGATGGGTGGCCGAAATGATTAAAATGAAGACTTTGAGATGGAAGGTTATCCTGCATTTTCTGAGCGGATCTGTGGGATCACCAGGGTCTGTGTAAATTCGAGAGGGAAGCAGGAGTGTTGGTCACAGACGTCATGGTGGAAGCAATGGTGGAAAGATTTACTTTCAAGATGGAAGAAGGGGCCATAACCAGGGAATCCAAGCAGCCTCTAGGCGTAGGGAAAGGCGAGGAAAGGAAACGGATTTTCCCCGGGTGAAAAGTTCCAACCCTCTGAACACAGGATTGGTTCCCCTGGCAACCATCCGCATCCTTCTGGGCTTTCTGGCAGTCACCTCATTAGCATAACAAAAACACATTTATCAGCCTTATGGGAAATTCCAAGGATTTTTAGAAGCTTTGTGCCCCACAGGATAGAAGGCTGCTGTAGATCAGTTCGATATGATTCCAAATCTCACTTGTTTATGACAAAAATGAAATTGTTCCCCGCCCCCCCCCATTTTTTGTAAGCTCCAGGCCCAACGTGGGGCTTGAACTCATGACCCTGAGACCAAGAGTCAACGTGCTGTACCAACTGAGCCAGCCAGGGGTCCCCCAAAATGAAATTGTTCTTAAGAGTAAAATCGTCCTGGGGCGCCTGGGTGGCTCAGTGGGTTAAAGCCTCTGCCTTCGGCTCAGGTCATGATCTCAGGGTCCTGGGATCGAGCCCCACATCGGGATCTCCGCTCGGTGGGGAGCCTGCTTCCTCCTCTCTCTCTGCCTGCCTCTCTGCCTACTTGTGATCTCTGTCTGTCAAATAAATAAACAAAATCTTAAAAAAAAAGAGAGAGAGAGAGAGAGAGAGAGAGAGTAAAATCGTCTTGGGGGGCCTGAGTGGCTCAGTTGGTTAAGTGACTGCCTTAGGTTCAGGTCCTGATCCCAGGTCCTGGGATCCAGCCCTGCGTAGGGCTCCCTGCTTAGTGGGCGGGGAGCCTGTTTCTCCCTCTCCCTCTGCCTGCCACTCCCCTGCTTGTGCCCTCTCTCTCTCTGTATCAAATAAATAAAATCTTTTTTAAAAAAGAAAGTAAAGTCCTTTTGCTCGAAGAGTGAAGGACAGGATGTGGTCATGTCATCCGTTGTCACTGGGAAGCTCTCTGCAGCTTAGCTTCGGAGGAAACCCGCCAGGGGCTTTATCAATAAAAATGTAAAAGCAACTGGTGACCGGGGACATATAGATCAGTGGAAACTGGTGCATCTGGGCAAGGAGACTGTTTGCTCTCAGTAGCTAGCTAGGACTCCTCAGAGTCCTAGACCAGAGACCTTCGGACGATTAGCTCCTGCCAAGGTCAAGGCAACTCGGTTCCCAACAGGTGGAAACGGAACAGCGCCTCCCAAAGGCTGTCCGCGCAGGTGCTAGCAAGAGAGCGCTCTGGCGTCAGGGGACTTTGGCTTTTGTCCGGGCAGCTGGGCGTCAGCTCACCGGAGTACCAACGGGTATAAAAATACACCTCAACTGAACGACTTTATTCCCTTTCATTTCCCCTTGCCTGGAACTAGTGTGATTGATCTGCCATTGGTTTGGACTGTGTTATTTCTTTATTGGCTTCCTGGAGACATTAACCTGTGTGCTGTTGGCTTGCGAACTTACTAGGATTTCTCGCAGTGACCCTGTGTTAAATAAATTGCTGGCAAAGACAAAGTCAATCTCCGAGCATTAGTTTGCCTCCCGAAACAAAACAAAGACCGCACGTCTATTTCTTATATATTTTTAAAAGATTTTTTATTAATTTTTTGAGAGAGAGCACAAAGAGAGTGAGAGGGAGAAGCCGACTCCCCGCGGACCGGAGAGCCCGATGTGGGGCTCAATCCCAGAATCCGGAGATCATGACCAGAGCTGAAGGCTGATGCTTAACCGACTGAGCCACCCAGGTGCCCCCCTCCCAACTCCTTGTTCAGTAAAACTTAGCCCTCGTGCATAAAGCAAGATCAATTAATGTCGATATGAAAAGACCCCGCTTTGGAATGTCAGGATAGAGGAGAAAATCCTTAACTGCCTTGGGGGAACTTCTAGCTTCTTTTATCCTGCATTTTATTTTCAAAACGGATCACTTTCAAGTCAAGGAGGCCATAGGATGATACAAAGTCATTTTCCGTTTCTTAAGTGTCATTAAGGAACAGAGTTACCAGATCTGTGGTGTTTGTGTTTTCTTGCACCGTCTTCCCACAATGAGGAGGAAAGACTTCTCCTCTTTCCTCTTGGGTTTGATGTAGGAAAGACGTTAGGGTTCAAAACCGATGGCCAAGAAAGAATTCTTGAGGTGTGTTTAGTGCAAAAAGGTGATTTTATTAAAACACAGGGACAGGACCCTTGGGCAGAAGGAGCTGCACTGGGGACAGGAGTGCCCCATTATATACTTTCAAGCTGGGAGGGAGCTGGGGATAGTGTAAGTCTCTAAGGAATTTTGGAAGCAAGGTTTCCAGGACCTCGCTGAGGGCTACCTATTGTTGGGAAAAGGTCTTTTATTACCGTCTAATAAAACCTTAGTCACGAGACCCTTCAGATGTACATCAGTGGGCCATGTGCCTGGGGGATACGTGCCAACGTGTATCTTGGGGGTAGAGATAAAGGAAGTTTCCAAAGGAATTTTTACACGTTAAAGTAGACTTTAAGGATCCTGGGGGTCAGGCTAAGATTGTCCTTTGCCCTTAGCCAAGTGTTAACATCAAGGTAGCTGAGTTTCTAGAGGAATGTCACTCTGCCTGTTTCAAGGACTTGTCAGGCTATAAGTAGTGGGGAAATTTAATATTTCTTTTGCCTTTCTTTCCCACATCAGGTCAAGCACCAGGGGCCTGCAAATTCAATAACAAAAGACAGATACATGGGAGAAAAGGCACACAGTTTTTATTAATAGTTTCGTGCTCCATAGTTCATTGGAAAGAAGTGAAACTCGAGCAGTAGGAAAGAGGGTTTGGACCTCAAGGGAGAAGACCTAGTGAGGGAGGGGACTAGGAAATGGGGGGGGGGGGGCGCTAATGGAAGATACGGGCTCTTTTAGTAACGTCAGTTTATGCAAATTAGTCTTTGTGTTGACTCCCCCACCTTCCACAATAAGAGTCCTTTTTCTCTCCCTGGTACAGAGCTGGGGGCAGGGGAGCACAGGGGGTAGAGGTACCTTCCCCAAAGAGAAATTTATGCTTTGCTCTCAGTCATTTAAGGGAAGGAGAGGGAGCTCTTCTTGCATCAACCCATTCTCGATTGCCTTCAGCTCAAAAGAATCCTTACCCCAAACTGACATATTCTGGAGCGGCATTTCTTTTTTGTCCCCCAACTTTTTGGAGATATTCCTGACATATAATATTGGTAAGTTTAAGCTGCACAGCGTAATTGATGCTGGGCGGTTGAGTTCAACAGTCGAGAAAGAATTCTGGCTCGATTGGTAGAGCGGGGACTCGAGCTCAGGGTTGTGAGTTCGAGCCCCATGATGGAGGTAGAGATTACTTAAAAATAAAATCTTAAAAAAAAAAAAAAAGAATTCTTGAGATATTTTATGGTGCAAAAAAGGTGCTTTTATTATAGCCTGGGGACAGGACCTGTGGGCAGAAACTGCATGTAGGGAACAGCTGGGTGGCTCAGTCGGTTAAGCGTCTGCCTTGAGCAGATCTCAGGGTCCTGGGATTGA
Source organism: Martes martes (assembly GCF_963455335.1). NCBI lineage: Eukaryota > Metazoa > Chordata > Mammalia > Carnivora > Mustelidae > Martes > Martes martes. Next base: position 50,804,929 of record NC_137905.1, read on the forward strand.
GCCCCACATCCGACTCCTTGCTCAGCAGGAAGCCTGCTTCTCCCTCTGCCTGTTCTGCGGCTCTCTGTGCTTCTGCCCTCTCTCTGACAAATAAATAAATAAAATCTTAAAAAAAAAAGAAAGAAAGAAAGAAAGAAACTGCGTGAGGGTGTTAAGATGGGAATGATTATATACTCTTGAGTTGGGGGTGGGCAGGTAGAGGTCACACGAGTCTCTAAAGGAATTTCCCTTCATTAAAGAAGTCTTAGAGGGTCCTGGAGGCCTGGGGATTGTCAAGGTCAGGTTGCTTTCCGTCTCCAGCCAAGCATTTACATTAAGGTCTCCACGAGTTCCTTGAGGACCAGGACCGTCCTTCTCAACCGGCCTCAGATATTTATCAGTGGGATTTAATTTTATCTGCGTTTCTCTTCCCTTCATTCTCCTTATCATCATGATTTTATAGGGAAGGAAAGGCCTTCCAGCTGGACTAAGAATTAAATTTACATGAGACAGGGGCGCCTGGGTGGCTCAGTGGGTTAAAGCCTCTGCCTTTGGCTCAGGTCATGATCCAGGGTCCTGGGATCGAGCCCCACATCGGGATCTCCGCTCGGTGGGGAGCCTGCTTCTCCCTCTCTCTCTGCCTGCCTCTCTGCCCACTTGTGATCTCTGTCTGTCAAATAAATAAATAAAATATTTTTTAAAAAATAAATAAATTTACATGAGACAGATGAACAAGAAAACAGATTTGTGTTGTGGGTTCACAAAAGGCCCATAATGAAACTGAGACCTAGAGAAATGACCAAGGCAAACAATTTCTATACTTTTTTTAAGCAAAGAGACCATACATTTGTGAGGAATTTATAGGATAAGGAAAATAGGTGTTTGGGAATTTTAATTCAGAAGGAATTTGTTTGGGGGGGGTGGTTTTTGTTTGTTTTTTTATTTTGTTTTGTTTTTCTTTTTGGTTTTTTTTTTTAAGATTTTATTTATTTATTTGACTGACAGAGCACAAGTAGGCAGAGAGGCAGGCAGAGAGAGGGGAGGGGAAGAAACAGGCTCCCTGCTGAGCAGAGAGCCCGATGCAGGGCTCGATCCCAGGACCCTGAGACCATGAGACCGTGAGCTGAGCCAAAGGCAGAGGATTAACCCACTGAACCACCCAGACACCCTGTTGTTTGTTTTTTAAATATTTTATTTATTTCACAGAGAAAGAGAGAGAGGACACAAGCAGGGGGAGTAGCAGGCACAGGGAGAGGGAGAAGCAGTCTCCCTGCCCAATCCAGGACTTAAACAGGGACGGTGTAATCATGACCTGAGCCTAAGGCAGACACTTAACCGACTGAGCCACCCAAGCGCCCCGTGGTGCAAATTCCGTGGAAGGAATTTGAAGTGGAATTAGGGCCAAGATAGACCAGGAGAAAAGGAACAGATTTTATTTTTACATTGTTCTGGGCTTTAAAGTCCAGATCCTACAATAAGGATGTCTTTTTACATCTTAGTGCAAGGAGGGAATCTTTCAAATGGAAGATTTATTTCCAGCTTTCAGCAGAACAGAGGAGGGTCTGAGTGTCCTTGCATTGGCTGTTTCATGTTTGTTTGTTTGTTTTTTTTTTTAAGATTTTTATTTATTTATTTGAGAGAGAGAGATCACAAGTAGGCCCAGAGGCAGGCAGAGAGAGAGAGGGGGAAGCAGTTCCCTTGCTGAGCAGAAAGCTGGATGCTGGGCTTGATCCGAGGAACCTGGGATCATGACCTGAGCCAAAGGCAGAGGCTTAACCCACTCAGCCACCCAGGCACTCCATAGTGACTGTTTCTTAACCAACAAACCTGGCCTCCTAGCTTGCTCAATCCGTAGAGTGTGTGGCTCTTGATCTCAGGGCTGTGAGTTCAAGCCCCACAATGGGTGTAGAGACTACATGAAAAAAAATAAGCTTAAAAGAAATAGGGGTGCCTGGGGGCCTCAGTCAGTTAAGTGTCTGCCTTGGGCTCAGGTCATGATGTTGGGGTCCTGGGATCGAGCCCCTGAGTTGGGCACCCTGCTCAGTGGAAAGCTTGCTTCTCCCTCTGTCCCTCCCCTGGCTTATGCTCTTCATCTCTCTCGAATAAATAGATAAAATCTTTTAAAAAGATAACTTTAAAAATAAATTAATTAAATAATCAATATACCAAAGTGGAGCACCCACCCACCCACCCCCGCCTGCCTCTCTGCCTACTTGTGATCTCTCTCTCTGTCAAATAAATAAATAAAATCTTTAAAAAATAAATAAATAAAATAAACTATTAAAAAAAGTCTTGGCTGTATTGGGGAGGGAGCTAAGGAGTGCCTCTTACTCTTAAAGAAATAAAAATTGGGGCACCTGGGTGGCTCAGTGAGTTAAAGCCTCTGCCTTCGGCTCAGGTCATGATCCCAGGGTCCTGGGATCGAGCCCCACATCGGGCTCTCTGCTTAGCAAGGAAACTGCTTCCTCCTCTCTCTCTGCCTGACTTTCCACCTACTTGTGATCTCTGTCCGTCAAATGAATAAACAAAATCTTTTAAAAAATAAAAATAAAAATAAAGGAATAAAAATTATAGTGACAGCTGAATTCCCAATAAAAAGATTGGACCACAGAGAAAGTACAGAGTGATGTCTTGAAAGTGTGAAGAAGAAAGTACCAAACCAGAATTCTATACCCAGTAAAAATACCCCTAAAAATAAGAAGGAAATGGACCATTTTGAGGCAAGAATTTTAGAGAATTTATCCCCAGCTGCCTTACACTAAGGGGAAATAAAAAGAAAAGAATGCAGAAAGGACCCAAGACACAGGAGAAGAATAAATAAATATCAAGGGAAATTTAAATTAATGTTGGTTGTATAAAACAACAAGGATAACATCATATAGGATTTAAAATGCAAACTGTTCCAAAACACATAACACAAGTAGGCCCATACATTGCGAGGGAGTAAGTGAATTTAAATTCTAAGGTCTTTACATTATCTTTGATGTAATAAAACTATAATTATATGCTAGATATTTATGTCAAGAATATATTTTCTGGGGCACCTGACTGGCTCAGTCAGTGGGGCATGTGACTCTTGATCTCGGGATTGTGAGTTCGAGCCCTGAGTGTTGGTTGTAGAGATTACTTAAAAATAAAATCCTTTAAAAAAAATGTATTTTGAGATCTCTAGGGTAACTATAAAAAATTTTTTTAAAGATTGAATAATTTAGAGAGGGATTATAAAATAATCCAAGATTTGGCAAGAAAGTAAAAAAAGGAACACTGGACAATAAGGAGAAAATATAAATTAAATTGTAAAATGGCAGATTTAAATTCAGTTATATCAGTAATTACATTAAATATAAGTGGATTGACTCCAATTCAAAGACAAAGTTTTTCAGATGGGATTTTTAAGATTCAGTTATTAAAAAATAACAACAAAAATTCACTTACTATAGCTTATAGAAACGTGCTTTAAATATAATGATACTGAAGAGTGGGAAGCAGAAGTCTTAAAATAAATTATAATATAAAAACACTAACATAAAGGGGCGCCTGGGTGACTCAGTTGTTAAGTGTCTGCGTTGGGCTCAGGTCATGATCCCAGGGTTCTGGGATGGAGCCCTGTGTCGGGCTCCCTGCTCAGCGGGAAGCCTGCTTCTCCCTCTCCCCCTCCCCCTGCTTGTGTTCCCTGTCTCTGTGTCTCTCTGTCAAAGAATAAATAAAATCTTTAAAAAAAAAAAAAGGAAATGCAATGCTTTCCCACATTTCCAAGGCAATTAAAAAAAAAAAAAGCCCACTAACTTAAAAAAAAAACTGGTATTTGTACACCCACTTTTTTTCTTAATTTTTTAAAGATTTTATTTATTCATTTGAGAAAGAGAGGACAAGCAAGGGGAGGAGCTGAGGGAGAGGGGAAAGCAGACTCCCCACTGAGCAGGGAGCCCAATCTGGGGCTCATTCCAGGACGTGGAGATCACTTAACCATCTGAGCCCCCCAGGTTCCCCTGTTAAGACTTTTTTTTAAAGCAGTCTCTCTACCCAACCTGAGGATCCAAATCACAGCCTTGAGATCAGGAGTCCCACGCTTCACAAACTGAACCAGCCAGACACCCCTGGACACCTGTGTTTATAGCATAATGCACAAAAGCCCAAAGGGGAAAACAACCCACATGTCCATGAATGGATGAAGGAATAAAACAATGTGGTGTAATCTTACGGTGGAATATTATTCACCAATAAAAAAGAAGCAAAGCATGGATACAAGCCACGACATGGATGAACCTTGAAAACATTAAATAAAATGGGGAGCCTGGGTGGCTCAGTGGGTTAAGCCTCTGTCTTCAGCTCGGGTCATGATCTCAGGGTCCTGGGATCGAGCCCCACATCCGGCTCTCTGTCAGCAGGGAGCCTGCTTCCCCCCTCCCTCTGCCTGCCTCTCTGCCTACTTGGGATCTCTGTCAAATAAATAAATAAAATCTTTTTAAAAAATTAAATTAAAAAGCCAGACGTGAAAGGACAAATATTATATAGATTCCAGTTCTATGAGGTACTTAGAATTGTCAAAGTCATAGAGGCAGAAGGCAAGTAGAGGTTATTAGGGGCTGGAGGGAAAAGGAAATGGGGACATGCATTAAAATTGTGCTAAGTTCGGACACCTCGGTAGCTCACTAGGTTAAGCGTCTGCCTCCAGTTCCAGTCATGATTCCAGGGTCCTGGGATCGAGTCCTGCATCTGGTTCCTTGCTCCTTGGGGAGCCTGCTTTTCCCTCTACCTGTCGCTCCCCCTGCTTGTGCTCGTGCTCGATCGCGCTCTCTCTCTCTCTTTCAGGCATATTAAGAGAATAAAATATTTTTAAAAAATAAAAAGTAGGGGCGCCTGGGTGGCTCAGTGGGTTAAAGCCTCTGCTTTCGGCTCAGGTCATGATCCCAGGGTCCTGGGATCGAGTCCCTCATCGGGCTCTCTGCTCAGCAGGGAGCCTGCTTCCTCCTCTCTCTCTGCCTGCCTCTCTGCCTACTTGTGATCTCTGTCTGTCAAATAAATAAATAAAATCTTTTAAAAATAAAAAATAAATAAAATAAAATAATATATATATTAAATAATAAATAAAATAAAAAGTAAAATAAAATTGTGCTAAGTGACTGATGTCAGCCTTCTGTGACCCTCTCGAGTGACCTCAAGGAAGAATGAAAACCAGAAAAATAAACAACAGTTAAACAGAGGCATGCAAGCAACACTTTTAAACAATCAGATAAAAAACATAATGTATTAAGATGACCTGAGGGTCTTTCTCGTGTCTCAGTAAAAATCGGTAAACCTTAATTTTAACAACTGTAACAAGTTATACCTTGTGATGCTCAAGTACTTAGAGAAATGCTTTCAAGCAGATACCCCTCTCCCTTCTGTAGATATAATCCCCAGCAGCTAACGAGCTTTGGAGGACCTCTTCAGAGCAACGGGAAAGACTCCTCCCCAGGCTATGGTGAACAAAGGTCGGTTTTCTTGCAATTGGCAGGATTTCGTGTTTAATAGATGCAGACGTTTCGTTTGGAAAGAGAAAAACGTTCTGCAGTCAAACAGTGGGGAAGATTGCCCAACGGTGCGAATGGGCTTAATGCCACTGAACTAGACCCTTAAAAATAGTGCAAGGGTTCATGTGTTCTGTATATTTGATCACAACAAAAACTGATTGTAGTGTAGATGAGGGAGAGAGAGGAAGAGAGAGTGCAGAGGATTCTTAGGACAGTGAAAATACTCGGTGTGAATTTACAGTGATGGATAGATGTCATTATACATTTGTCCAAATCCATAGAGTGTACACTGCGGAGAGTGGACCCCAAGGCAAACTATGGGCTTTGGCTGATTACTGTATGTAAGTTCATCTCTGGTTTAAAAAAAAAAAAAAAAAAGGCATCCTGGGGAGTAATGTTGATAAGGAAGGAGACCATGTTTGGGGCCGGGGAGATACGGGAAATCTCTGTACCGCCTACGTTTTATTGTAAACCTAATACTGCTTTACAAATAATGAAGTGTTTTTTTTTTTTAAACGAGTTTATGGGGTACCCAGCTGGCTCAGTCAGCGGAGCTCGTGGGACTGTTGGTCTCTCTTGACCTGGGGGGGGGGAGAGGGAGGTTTGTGAATTCGAACCCCACCTTGGGCGTAGAGATTATTTTTTGGAAAAACGAGTGTAGGTATATATTAGTATTAGACAATGAAAGCTTTAGAGTAGAATGGCATGACTAGAAATGAGACATTTAAGACAAATTTAATGGGTTTAATGGGCTTTTGGTGGCTCCCTGCTTTTCTTTCCTAGAGTCGGAGGAACGGGCTGGGCTGGCCTCGGTGTTTGGGGGAGGGGCGGAGGGCGAGGACGGGAGGGTGAAGGGGAGGTGACAGGGTGGCGGGGGTGGGGGGGGGGAGGGCATGTAAATCAGGTCTTGTCGGGGCCGATCCAGAATAAATTCTCCAATTGAGGTTAAACGCTTTGTTCCACCGAAGGGTTTTGCAGGGCACCTGAAGATCACGTGACTCCGCATCCAGGCGTTTTGACAGCAGCGAGGGGAGCTGGGTCGGGACCCTCGCCGGCTGCATTTTAGGCAGCTGTTTTCTTTCGCTGGAATTTGGGATCGGAGGTCGCTGGTTCAATCCCAGTAACGGTCAGAATAGTATTTTCGGAGGAGGACTGTCCCGGCAAACCTTGCAGGTTTCCGTCAGCCCGCGCTCGCCGGGTGGGGGCGGTTGCAAAAGGAAAAGAGGGAGGGGGGGGCCTAAGAGGGAAACCGGGGACCCTTCCACCACACTGTCCTTTCCCAGCTCTGAGAAGTCCTCCTTTCGCTGGGAAGCGGTTCTCATTTCCGGGCGCCCCCAAAGACCAGAAGTGGCTGGGGACCAAGTTCTGCGGGACCCCGGGGTTGGGGTGGGGGGGAGTCCCAGCGCCCGGCAGGGGTGCCGGTCCCGGGATCCCCTTCCTGTGGTTCCTCCTCCCCCCGCCCCTACCCAATCCCTCAAACCATCCATTTTGAGGAGGGGGTCCGGAAGCAGGTACAAAGGGCCTGGGCAGGACGAGTCTCTGTCGTCGATCCTTCCGGGGGGGGGGGGGTTGTTTTATTTTATTTGTTTCTTTAGTTATTTTTACAGTCCCATTTCTCCGGTCCGCAGCCCTGCAACCCTCTGCCTCGTACAGGGAACGAGCCCTTGGGCTGCGCTGCCCGCAGGCGGGTCCCGAGGCCGGTGCTGCTGAGATGGTGAGTGTGCGCGGCTGTCGCGGAGTCTACACTGCTGGGGGAACCGGGTCGGGTTCCGGGGAGTAGGGAGCCGTTGTCCGGGGAAGCCTGATTCTCTCCGTCCCGGAGGAGAGAGGAGGCCGAGAGTGGCCCATGCGTCGAGCCCTAAATGCGCCTTTCACCTTGCCCCGGGGGGCACTCCCTGGCCGGAACAGGGGGACACCCGCCTGCGGCGGAGGTGGGGCTGCAGCGGGGCGGTGGGGGTGGGGGTTGCTGTTTGGGTCCATGTAGGTCTTGGAGTCCGTTGTGATTAGGGCGAGCTGAAAAATTCTGGGCACAATCAGATCGAGGGGATGGCCATTGGGGTTCTCTTCTGGGGAAAGGGTTGCCGGATTTGAGCAGGGTCCGGGAGCACGTTCTTCCTTTTGGGGGAACTGAGGTCTCGGTAGAGGGCATCTATAAAAGGCCAAGGTGAAAGGAGTTCCAGGGGAGTGGCCAGGATCAAACGCCCTGGTCTCAGCAAGTTGCCTGTGTGTCCTTCACCGACTCCAGGAAGGTCTGTTTCCTGGGAAGCTCCGGGCAGCGGTGGGAACGCGTTCCATCGGCCGATGTGGATGTCTTCCTTCTACCTGCTTACCTGAGCCCACCCAGAACGATGAATTCTCTTTTGGTTTTGTTTTTTGCTTTTCCCACTGTTCCAAACCCCAAGGTGTCTGAGATCACCAGGGACTCACCCGGAGCCCCAGTTATATGGGTTTGTTGCAAGACAGAGAGACAGAGATCCACCCCAGAGAGGAACCTTGCAAATGAAGGGTTGGAGGCATTCATTCCTTACGGGATCCGGATCGAGAGGTGCAGGGCGGGGAGGGGGGTGGAAAGAAGGGAGGAGGGTGGAATTCAGGGTAAATGTAACTGCATGCTGGCTTAGATAGGCTCAGGCTGAACTGCGTGCAAAGGAATGATTTGGACCGGACTGTCCCTTGGAAACTACAAGGTCACATAGAGGTGGAATGTTGTGTCCCAAACCCCTTATCTGAAGGTCTGCCCAGAGTTGCAGTTGGAGGCCGCCTCCCGGTCCAAGTGACTCAGGACTCCCCCCAGGCAAGAGTGGGATGTTCTTTTCTTACTGATAGGATGTCAAACAGCAGCATTTTTGAGGGCTGTGATTTTTAGGGAACAAAGTTTATCAGTGAGTTAGCAAACAAGTAAGGGGGGGAGGGGGAAGAGTCCTTTTGACTTTGCTGCTGGTTTCCTCCCGGTCTGATCTCTTCCCCTGATGAGTGGCACGGCGGGTTTGCAGCCTTGCCTTCGCGGTGACGGTGACGCGGCTGCCTGTAACCTCCAGCTTGCCCCGATACTTAATAACTTTGTCCTACTGAGGGTCGCGTTTCTGTTTGTTTTGTGAAAACCCGAGTTCGCGTGAACCCCAGAGTAGTGAATGCAAGGGGATCTTGGGGACCCCACATAAATGTTTGACATTTTGAAGCCGAAGCAGGATGGATGTCTGTTTCTTAAGAAATGGATTCGGTATATATTTTTTAAAGATTTTCTTTCTTTATTTGTGGGAGAGATTGAGAGAGAGACAGAGAGAGCGCAAGCAGGGGGAGCGACAGAGGCAGAGGGAGAAGCAGGCTCCCCCCACCCAGCAGGGAGTCCCGATGTGGGGCTCGATCCAGGACCCCAGGATCATGACCTGAGCCGAAGTCAGACGCTTAACCGACTGAGCCACACTTGCTCCCCAGAATCAGTGTATTTAAGAAGATGTGGGTACTCTGACATCTGGCACATTGTTTGCACCCCTAGGGAATTTTGAAATATGAAAACCATTAATTAAATCTCTCCAGTAGAAGGAATTTTTATTTTAATTGGAAAAGATGACTTCAAGGTTAAAAAAAAAGCCAACCTCATCAATTGCATTGTAAATTATTTAATTGTAGGTTGTGTTTCGCTTGATAATGTATTTCTGGAATATGTAATAGATCGGTGTGTTTAAAAAATTGCAGGTTGGTTGGGGTAGACCTTGAAGGCTTCCTCCATCTGCCCTGGTTCGCTCCGTTCGAGACTCCTGGCTGCCCAGAAGCAGCCACTTTTGTAGATCCTTGCCTGTCTTTTCAAGGTTCCTTATTTTTCCTTTAATTCATGAAAATGAGAAAATAAGCTCATCGTGCACTCTTCTGCAGCTAGTGTTATAGATTTAAAAAGGCTCAGGTGACCGAATGTAGTGTGGGGGTCTTTGGAAACCGACGAGGGTATTTGATTCTATAAAAACATTACTGCTTGTGTTTCTCGGCTTGGTAATGTTGTGGCCACATTTTATTTTATTACTTTTTTAAGATTTTTATTTATTTGTTTATTTGACAGAGGGAGAGAGAGAGATCCCAAGTAGGCAGAGAGACAGGCAGAGGGAGAAGCAGGCTCCCCACCGAGCAGAGAGCCCGATGTAGGCTGGATCCCAGGACTCTTGCATGACCCAAGCCGAAGTCAGAGGCTCAACCCACTGAGCCACCCAGGTGCCCTTGCGGCCACATTTTAAAAGATTCCTCATGCTTTAGAGATAGGAAATGCACGTATTTAAGGATGCGATGCTATGATAGCTGGAGTTTTGTTGACAATAACGCAATAGGAGAAGGGCAGTGAAGGGGGATGGGCAGGGGTGGCGATGTGTGGGAACAAGTGGATGGTGGGTGAGGGCTCGTTTGCATTTCATTTTCCCTGTATTATGCGTGTTCACACCTTCCATGATTTAACAGCGAATGGTTAGACAGATCTTTTGTACTGCTAAGCTTTTGTCCCCCCTCTATTGAAAGATTTTAAGCAATCTCTACACCCAGTGTGGGGCTCCAACCCACAACCCCAGATCAAGAGTCACACATTCCACTGACTGAACCACCCAGGTGCCCCTTCACGGTACCTCTTTCACATCTTCAAACCGCCTTCTTTCCAAATCTTGTCCCATTCACAGCTCCTGGGGGTTAGGACATTGGCCTATCTTGGGAGGGGGACGCATTTCAACTCATAACAGTGCCCCCAAATGGGTGTGTTGTTCTAGGACCCTGTGACCTTCACAGACGTGGCCGTGAATTTCACCAGGGAGGAGTGGGCCCTCCTGGACTCCGGGCAGAGAATTCTCTATAGAGACGTGATGCTGGAAAACTGCAGGAACCTGGCCTCTCTGGGTGAGCATCCCACCCTCCCAGACATGTTCTCGGCCAGGACAAAGGCGAGTCAGACCCCCTCCTGGGTTCCCAGAGCTGTGCTGGGAAATGGGATGGGACTTGCTGAATAACCAAGACGGGGCCACCGCCCCCCCAAGGAGTGGACGTAGAGTTCACCCCATGAAACAGGAAATCTGTCCTTTGCATTGCATGTTTATTCTCTTCCTGATTAACAGCCCTCGGGAGGTCCTTAAGTGGGTGAACATGAAGCACAGAGCGTTTCAGTGCATTCATGAGGAAAACAGAGGGATCGCTTTGTTGCTCCCTACTCACACTTACTTAGCTCCAGAACCCCTGCAGACCACAATGTGCACCCCTGTTTCATGGAAAGTCCTGGCCCTGCTCTCTTGAGCCATGCAGTGTCCTGTTTCCCGTGACCGGGCATCTCAACTAGGCAAACCGAGTCTAGTCTCCCAATTGGAGCAAGAAGCTGGTCTGGGAATGGTGCGGGGGAATTTTACCTTGTGCACCTGCCTGCTGGGCTGACATGAATCCTTACGAGGAAGGATTTTACAATGTGGAAATGTTCATGAAGAATCCGTTTCATCCGTGTGCAAAACAGCTGTGGCTCCTCAGAAAGTTAAATGTAGAATTACTGTGTGAGCCAGTAATTCCACTCCTTAGTATCTCCCCAAGGGGTTGAAAGCAGATGTTCCAACAGATACAGGTGTGTTCATAGCAGCACACCCCACAGCGGCCACAGTGTGCGAATCAACCAACTGTCCATCAACAGATGAATGGACAAACGAAATACAGTAAACAGGTTGCAGTATGGACGAACTTCAAACGCAGCATCATGTTAAGTGAAAAGAGGCAGACATGAAAAACTATGTATTACCTGATTTCATTTATATCACATATTTAGCATAGGCAAATCTATAGAAACAGAAAGCCAATTCCTGGTTACCAAGGGCTGGAGGGAAGAACAGGGAGTGGCTGCTTCATGGTCTAGTAGTTCTCCTTCCTTTTGGGGTGATGGAGATGTCCTGGAACTGAGTAGAGGTGCTCTTTGCACCCCATGGCCAATGTCCTTGATGCCACTGAAGGGTACACTTTAAGATGGTTACTTTTATGTTAAGTGAATTTCATTGCAATTTTTTTTTAATTTTTAAGATTTTGTTTAGTTATTTGAGAGAGAGACAGTGCACAAGCTGGGGAGAGGCAGAGAGAGAGGGAGAAGCAGGCTCCCCGCTGAGCAGGGAGCCCAATGTGGGGCTCGATCTCAGGACCCGGGATCATGACCTGAGGTGAAGGCAGATGCTTAACCGACTGAGCCACCCAGGGGCCCCGCCGCTTCATCTTTAAAATTACACATGGGCTCTGTCTTAGTCTGTTAGGGCTGCTATGACAGAACACCACGGCTTGGGTGACTTACACACAGACATTTCTCTCACATTCTGGAGGCTGGAAAGTTCCAGGTCAAGGAGCCAGCAGGTTCATTCCCAGTGAGGTCTCTCTCCCTGGTCTGCAGATGGCCACCTTCTCATTGTGTCCTCACATGGTGGAGAGACAGTGAGCTCCGTTCCCCGGCTCTTGTAAGGATGCTAGTCCCATCAGAGGGGCCCCGCTGTCCTAGCTCATCTCAGCCCCATTACCTCCCAGAGGCCCCACCTGCAAATACCATCCCATGGGGGATAGTTAGGGCTTCAACATAGGGTTTTGTAGGAGACACAAATTCAGTCCATGACAGACTCTTTGTCCCATTTTGCCCATGTGGCATTCCTGATTACGCTCTTAATCCCCATAGAACCCACCATCACCACGGTCGAGCTCCTGATGCGGCCCAAATCCCTGATGTCTTTCTGCTTCACTTGCTTGGTCTTCCTTCCCTTTCACATCCCCCTCACTCTTGCTGAGTGAATGTTTAAAAAGAAACCCACACGGCCGCTTGCCTGTTTTGGCATCTCCAACCCGCCTTAACTGTCAACAAAGAACTTAACTTTTGTGTCCCTTTATTTCAGATTTGCTAACGCAACATCAAACCAAAAACTCAACCCCTCAGCCGGACATTTTTGCTAAAAAGACACCTGTTGAAGCAAACAGAGGGTGCACCGTGAGCCACGCTTCCCGGCCAGCCCCGTTGGGAGAAGACTGGAAATGCCACAAAACAGACGAACCACTCACGCAAAGGGAGCAAAAGTCGAAGCGAGTTGCCACTGTACACGAGAAAGATGAGTCTCCTGTTAGAATCCATGACTCTCATGATATGAGGCACGACTCTCTGCCTAGCTCATGGAGAGATTCTACAGGAAACCGTATCCAGAAACATGGCTCAGATATTCTGAAACAAAATCCTGCCCTAACCAGTCACCAAAAGATCTACAGAAACAACAAAAATGACAGAGTCTTGCAGCAGAGTGTTGAGACGACCCCATCTCTAGGACATCAGATGGAGCCAGAGTCCAAAATGTGGACTGACCGTCAGAACAATGTGCTTCAGGCACATAATACTATCTGCAGGGGGGTGGACATCCATGAATGGGATCCATTTGGAAAAACCTTTGAGGAAGACATTTCCCTTAGGTTATGCAAGACTCCCATGAAAGAGAAGACTTACGAGTCCAGTCCATGTGAAAACACCTTCCAATACAGCTCGACCCGTGATGTGCAGAGGCAACCCTATAGGGCAGAGGCAGATCATGAGAAGAATCAAGGTGAGAAAACCTCTGTCCACATTGCAAATTCTGACTCACACAGGAAGACTAAGACCAGAGAGGGGAGATACATATGTCAAGATTGTAGGAAAAGTTACATGCATCTGTCATTCCTTATGAAACACATGGAAATTCACACCGGAGAGAAACCTTATGAATGCAAGACCTGTGGGAAAGCCTTTAGATATACCTTACACCTTAACAAACACTTAAAAAAGCACATTAGGAAGAAGCCCTATAAATGTGAGGAATGTGGGAAAGGCTTCACCAATTCTCACAGATTTAAAAGCCATCTGAAAACTCACCGTTGAGGGATGCCTGGTCAGCTCAGTGGGGAGAGCGTGCGACTCTTGATCTAGGGGTTGTGAGTCTGAGCCCCACGTCGGGCATAGAGATTGCTTAAATAGATAAATGAGCTTTAAAAATAAATAGATAAAAATAAAAATTCACAGTTGAGGCGTCCTGTGAATGAAAGGAATGTGAGAAAAGCTTCACTAATTTTCTCAAAATACCAAGCACATAAGGACATGTTAAGGGAACTCAAGTCTTCCCTGAAGGATGAAAATGTGAGAATTCACACATTTACATATTCACATCTTGTGAAGGTAAGGTCTAGAAAGATTTTACACCTTCCAGCTTTATGACTTTTTCATTTTTTATTAACTAGTAATATTTTTTTAAGTAGACTCCGTGCCCAGCATGGAGCCCAACATGGGGCTTGAACTCACGACCCTGAGATCAAGACCTGAGCTGAGATCGAGAGTCCCATGCTTAACGGACTGAGCCACCCAGGCGCTCCCTTCCTTCATCTTCAGTAGACATTGGAGAGAAATGCCATGAATCTAAGGAATGTGGAAAAGCCTTCAACATTGTCTCAATGTAATCCCAACATAATCCCTGTAAGAACTCACACTGCAGAGTAAGGAATGTGGGAAAGACACCTTTGAACTCTTACTCCTTGAATTACAGCCAGAGAGGTACTGTGATTGTAATAGACAGAAGAAAGCCTTCTGTAAGATGAGTACATAGTTGGAGAGACACACAGTAAATGTTAAGATTGCTGCTGTTACATCATCTCATCCTGCAACTGGGACCAAAATTTGTGATTCTCCAGTTTTTCTTCTCTAATAAAATCCTACAAGATGATGAAAATCCCCCTATGTGCCCTTGCAACTCTGCTATGTGAATTTCAGTACGTAGCAGATTTGTTAGAATTTACATCCAGATGGTCTCTCCAACATGAACATCTGTTTAAACCTCATTTAATTCAGATTGGGGTGTAGTGTGCTCCATGACAAGGCTTTTTTTGGTCAATTGGCTTTTACTGGTCATGATTTGACTGCTTTATGGTCAGAGGATGTGGTCTTTATGATGTTGATGTGAGACACTGTTCTGATGATCGTTTCAATCTCCTGGGGCTAATTCTGTCAATTATCTGACCGTATTAATTTTTCTCATCCTCCTTACTAAGGGTACATAGACTTGTTTTTCCAGAGTTAGCACTGTTGAAGGTTTTTATTTATTTTTATTTTTATTTTTTAAAGATTTTATTTATTTGACAGACAGTGATCACAAGTAGGCAGAGAGGCAGGCAGAGAGAGGAGGAAGCAGGCTCCCTGCTGAGCAGAGAGCCCAATGCGAGGCTCAATCCCAGGACCCTGGGATCATGACCTGAGCCTAAAGCAGAGGCTTTAGCCCACTGAGCCACCCAGGTGCCCCTGTTGAAGGTTTTTAAATGCATTTCCTACTTTTTCTCATAACTGATGGTAAGTAGAGCTTACATCTTTGATAGAATTCACTGGCTTGGATGCCTAGAAAGCTGTTGGAAAGAGGAGAGCGTTTGTCATTCTTTTTCTCTTAACTAAGCTCCCTTTGCTCTCTTTCCCAGTTACTCTCTGGAAGTTGGATGAAGTTCACTGAATTAGCACAAGCAACTTTAGGATCATAGGGATGAAGGTTATAGCCTCAATAACACCGCCCTCAAAACACAAGAGCCCACACTCTCCTGTAGCATGTTTTTGGGTGTCTGCGGCTGCAACGGACTTCATTTCTAAACTTATTATGTGAGGTGATCCCCTAGTTTGAGTAAGAAGCATTTTATAACTCAAGAGTTAAATGATAAAACTAGTGTAGGGCCAATGTTTTTTAAACTGCTTCTTGTGTGTTTCAAAACACTGAATTTCCCTGGTGTTGGGTGGGATCAGGGTCCAATACATGTCTGAATGGTCAAGCTCCTTGAGTGTTTTACATTCTCTTACAAATAAAATTTTTGACTCTTCATCCGTCTTTTACTGAGCAAGCTTGTCATATAATATCCCACTAGAGAAGTAGATTATCAAAGTCTTAACAGCTTTATCAATTCTTGCTTAATGTATTTGTAGACAATGTTATTAGATGCATAGGAGTTTAGTCATTTTCTTTATTATGTGAGATTTCTGTTTAATCTATGTTTGTTTATCATCACCACTCCACGAATAAATGCTTCTCATCTCCCTTTCATAACTGAGGAAACTGAAGCACAGAAGGTAAGGGAACTTTCTGATGTAAACAGCTTCTTTTGAGTTTCAAAGCAGGTGTTTTCATTGTCAAGTTCAGGGTTTAGTGCCTGTATTAGTTTCCCGTTGTTGCTGTTACAAGTTGTCACAAATATAGTGGCTTTAAACAATCTGAATTTATCATCTCACATGTCTGGCAGTCAGAAGTCCAAAATGGGCCCCCCTGGGCTAAAATCAACGTGTCTATGGTGCTATCTTCTTTCCTGGAAGCTCTAGGGAAAATTCATCTTCTCGCCTTCTCCAGCTTTTAGAGGCCACCTGCGTTCCTTGACTCATGGCCCTTTCCCCTCCTTCAAAACCAGCAACAGTGGTTGAATTCTCACATCACATTCCTCTGACTCTTACGCTTCTGTAAGAGTCCTTCCTCTTCCATTTATAAGGACCTTTTGACTACATCAGATCCATTCAAATAGCCCAAGATCATCTCCCATCTCAGGCTCAGCTGATTAGCAACTTTAATTCCATCTGTGACCTTAATTCCCCTTTGCTGCTAGGATAACATACTCACAGGCTCTGGACATTAGAACATACATATCTTGGGGCGCCTGAGTGGCTCGGTGGGTTAAAGCCTCTGCCTTTGGCTCAGGTCATGGTCTCAGGGTCCTGGAATCGAGCCCCGCGTCGGGCTCTCTGCTTGGCAGGGAGCCTGCTTCCCTTCCTCTCTCTCTCTCTCTCTCTGCCTGCTTGTGATCTCTATCTGATAAATAAAATCTTAAAAAAAAAAAAAAGAACATACATATCTTTGGGGGCCATCCTTCTGTCTACTACAGTACATATATGAAATATCAAGCTTATTAACGGGCCAAAAGAAAACCTTCAGAACTAAGTTATTCTGGCTTTTGAGACCGCGCTGTTGTTAATCGGATGTATGTTCTTGAGCATCTCCTTTAGGCTGAGGACCGAGGAAGACTCTGGGTCTACACTGGGTCGGCAGACTTTTTCCATTAAGAGCCAAGAACTAAGTATTTTAGGTTTCACAGGCCACATTGTCCCTGTCTCCCCTGCCCAGGTCATTATAGCACAAGGCAGCCACCGGCAACATGTAAACAAATGGATGTGAAATTTATTTATAGACACTGAAATTTGAATTTCACATAATTTCACATATCACGAAATCTTCTGCTTTTGGTTTCATTTTCCCCAACCATTTAAAAAATGTAAAACCATTCTTAGCTTAGAGGCCTGATCTGGGCCACAGGCTGTACTTTGCTGGGCTCTGGTCTAAAGGAAAGAACAAAACAAGCTTTTATCTCATGTTTTCTTGTGAATAAGACAGAGCTATATAGAGGCATGGCTCTTTATATACTGATTTTTCTTCTTAATTTTTTTAAATTGGGAAATATGGCTCCCCAAAAGTATATGAAAATGTAAACATACAGTTAAAATTCAATAAAAAGGGCTCCTGGGTGGCTCGGTTGGTTAGGCAACTGCCTTCGCCTCAGGTCATAGTCCTGGAGTCCTGGGATTGAGTCCCGCATCAGGCTCTCTGCTCGGCGGGGAGTCTGCTTCTCCCTCTGACCTCTCCCCTCTCAAGCTTCCTCTCCCTCATTCTCTCTCAAATTAATAAATAAAATCTAAAAAAAAAAAAAAGTCAATAAAGAGATGAGCACATACCATCCAGGCCCATCACAATTTATTAAATACCCTATAATATAGGTCTGTACCTACAGGTGTTACTTGCAAGCCCCAAGTGGAGACTAATTTATTGTCCATATAAGTATACATTCCCTTGTTCATCTTTATGTTACTGCCTTTGTATAAGTCCCGAATACATTTTCTGACTTTTATACTACATACAACGACATCACAGTGAATATGTCTATGCGTTCTGCTTTTTTCAGAGACAGATTTTTTTAAAATATTTTATTTATTTATTTGACAGAGAGACACAGCGAGAGGGAACACAAGCAAGGGAAGTGGGAGAGGGAGAAGCAGGCCCCCCCGCAGAGCAGGGAGCCCCATGGGGGCTCCATCCCAGGATCCCAGGATCACGACCTGAACCAAAGGCAGCCGCTTAACGACTCAGCCACCCAGGTGCCCCCAGAGAAAGCAAGATTAACTCAGATGATTGGTTCTTTTATTTCCACTGCCCTGCGGGTTATTTTTTAGTTAAATTCGTCAAAGAGACCTTTGTTCATGTAGTTCATTGTAAATATTATAAACATTGTTGCTAAAACCGATTTTGATAAGTCTCTGCATGGATTTCTTTTGCAATAGAACTGCTGGGTTGTACAATCTACTTAAGTTCAACAGAAAGTGTTGTAGGGAGCACCAGGGGGCTCAGTCTGTTCCGTATGGGACTCTTTTTTTTTTTTTTTAAAGATTTTATTTATTTATTTGACAGAGAGAGATCACAAGTAGGCAGAGAGGCAGGCAGAGAGAGGGAGAGGGGAGCAGGCTCTCTGCTGAGCAGAGAGTCCGATGCGGGACTCGATCCCCGGACCCTGAGATCATGACCCGAGCCGAAGGCAGCGGCCCAACCCACTGAGCCACCCAGGCGCCCCCCGTATGGGACTCTTGATCCAGCTCAGGTCTTGATTTCAGGGTCATGAGTTCAAGCCCAGCATTGGGCTCCAGGCTTGGCGTGGAGCCCACTTTAAAAAAAAAAAAAAAGTATTTTAGACTGGACAGTATTGTATGATTCCTTTAAATGGAATTTCCAGAAGAAGCCAATCTATAGACAAGAGGGCAGATCAGTGGTTGCCTGGGGTTGTAGGTGGGACAGGAAATTCACTGCAGGCAGCCAAGACAGAACCTTTAGGGATGGTGGAAATGATCTAACACTGGACTGTGGTGACAATTGCACAACTCTAAGTTTGTGGAAAATCACTGAATATTCACAGTGGATGACTTTTCCAGCAGGTAAATTATGCCTGAATGAATCCCTGAAGGCAGGAAAGGGGGAAGGAAGGTAAAAGACATCACAGGTCTTGGGTGTCCCCAGCTGCCCGACACCCAAAAGCTCTGCTAAGTTCAGCTTTTGGGGGGTTGGGGAGGAGCTGGGGTCAGGGGACCCAGCCTGTGGATGAGAGGGCTGTCGTGCTTGGCCTGCTCCGTGCAGTCCCACCATCTGCCTTTTCCACTCACTGTTTTGTTCACGAATCTGGGTGCATTTAGGCCCCCCTCCCCATCTGCCCAGACCATGACGAAGGAGCGCCTTGTAGAGGAAAAGGACTCTGCCTGGGAGTCAGGATCCCTGGACTCCACTCCAAGGAGTGGCGGGCAGGGAGGGATGAATGAGGCTTTGGGATTCCTTCCACCGCCCCGTGCCTTCCTACAGGTGCAACATGGGAATTTGTAACAGTTGGTTTAAAAAACATGCCAAGCCCCTTCTAAGTGCTTTACAAATATTAACTACTTTCATGCCCACGACAACGCTGTGCCGTGGGCACTATTTTCCGTTCCATAGCAGAGGAAACAGGCACAGAAAGGCTAAGCAAGCTGCCCAAGGTCACACAGCCATCTAAGGGGCGCGATGGGATTCCACCCCGGGCTGTCCCGCACCACACCGGTCTCTAAGCCCTAGGTGGGGAGGCGTCCCTGTACTGGCGGGGTCGTGACTGTGGGTTCTCGTCTGTCCTCCCCACCGGGACGCAAACTCTGCGAGCGGCGACTTGTCCGGCGCACAGCGGGAGGTATGGATGACCGTTGCAGAGAGAACAGAGACGTAGGACTCAATGTGGCCGCATCCCTTCCTGACCCCCCCGAGCCCTCCTGCCGCGCTCTGCTCGGGGAGCTGAACTCCTGGCCAGGGTCTCCAGCCCCGGCAAACTGGATCCTCGCGGCGATGCGGGACCCAGTGGAAACCCGGGCCTGGACCGTGGGACGGAGCAGAACCCGCTCGCGGCGGGGCACGAGCGCCACCTGGCGGCCGAGTTCCGCCAACACAGCGGCGCCGGGAGACCGGGAAGGTTTGCTCTGGGCGAGGTGGGATCGCGTCTGAAAGGGAGATGCTCTCGCAAGTCCTCCCGAGGCTGGGGTCCGTCTTTCCAGACTTTTCTCACCGTGATGCACAGTAAGAAATCATTCCACATTAACATAGCTTCAGGAAATAACCCGGTACGGTATGATTTTTTTTTTTTTAAGATTTTATTTATTTGACAGACAGAGATAGGCAGAGAGGCAGGCAGGTTGAGAGGGAAACAGTCTCCCTGCCGAGCAGAGAGCCCGGTGCGGGGCTCGATCCCAGGATCCTGGGATCCTGACCCGAGCGGAAGGCAGAGGCTTTAACCCACTGAGCCACCCAGGCGCCCCGTCTTCAGGTTTAGTTTTTTTCTGCTGACAAAAGATCACGATGGAGAAAGGGCTAAGCACCCAGACCGCCCCCTAGCGGTATTAGTCCACCACCTTGTGCGGTCGCCGTCTCACATTTCAAGATAAACTGGGCTCAGAGGTGAAGACACCCGTCCCAGGCCACACAGGTTTCTGCCTCGGTGACTTCCTGCGTGTAGACTCTACAAACACAAGTAAGCTTTCTCATCAGATCAGGAAGTCTATAGCTTTTTCCTCTTTTCCCATATGCATGACGGGAAATTAAAATCCCATGACTCTGATGGATTAATTATTTTACAAATAAAACTAGTGAGCCCACGTGGAATTAAATGGTACCCGGACCGCAAGCACGAACGAACATCGGAAATGGCTGAGCGTGGAACGTGGCGACCCCTGCTGGCTACCCAGACACACACAGGCTCACCGGGAAGCTTAATTCCAAAACGGGAATTTTCTTTTAAAAGTCTGAAGGTACACCAAAATACTCTACAAAGATTTGAATTAAGAGAGAACATAATTTGCTATTCTTCCTCATATTCTCATTTACTTTTTTTTTAAGTAGGCACCGTGCCCAGTGTGGGTCTTGAACTCACCACCCTGAGATTAACAATGGCGTGCTCTTCCTAAGGAGGAGGCCAAGCACCCCTCCTAGTCTTTTAAATTTTGCTAAACCGTTTTATTGATTCAAAAAGGAAGTAATATCCTTCCTAGAGTCGTATGACAAACATACTCCCTTACCGTTCAAATGTTTGTGCTTTGGTTAGGAATTTCTTCATAAATTTCGTACGTAAAATTCTGTACCGAGAATTCGCCACTTGTGCAATAAAAGAATGACGGGTACCACCGGCCTCTTAGTCTTGTGGAGAAAATATGCCTTAATGCTTCTGTGCACTGGTAGAATTTCACCCGTAGAGAACACACAACTTGTCATTCCGGATTACCCGTATTGGAAAGTGCACGTGCAAAAGTTAGAAAGTGCGATTAAAATCTTTTGCTCCTATAACTGACCCTGCGATGTGTGTGTGTGTGTGTGTGTGTGTGTGACAGTAACCTATGTGATTGCAACATCACTAAACACCCGCAGGTTCAGGGCTATTGCACTGAAATAGGTAGGTGATAATTCATGTTTCCAGAGGCAAGGTCAAAGCCAACATTAATGGCACATTTTGGGTGGTTACTGAAGCCAAGGCCAAACTCAGATGTGCCCCAACATTACCCCCTGACTCCCCGCCCGTGTGGAGGGCATTTAGAGCTTCCATGTAAAGCGGGAATCCACACCTTCTTTTCTAGCTCTGGACCGAGGTCCGAGAAAACCCCCTGCAGAGAAAAGTTCCTTAAAACCTCTGTGATCTAGCAAAGGAGCGAAAATGGGACAGTGCTAGACCTCACTGGCTTGAACCTTTTAAAAAAAAATAATTAATCTAAAGACGGGGATTAACATACACTAATTCGGGAAAACCCCACTTTTGCTAAAGTTTTCCGTGGACCAGCTCATTTCTTCGCACAACAAGCCTTTGAGGCGTGTGCTACCATCAACCTATTTTAAGGAGAGTGAGGCGCAGAGTATTACCTTCCTTGATTGGGAGGGTGTTGATGGATTATCTGTCTGGATTTGGTCAGATTAAATTTAGACAGGGAATTCAGCAGGACAGGTCTCCCTGGATAAGAGGGACCCACGGTGTTCTAATCCCCCTCCCTCTCAAACCACCCCACAGCAGGAAGAGGATAGTCTGCTTTATCTCTGTGACCCTAGTGTTAGGGAGGTCCTCAACTATTTTCTCCCTCTCTCCTTCCAGGCAACAGACAGACTGTCCTTCCCACCATCCCTCCTCTTTGAAGTTACACATTGTCCAATGACCTGCTTGGGCCAAAAGATGCGAGCGCAAGTGACATGTTTTGTATCCAGGCAGAAGCTGTAAGTCACTGAGGCTTTGCCACTTTCTCTTCCCAGCCCCTTAGAACCAGCAACATTCCGGAGAGATGCTGTTCCCTCGGCCTGGGTCACAAGAAGGATGTGGGGCAGAGCCCTGAGGTGACCCACAAAAGACCAGTAACACTGGCAAGTAATAAACCATTGCACGAGGCCACTGAGATCCTGGGTTTGTTTGTTACTACAGCATAACCCAGCCTATCCTGACTGATACATCCTAGTCTTCATTAGAGCCTGAAATGTGACAGTCTCAAAAAAAGGGGGGGGGAGGGGCAGGAGGGAGCCTGGGTAGCTCAGTTGGTTGAGTGTCTGACTCTCCGTTCCGGCTCAGATCGTGGTCTCTTGGGATGTGGGATCCAGCCCTGCGTCCGGCTCCCCGTGCAGCAGGGAGTCTGCTCGAAGATTCTCTGTCCCTCCCCCAACTCACGCTGTCTCTCTCTCTGTCTCTTTAAAATGAATAAATGAATCTTAAATGAGTGCATGAATGAATGAATGAATGGG
Organism: Martes martes; assembly: GCF_963455335.1. Lineage (NCBI taxonomy): Eukaryota > Metazoa > Chordata > Mammalia > Carnivora > Mustelidae > Martes > Martes martes. Next base: position 50,827,241 of record NC_137905.1, read on the forward strand.
AATAGGGACAAGGTCATAAATGTCTGGGCTGGAGGTAGAGGAAACTGCCTTGTCTCAAGCTTGCTCGCACACACACTTGTAACCAGGCTGGAGTCAAAGTCAGGCTCTGACCTTTATTTCCTATGGTCACAGCTCACTCTGCCCCTGACGTCACTGTTCCAGTTCTCGCCCCGACGCTCAGTACTGGGGGCTACCGGGGAGGGTGAGGAAGGAGGAGCTACAGAGACAGGGACATGAGGTACAAGGAGAGCCTGGAAGACAGACGCAGGAGCGGGGATTAGGGGTGCGGAAGCAGAAACAGGAGGTGGGGTGCAGGGGAGGACAGCTGGGGAGGTTAGGGCAGAGCTGGGGAGAGGCAAACCCAGGACAGAGACACGCTGAACGGGAAGCCGGGAGAACAGGAAATTGGGAGACAGGAAGGGAAAGGCGGGCTGGGAACTGAAAGGGGCCAGGAGACAGAGCTGAGGTCTCACGTGGTGAGGCGTGGACAGAAACTGACGGGGACACAGTGCTGGGCAGGTGCAGACAGACGTGGGGCAAGAGAGACGTGGAAAGTCTGGGGAAATCTCGAGGCAGGGAGGTGGAGCCCCGGGGTCGGGGCGGGGGGGGGGGGGAGGGAAGGGCGCCCTAGTCTTTGCTGGTGGTGGAGCCCCGGCGGGCGCTGGAAGTGTGGCGCGGGCTGGAGACTTGGCCTCTGCTGGACCCGAGGCCTCCACTCAATTCCGACCCCATGCTTCTGCTCTCCGCGCCCGCGTGGCTCTCGTGGACGCCGCTGGACGCCCCGTACCCGGTGGACCCCGGGTAGTTACTCGAGCTGGAGGTCCTGAAGGTCACGTGGCCCCCCGCCGAGCCCCGGCTGGAGAGCGGAACCCCCATGGCGCCGGTGGAACCAAAGGTCACGTGGCCTACGCTGGAGCTGGGGTCCCCGAAGGCGACCCGGCCGACATTGGAGCCGGTGGCACGGCCCCCACTGGACGCCAGGATGCCACTAGTCCTCTGGCTCAGGATGGAGCTGGGCATGACGCTGGGGCTCTTGGCGATCCCCACGGGTGAGCCCGAGGAGACCCGCTGGGTGCCCGAGAGGCTGGGTACGCTGGGCGCGCTCTCGACCTTCCGCACGGCGTCCGCCAGCTCCTTCAGCTGCTGCTCCCGCGCCTCCAGCTGCGGGGGAGGCGAGTCAGCAACCCCGGAAGGGGGCCGAGGTCCGGCCCCGAGCCCGGCAGGCCCCCATCCTCACCAGCTTTGTCACTTGGTTCCGCAGCTCTTCCTTGCTCATCGGGGCATCCTCTTTGGCCTCAAAGCCTGGGGTGTCCTCCCTAAAGTGGGAGGAAGGCGGGAAGGGAGGACACTGGTAGCCACAAAAGGCCGAGAGCTCCTCATTGCTCTGGACAGAGACCGTTAGCCGCGCTCTGGCCGGCTTGGGGGCCTTTGGCCTTTTCGGTCTACCTGGGGCCAGCTCAGTCCTCTGGAGCCCCGACTCCTTCCAGTGCCTCCAGAGCACCCACACTCACCCTCTGTACCCAAGAGCCGCCTCCCCAAACCCTCCACCTCATTCTTTGTCCCCTCTGCCCCCATGGAACCGAATTCCGCTTCCCCTCCTTCCTGCCCCGTGCCTCACTGGTTGTCAGGGAGCTGGGGTGTGGCCATCCTCTTGGGGAGATCCTCAGGGCTCTGGCCCAGAACCAGGAGGGCGGTGCTAACCAAGCTGGGGGAGCTGTAGTTCTAGAAGGCGGATAAACCCGTGGTCAGCTCATCCCCAAGGCCCCAGCTTCCAAGATTCAGGCTCCCTGTCCCCACCCCCCTCCCCGGGACCTCCTGCCTCCCCACCTGAAAATCTAAGTAGGCCTGCACAGACAGGAGCTCGACCAGCCGCTTCTCGATGAGGCCCAGGAAGAGGCCAATGTCCTTGTCTCGCATGTGGGTCTTGACCCCTAGGAGGTCTTCGATGACCGTGTTGTCACACTTGGCCCTGGTGAAGAGCTGCTGGATGGCTGAGGGGGGAGGGGACAGGCTGTCACAGGCTTGCTAGCCCCTGGGGGGCCCGTCCTCTCTTGCCCCCCAGTCTCCGCTGCCCCGTCAGCCAGGCAGGCAGCAGGAGAGCGTGGCCAGGGGCCTGGCCACGGGGCTCAGAACCACAGAAGGCAAAAATCGAGGGAGGTCAACGGAAAAGCTGGCAAAAGCACTGCCAGCTCTCAAGGCCGCCTTCTTCTTTTGTTTTTTTTTATTTCATGTTGTTCAGTTCGTCTCAAGGCCTCCTCCACACAGCTCCATCAGAAACACCCGACGTCCATCCCGCCCAGCGACCCCAGAGAGGCGCTCCCGTGCGTGCTCTACGGGAGAGGTCGGAGGCCAGCCATGCACCACCAAGGCTGCCTTCTTTGTTTTTTTCAATACTGGCCCCCACTTGCACCCGGCTGATTAGCCGTGGCCCTTGGCTGGCCCACCGGCCACTGTCATGACCCACCCTTGGCTCTCACAGTTGGCCAGAGCGTGGCCCGCTTGTATCTAGTTACTCTTTCAGGCGAACTGGCTATTGTTAATGACATTAGAAAGCACCCGTGACCTTGACACAGATCTGCAGCCCACGGCACTGCGTCCCCACCACTTGCCCCCCGAGCTGCCTCCCCTTAAGCTCCCGACTCCTATGTAGTTTCCCCCTGGGGTCCCTCCCTGAACATCCCCCCACAATGCTCACGCTGGGCTCAGGGGCATCCCCAAACCCACTCCTTCTCCCAAGTACCCCTCCCAGGCCAGACCCTGTGCGACCCCCTCCATCACTGCCCATCTGTCTGATACCTCTGCGTCCCATCCCTCCTCTCCATTTTCCTCTTCTTCCAACACCCTTGTCCATGGCCTCTCCTGCTCACAGCCCTCCCATGGCTCCCCAGTGCCCCAGCCCAGCACCTCTTCAGAATCTGCCACCCTCCCCCCCCACTCACACCCTTGCTCCCCTTCTCCACACAAACAGCCTACACTCCTACACGTATTTCCAGGCATTGCCCCCACCTGCTGGGACCACCCCCGACCCCCAACTTTTCAGTGAAATCCTCATCCTTCAGAATCAGCCTTGGGCATCTGGGTAGCTCAGTGGGTTAAGTCTCTGCCTTCGGCTCAGGTCATGATCCCAGGGTCCTGGAATCGAGCCCCGCATCAGGCTCCCTGCTCAGCAGGGAGTCTACTTCCCCCTCTCTCTCTGCCTGCCTCTCTGCCTACTTGTGATCTCTCTCTCTGTCAAATAAATAAATAAATAATCTTAAAAAAAAAAAAAAAAAAAGAATCAGCCTCAAGCATCACCACTTCCAGGAAGCCCACAGCCACCCGGGCAGAGCCCACTTCAGCCAGCAGCAGGTGATGCGTCGGCTCAGGGCGCCCACATTCACGAGGGCCCCACCTTGGGCTTGGGGCTCTGCTCTTGCCATCTTGTTTAACAAAGGGCCCTACCTTTTCACTCTGTCCTGGGCCCAGCCAATCCCGGCAGCCTTGAGGCTCCTACGCTGCCTGCCGTCCTAGGCCCTGGGACAGTCATGAGTACCCAGCCGCCCCCGCTGGTGTCCTTCCCAGCCCTGCCCTCGGGGCCCTTCTCACTATGCACCAGGCTCGGTGCAGCCCTTATGGTCATGGTCAGGACAGAGAAAAAGAGGCTCTTCCGGTATGAGAGCCCCTACGATGGAGCTGGCTGCAAACCCAGGGCAGCGGGATTCTGGGAGGACGGCAGGATGGACGGCAGGAAGGATCTGGGACGGACAGACAAGCCAGCACACAGAGACGCTGTGGAACGCCTCCCCGAGGCGGGCCGCGGGCTGGGCCCTCCGGGGGGGCTCATCGCGTCCTCCCACAGGAAACAGCTGGGCCCGGCGCTCACCGGCCTTGAGCCTCTCCAGCCGTCCCCGCACGTCCTGGAAGTTGGCCTCCACGCCGAGGGCCTCCGCGTGCACCTCGTCCGCGCGCTGCTCCAAGTCCTTCCTCTCCTGCTCTTGCTGCGCGCGCACGAGATCCTCGTTGGCGCGCGTGCTCGCCAAGGCCTTCTGCATCTGCGGGGCGGGGCAGGTGCCCGTTGCCAGGGGGGCCGCTCCGGGAGGCGCGGAGGAGATGGGGGAGGGGGAGCGGAGGGGGGAGGAGGCCTTCACTCACCTTGTTGATCTCCTCCTGCAGATGCTCCAGCTGCGAGTTCTGCTCGTTGATGAAGGTGAACTCGGCGAAGTTGCGCTCCTCCACTGGAGAGAGGCGGGAGACGCGGGTCCGGAGGGACGCACAGGACGGGGAGAGAGAGATGTTGAGAAAGACGACACAGACACAAGCGCGCAGAGACAAAGAGAGACGGAGACGGGGAGGTAGAGGCCCAGGAAACCAGAGGGGACGCAGAGGAAACCGGAGCAAGTCAGAGTAAGAGAAAGCGACGGCGGCCAAATCAAGAGAGACCCAGAAACACTGAGAGACGCAGAGACACAGAGGAAGAGAGGAGAGGGAGACAAAACAGCAGAGGTAGGGAGAGAGCCCAGGACCCGGGAGAGGACAGCAACAAGCACCCGGAGGGAGAAACACAGAGGCTGAGGGAAGATGTGGAGAGAGACCGGGAGGCCAGGAATGGGGAGCGGGGGGCGGGGAGACAGACGCACCCAGAAAAAAACGGACCTAAAGACACACGAAGGGGATTGAGAGACGCAGACCAGAGGGAGACGCACACAGAAGGAAGGGCTCAGAAGGCCCGAGACGGGGAGGGAGAGAGACTGGGGAGAGGGCTAGAGGCGCAGAGGCAGGGCGGGCGGAGAGGAGTGAGGAGGACGCGCCTGACGCCCCGAGTCTTCAGCGCAGGTGCCGGAGTCCCCAGGGCCCAAGCGGAGGCCCTCGGTGACCGTGACGGAGCTCAGCCTGCGCCTGATCGGTGGGGGCGGGGGGAGGCGGGGGTCCCGCGCCGGGAGCCCCCCACCTCCGCCCCGCCGGCGCGGCCGCACTCACTCTCCAGGTACTTCTCCACCAGCAAGTCCGGGTCGCTCTCCCCCGTCAGCTGGGATAGTTTGTTCATGGCGTCCTCGCAGCGCATCACCAGCTTCTCCTGGGAGGTCTTCCGGAGGCCCTCGGCCACCTCCCGGGCTGGAGAGAGGGAGGGGCGCTGAGACCCGCACCCGCGGCGGCCTGGGGCGCGCAGCGGGGTCTCGGGGGTTGCTGAGCTCAGGCCGCGCGCGCCCCGCCCGCTCCGCCCGGGGGGAGATCCTGAGCCCTTGGGGCGGACGGCGGGGGCCTCACCGCGCTTCTCGCGCTTCTCCACGACCGCGGGGTCCGGCAGCCGATCGCTGTTCTTGAACTTGAGGAAGCGGTGCAGCTGCTCCAGGTGCGCGATCTGCCGCTGCAGTGTCTGCACCTCCGCGTCTTTCTGGGCCACCTCCTTCGCCGCCCTCTCCCGCAGCAGGTCCATCTTGCTCTTGGCCTCCTCTCTGCCGGTGGGGGTGGGGGGGGGTGTGAGCCCCGGGGTCGGGGAGACTGGGGGATCCGGGTCAGCCTGGGATCGGTCTCGGGGCGCGGACGGAATCAGGTTGCAGTCTCCCCGAGGTCACAAAAGGCAGGAAACTTTCTGGGTTCCCAGAGGGGAGTCGGGTTGCAGGTGGGGGAGGGGCGGAGAGGTGGAATCGGGGGGGTCTGGGGGGTGTGCTGGGCCATGGAAGGGACTGATGGGACATGGCTGCTGTGCACTGCGGGGCCAACGGTGTGAGCCCGGGAACAGGAGGCGGGACAGCGAGGAGGGCACAGTCAGAGGTCATACTCAGCCGGGAGCGGGGTGGACCCAGGGGAGAAGGTAATGGAGCTGGAGCTTGGGGGTCCTGTGGTTGGAAATATAAGGGGCCTGGACCATTGGGGGCCTCATGTTGGGCAGTTGGATGACATCACCAGCGCTGAAGCGCCCGCCCTGTTGGGGTATGGGGACACTCTAGAAGCTTCAGTCACTGAGCCCCTTCTGACCTGCCCGTGGGAAAATGTGGCCTTTAAGCTTTTGAACACAGGGCTGCTCCTGTGTTCTGTAAACCCTGTAAATCCCAAGGGTCCCAAACCTACTTCCCAGGACACAGGATCACAGTCAGAGGGTCATTTTGTTGGGAGCACGGCCGGCCAGTGTCCTCATGTCCCTGCCCATGGACCATTCTAGTTCCCACCCTCGAACCCTTGCCTCCACCCACGGCTCCAGCTTCTTGTTCCGGTCAAATTCCTTTATAAGACCTGCACACATCAACCCATCCTCCTCGGTGGGACGCCTCCCCTGGCGCCCACCAGCCTTGGCCCCAGTGACCCCTCCAGGTGCTGGTGGCCGTCCTTCAGGGATTAGGACTCACAGTTCCTTCTGTGCCCTGGGCTCCATGCCAAACCGAGGGGCAGGGAAGAGGGCCCCTGAATTCCTGAGAGCCGGGCCATGCCTTCATTACGGTCATGTCACAGTGGAGGAAACAGGCTCAGAGAGGGGATGCGACCTGCTCTGGTCTGACAAGGAGGTGTTGGAGATGCTGCCTGGCCCTGCCTTCTGGTTGAGACCACCCTGTCCTGGTACCCAGCGCCCCCGCACAACCCACATCAGCTGGAGGAGCAGTGGTCGAGGCGCTCACCACGCAGCCAGGCCACCATGGGTGGCACTTGGCAGAAGAGAGGAGCCGGCCCACTCAGATTCTCTCTCTCCGAAGAAGCCCAGTTGGGAAGAGCTAAGAACGGAAGAGCAGGGAGCTGCATCTAGAAGGATGCGCGGAGAGAAGCCACAGGTCAGGTTCTGAAGGTCAAGTTCGGATGAAGTCAAAGCTGAGCGTGAGCAGAAACCACCAGACAGAGTCGGGGCTCTGACGGGGTCGCGGTGGACCAAAGACAAGAAACTGTAGCATCAACCACAAGAAGGAAGGAAGGAAGGACTGATCTGGGCTACAACGTGGGTGAACTCTGAAAGCGATACGTTCAGTGAAGGAAACCGGACACCAAGTTATATGCTGCACGGTCCCGCTGCCGGGAGATGCCTGGAACCAGGAAGTTGGTAGACACAGGAAGGAAACCAGTGGTTTCCAAGGAACTGGGGAAGACAGAGTGACTGCCTATTGGGTACCAGCTTCCTTTTGGGGTGATGAGAGCGTTTTGGACCCAGATAGAAGCGAGTGTCGTAGATGCCACTGGACTGTACATTTTAACGTGGTGAATTTTGTTATGTGCATCTTAGCAAAAAAGGAAGGGACGAAAGGAAGGGAGGGAGGTAGCGAAAGAGAAAGAAAGAAAGAAAGAAAGAGAGGGAGGGAGGGAAGAAAGGGAAGGGGGGGGAGGGAATGAAGGAAAAGAGAAAATCACAGCAACCCTCAGGTGGATTTGGGCTATCGCAGATGTCCTGAGGAATCACGCAGCGTGGGTGAGCAGAAGTCATGAGGCAGAAAGAGACACCGAGTAGGTATCTGAGAATGGGACCTAGGAAACCACTGGGAGCAAGAGAACAGGGCGCAAGCTCAGAAAGGAGCTGAGCCCGAGCAAAAGAGCAGGGAGCCCCTGCTGCCCCGCAACAGAGACGAGCCAACACGCACGACAGCCTGGGCTTCTGGATTCCACGCACGTGACTCCATCAGAAGGGGCCCGAGAGGATCTCTGTCCCTTTGGGCCAACACTGAGAAGGAACCACCTAACTATTCTCAGGCCCCGATGCCTCCCGGCCTCTGGCCCCTGTACCCCCCCCCCCCCGCCGCCCCCGCCGCCAGGAGCCGCCAGTACTGGCTTGATTCCTTCTCTCCACACCCCACATGCTCAGGACTGCTAACAGACTGGGGCCCAAAGAAGTGGGTCCACACAGCCAAAGAGTGTTGCCTGAGGACCTGGGATGTCAGTGGAGGAGGGAAAGGGGCCCCTTATAAAAAATAACAGGTTGTGACAGTCTGTTCCTGGTTCTGACCCCTCCTGCCAAAGCCTTAGGGCAAGGTTCATAGTACATGAGCTCCCTGGAGGCCTGGGGGCGCAGGGGGCGGGGTGGGGTGCCCTACCTGACGGTGTAGGCAGCCGCAGAGGAGACCATTAGGGAGCTGACCATGTGTCGCAGAAGCTCGATTTCCTGCGAGAGAACAAAACCAATGTCCTTCCTACAGCCTCCTCCCTGTAACAGGGCTCTCCCTTCAGCCCCGCGGCTCTCCTGACATCCAGGTGTGTGGACCTTCCCCATTAACAGCCAGCAGGTGAGGGCGGGGATCCTAAGAGGTACCAAGAACACTGGCTGGGAAATTGACGAGCTGGGAAACTGACGAGCTGGGATGCGGGCTCGCAGGGCTTCTCCCAGCGGAACCCTAAAAGCACCACCTAACTTTGTGGTCCGCTTCAGAAACATGCTTGAATTTCGCAGTGGTGACCACACGAACCTGTTTTCTAGTTCCAAAGAAATGTCTTTGCAGTATTATGGGTTAAAAAAGGTTCTTTTCGGGAGAAAGATGGGAGGAAATTATATATATATATTTGAACACACAGGTGATGTGTGTTTGTGTGTATAGATAGATAGATATCCAATATACATATATGCACATAAAATGTGTACACACACAGTCGTTCACGTACACACGTATATGAACACACGAGCACACACACGCACACAGGGATCGAAGTGGGAGAGATGGAAAGGAAATGGTGTTTCTCTGGAATATCTTTTGGAGTAGTTTTGTCTTGGGAAATCCTCTTAAAGGCTCACGTATTCAGGGGCACCTGGGGGGCTCAGTCCTTTCGCATCTGCCTTCCACTCAGGTCACGATCCCAAGGTCCTGGGATTGAGTCCCGCATGGGGCTCCTTGCTCAGGAGGAGCCTGCTTCTCCCTCTCCCTCTGCCTGCCTCTCGCCCTGCTTGTTCATGCTCGCTCTCAAATAATTGAATAAATCTTAAAAAAAAAAAACAACAACAACAACCAGGGGCACATCAAAAGCACACAGAAGCCAGCTTGAAGGGCCCCCACTAGCTCCCACTGACTTGTCTCCCTGATCTGGGATGAGTTGAACATCACCACGCATGATGACCTCCGTTCAGTAAAGGATGAACCCACAGATGCTTACCGATAACACACAAATACCCAGAGGAGGATGAGAAGCTCTTCCTTACGTACGCTCTCTTACACGCATAGGAGGAACGAGAGAGGTGGGGGAAAAAGATCCCCATTCGGCACCCATCGTGACAGTGATAATCATCGGGCAAGAATCATTATCGGAGGCCCCAGCAACAGAGTGGAAATGTGTCGGGGAGCAATATATCTTCGTGGTCTCCGAGAATCTCCACTTACTCCTCACCAAGAGAAAACTCACTGGAGAACCACGGCTGACCCAGGGATCAATGTGGACTTCGATCACTGAGGGGATAAAGGCCATCTCGTGCCTCCTGCTTAATGAGCCCCCAGGACCCAACATCACCTCTGTGCTATTCCCCCCCAAACGCACCACACGAATCTCATCGTGAAGAAAGATCGGACAGACCCATGTCGAGGGACTTTGTACGACACAACATTCCAAAATGTCAAAGTCATGACTACAAAGCGGGGCCGAGGGATGGTTCCAGAACAGAGCCTGGGACAGCCAAATGCAGTGTGGGACCCTGGCTGGAAGCCTAGAGCAGGAAAGTCAAATTAGCTGTAAGGGACGTCATCGGGACCCTTGGAGAACTTTAAACAGGGACTACATAGAATTGTAATAGCACTGAAGTTCCTGACTTGGATAAGCGCCCTGTGTTTCTGCAAGAAAATGGTCTTATTCTTAGGACCAAAACACGCTGAAGTTCTTGGGGGCATAGTGTCTGCAGTGTGCTCTCCATAGTTCAGCAATCGTGATAACAAATCATTTTCGGTAAAAATAATAGAGAGAGAGAGAGAGTGAATATGGCAAATTATCAGTCTTGGTGAGGGCTGGAGTGCTCTGTACAGGGGGAGCGGAGGTGGGAGGAAAAGGGAAAGGCCCTCACAGGACACCAACCGTTACGGATACACCCACAGAATGTAAACGGTCTTGCTTGCTCATTGATTGCCCTGGCCGGTGATATTCAAAAGGACATGTCTGGCTTCTGCAAGTCTGAAGGAGGCTGCTTTTTTTTGTTAGAGGCATCCCGGAACCTTCTCGAGGTCTCCATTCCCCCTGGACCGCGTTAAACCCAGGACTCCGGCCGATTCCGTACTCCACTGTGCTGGAGTTGGCACGGTGACTCTTGCAACCTCTCCTCTACCCCGGCTGGGCAGAGGGGTCCCGGGTTTTAGGGCCACTCACCTTCTGCAGCTTGCGGTCCACGTTCAGGTAGCGGGTCCGCTCAATGCGCAGGAGGTCCAGCTCCTCCCGCAGGGCCGCGTTCCGCACCAGCTGGTTGTCAAAGCGACAAGTGACCTGGTGGGGGGTGGGGGGTGTACAGAAGTCTGAGGCCTGGCCTGCCTCCCTCTTCCGCGCTCTGACAAGGGTCAGAGGCGGAGCCTGTTCCCACTTTGGAGACCCTGAGAGCATTGCCCAGCCACCCCTTAAGGACCTCAGCACCACTCTCCTTTCCTTGGGAACCCTCCATCCGCCAGGACTGGGTCTCCTGATCCTTCTCTGGGAGCCCTGTGTTTGAGGCCCGCCTCCCTCCTGGAATCTGGTCCATCGTTCCTGGAACTTGAGTTCCATGAAACTCGCCCCTGCTCAGTTTCCCCCCCAACGCCCAGAGATCGGGTCTGGAAAGAGCCAAGAGGCTGACTCTCACCCTGTCCAACTGGTCTTCTAGAATCTTGATCCTTTGCCGGATCTTGACTTTCTGATCCAGGATGACCCCCGGGGCCCTGACTTCCTTACCTGGGGCAAAGATCCGGGTCTCCCACTCCTGGATCTGGAGGAAAGAGGAGGATACCTACTTGTTGGCTGAATGTGGAGAGACTGAGGCACCAAGAGAGGGTGAGTGGCTGAGTGTAGCTGTCCTCTCCCATCCTTGTGGCCCCAGGCATCTGTCCTACCCTTCTGCTAACGATGCCCAACCTTCCATGTGGTTCTGGCTTCCAGTCACAACAAGGCACCTCGCCAGCCACATGACCTAGGTCCCAACAGTCACGGTGCTTGTCCTAGAGAGGGACAGGTTGCCTGACCCAAGCTGAGCCAGCCTCAATCCCTTCCCGGTATATTGGGGGAAATGAGCCGAATGCATGGGGCTCTGAGACTTCCACAATCATATTCCCCAGCACACGGGGGCTCCTGGGAGGAGGAGGCCAGTAGACAAAGTGGAGACAAGAGACTGAGAGATGGTGAGAATGAGCTCTGGCGCCATTAGAATCCCTGGGTCTGGTTATGGGTGAAACCTCTCCCAAGCCGTCCTCATTTCTGTGTTCATCATTATGTATTTGGGGCAAGGCATCTCTCCAGTTAAACTGGAAGCTCCACGAGAGCAGACTTTTGTTTTCAACAAAAACCTACAAAGTAGGTGCTCAATAAAACATGCAGCTTGAATGGATACATGAACTGCTAAAGACTGTGTCTTTCACGTGGGTGGCTCAGTTGGTTAAGTGACCGACTCTTGATCTCAGCTCAAGTCCTGATCTCAAGGTCGTTGAGTTCAAGCTCCATATTGGGCTCTACGCTGAGTGTAGACCCAACTTTAAAAAAAAAACAAAACTGGGCTTCCTAATGTGTGTGCTTTTAGGGGTTGGTTTATGTCCTGTCCATAGCCCACACTCCCACCACTGCAGATTCTTCTGTTTAAGTGCAAATCCCCAATACCCCAAAAGAGTGGGTCTTTGCAGAGATAATCCAGTTAAGATGATGTCCTTAGGGGGGACCCTGGTCCAATATGACCAGTGTCCTTACGCAAAGGGGAGATTTGGACAGACATGCACACAGGGAGAATGCCACCCGGCCAACACTTCCAGCCTCTAGAACAGTGGGACAATATATTCCTGTCATTTCAGCCACCCAGAGTTTGTGGTACTTAGTAACGGCATCCCCTAGAAAACTAACACGTGCCCCCCACCACCCCACAGCATCACTGACAACTCAAAGGCTGCACCACGAGGATGTTTAAGTCTGGGGGGGAGACACACCAACATGGTCAGACGCCACATGAGCTACGGCTCAAGGCAGTTCACAGGTTCAACACAAGGCAGCGCTATGTCCCTTTCGATGAGTCACATCTTTGTGAACAAGCATTTTTTAGCTGTTGCTGTGATAAAAAACCAAATACCCAAAAATGTGACCGGTGGGAGAAAGTGCCCAAGCGTACAAGGAATCTCTCTGTATTACTTTTTCCAGTTGCATGTGAAACTGCAATTATGCCAGTAAAATTTTCAGTTACAAAAAGAAGAAAGAAAGAAAAGCGAGTACTGCCCAGAAATCAGCACGAAGTAAGAGTGGTCAGTCTGATCTGACTCCAAGACCCAGAGGGACAAACATCCCACAGGCAAGTAATTGTGGCTTTGGAGAATGAAATACAGGGGTTTTTTGTGTGTTTTTTTCTACTTATGTATTCTCTTTTTTTCAAATGGTCTCTAGGTTGTTAGGATGAAAACACTGGTTTATTTAAAGTAGATCTGTTAGCAGAACAAGACTGGACCCCAGGACAGCTCTTGGAAGCTAACTGATTGTTCCATTTTTAGGAATTATATGAGTTAAATTGTTGGTAGCTTGGAATTAACCACTGTATTCATTTTCCTCTTTCTGCAAAACAAATTATCCCAAACTTGGTGGCTGAAAACAACACCCATCTATGATCTCGAAGTTTCCATGGGTCAGGGGTCCCGCACAGTTCAGCTGGATCCTCTCCGCAGAGTTTCCCAGACCTTCAGGGCTGCAGTCTCATCTGGGACTCACTGCGTGGTCCCCTGCCAGGTGGCTCTCTCCGTGGGATGGCCTCTTGCACCTTCAAGGCCAGCCAGAGAACACCTGTCTTTGGTCTACGTAGGGCCAGTCTAATAGAGCACACCTAATGAAGGGAGTGACGACGTCCCCTCCCGTCAGTCCCCTCCCCAGTGTACTGTATTTTGTTGGCCAGAAGCAAGTCACAGGTTCTATCCCCACTGAAGGGGCGGGTAGTACACGGTGCGGGTGGGAGGTCACCTTGGGATAGATTCACTACAGCCAAGAGGAGAATACAGGTTTCCCCATTCTCTGAAACTACAGCATTCCTATGAGACCCTTCATAAGCCAAACTGGCAGAAAGTGAAGAAGGAATTACCATTAGTTTATATGGAAAAAATGTATAGCATTCCCCTGGCCCCAAAATAACCTCTCTTAGGCTTTTCTGATACCTTAGGACAACCCTTGCTGACAGATGCAGGAAATAAACTGAGATGAAACACAGATGCTCAGAGACGGTGCAAAAACTAGCAGCTGGAGGCTGACACGCTGAGTGTGGTCCCCAGGAAGGAGCTTGGGGCGGGGAGAGGGGGGTGGCACACTCACTGCCTTCCTTCTGGAAGCTCCAGGCAATTTCTAGAAGCTGGATTCCTTGATTTATGCATTCCTTAGCTTGTGGCCACTCCAGCCTCGGCTTCTCTTCCTCACATCTACCCTCTCCATCTTCTCTGATTCTGACATTCCTACCTCGCCCCTAAGGACCCTTGCGATGAGGTGGGGTCCACCTGGACAATCCAGGGTAACCCCCCCATCTCAAAATCCTTAATCACATCTGCAGAGTCTCTTTTGCCATGTAAAGGAACATACTCACAGGTTCCTGAGATTATAGTGTGGACATCTTGTGTGGGGGTGGGGACCATTATTCAGTCTACCATATTTCCTCCAGTGAAATTTTTTTTTTCTTTATAGCTTTATCACCCATATATGCACCCCTAAGCAAAAGTTTAGCTTGGCCTGATTTTATATTTTATGTCAATGAGATTATGCTTCCTGTATGTTTTATGCCTTGCTTCCTCGTGGCTGTGTGTGATTCATTCATTTTTCATCACTGTATACTATTTCATGATACAAATACACCACAATTTATTTATTCATTCAAATACTGTCGGACATTTGGGTTACTTCCGGTTTGGAGTGGCTAGAGCGAGTAATGCTTCTTTCAACATTCCTTTACGTGAATCCTGGTTCTGAGGCACGTGCTCAGAAGTGTACTTGTGGGGCGAGAGGGAGCTTTAACAACAGATCTAAACCTGTTTTCTCTTAGAAGGTGACTTTGGCTTACTTTCTTCCAAAACGGTTTCCATGGAAACATACTGGGTTCAGGTAAATATGGAATGCCAGCTCTGTTCCCAGGCAACAGTGTTTATTATAAAAATGACCCCTGATTGGTCAACTACATTGGACTAGAAGGGCTGCAAGCTGGGCTCATCTCAAGGGCCAATATGACCAGCACTAAACAGAAACCTGGTTTCTCTTCTGGTTACTCCTTTTTAAAGTAGGCTCCATGCCCAACAAGGGGCTTGAACTCATGACCCTGAAATCAAGAGCTGAGATCAACATGTAGATGCTCAACTGACTGAGCCACCCAGGCGCCCCTGCAGGGTATTTCTTGAGTATGCTCCTCGTGGGGGCTTCGACTTAGACCCTATCCTCATGGCAGCAGTACCCAGATGTTCAAGGAAGGTGTGTTTGATGCTGTCATGCCAAGATGCTGCTGTTTCCTGCCCTCCATCATCCTGCAAAGTGAACCTGGTACCAAGTTCTGTAGCCCAGAGCATCCCGTGAGTGTGAATGTCAGGTGGAACCCCAAACTGCTTCTGGTGACCATGCCGAGTGGGGGTGGCCCCGAATCACAGTGTAGGTCTATCAGTAAATGTAATAGATAATGGGGGGATCTTTTCAAAATACATGTGACAACTTGTATACTCCCGACAACAGTTCGCTAGGTGTTCCCACTTGCTGCTTCTCTCCCCAACACTTGGTATTTTGGGACACTCATTTTTGCAAATTTGGTGAGTGTTTAATGGAATCTCACTGTGATTTTCATTTGCCCCTCTCTGATTACTATTGAGTGGTGAGTAATTCCTACATTTATTGGACAAATGAATTTCTTATTTTGTAATGTGTCAGCTCAAATCCTCTATTTTTAAAAACTCGGCTGACTCAGGCATGTGGATGGCTCAGTCAGTTAAGCGTTTGTCTTCAGCTCAGGTCATGATCCCAGGGTCTGGGGTCGAGTCCCGCATCAGGCTCGCTGCTTCGCAGGGAATCTGCTTCTCCCTCTGCCCCTCCCCCACTTGTTCTCTCTCTCCTTCTAATAAATAAATAAGATCTTTTAAAAAAATAAGCAAAATAAATACAATTGAGCTGACTCTTCAATAATTTGTAGGAGTTCCTTGTATGTCCTTGCTACTAGTCCTTTGTCAGCTACACGTGTTGCAAGTAACTTTCCATTCCATGACTTTGTACACTCTTTATGTTTCTTTTAACAGAAGTTATTAACCTTGAAGTCATAGGAAGCAACAATCTGTTCCTTTAGAAGTAGAGATTTCTATAACTTATTTAAGAAACCCTTCCCTACCTCCACACATCGAGATCTCTGATCCCTCTGGAATTAATTTGGGGGTACGAGGTGAGGTAAGGGTCTGGTTTCATCTTACAGTATGAACATCTAATTTTCACAGCACCCTTATCCTCTTTTTCCATTTCTTGAAGTCATACGTCAAGTGTCCACATGTGCGTTGGTCTCTTTCAGGACTCTCTTCTGTCCCACTGATCCATTTGATTAACCCTGCATCAATTGTAAGAATTTTATAATAAATCTTGATCAATGATACAGCAAATCCTTTCACATTGTTCTTCTTTTAAGTCAGTCTAAGTCATCTTGTCCATCACACTTCCATATAAACCTTAGAATCTGCTTGTCAGTTCCATCCATTTAAAAAAAATTTTTTTTCAGGGGCGCCTGGGTGTCTCAGTGGGTTAAAGCCTCTGCCTTCGGCTCAGGTCACGATCCCAGGCTCATGGGATCGAGCCCCGCATCGGGCTCTCTGCTCCGCGGGGAGCCTGCTTCCTCCTGTCTCTCTGCCTGCCTCTCTGACTACTTGTGATCTCTGTCTGTCAGATAAATAAATAAAATCTTTAAAAAAAAAAAAGAAAAGAAATGGCACAAGTCTTCTAAAAGCAGCAGTCAGTAGTAGATTGGAAATTTTAAATGCTGGTCCATTAACACATATAGTTTGTGAAAATCTATGTTGTCTACTTTTATTTTTTTTTTTTTGGTGCCAGAAAATGTCTGTTCTCTCTCATTCAGAGATAATATTTCCATTGGGTACCTGCTTTTTTTACTTTCTTAAAGATTTTATTTATTTATTTGAGAGCGAGAGAGAGCACAAACAGCGGGAGGGTCAGAGGGAGAAGCAGACTCCCTGCTGAGCAGGGAGGCTGACCTGGGACTCGATCCTAGGATCCTGAGATCATGACCTGAGCTGAAGGCAGATGCTTAACCTACGGAGCCACCCAGGTGCCCCTGGGTATAAAATTCTGACTCTGATGAGTTTCCATGAAAGACTGAGGAAAACCAATCCCAGCAGCCAACCCCCACAAAGCCACTGCACCACCACAAAACAGCCAGAAGTTTGGCACGTGTGAATCAGAATTCAGCTTCCAAAAGGAAGCTCGGGGAGCTCATGAGAGCAGAGCAAACAAACTGATTGAAAGTCAAATGGAAGAAAACTCTGTGGTAGGGGCGCCTGGGTGCACAGTTGGTTAAGCGACCGACTCTTGGTTTCAGTTCAGGTCGTGATCTCAGGGTCATGAGATCGAGCCCCACGTCAGGCTCCCCACTCAGCATGGAGTCTGCTTGAGTTTCTCTCTCCTTCTCCCTTTGCTTCCCCCACCACTCACTCACTCTAAAAAAAATAAATAAATAAAAATAAATAAATCTTAAAAAAAAAAATCAACTATGTGGTAGACAGAATGATGCCCCCCTAGCCGGCCAATATGTCCACATATCTTACTTAAGCCCAGAAACTTGTAAATAGATGGACCCAAATGGCAGAAAGGACCTTACAAATGTGATAAAGTTAAGGATTTTTGAGATGATTTACCTGAATGACCTGCGTGGCCCCAGGGTAATCACAAAGGTCCTTACGAGTGAAAGGAGGGGGCAGGAGAGTCCGAATCAGAGAAGAAAGAGGTGGGAGTCACGCACATGAGAAGGACAGCTTCCCGCGGCCGGCCTCGCAGACAAGGCAAGGAGCCGCAAACCAAGCCATGCAGGAAACTTCTAGAAGCCGGAGAAGTCAGAAAACACATTCTCCTCCTAAGACTTCAGAAGGGGTACAGCCCTGCTCACACCGGACTTTGGTCCAGGGAAGCTCGTTTTGGACTCCTGTCCGCTGCTGTAAGATAATTCATTTGTAAGATTTTATTTATTTATTTGAGAGAGAGAGAGAGAGAGCATGTGCTTGAGCGGGGGGTTAGGAGAGGGAGAGGGAAAGGATTTCAAGCAGACTCCGTGCTGAGCACAGACCCTGACCCACAGCTCACTCTCCTCGATCTCAAGACCCTGAGATCACGACCCGAGCTGTAATCAAGGGTCAGGCGCTTAACCTACTGCAGCCCCCAGGCGCCCCTAGTTTGTATTATATTTTAAACCACCAAGTGCGTGGTAATTTGTTACAACAAAAATAGGAAATGATACAGACCCCCACTGTAAGTAACCTTCAAAGTCTTGTTTGTAGCCCAACAGTGCACAAGAAATCCATTGGTCTAGGCAAGTGACTTTTTTAACCAAGACTAGAATAGGAAATCGCAGAATGCATCCCACCTAGGAAACATCGGTATTACCTGGTGAAACTTCTCTTTGAGATCTACGTGTGTGTTTATATCCACATGTGTGCGAGCGGCCTCTCGGGAGGTCATGGTCATAAAAACCTGAAAGGACACTGACCTACAGAAGTCGCATTGTTGCCAAGGTCAAGACCTGGAGGCAGGTGGGACTGGAAACCTATTGTAGACTCTGCTGTATTACCAGCATCCTCCTTCTGCCCATGAAGAAAGTAGGGCCCAGAGAGGTAAAGTCTTGGCCTCGGTCACACAGCTCTGACAGAACAGGGCTGGGATTCTAATGCAGGCTTTGCTGACTCCAGGGGGTGAACCTTTCCCCTTTAACCACACCAGCCCCCTCTTTGGGATGTGGGGGACAGTGCTAAGCAGGAAGCACCCAGATTCCCACTAGATCCTGAATGTAACTCTCCTACGTGGCTGCTTTCCATGAGCCCATTTCTCAGGCGAGGAATTTAAGGCTCAAAGCAGTTCTTTCCGGGCCCCTACGTGGGATCCCCGGAGGTCTGGTGTCAGAACCCACCTGCTTGTCCAGGGTTCTGGTCTGCTCCTGGAGATCCTTGACCTCGGCCTGCACTTGGACCTGGCACTTGAGCAGCTGGCCCATGTTCTTCAGCCTCTCATTGTCCCGCAGCCGCTTGACTTGGCTCTGGGCCACGCTGATCTGCACCTGAAGTTTATCCCGCAACCCCTCCAGGCGCTGGATCTCCTCACTGCCCAGGCAGGGAGGGCGGAGCAAGCCAGCAAGGGGCAGAGCTCAGAGTCACTGAAGGCCAGAGGCAGGACTGGCCCTCCCCACTCTTGGAGCCAGGAGTGGGAGCTGCAACCCCCCTCCCAGTAGAGCCCCCTCCCCAGCTCCAGGACCAGGCAGTGGGCTCACAGTTGCTTGTTGATGCGCTGGTGGACTTCCTTGCTGTAGGCCCGCCTCTCCCCCTCCATCACTTTGCACTGCCGCTGTAGTCTGCTCAGCTCCCAGTCTACTGAGGGCAGGACCAGCCAGGGGGCTCAGGAGGCATCCAGGAGGCCCCAGCCACTTCCTCTCCGGGACCTAGGAATTCTGGCTCCCTCAGGGTCCCCACAAACTGCAGCAGAAGCGCACACCCAGCCCCGGCCAGCCCTCTGGCACTGCACTTCAGCTCCTATCCCCCTTCCCACTCCAGTACCCCAAGATGACTTCAAGATTCTTCCCATCACTCCTGCCCCAGGTTTGGCACACATTCCCTTCCCCACTAGAGGGCGCTCCTGGCAGGCTTCTTGGTCCTTGGGGAACCTGCCACATAGGATCTGGAACTTGGGAAAGTTGAGGATAGGTGCCAAGAATTGGGGACAGCATTTTAGCTCCCCCCGTCCCCTTCAGCCCCCATCACCTGGCAGTCCTCCGGCCCCTCCTCCTGCTTCCTCACTTTCAGCCCATGCCCTAGGCTTAGGCTTCCTCCTGTCCTGCCTGGACCACTGCCCCAGCCTCCTCACCAACCTCCAGGCCTCCCTTCACAAGGGGTCTTTCTACCCCCAGAGCTGACACCGCCCCTCCCCTGCTCACAGGGCTCCCTTGGAGCTCCAGGACCCCCAGGACAATTTCCCAGTTTCTCAGTCTGGTGTTCAAGGCCCCATATGATCTGACCCTACCCACCTCTCGAGCCTGGTCCAACAGCTCCCACCTCCCACGGCCCAGGGGCTCTCAACCAGCCATTCTGCCCCGCAGAGAGAGTTGGCAATGTCTGGAGACATTTTTGATTGTCACGATGTGGGGAAGAGGCAGGGGAAGGTGCTCGTGGCAAGTAATGGCTAGAGGTCAAGGACGATGCTAAGCATCCCACAATTCCCCAGGACAGTCCCATGACTAAGAATGATCTGATCCCAAGTGCCGCCAGTGTGGAGGCTGAGAAACCCTGTTCTAGCATATGCTGTTGTCTCTGCCGAAACAGTCTTCCCTGCCTGCCTGCTCCCATCGGGAATTCCTGGGAGAGTGCCAAGCCCCACTCCAACTTCTCCTGCAGGAAGTCTTCCCAGATTGCCCCACTGCCCAGGCTCGGCCTAGCCCCTCTGCCTGCTCCACCTCCATTCCCACGGCTAGAAGGTCTCCCTGTCCTCAGCGTCCTGCAGTACAGTACCTGGAACTTGGGGAACGGAGGAAAAGAATGACCAGGGGGGTGGGGGGGGGGAAGCAAGACTGTATGAATTACCCATTCCTTCCAGGAAAGCCTCACTTCCATCCTCCGAGCGGGTGCTCCCTAAAGTTTGTCCCAAAGGCATCTTGGCCAAAGCGGGCGGGGCTCCTGCAGGGGTGACACAGGACCCCGTCAGACAGCAAGCAGGAGAGGGCCGGAAGGAAGGTGGGGACCAAGCGCGAGGGACTAGGAATTGGAAGGTGACCCCAGAACCAGCTGCGATCTTTGAGTCTCAGTGCCTCCAGTGTGTTGGAGGGGGTCACCTCTCAGGTCTCTCTCCACGCCCCTCCCGACCTCCCACCTCTCCCATTTTTTTGACTTGTGTTTCAATTCTAACTCTGGCGCGGGGGACAGGCCCCCCAGGCTCGCGGTATCTCTGAGGCGTGGCTGTTTGTGGAAGGAGACACGGACAGGGAAAACCTCCGCCGGCTGAGGGGAGCAAGGCCCAGTCCCTACCTGCTGGAGTGCCTGCCCTGTCCTTGGTGCTCCAAGTTCACTGTTGTGGCCTGGTTACTGGGGAGATAGAGGGCCAATGAGGTCTGAGGGTGGGACCGAGGCCTCGAGGAGAAGCAGTGGGAAGGGAGACTGGGGAGGAGGGACCGCTGGGGAGGAGGAGCCGTGGGAGGGGAGGCTGGGGAGGGGGGACCGCTGGGGAGGAGGAGCCGTGGGAAGGGAGACTGGGAAGGGGGGACCGCTGGGGAGGAGGAGCCGTGGGAAGGGAGTCTGGGGAGGGGGCACCGCTGGGGAGGAGGAGCCGTGGGAGGGGAGGCTGGGGAAGAGGGGCCGGGACAGCCAGAAGACCTGAGAAGACTTGGTGGGGGGGTGGTACAGACGAACTGGGAGGGGCGGAAAGCCCTGCGAGGGGCGGGGCGGGGAGAACTTGCGGGGGCGGAGCTATGAGCCTTGCGAGGGGCGGAGTAGGGCGGGTCCTGTGAGGGGAGGGATCGGGCGTGCCCTGAGGAGCGGGGTTGGCGGGGCCACGAGGGGCGGGGCTTCAGCGCCTCAGAGGGCCCGGAGACCTGTAAGGGGCGGGGCTCGGGCCGGAGGAGCGCCGTACCTGCGGAAGGAGGGGCTGAGGGGGACTAGAGAAGGACCCCGGAACAGGGCGGGGCTGGGACCCAGAATGGGAGGGGACCATGGGGTGGGCCTATGGGGGGGGGCTGCCGAGGGGAGGGGCACGGGTACCTGCCCACGCCGGAGCTTCACAGACCTACGAGGGGCGTGGTTAGAAGGACACCTGAGGGGCCTGGTGGGGGGATGCTGGAAGGTCTGGAAGGAGCTAACGGGGATCGGTGGGCGGGTGGGGGGTGGGGTCTGTGAGGGGCGGGCTGTGTGTTTTCGGGAGGGAGAGGAAGGAGCTGAAAGACCCTATGGAGCCAGGGTTGGGAGAGAAACGTCTGGAAGGCTTTGGAGCTGGGCCGAGGTCCTTCGGGACGAGGCCCGAGAGATGTGTCTTAAGTTAAGACCACGTTATTTCGAAGACTCTCATTAGGAAGACCGTGCCGACGCCGGGAGTTGTGAGGGGGAGGAGCGCTCACCACCAACTCAGGTCCCTGCAGTGACCCACTACGCATGCGCGGCCAACGGCCTCCTGCGAAGCCGCCAAAAACCTCTTGCCTGCTGGGTCGCGCACTGGGAGGCGGAAGCGGGCGGGGCCGCGAGCTCTCCGTACCGCCCCCGCCTGGCCACACCCCCTCGCTCTGCAGGGCACGCCTCTCGGGCTGTAGGCGGCTGCCCACGTGGGCCTCCCCCAAGCTGGCGGGCAGTGGGCGCCGCTCCCTGCAGGCTGGGTGTGCCTGAAGCCTGCGGTTTCCTGTGGGAGGAAGCAGCCCGCGGGCGCTCAGCTCGGCTCTTAGCTCTGGAGGCCCAGGAGGGGGAGATTCCGTTACCGCCCTCCGGCTCCCTGATTCTCCCCCTTCCACAGGTTCCTAGCTTAAGGGACCTCCTCCCACGCCCCCCACCCTACATTCCCACGGTACCTAAACCTGGGCTGATTCCACTCAGGGAACTTGATTTAGAGTCCTAGCCTCCTGCTTTCCACTTCCCTCACTCCCATTTCCATCTCCCCAGCCCCTGGTTTCCAGATTCCTAACAGGGCCAGGTCTCGTCCCCTTTGCCTACACTCCCATGAAGAGCACATGACCCCCCACCCTCTAATTTTTCCCTCAGTGACCCAGACTTCCTAACTTCCTTGGGGTTCTGAATTCAGAACCCCAGTCTCTGTCCCTAGGGACCCTAATTCTACACTCCTAACTTTAGCCTTGATGTCCAGTGGACCCAAGAATTTTCCCCTACCCCAAATCCTAGAGACTGTGAACTAGAGTCCCCCAGTACTAAATCCACTCAGGGCCCCAATGCTGGGTATACATACTATGTGCTGCACATTCTTAGAACTACCCTATGACGGATTTACTATGACTATCCTTATTTTACAGATAAACTGAGGCATAGAGAGGTTATTAGTAACTTGTCCAAAATCACAGAGAATGAGTACAGCAGCTTGGATTTGAATAGATTTGTAGACTGCTGTACTGGTCCCCAACTTCTGGGTCCCCTGAGTACCTGTCTAGTCACTGAACTGCCCATGCCTCACCCATTCAGGGAGCTGAGAGGACCAACCACTCTCCTGCCCCCTAGCTCTGGCCCCATTGAGATAACCAGACATCCTATAGTCTAGTTTCCTTCCCTTACAAGAACCTAGGATTTCAGTCCTCCAGCTCCCAATTCCGTATCAGGACCTCAGACACCTGATCCCCTGCCCCTCACTTTTTCTTTTTTAAGAGACATAGCAAGAGAGGGAACACAGGCAGGGAGAGTGGGAGAGGGAGAAGCAGGTTTCCCAGGGAATGTGGGGCTCAATCCCAGGACCCTGGGATCACGACCTGAGCTGAAGGCAGATGCTTAACGACTGAGCCACCCAGGTGCCCCTGTCCCTCACTCTTTACTAGTACCCAAACCCTCCAAGAGACCCAAGTATATAGTAATCACATCCCACCCTGATTCAATAACTCAACAATAAGTAATAATAATAGTGAACATTAAGTCCCTGGTACTGCTCTTCTGTTTAAAACCCTCCAATGGTTTCTCACTGCCCTTAGAATAAAAGCCAAGCTCCTCCCCTAGTCTTCAAGGGCCCTCTTTAATTTCCCTTCCTACCACTCCCTCCAGCTCCCCCGAATCCAGCCACACTGGTCCTTCTGTCTGCTCTCCAAACAACCTGAGCTTGTTCTTGCGAACTCCAGTCTCTCATTTCCCCTTCCTCCAGCCCTGAAATGACTCCTGTCCTCAGGTCTCCACTCAGATGTCACCACCCCACAGAGCCCTTGTCTGATCACCTTGTTTAAAGTAGCTCCCTGCCGCTACTTTACTTCCTTCTCACCTCCACTCTGTTTTATTTCCTGCAAAGCACTTAGCACCACCTCTGAAATTTCTCCACTTCATCGGTAGGTTTTCTCTTGAGGGTCCGCCAGCTCCTACTAGGAAAGTAGGCTCCATGATAACAGCAGGCTTCACATCTGTTTTCTCTATTATGACCTCCCGGTTCATAATAGATGTTCAATAAATGTTTGATGAAGAAAGGAACGAACATGTGGCTGCGTTAGTGTACCAGCATTACCTTATTCATTTCGAGTCAGTATCTGAATTAAGATTACCGCTATTAGTATATTGTCAATATTATTATTATTTAAGAGATTGTATCTATTTATTTGACAGAGAGAGACACAGCAAGAGAGGGAACACATGCAGGGGGAGTGGGAGAGGGAGAACCAGACTTCCCGCTGAGCAGGGAGCCGAATGCGGGGCTTGATCCCAGGACCCTGGATCATGACCTGAGCCAAAGGTAGATGCTTAACGACTGAGCCACCCAGGTGCCCCTATTGTCAGTATTTTTAGTATTACAGTATCCATGTATGTCGCAGATGAGGAAAACGAAGCTTAGAGAGTTGAAATAATCAGTTAAGACCCCCCCACCCCACCCCACCCCCGCCCCGCCAGGCAGGAAGTAGTGGCACTGGCATCAACTTCCACTCCCTGTCCCCTTCTAGAATTTTACTATTTTCTATTTTACTATTTTCCATCCCCTGACCCCCATTGTGGGGCGAACTCCCTCCCAGATCTTAACCCACTCCACGCAGCGGGAATCTGGCTGCTAAATCCTAAATCCTAAATCCCCATTCCTCGAAGTATCCAGTCCTAAGTCCCATCAGGGAAAGCAGACATCCGGCCGGCCAGCGGGGGACAGGACCCAGTCTGGAGTCCTGAAAATCGGGCCCTCCCTCTCCGCGATGCTTGCCCCACCCTGGCGCTGCCCCACTCCCTGGGGTCCAAGGACTTCTCATCTCAGCGCTGGGAGTGAGCCCCAGAAGATGCCTGTCTCGGGGCAGTGGGTGGTGGCACAGAGAATGAGAAACCCAAGTGCCTAGTCCCTCCCTCTGACTACAGACCTCAGCTGGGTGCGGTGCGAGTGGGTATAAAAGGGTCAGTATTTATTGAGAGAAGCAGAAGCCAGGAGAGTGAGAAGAGAGAGAAAGGAGGCACAGGCACTGAGGACTGGAGAGAGAAAGAAGAAAGGAGAGAGAGAGAGAAAGAGATCCTGATTGAAGGGGAGAAGGAGGGAGAGAGCCAGAGGGAAGAGCGAGCGAGCGAGGGAGGGAGGGAGGCGGTGAGGGGGGGGGGCTCGAGAGGGTGGAAGGAGGGAGGAGAAGGGCGGGGCGCGGAGGCCCCAGCAAGGGACGAGACTCCAGCTCTGACTTTTTCTGCCGCTCTCGGTAAGTTTTCAGTCCGTTATTCGGACTGGGATTTCTTTATTTACTGGGGAGTGCATTAGTTTGGGAAGGATACCCCCAGGCAGGGAGAGACGCCCTGCTCTCAGACCCCTTGGAAATCCTTGTCATTTAAGAAGTGAGCTCTTAGCACTTGGGGTGGAGATTCGGGAAGGGGTGGGGCCCGGCAAGGATTCGGGGTTCTCAGCAGAGCCCTCCTCTGGTAAACTTCCTTTAGTTTTTCCCCATGGCTGTCCACTCTCTCCTGAGGACCCTGAGATCAGGGCCTTGCCAGAGAACACCCCACATCTGGGGGACGTCCAGGCACCCCCTTTCTGGACACTGATGGGTCCTGGGAAGCTGGCTCCTTCTTGTCAAGCCTCGCACTGCCAACCCGGGCCTTCCACCCCCAGCATGGATCTCACCCATTTTTCTTACGAGATGGGGTGGGGTGGGGTGGGGACCTCATGGGCATAGCCAGGGACTGGGGTTTCCCTGTTTCTTGGAGGCAGGGGGGTGGGATGAGTCACTGGGTGACTCATTGGGTCCCCCTCCTCCCTACCCCAGGAGAGGAGGGGGGTGACTCAAGGATGCCGCCTGTCTCTGGGGGGAAGCCCCCAGCTTCTGATGAATCTAGAGGGGTGTCCGCTTGAATTTTCATATCCTGGCTCATATGAGCCCAGGATCAGGACTTTGAGGAGATGGGAGGCCACACTGCTCATCCTATTCCCTCCTGGACCCAAGAGTCCATCCCTGGCTTGGTCCAACCTCTGGAGAATTCAGGAGTCCGTGCCCCCAGCCTCCTCCCCACTCAGACCCTGGAGTCCCGGCCCCCAGCCCTCTTCTTCATCACCCCCTGGGGAGTCTGGACTCAGACCCCTTCTCCACCAGGATTGGAGCATCTCACCAGCCCTTGTGCCAGCCTCTTGAAACAACCATCTCCTGACACCCCCCAGCCCAGGATTCCACTGCAGCCATGTCTCTCCTCCTGCTGGTGGTCTCTGCCCTTCATATCCTCATTCTCATCCTGCTTTTCGTGGCCACTTTGGACAAGGTAAGCCTACTCCAGCCGGCAGGCATTTTCTCCTGCAGACTCCCACCACGCCCCTCTTCTAAAGTCCCTCGGGCCCCACCCCTTTTCCCCAGCATCTTCCCTTCAGAGATCTGCCTGAGGCCTCTACCGTGCCCTTTCCCCTGACTGCTCCCACCCCTTCTTACTAAATCCATGCCTTCCCCAGTCCAGTGCCTTCCAGCACCTCACCCTTTTCCCAGCCCTACCCACAGTTTCCCTGACGCCACCCACTTTCCTCTCCTAACCCTGCCCTTATTTCTATGTCCATCCCAGTCCTGGTGGACCCTCCCAGGGAAGGAGTCCCTGAATCTTTGGTATGACTGCACGTGGAACAATGACAACAAAACGTGGGCCTGCAGTAACGTCAGCGACAATGGTGAGGGGAGTCGGGGACCAATCTGCAAAGGGAGGGGTCACCCCAGGTCTCTTCCTGGGACCAAAAACTAGGAACCCTTCAAAGTTTGAGTGGGCAGGTCTGGGTCCCAATGCTGAGTGAGTGGGGCTGATTATGACACTCTTATCTGCATGGTAGGGGGCAATATGCTCTTGTTCTAGAGAGAATGGACTAACCCCCTCCCTCCTTTATGATTCAGAAAGAGGGGAGGGCACATGCTATAGGTTTAAGGAAGGGAATAAGGAATGGGGAAGAAAGCTCCCAAGATTCTGTGAAGGTAGGATTATGTTTTCAAAATTCTAAGGAAATGGGACTGGTGTTTGGAATGGATGTCTGGGACCAGTTTGTCCAAGTTCCAAGGGATTGAAGCTGGAACCACATTAAGGTTCTAGAGGGGTGGGGCTAAATCCTTCCAGGGTCCTGAACAAGGTGGGTTGGGGGTATGGTGCTGTTGCATCTGAGTGATAAAGGAGGAGAGCTGTATCCTTCTAAACTTCCAAGGGAAAGAAAATGAAAGATTAAATGCTTTTCCCCTAAAAGTGAAGCAAGAACTTCTGTTCTCACCAGTTCTATTCAGTGTTATACTGGAGGTAGCCAATGCAACTGGGCAAGAAAAAGAAATAAAAGGTATAAAGAGGGGAGAGGACAAAGCAAAAATGTCTCTCTTCCCAGTGGACATGTTCATGTAGAAAATCCTAAAGAATCTTGAAAAAAGCTTCTAAAACTGATAAGGGAACTTAGCAAAGTAATAGGAATCAAGGTCAATATAAGTGATACTCACAAGTGTCCAAACCTGTATGGCTGTGAACGGGTAGGGCAGTGAACGA
This sequence comes from Martes martes, assembly GCF_963455335.1. NCBI lineage: Eukaryota > Metazoa > Chordata > Mammalia > Carnivora > Mustelidae > Martes > Martes martes. Next base: position 50,854,138 of record NC_137905.1, read on the forward strand.
TGAGCCAGCTGGTGGAGCTGGGACTCTGAACATACTGTGACTTCATCTCTATCTCCTCCTTACTGCAGGCTGGCTGAAGGCAGTTCAGGTCCTCATGGTGCTTTCCCTCATCCTCTGCTGCCTGTCCTTCATCCTGTTCATGTTCCAGCTCTACACCATGCGGCGGGGAGGGCTTTTCTACGCCACTGGCCTCTGCCAGCTTTGCACCAGTGAGTACGGGCCCCAGGGAATTGAAGGGAAGGGACGGGGGACTGTCCGGGTGCTGCGGGCCCTGAGAATGGACATCAGGTCAAAGAAAACAATTATCAACAGCCCAAGGACCACCTGAAATGCCTCGGCAGGCTACCTCTCTGCCTGGGGACTTTTGGGAGTTGTACTTTTCACTGATTCCGTGTTTTGTGGTATGCATCTCTGAGTCATGTGGAAGCCGACACTTAGAGCTTCAAGGAGCCGGGGCTGGGAAAGGTGGTGTGAGCAAATACTTTAGATCCCAAGGATGGGAGGGAGACAGTTGGCTAAGTAATACTCCAGGAGAGAACTCTGAATCATAATAGCAGTGATTTTGTACAGCGAGCTTCTGTTTCTGCTGGACCTACCGCGTATCAGACACTTCAAGTTTATATACTTTAAAATTTTTTGCCTTCAGGTGCAGAGAGCTAAGTGATCATAGTCCTCATTTTCTGGAATATTCTCTTAGGTTCCTATAAAGTCCCTCTCGTTTTAATTTACTATTTTCGAGCTTGGCTCACAGAAAGGCACTAAAAAATGTTCCTCGAAGGGATGGGTGGATGGATGGATGAATGGATGGATGAGTATTATCTCCCATTTTATGGATGAGTAAAGGGCACCCAGCCAGATCAGCTAAATCGCCCAAGGACATTATGCGGTAGCCTCGATGCAAGGCTCTGAAGGAGCGAACCACAACTCCCAGAAGGCACCGGTGCTGAGCCCCGGCTCTCCAGCGGCTTCTTTGCCCCGTGGGTTGCTGGGAAATGCAGTCTTCTTGCGGGTACTGTGTGACACCTGGCTCCGGTCTCCCCGCAGGTGTGGCGGTCTTTACCGGGGCTCTGATCTACGCCATTCACGCCGAGGAGATCTTGGCGGAGCGCCCGCCGGGGGGCAGCTTTGGTTACTGCTTCGCCCTCGCTTGGGTGGCCTTCCCCCTTGCTTTAGCCAGTGGCGTCATCTACATCCACCTGCGGAAGCGGGAGTGAGGGCCCCCGCGTCGCCCTGCCGCCACTGCCGGTGCCGGGCCCTCCGTCTCGTCCCCGAAGCCCCCGCCCCCGGCCTCCTCCAGAAAATAAAACCGTTTAACCGCCTGCTCCGCCTTTGCCTCCTTCCTTCCTGCCTCCTCCAGGGACCCAGGCTGCTCAGGCCTGATCTTTCCTGAACCTGGGACAGCCCCTCCAGCAGCAGCCTTCAGAATGTCCAGCTTCAGGCCCCCAGGCCCTTCTAAACCAGGACACAGGAGGCAGGGGGCCCAGCCGCATTCCCCCTTACACAGACCTGAGGCCCTGGGCCCTCCCAACTCGGGATTCCTGCGGAGTCTAGACCTCTAGGCACTTGTGGAGAAGAACCAGGCATGTGGGTTTCCTGTCCTCTTTTTCCGTGTACAAGGGTGTCTTTCTCTCAACCAGGCAGGGTATGTGTTGTTCTAGATTGTTGGTCTCCACCCCCCGACCTTTGGGAAGACTTTTCTGTTTCCCTCTTGGAACTCAGACACCTTCCCTCCTTAGAACCCAACCCCTCTTCTTTCCCCTCCCCTGCCCAATTCTGCCACTAGTCCATATGACACCTTGGTAAAAATTAGATGGTATCCCCCACCCCACCCCTCCAGGCTGACCCAGCCCGACCAGGACACACGTGGGGGACGGGGAGATGGCTGGATTTTACATCCGCCCATGCCTTGGCTGTGTGCCATTGTGCAGTGAACAATTTCCACAACCACACATGGCTGTCCTATCTTCCCTGTTCATAAGACCCAGTCTTTGGGGAACCAGGGCCTCTCCTCAGGAACCAAATCTTCTCTCGGATCCTCTTCTCTTACCCACAGCCAGTCTATTTCACCAACTGCGAACCCAGTCTCTTCCTAGGACTACAGCCTCCTCTGCCTAGGCCCCGCCCACATGCATCCCCCCAAGATCAAGTCTCTTCTTTCCGAGATTCTGATGCTTTCCTTCTCTTCAACCTCTGCAGCTATCCCACGCATCCACAGCTATTAAACATGATTTATTCCTTTGAGAGAGGGGACAGGGGAGAAATTGACAGACCAATAAATATTGCACAGGCCACTGGTGGAAGAAAGATCCAGACCGAGGTAGTTTCTGCAGAAAGGGTGAGGGACCTGGGCAGGAAAGGCACCTGAGATTGTTGGGGCCTGAGTGGAAACGAGTCTTGGGAGTGAGGACGGTCTCTGGTTCCTCGTGACCCCCAGTCTTCTGCCTGAAACAAGGCTCCCAAACCCCTTTAGCCTGGACCAGCTGAGCAGCAGTGGACCGGAGAGCCTGCCTGAGGAGCAGCGGCAATTGACAAAAAGATCAGGTTTCCTTTAGAAGTTCTGATTGGTCGCTTCTATGCGGCGACAACTGACAGTGCCCAGCAGCTGTCATTGGCAGTTGGCCAGAGAGCTGGGCTAACCGGCTCCCATTGGCGGTGGCCTGGGGCTCCGCCTTGGTGAACGTGTTGGGCGTTTTGCCCGGAGAGGGCTAAAAAGACGATGATCTATGGCCTCGGGAGGCACAGTTTTAACCACGGTGCCTGGTGGTTTGTACCACCGAACAGCTGTGATTGGCTGACACTCCTTCTCAGCCCAGCCGTGTTTGGATGTTCACGGCGGGGGTGGGACTAAGGGATGGCCTAGAAGCAGAGCCAAAAAGCTTTGACTGGATGTTCAGGGGGGTGCCTGGCAACTGCAGGCTGTCACAACTGCTAGCTTTGTTTAAGAGTGCAGTGTAACGGAAGTGATTGCCTGTTGGCGAGTGAAACTTAGGGAGGGGCAAAGCGTAGTAGCTTTGATTGACAGCTTATCGTGGGGGGGGCGGGGCTTAGTGCCTCCCCAGGTGGCCGAGCGGGGCTGGGCGGAGGTTTCTCTCAGGGCTGCTCACTGCTGGGTGCGGGCTGTGGGGGCTCGGAGATGACTGTGGGCAACGGGTCCAGTTTGGGGAAACCCGGGGGTGGGAACATCCCGATGCTGGGGGTGAGGGCCTGCAGGTGGGCCAGGGCCCGAGTTCCGTTGAAGGCCACGTCACAGCCTGACTGGGCCAAAAGCCAGTGCTCTACCTCCGACTGGAGCCACTGGGAGGTCTCTGCGGGGAGAGAAGCAGGTGTTGTTAGGAGGAGGTGACTGGGACCTGGAAGGACCGGAAGGGACAGCAGAGAGGGCACAGGGCAAGGAACATGAGGGGTCTGGGTTTGGGAGAAGCCCAGGGGTAGGCTTGAGGTTAGCAAGTAAGTGGGACAAGGCCTTGCGGGGGTGGGGGGGGGGCTGTTCAGCTCTGGATCTGTCATCTAGGGACAAGTCAGGGAGGGTTCTGTTGGAAAGGAGACAACCTGAGGCTCACATTGGGAGGGGACAAGAGTCCCTCCTTTGGAAGGAGCGCTAGGGAAGTTGGGACCAAAGGAGGGCAAGCCACACCAGACCCTTATTCGGGATAAGGTCAGGATAGGGAGGTCACTCCAGGCAGGGACCAGGTCCATCAAGATCAGAAGCTGGCTTCCGGGGATGGGGGTGGGAGTCCCATCTGCTGAGGGGCCGTCTTGACCCCGTAGGGACAGGATGGAAGCAGTTGCAGGTGGGGCCACGTCACTACTGGGCCGCGATGGGATGGGGGCAGAGCAGCAAAGGGCAGGGGCGGGGCAAGGGGCGGACCTCAGGGCAGGGCCACCCACCAGGGTCAGGGCCGAGGCTTACCCTCCGGTTGGCCGCGCGCGCCCTGGGGCAGCCGGGCCAGGAAGCTGTGCGCCAGCAGAGCCTCCTTGGCATGTTCGTCCTGCGCGCGCAGGGCCAGGGCGCTGAGCAGCTCCGAGTTGTTGGAAGTGCTGCGGTAGTAGAGCATGTGGGCCAGCTCCAGCGCCTGCACGCTGCGCCGCTGTCCGAACATCTGCGGGCAGGACCGCACAGCGGGGTCAGCCGGGCTGCCCGGCGGCGATGGGGCGGGGGTGGATGGCGCGGGAAGGCACCCATAACACCCCCCGCCCCCCAGTCACTAAGCGCTGGGATGGCCCTTTCTGCGGCCTCAGCCAGGCGGCCAGGGGTGAGGGAGGCGAGAGGAGGGAGGGCGGGAGGTGCCAGGACCCCACACCCCCACCTATACACTCCCCCTCCCAGTCACCGAGCGCTGGGAGGGTTCTTCCTGCGTGCTCCCGCGCTCTCCCGGGACTTCCTGGGTTCAGGTCCCCAGGAACAGCGCCCGGGTGTTTGTATTTCTAACACACACACACTCCCGACGCCGCGGCTTCACTGGTTTGCCTATCTGAGGCACGTATTCGTAGATTTGTTCAAGGATTTCCGGGCGATTTGAGCTTTAGTCTTGGAACTCTCTGTGACGATGATTTTTTTTTTTTTTAAGTTTTTATCTTTTAGACACCTACTCAAGTGATTTCCAATGATATGTTTAGGATTGGCTCCAAAATAACCCAGCGGTGGGAGCGCAGGGGGTCCTTAGGTGAAAACTGATTGACTGTGGATAATTATACACGCCGGATGCCGACGACTCGGGAGCTCATCACGCGGTTCTATTCGCGCATTTGCTTGAAATTTGCCGTAATAGAAAGGTTTCAAAGGTTAAATTGTCAAGAGAAGTGTTAACGGAAAACAAATACTCCAAGCCTTTTTGAGGGAAGAAGAATGGGGTAGAATGCGGGGAGGGGCAAGTTTGGCGCCCCTACTAACAAGCAGCCCCCTACCCCACCTTTTGCCCCTCCTTGGCTGGACCCCTTTCCCCAAACTTGGAGTCCCTAAGGAGGGAAAGGAGAGCCCACCAGTGCCCTCCGGGGCTCACACTAAAACCTCCACTCTGATTGCCCCATTCATCCACAAAATGAGTTCAAGCCTGCTGGGTCCCCAAGCCAGCAGGGGGTGGAGGGGGGAGAGTCCCAACTCTGTCCCCTACCCTCTATGAGCCCTTGGCTGAGACCTAAGTCCTTTGTAGAGGGCACTGTCAGTCAAATGAGGTTCCAGAAATCTATGAGACACCCGGCACAAGACCATAACAAGAATTTCAACATTAGCTACTATGGAATATTTGACCACACTCCAGGCTAGGTGCCATCTTTTAAAGGCATGTACTGTCCGCCCATCTTACACGGGGACCCAAGGTAAAATGCCTCTGAAGTCCTCAGAGTCGTGGAAATGGCTCAAATGACCAGCCCAGGACCGATGACAAGGCTGTGTGCGACCCTGCTCTCCCTTGCCGCAAGCCCCACTCAGGCAGTGTCTGTCCCTGCGTGGGAATGAATGGCCATCTCATCGGCGGGAGGCGAGATGCGAGAACTGCGTGTGTTAGGGACCATCCGGGACGAACCACACCCTGGGTTTGCTGTCTTTCTGCTGAGCTTATGCCACTGAATTCCCAGACATGAAGCGGGCTGGTCATGCTCTGTGGCATGGGGATGACGCCAGACCTCTCTCCCTGGAGAGGACACAGCAGCTGCCACCCGGGTGTTCCCTTTAACCCTCACCGTGGCCCCTCACTGCCCCCCAGCCTACCAGTTCCCCCTCTCTTGTGCTCCAGATCTGGGGTGGCCTTGCCATCTGCCCAGTCCCAGGCCAGACCCCTGGCAGCATCCTCGTTCCCTCCTTGGCAGCCTGTCGGTCCCTAGCCCTGTCCTCTCAGCCCTGTCCCCTCCTCTGCAAACTGCCTCATGCGTGGCCTCCTTCCACTTGCACCTGCCCTTTCCAGTTTGTCTCCTCAGGGCCCCAGAACTGACTCTGCTCCTCCCTCGCTCACATCCCTGCCATGGCTCCCCAGTGCCCTCAGAGAGTCCACGCTCCCTGGCCTGATGCGAAGACCCTGCGTGGCCTAGCCCCTGAAGATTTCTCCTGCTCTCAATGCATCTCCTGTTAATGAGCCAGTTCAGCCCAAACATTATCCTAAGCTGCCCTCTCTCTCAGGCCTCCAGGCCTCAGAACAAGCCAAGTCACCCCTGGTCCGTTCTTAGAAAACACTCACTGCTTCATTTTCAAGGTTCCGGGTGGACATTGTGTCCCACAGAGGAGCAACAGTGTCATCGGCTCCTGCAGTGATCACTGTGACCTCTGTCAGGCACGCCAGCAGTCTGTCTGTGCGTCTGCACCTCTCCCTGCACGGCAGGGCTGGCCCGGATGCATCCCTGGGATGCTTGCTTCTCAACAACCCTTGGCCTGCTCTGTGCTGGGCCAGGGTATGGTGGCAGCCCACACTGGGAAGGTTTCCTGAAGCCTCCAAGCGGAGGGTAAATGGCCAGCCCAATGGGGCGAAAGGACATCTCAGTCCTCGGTCCTCGGTTAGGAACAACATTGCAAAGGGGAGAGGAGTGCAGCGAAGCTGTAGAGTGAGGAACAGGAGGGGGGTGCGAGCACTACGTTTTGGGAGCTGAAGCACACAACTGTGCTGGGTGAGGCTGGGGAAACACGGTTTCTGGGGCCAGGCTATGAGCAAGGAGCAGGGCCAGCTCTGGGGCCCCTGGGGGTGGGCTGGAGAGCTAAGACGGGACCGACCGGGGAGGCTGGGAAGACCTGGGTTGTGGCCAGGACAGAGGGAACAAGATGGGTGCAGAATGGGGGCAGTGAGGCCAGGCTGGAGACTGACAAACAGGGGGGCAGGGCAAGGGCCATCTCCAGGGGTCTAGCAAGTAACTGGGGGGACAGGGCCTTCTACAGATGAGAACCACGACCAGGAGTGGGTGTGGGGAGCCGCTGCTGGAGGGGAGGGCAACGGGCCCGCAGGGGGCTGTTCTGGAGTTGGCCTGCTCCAGGCTGAGCACGGAGCCCCGATCGAAGAGATGACAGAGGGCTGCCTGGGCAAACCACAGAAACGGATGTGCTCTTGGTTTGGCGGGGCAGGCAGGTGGCAGGGGGAGAAAGAGGGATGTGCACAAGGCGCAAAATCAGCTCCCAGGCATCTGATCTGAGACCAGTCCTTAGAAGGGGGTTTGGGGGAAAAGGATCCTGGGCGCAGGGGATGAGGTGTCTGTGGGAAGGGCTTAGGGACATTCAGGAGCCTCCACCAGAGACAGATACCTGGGAGACACTGACACACGGGAGGGGACAAGAGTGTGCAGCTGGAGGGAGGCTCAGAGGGCCCACATTTAAGGACTGGAGCTTAGCCCAGAGCATGGGAAAACATTCAATGGGGATGCACTAATTAACTAGGGAACTGGGTTTTAACCTGGACCCTGCAGAGCCCGAGAGGCTCCACAGCCCCTGGAGCCTCAGGGAGGTGGGATGCATGGTGCACCCAGGGCTGGGTCTCTGGGTCCCCTTCCAGACCAGTGAAAACCCCGCACCAGCCTCCCTGCCGCTGGGCTCACAGCCCCACCCTCTCCGTGGTGGCTGCACTCCCTCTGGGCTCGAAACTCTGTCGTGCACTGTGGCACTTTATCCACGAGCTGCCCTGTGGATAAAGCCCGGGGTCCCTATTCTGGCATTCAAGGCCCCTGCCACCCTCTGGGGCCTCACTTCACCCTGTACCCTGGACTCCAGCCCTGTGAGATCCCTCAAGAGGTGCTCGTTCAGCCCCTTCCCCACTGGGTTCAATCCTCCCCCTTGCAAAGCTTCCCTTAAATCCCACCTGACCCCTAGTCCTCAGCGGGAGTTGCTATCACCCCACAACCCCCTACACCCCACCCTGGCCCTTCACCCTCTCAGCCAGCCCAGCCTGGCTATTATCTGTAGGCTTTATTTCCAATCCTCCTAAGACCCGCTAGGATGGCTGTAAACAGCTTGAAAAGCAATGAACCATCCAGTGAATGATCAAGTACAATGGATGCCACACACCAGTCCACCCTCCTGGGGCCGATGCCAGCCCTGGGGAGAATCGGTAAAAGGCAACCCCCCTGGGCCGAATCAGCCTCGGCTCAGCACACATGGCGCAAGTCAGCTTTCAGCCCCCAGCCCTCCCCTCGGCCTCAAATCCTGGATGGTGAACAACCTGCGCAACTGTATGAGGCAGCCATGCGTTCACATGTAGCAGAATCAGGAAAGGAGTGTGGTAAAAAATAGTTTCCTTGGCCCCAGTCCCAAAGTTTCCAATTCAGTCCATTTGGGCTGGAGCTCAGGGGGCCACATTTATAAAACCGGTCCCCTGGTGATAATGCCACCCGCCAGGATGAGGAAGCCCGGACTCAGAGAACAACAGCCCAGTTAGTAATAATAATCATCAGAATGGCGGACTCTCATATGGTACATTTTGTACTACATGTCAGGCTCTGTTCTCAGCATCCCCTGTGTCTTCATTCATCCAATCCCCCACAACCCTATGAATCAGGTTCTTGTCATCCCCACTCCCCAGATGCGGGAGCTGAAGCCCAGAGAGGTTAAGCAGCCAGATTCAAACCCAGTGTTGCTCAGGACAACCCTACAAGGCAGGTCTCACTCCTGTCTCCGTTTTCCAGGTGAGGAAACCGAAGCCCCGAGAGGTGAAGAAAGCTGCCCGGAGGTTGTGTAGAATACAGAGGATCGAGAAGCAAGAAATAGAGGGAAAGTGGGAATGACAAAGTAAAGGAGGGGAGGAAGGAAGGACAGCAGGGGACCGGAATGATGCATGAAAGAAGCAAAAACACAGGGCGGCCCAGCTTCTGGAGCAACACAGGGAGGCAGGGACCGCGGAGGCACGCTGGGGGCAGGCCACTGACCTTGGATGCCCGCAGGCCCATGAAGACGGCAAAGAGGAGCAGCAGCAGGGAGGTGGCCATCTTGAGGTCTGTGAGCACCACCATGCCCACGTTGACGAAGAACACCAGGCCCGAGACGAAAAGCGTGAGGTTGAGCAGCGCGCGCTGCATGGTGGACGTGCGGACCTTCAGCTCGGGAGCAGCTGCTCTAGGCCCTCTAGGGGCGTGTCCTTGAAGCTCTTCAGCACCAGGTGCCCCCGCTTGGTGCGGGCGGCCAGCACCACCGCTTAAAATACCTCCTGCC